>NC_088377.1:6627500-7270000 GCF_037993035.2 Macaca fascicularis | reverse complement strand
ACGTGGGCTCAGCAGCTGTGCTTGGGACTACACTAGGGTGAGTTTGCAGTCCTTCACTTTCACCTTCTAAGATGTCTGTGGCTTGGAAGGAGCCTGATTAGTGAATGAAAAAGGGATATGATGGAATCCATTGGCCTTGCTTCCCCTGCATCTACTGTTTCCCTTGGGATACAATATTATTTTTGATTTACTGTCTTGGCCTGAAGGCAAACATAAGTTTTTGCTTGGCTCTCCCCGCTTTGATAGCTCTTACCCTGCAGAACAAGGAATCTACACCTGGTGTATTCGTTTATTAGGGCTGACATAACAAGTACCACACTCTGGGTGGCTTAAACACAAGAAATGTGTTGTCTCAGTCCTGGAGGCCAGAAGTCTGAGGGCTGGCTCCTCTGAGGTCGTGAGAAGGGATCCACTCCAGGCTCTCCCACAGCTTCTGCTGGTTGCTGCAGCCGCTGGTGAGCTTTGGCTTGTAGAAGCATCGCTGGGGTCTCTGCCTTCATCTTCATGTGGTACTTTCTTGTGTGTGTGTCTCTGTGTGTACATTTCTGTTTTATAAGGACGCCAGGCACATGGGTTAGGGCTCACCCTAGTGACCTTATCGTAACTCATTACATCTACAATGACCCTTTTTTCAAATAAGTTCACATTCTGAGGTACTGAACATCAGGACTCCAATATATAATTTTTTTTGGGGGGGGGGAAGACACAATTCAGCCCGTGACTTGTGGGTTTTGCCAACTGTCAAGTGTGCCCACCCCAATTACACATGGTGGACGGGGAAGCACCCACTGGGTGAGTCTATGGGCCTGATGGGCCTGGGCCAGGACTGACTGACTTCCTTCCTTCCTTTTCTTTTTTTTTTTTTTTTTTTTTGAGACGGAGTCTCGCTCTGTCGCCCAGGCTGGAGTGCAGTGGCCGGATCTCAGCTCACTGCAAGCTCCGCCTCCCGGGTTCACGCCATTCTCCTGCCTTAGCCTCCCGAGTAGCTGGGACTACAGGCGCCCACAACCGCGCCCGGCTAATTTTTTGTATTTTTAGTAGAGACGGGGTTTCACCGTGGTCTCGATCTCCTGACCTTGTGATCCGCCCGCCTCGGCCTCCCAAAGTGCTGGGATTACAGGCGTGAGCCACCGCGCCTGGCCCCTTCCTTCCTTTTCTTTCTTTCTTTTCTTCTTTCTTTCTCATCTCCCTTCCCTTCCCTTCCCTTCACTTCCCTTCCGTTCCCTTCCCTTCCCTTCCCTTCCCTTTCCTTTCTTTCCCTTCCCTTCCCTTCTCCTTCCTTCCTTTCTTTCTTCCTTCCTTCCTTCCTTTTTCTTTCTTTTCTTCTTCTTTCTTTTCTTCTTTCTTTCTCATCTCCCTTCCCTTCGCTTCCCTTCCCTTCTCCTTCCTTCCTTCCTTCCTTCTTCCTTTCCTTCCCTTCCCTTCCCTTCCCTTTCCCTTCCCCTTCCTTTCCCCTTCCCTTCCCCTTCCCTTCCCCTTCCCTTCCCTTCCTTTCCTTTCCTTTCCTTGATATGAGGTCTCACTCTGTCACCCAGGCTGGAATGCAGTGGCATGATCTCAGCTCAATGCAAACTCCACCTCCCTGGCTCAAGTGATCCTCCCGCCTCAGCCTTGTGAGTAGCTGGGACAATAGGTGCATGCCACCATGCCCAGCTAATTTTTGGTATTTTTAGTAGAGATGGGGTTTCACCATGTTGCTCAGGCTGATCTTGGACTCCTGAGCTCAAGTGATCTTCCTGCCTCAAGCTCCCAAAGTGATGGGATTGCGGGTGTGAGCCACCATGCCCAGCCCAGTTAATAATTTCTAATGCTATAAAAGCCTCTTTCTAAATATAAATACATGCTTTTGTTTTCATCTGGGCCATATCATTCCAACTTAGTTTTAGTCCAAGTTATAGAGGTCCACGTATTTATTTTCTTAATAATCATCTTTAGCACTCATTCATTCATCCATTTATTTTCCATTGAGTGCTTATCCATCACAGGTAGTGCCCTAGATTCTGAGGACACATTGTAAACAAATAAGAAAATAGATCCTTGCTCTTGCATAGTACACAGAGTGTTATGGCTAATTTTAGCTTGGATTATGAAAGTATAAATACAATTTCATTTTATTCAAGAAGAAAATATGGCTGGAAGATGATCATTCATGGACTTTATAATTAGTATAATTTTCAGTCTTCTTCCAACTTTAGGATGAGCATTCACAGGATTACTGAGTCGCCCAACCTCACTGAATCAAATGAAATATGGGTGTGTGTGTCTCTGGGGTGGCTGTGGAGGGAACCAACCCAGGGATGTTATTAAAGTAAAATTTTATATCCAAGGCTTTCTCATTCAGTACATCACCCGGCAGTGCCATCTGGCGGTTAGAATGAAGGGAAACATTTCAATCCACACTGATAATTATAGGAACCTGGGAACCGTGGGGGCTCCCGTGCTCACTTCCTAACAGGGTGTCGGGAGGGTCGTGCACTAGAGCCCCCAGTGAGTACCTGTCTCAGTGCTTAGTTGCACCACTGGGGAGGCATCATCCAGCCTGAAAGTGCCCTCCCTCATGACTCGTCCCTCCCCTAATACAAACACCGCACAGATGGGGTCCAACCAAAAGTCCCCAACCCTTACCCCAGCTTAGATTCATTTGAGTGATTTATTTTATTTTTATTTTATTACTAGCCACTCTAAAAACAAGAACTTTTTCTTTTTTAAAAAAATTTATTTTAGGTTTGGGGGTACATGTGAAGGTTTTTTTACATAGATAAACACGTGCCATGGGGGTTTGTTGTACCTATTTTTACATCACCCAGACATTAAGCCCAGTACCCAATAGTTATCTTTTCTGCTCCTCTCTCTCCTCCCACCCTCCCCCGTCCCAGTGTTTGCTGTTTCCTTCATTGTGTGCATAAGTTCTTATCAGTTAGCTCCCACTTATAAGTGAGAAAATGCGATATTTGGTTTTCTGTTCCTGCATTAGTTTGCTGAGGATGGTAGCCTCCAGCTCCATCCGTGTTCCAGCGAAAGACGTGATCTTGTTCTTCTTTACGGTTGCATAATATTCCATGGTGTATATGTACCACATTTTCTTTATCCAGTCTGTCATTGATGGGCATTTAGGTTGATTCCATGTGTTTGCTGTTGTGAATAGTGCTGCAGTGAACATTTATGTGCATGTGTCTTTAAGGTAGAATGATTTATATTCCTCTGGGTATATACCCATTAGTGGGATTGCTGGGTCGAATGGTAGTTCAGCTTTTAACTTTTTGAGGAATCACCATACTGCTTTTCACAATGGTTAAACTAATTTACATTCCCACCAACAGTGTATAAGGATTCCCTTTTCTCTGTAACCAAGCCATTATCTGTTATTTTTTGACTTTTTAGTAATAGCCATTCTGACTTGTGTGAGATGATATCTCACTGTGGTTTTGATTTGTATTTCTCTCATGATCAGTGATATTGAGCTTTTTTTCATATGCTTCTTGGCCGCATGTATGTTTTCTGTTGAGAAGTGTCTGTTTATGTCCTTTGCCCACTTTTTAATGGGGTTGTTTTTCTCTTGTAAATTTGTTTAAGTTCCTTACAGATGCTGGATATTAGACCTTTGTCAGATGCATAGCTTGCAAATAGTTTTTCCCATTTGGCAGGCTGTGTGTTTACTCTGTTGATAGTTTTTTTTTGCTGTGCAGAAGCTCTTAAGTTTAATTAGATACAATTTGTCAACTTTTGCATTTGTTGTGATTGCTTTTGGTGTCTTTGTTATGAAATCTGCCTGTTCCTAGGTCCAGGATGGTATTGCCTAGGTTGTATTCCAGGGTTCTTATAGTTTTGGGTTTTACATTTAAGTCTTTAATCCATCTTGAGCTGATTTGTGTATATGGTGCAAGGAAGGGATCCAGCTTCAATCTTCTGCATATGGCTAGCCAGTTGTCCCAGCACCACTTATTGAGTAGGGAGTCTTTTCCCCATTGCTTGCTTTTGTCAACTTTGTCAAAGATCAGATGATCATAGATGTGCAGCTTTACTTATGGGCTTCTATTCTGTTCCATTGGTCTATATGTCTGTTTTTGTTCCAGTACTACCGTGCTATTTTGGACACTGTAGCCTTGTAGTATAATTTGAAGTCAGGTAACATAATTCCTTCAGATTTGTTCTTTTTGATTAGATTGCCTTGACTATTTGGGCTCTTTTTTGGTTCCATATAAGTTCTAAAATATTTTTTTCTAGTTCTGTGAAGAATGTCATTGGTACTTTTATAGGAATAGCATTGAATCTATAAATCGCTTTGGGTGGTATAGCCATTTTAATGATATTGATTCTTCTTATCCATGAGCATGTGGTGTTTTCCCATTTGTTTGTGTCTGTTCTGATTTCTTTGAGCAGTGATTCTTTTATAATTCTCATTGTAGAGATCTTTCAGCTCCCTGGTTAGCTGTATTCCTGGGTATTTTATTTTTGCGTGTCACACTTGTGAATGGGATTGCCTTTCTGATTTGGCTCTCAGTTTGATTGTTCCTGGTGTATGGGAATGCTAGTGATTTTTGTACATTAATTTTATATCCTGCAACTTTGCTGAAGTTGTTTGTCAGCTGAAGAACCTTTCAGGCTGAAGCTACAGGGTTTTCTATATATAGAACCATGTCATCTGCAAAAAGAGTTAAGTTTGGCTTCCTCTCTTCCTATTTGGATACCCTTTCTTCTTTCTCTTGACTGATTGCTCTGGCTAGGACTTCCAAGACTAGGCTGAGTAGAAGGGGTGAGAGAACGCATTCTTGTCTTGTGCTGGTTTTCAAGGGGAATGCTTCCAGCTTTTGCCCATTCAGTATAATGTTGGCTGTGGGTTTGTCATAGATGGTTCTTATTCGTTTGAGGCATATTCCTTCAATACCTAGTTTATAGAGAGTTTTTAACATGAATGGATGTTGAATTTTATCAAAAGCCTTTTCTGCATTTGTTGAGATAATCAAATGGTTTTTGTCTTTAGTTCTATTTATGTGATGAATCACATTTATTGATTTTCATATGTTGAACCAAACTTGCATCCTGGGGATGAAGCCTACTTGTTCATGGTGGATTAACTTTTTGATGTGCTGCTGGATTCAGTTTGCAAGTACTTTGTTGAAGATTTTTGCATTGATGTTTATCAAGGATATTGGCCTGCAGTTTTCTTTTTTGTGTGTGTCTGTGCTAGGTTTTGGTATCAATATGATGCTGGCCTTATAGAATGAGTTGGGGAGAAGTCTTTTTCCTCAATTTTTTTGCAGTAGTTTCTGTAGGAGTGGTACCAGCTCTTCTTTGTACATCTGGTAGAATTGGGCTCTGAATTCATCACATCCTGGGCTCCTTTTGATTGTAGGCTATTTATTACTGATTCAATTTTGTAGCTCCTTATTGGTCTGTTCCTGGAATCCACTTCTTCCTGGTCCCATCTTGGGAGGGCGTATGTGTCCTGGAATTTATCCATCTCTTCTAGGTTTTCTAGTTTGTGTGCATAGAGGTCAAATGAGAATTTCTGTATTTCTTTCTTTCCTTCTTTTTGTGTTGAGACAAGCTCTTGCTATGTTGCCCGGGCTGGTCTTGAACTCCTGGGCTCAAGTGATCCTCCTGCCTCAGCCTCCCATGTAGCTGGGACTACAGCTGTATGCCTATTTTTATTGCACTTTTCTTCCACCTGACTGTAAGCTCCATGAGGGCAGAAGCCATGTCCGTTTCACATCCCCAAGGCACCAAAACCAGTATCTGATATGTGATATGTGCTCTCTGTGTGTTGAGAGAGTGAATGGGTGTAGGGGGTGCCTGTGTTGTAAATCATGTTCTGGAGGTTATCTCATCTCCTTGGAGGCTTCCCTTGGGCCAGGTCAGGCATATGACGAATCCCTAGGCTCTCTCTGCCAGCGTGGTGGCAGGTTCTTTTCCAGGTCTGATAATTCATCAGTAGTAATTGATATGAGGAGAGACAGAAGAAACAGACAGGAACTAGAATCCGTAGACTCCTGTGCATGTGATATATGCCAATACAACTTAACACTGCTACACATGACACCACTCTCACTAAAGGTCACTGGTCCCTAAAGTATTTTCCTATAAGTATTACATGTAGACTGTATAAAAAAATCAGTTTGGCTTGGTGTTCATGTGTTCTTCCTGCCATGCTGTAAGGCCTGCTGTGTGCTCCAGTCACTGAGGTTAGTGAGGCTGATAGGGAGTCATTTCCACTGGCAACACCCTGGGCCAAGCGTTATTCTCATACTCACAAAGCAATCCTTGGCAATTTGACATGTGGAAACATCTTCATGATTTAGCTTTCGATTAAACTTTTTTTTTGTCTTAGACTTTTTAAAAATAACCTTTTTGCTTTAGAATAGTTTTATACATACAGAAACTATAGTTTTATACATACAGAAATCTATAGTATAGATAGTTTTATACATACAGAAATCTATAGTATAGATCAGTAGTCCCCCAACCTTTCTGACACCAGGGACCATTTTCATGGAAGACAATTTTCCACGAACCTGAGGTGAGGGAGATGGTTTCAGGATAAAACTGTTCTACCTCAGATCATCAGGCATTAGATTCTCATAAGGAGCATACAACCTAGATCCCTCGCATACACAATTCACAACAGGATTCACACTTCTATGAGAGTCTGATGCCACCACTGATCTGACAGGATGCTGAGCTCAGGCAGTAATGTGAGCAATGTGGAGTGGCTATAAATACAGATGAAGCTTTGCTTGTTCAGCCGCCACTCACCTCCTGCTGTGAAGTCCAGTTCCTAACAGGCCACAGACCAGGACCAATCCATGGCCCAGGGGTTGGGGACCCCTGGAATAGAAGGTTCCTGTATACTCCATACCTAGTTTCTCGTGTAATTAACATCTTACATAAGTATGGTACATGAAAAATATCAGGCAAATCTCAGTTGAGAAACATTCAACAGGATACTTGACCAGTACTGCTCAAAACTGTCCTAGTGGCCAGAAACAAGAAAGACCTGAGAAGCTGTTACAGCCAAGTGGAGCGTAAGAAGACATGATGGCTAATGTAATGTGGTGTCCTGGATGGAATTCAAGAGAGGAAAAGGGCATTAGGGAAAAACTGAAGAAATAAATCTGAATAAAGTGTGGACGTTGGTTAATATTCATGTGTCAATATTGGTTCTCATCAATTGTGACATGTTTACCATACTAAGGTAAGATGTTAATAACAGGGGAACTGTGAGCGGGGATATATGGGAATTCTCTGTATGATCATATTACTTTTTCTGTGAATCTAAAACTACTCTAAAATAATTTTATTTAACAACAACAAAAAATCAGGTACTTCAAAACAAAACCGACCACAGCCACCCAAAGTGAACAGAGTCTATGTCACGTGGCTGGTGGATTGAACTGCAGGTGGAAGTAATTTAACCTGTAGAAAGAGACATTTTAAACCATATCTTTCATTGAAATAAAAGTTTTTCAAATGGGAGATTAGATTAGTGAAGCATCTTATAAACTTTATCATGAATATCTGAATTAAAAGATGACACAGTAGAGTGAGAAGAATACAGGGAGACTCTGAAGTCAATGTTAGAGACAAAACTCTTGGCTTCCCAATAGCATGACTCTTGGCAATATCATGAGATCTTTAGAGCCTCCGTTTAGTCCCCATAAAGTGGGTATAATAATACCCACCTCTCACCATTGTAAGGCTGATTGAATGAGACTGTAGGTACAGCCCCCTACAAAGTACCTGGCACAGGAAAGCAATCGTTCCACCCAGGCAATTCTGAAATCTGTAAGACAGAAAACCAAGAAGGGCAGCTGGAACTCGGTGCCAGTGCAAGTTCAGGTGGAAGTCCTGCTTTTTCTGGGAATCCTCCTTTCTGCTCTTAAAGCCGTTCAACTGATTGGATCAAGCCCACTCAGACTATCTGGATAATCTCTTTTACTTCAGATCGAATTAATGTTACTCACATCTACAGAACGCCTTCCCAGAAACATCCTTATTAGTGTTTGATTGAATAATTGGGGACTAGAGCCTGGCCATGTTGACACCGAAAACTGGCCGTCTGTCTGTTCCTTCCCTCCTTCCCTCCCTTCCTTCCTCCCTCCCTCCCTCCCTCCCTCCCTCCCTCCCTCCCTCCCTCCCTCCCTCCCTCCCTCCCTTCCTTCCTTCCTTCCTTCCTTCCTTCCTTCCTTCCTTCCTTCCTTCCTTCCTTCCTTCCTTCCTTCCTTCCTTCTTTCCATCCATCCATCCATCCATCCATCCATCCATCCATCCATCCATCTATCCACCCACCCACCCGTCCATCTATCCATTCATTCATTTTTCCATTTATCCTTTCTTCTTTCCATCCATCCTTCCATTCCATCCATCCACCCATCCATCCATCTACCTACCTGTTTATCATGAACACTGTTCTTCTGTACAATAACTGAATGAAAGGTCATACCCATTAAAAAAATTCTGAGTTATATGGGTCAAGGTGAGCACACTTACTTTGTAAAGTGCCAGGTAGTAAATATTTTCAGTTTGTGGTCCCTTTGTCTCTGTCACAACTCCTCAGTTCTGGTGCTGAGTACAAAAGCAGCCACAGACAATATATGAGTGAGTGGGCGTGACTCTGTCTGATGAAACTTTACACAAAATGGATGCCAGGCGGGTCTTTGCCCATGGACTGTGGCTAGCTGACTTCTGATATAAACCAGTTGTAAAGGGGTGTTTCTAGAAAGCACTGACTGAGGGGAAAGGGAAGCTAGTGAAAGAAGCTTGGCTATGGTAGGTCTACAGAAAAAGAGACAGAGGGAAGAGCACTTCATTAGGGTTCAGAGCAAGGCAGGAGTGTGAGACCATGGCAAGTGCTGTACTCAGTGCACCCTCAGTCATGCTCTCACCAATTGTTGGGTTTTCGTCCTTCCAGGCACATGACCTTCTCTGCCCCGTTGAAGTCAGGTGTTGCCATGTGATTTGATTTGGACAGTGAAACATGAGAAGAAATATTATGGGGGAAACTTTAAGAGCAGCCCATGTTTGTCACATTTCTGTCCCTAAGGCAGCAGTTTTAGGATGAAGCTTCTACCAACCTGACTGTCTAAGTAAGAGGAGCAGAATCCCCTCACCCACCAGTGCTATGTGAGTAAAATATAAATTTTGGTTGTGTTAAGCCCCCAATATTTTGTGTTTGTTACCAAACAGAACCTGGCCTATCCTGTCTGATATACCTAATGACACCAGCCATATTTAACTAAAATTGCATTCCTTGTTACCGTCTAGCTTTAGTATGCTACCTTATTTGTCTTCATAACACTTTCTACTGCCTTACATATATTTCTTTGTTCATTTACTTGCCTGTTTTCTCTGCTGGAATACAAGCTTCCCAGAAGCAGGGATTTCTGATTATTGCTCTTAAATTTTGGCATGTATTTACTATGTGACATCATCAACATCACCAAAAGCATCAACAACAAAAACAGGTGCTTAGTCCTTACAAAACTATGTGAGGTAGATAGTACCATTAACGTTGTTTTTCCTTATAGGTGAATTATTCTCATTTTACCTATGAAAAATGCACTAGTTGTCTATTGGTATGTAACAAATTGCCACAAAAGCAGCTTAAAACATCACACATTTATTATGTGTGAGTCAGGTGTCTGGGCACAACTTGTTGGTCCTTTGTTCAGGGTTTCTTGAGAGACTTCAATCAAGGTACTGGTGAGGGCTAAGGCCTCATCTGAAGGCTCCACTGGGGAAGGATGGACTTTGAAGCTCACATGGCTATCGGCAAGCCTTTATTTCTTGCAGGCTGTTGGACTGAGGGCTGAAGTTTCTAACTGGCTGTTCAGGAGAGTCTGCCCTCAGTCTTGATTCCTTGACATGTGGGCCTCTCCAACATGACACCCACACCATCCAAGTGCACCTGCTGAGAAGGGAATAGAGAGACTCTGCTAGCAAGACGGAAGCTGCAATCCCATGGAATCACAGAAGTGACTTTTGCCACAGTCCATGATTTAGAAGCAAGAGAAGCAAGTCAGAAGTCCCAGCCCCACTCAAAGGGAGGAAATTACACAGAGTATGATTACTGGAGGCAGGGATTACTGAAGCCATCTGAGAGTTTGCCTTGAACAAGGCACTTGGAATTCAGAGAGGTTACATAGTGGGTCAGTGGTAAAGATCGTGTCACCCTGACCTCACTGAGACCCAATAGGATATAAAGGTTATGGGTCAAAAGGTAGAATGTATTCCCTAAAGCAAGGCACAAGTATTAATTTTGTTTCAATTAGGGCCAGAATCAGGATCTTGAGTGACACACATCTTCTTTGTAAAAAAATATGAAATCAGAAATGAATCTTTAAGAAATTAGCTGTTGATTGCATGAAATTATTAAACAAATTACTTGGATCTAAAAAATCTTTGGGCCTGGCATGTACGGGCTCAAGCCTGTAATCCCAGCACTTTGGGAGGCCAAGGCAGGTGGATCATTTGAGGTCAGGAGTTCAAGACAAGCCTGGCTAACATGGTGAAACCACGTCTCACTTGAGCCTGGGAGGCAAAGGTTGCAGTGGGCTGAGATTGCACCACTGCACTCCAGTCTGGGCAACAGAATGAGACCCTGTCTCAAAAAATAAAATAAAATAAAATAAAATGAAGTCTTGTATCTTCAGGTAATACAATAAATTCTTATCTCTGTATTAATAATAGAATTAAGTAGAAATATTTTCATTTATTCCTCTTTATATGAGTACTTTTATTTGGGGCAACAATGTATCCAGCTAAAAGAATATATTTCTTATCTTTCTTTGCAGGAGGTGTAGACATTTGACTAAATTCTAGCTATTGTGTTATGTGGGCTTCTTGGAAGATTCCTTATAGCTGGGTGATGTGGTTTGGCTGTGTCCCTACCCACATCTCATCTTGAATTCCCATGTGTTGTGGAAGGCACCCTGTGGGAGGTAATTGAATCATGGGGGTGAATCTTTCCTGTGCTGTTCTTGCGATAGTGAATAAGTCTCATGAGATCTGATGGTTTTTAAATGAGGAGCTCCCCTGCACAAGCTCGCTGTCTTTGCCTGCTGCCATCCATGTAAGATGTGACTTGCTCCTCCTTACCTTCCGCCATGATTGTGAGGCTTCCCCAGCCACATGGAACTGTAAGTCCAACAAACCTCTTTCTTTTGTAAATTGCCAGTCTCGGGTATGTCTTTTATCAGCAGCGTGAACATGGAGTAATACACTGGGTGATCAGCTGGTCATCACATTCTTTGTAGATTCCCTTCTTCTTGCTGCAGCCACGAGCTAGGCAGGGAGAGGATATTGAGAACAAATTTTCATGCTGAGGATGGCAGAGGAGAAAGATGAAAGGAGTCTAGGCCTGAAGACATTGTGAAGTGGTCTGGGACTGTACCTCCCAACTTCTTTGTGCAAGAGAGTAATGCCTTACATGCATGAATCTGTTATTTCAGGTTTCTTTTATATGCATTTGGATTGCCTGTGGCTGAAACGAATCTTGACACAATAGAAAGTATTTACACCCTAGAGAGCTGTGCTAAAGAACCTATTTGCCATCTCATCAGGCTGGAAAGTGACACACAGTGTTCAGTAAAACTCAAGCGGATGCTATTCTGTTCTCTGCTAAATGAGCCTGATTTATCCATTGTTATGTCCCACCATTCCAAATAAAGAGATCAGGATTCCCTTGCTCTATAGCTCTACTACAGAGTCTGCCTTGCCCATCTGACATGTAAAACCCTGAAATGTAAAACTCTGCTGTTTGTAGGAGTGCCAAGATGTTTAAACGTATTTTAGATATTTTTTGGAAAGTTGTAAAGCGTGGCTAATGTAGGAAATGGTAGCAGTTCATAAACTCTACTTGTTGTTCATCACTTCAGATGTTACTAGACTTATGTAAATGGAACAGAGATAGTTTTCTTTTTTCTGTGTGAAGTCAAGCCCATTTTTTCCTCTAACTTCGCAGCTACCCCAGAGTGGTTATCAGCATTTGAAAGCAGCAGGGCCTCTTTCTTCTTCTTGGATTTGGTTAAAACAAAAGGGCTACAGACAGTCTCGAAATGTGAACCAAAACCCCAGGTTTTTAACTACCTCAGCAAATCCGAATGAAGACAAGTTTCCTCCTTCAGAGAAAAAACAGGGCTCAGTCTATAAAACCTGCCTTTGAAGCAGAGGACAACTTTTCCCACAGGTGGTGCACAAGTACTTCTAGGAAACACAAACACCTAATTTTGATCTTATTTATTAGGATTTGACTTTAATGTGGATCTGGAAAAACATAACTAGCACATCATGCTCATAATTATACAGATCTTACTGTTTAGGAGGAGGTCTAATTAATTGCGTGCAATTAACAGCCGTTAATTGTGTTTTAAGCAGGAGATCAAGTTAAAGAGTAATCCTCAGTAAATCTTGGCTGCAGGTGACTGATGGAAGTTTCGGAGGCTGGACTGGAAGATGAAATTGGGGCGAGATGGCACACAGCATGGCCTCAGGAACCTGGGCTCCAGCAACCTGCAGGTCCCAATGGAGGCAAAGTCAAGGAGGGTCTCAGGGAGTGGTTGATGTGTGAAGTCTCTGTCTGCCCATCTGAATAACAAGAGGTGGGGCTTGTGATATTCCTCCACTGTATGTCGTCTGGTTCCTAACCCCCTCTTGTTACTGTCAGTTTTAACTGTGTGTGTATCTATGTGTGTTCAACTCTCATGGGCCGGGTGGCAGAACTCGCTAGGGTAGGAGGAGAGACCACGAAGACGGACCTTGATTCCTAAGTGTGCACTTTGAGAGAGTTTTCTCCATCGTTTAGCCTGTGGATTGCAGCATTTTGAAAAATTAACTAGAAATTCAGAAATTAGATGGAGACCTCTAGTGGAGGCCTGGGAGAAGAAGGGTTGGAAGATCAGAATCTGCAAAGGCTGGGATAGTGGCATGTGGATGGGCTGCTTGGAGTGCGCAGAAGGCACACAGGCCTCTGTCTCATGCTGGGGTCCACCAAGGCCTCTGTGTGCCGCATTCGGTGATGTTAGCTGGCCTCTCTCCTCAATCACCAGTGCTCAGGCAGTGGCTGTGGATGGACGAGCCAAGATGGCAGGACAGGGTGGAGGGGGTGCATGCCCCTCACCAAGGCTGATGTAGCTGCTGCCTCCACTGAATGCTGTGTCCGTCCTGTGCTGCCAGCCCTGGGGGACCAGCAGACATTTGATAGCAAGTTGATTACATCTGTCCCCCTCAATTGCAGCTGGAGGTAATTTTTCCCTTACTGGAATTGACACCAGCTCCTAATACAGATTTGCCTTTTCTGCCTGTTCTCCTGCCAGCACCCCTACCTAAGGGCCTCCAGGAGAAATGACGTCTCAAATAGAAACCTGCATAACATCAGCCAAAACCAAGGACCCATTTTATCGTCAAAGAGGTGTGCCATGAATGCATGACTGTGGGATCCGCTCCTTTGACCACATATGGATGACTTGAAAGCTGCCAGCCTTCATGAACAATGAAAAGGCCATTGATGGCTCAGCAAAGGTGCCAGCTCGGGGCCAATGCTCCCCAGGGTTGGCCTCGAGGGTGGCTACAGTGCTGTAACAACAGCCAATAGGGTGCTGAACCTACAGCCTACCTAAGGTGCTTTGACACCAATTGTCAGAACACACGGGTCTGGAAGCCAAATCTTGGAAGTAGGATTGGTTGCTTTTGTTGTAACTCCTAGTGACCCACTAGTTGAATTTTGGTTCCTATCCCTGAGAACTTAGGTTCCACAGGACTAGAGAATCTGGTTCCTGGGATGAAAGCAGGGCAGCTTCCCCTGAGGTTCACAGTAAAGGTTCTGTTGAACCCGTATGTGACTGTCACTGGGACCCTTTGGGCCTGCCAGTGGATGAGCAGGCAAAGAAAGAAGTTACTCCACCATCAGGGGACAGAAAATTCCAGTTCTCAATGGGGCTATGGTTGCTTCCAGGGGACTGAAACATGGCTGAGACCGAGGAGATTGTTGGTGGCTTCCTCTGGTGCTTCCAAGTCTGGGGTTAATGATGACTGGGCATTTGCAGCCATCAGGGCCTGATAAACACAAGGCAGCCAAGAGCTCAGGCCCTGAGCGGTGAAAGGCCAGCCAGTGCTCAGGCAGGTGACCTGGACCATCATAAGTGCTGATAGAAATCTAGGACGTGCGGTGGAGGAGGGAGATGACACATCCCAACCACGGTCCCTGGTTAGCTGCAGGCGGCGTGTCCACCACGCCTTCTCTATGGAGTCATTTGGAGATGGTGGCTGGCCACGATCATGCAGGCTTAGTGACAGAACAATCTGAGAAGAACGAGGGGTGGGCTGCTGCAGACCCGTGTGGTGCTCTGACTCACGCCCTCTCAGCCTAACTTCTCATTTCAGCAGGGATTGGGGTGTGTTTCTGTTCCGTGGTTAAGTCGCTGCATGCTCACGGCAGCTTACTTCGAGCACGGGCTGCAAGGTTTTACTTTCTTCATCAGGATTCCTCTCATGCCATGAATGAGGAAAGTTTACAGTTGTAGGAGTTGATATACCTAGAGAAAAATGCTGGTGAGTAAAGGCCCAAACCTCCTGTTTCCTTTGGGGACTGTTCTAGAGCCTTCTATGCCCTTCTCATGATGTCTAAGCAGAATGGAGTGCCCATTGTTTACAGCAGTTTCCATGGCAATACTGTTGCTTTTTCCTCCCCAGTCTCACTGTTACAGGTTGAATTGTGTCCCTGAAAAGATATGTTCAAGTCCTAACCCTTGGTATCTGGGAATATGACCTTATTTGCAAATAGGGTCTCTGCAGATGTAATCAACTTAAGATGAGGTTAGGCTGGCTTAGGGTGGGTCATTAATCCAGTATGTCTGGTGTCCTTATAAAAAGACAATGTGAAGACATGTGGGGAGAAGACCGTGTGATGGTGAGACAGAGACAGGGATCAGAGCAATGCAGCTTCAAGCCAAGAAGCGCCAAGTTTGACAACAAATACCTGAGCCGGGAAGAGGCCAGGAAGGATTCCGTCCTATGGTTTTCAGAGGGAGCCTGGCCTTCCCACATCTTGATCTTGGACTCACAGCCTCCAGAAATGTGAGAGAACAAGTTTCTGTTGTTTGAGCTGCCCAGTGATGGTCATGGCAGCCTCAGGAGATGACACACTCACTCTTTCTGCTTCCTCTCTCATGCTCCCTGGGGTCACCTCTCCAATAACCTGCCTGATCACCATCCATTTGTCCAGAGTTTTCTTTATTAGAAACCCAAGCTAGGATAACCTCCACGCCATGCAAAGAGGGAGACACTGCTGCCTAAAGGAGACTTTAGTTTTTGAATGAACTCTTTTTTTGGTGATACAGTTAATCATAATTCAATTTACCATTTTCTGACTGCCTATTATGTGCCTGGCACTTCACAAACATATCAAGTCTAATCCAGTATCATCCCATGCGGTAGCTGCTATTATCACCATTTTGTAGATGGGAAACTGAGTCTGATGGAGGTTGGGAGACTTGCACTATTTGTGACCCCAAATCTACATTCTTTCTAAATACCTAGGACCCAATCTTTGCCCAGTAATTTACTTTCTCTGTAGGTTCCAACTTTTCTCTATGTATCCACCTGGATTAGTTGATATCTAGGTTTGGCTGCTGAGACAAAGACCAACATATGAGTGACTTAAACAAGATGGACATTTATTTCTTTACAGAAAGCTACATATGGGGCACTCCTGCTCCTCAGGGCCCACGGAAGCTCAGATTCCTCCTGTCTACTTGCTCTGCCAGATGTTGTTTTTGGTGGCTTAATGCCACTTTCACTCTTCAGCCAGTAGAAAGATGAGAAAAGCGAAAGAGGAGAACAGAGTTCTCTTCACTGCAGGATCTCCTTACATCCCACTGATCAGAATTTCCACCATGACCATGCCTAGATTCAAGGGGTGAGGTGAGGGGAGGGGCTGGGAAATGCAGTCTGCATTCTGTGCCCAGCTAAAATGTAGGGATGCGGTTGCCGTAGAATCGGGGAAAGTGGATATGGGGGCATGGCAGCTGGTGCTCACGGGGCACCCTTTGCCTTTGACAGTGGATCGGGCATTATGCAGAACACGAAGAGGAGCACATTGTAGTCTCTGACTTCAAAAGAAGCAGACAGCAAAGGGGAAGTTTCTTTCCAGGTGGAGGTTGCCGATTGGTCTACGGAATGGTGAGAATACTGTGAAAGACGGAGCACAGATATCCAAGTGTGATCGGTCAGCAGGTCTTGGCCAGGAGCATAGGTAGAATAAACAAATAAATAAGTAAAGAGGGGAGGGGAAAGTAATATTAAGACTGTTCAAGACTTGGATTACAGCTCTCCTAAAAAGCAGCCCTTTGAAGTCTTGGGATATTAGAGAAAGATCCCAACAACCACTGAGCCTGGTTTCGATTTTTGGAGGAAACACACCAGGTGAATAAAGCAGTGTGACGCGAGAGAAAGGAGGCCGGCAAAGGTGAATAGGACCCCAGCCTTTCAAGGACTTGGGCAGAGCAACTGGAGGAGGTGTGAGTTCAGCCAGCCATGTGGATCAGTTTCCTAGGCTGCTGTAACAAAGCACCACAACCTGGTGGCTTAGAACAACGGAAAGGCATTCGCTCACAGTTCCAGAAGCCATAGGTTAGAAACTAAGTGTGGCAAGGTCATGGCCCCTCTGAAACCTAGGAGGGAAGGATGCTTCCCTGCTTCTTCCTGCTTCTGCTCTCCCCTGATGTTCCTGGGTTAGTGGCAGCATAATTCTGGCCTCTGCCTCTGTCTTAACATGGTATTTTTCCTGTGTCTCTTCATATTGCCTTTTCTCTCTGTGCCTCGACCTCTGAGTCCAAATTGCCCCTTTCTATAAGGACACCAGTCACATTGGATTAGAGTCCACTTTACAGACCTTGTTTTTTTTTTTTTTTTTTTTTTGAGACGGAGTCTCGCTCTGTCGCCCAGGCTGGAGTGCAGTGGCCGGATCTCAGCTCACTGCAAGCTCTGCCTCCCGGGTTCACGCCATTCTCCTGCCTCAGCCTCCCGAGTAGCTGAGACTACAGGCGCCTGCCACCTCGCCTGGCTAGTTTTTTGTATTTTTTAGTAGAGACGGGGTTTCACCGTGTTAACCAGGATGGTCTCGATCTCCTGACCTCGTGATCCGCCCGTCTCGGCCTCCCAAAGTACTGGGATTACAGGCTTGAGCCACCGCGCCCGGCCTTACAGACCTTGTTTTAACTTGATTCCTCTATCAGGACCCTAAGAATCTCCAGATAAGGCCACATTCTGAGGAACTGTGGGTTAGGACTTCAGCATGTCTGTTTTGGGGGTCACAACTCAACCCATACCAGCTTGCTTGATGGATACTCATAGCCAAAGTCAAAGTAAATTTAATTCTCATCCCCAGAAGCAAGAAAGATTGCACAGCTAAGGCCAACAATCACATCCAGGGAGTTCGTTTCCTGAGCAACGACCAGCCCCTTTGCACAGCACGAATTGCCACAAAAGGCCAGCGTGGTCATTTCTCAGCCATGCACACCTGTGATGTGGCAAGCCATGTTGACATACCAGAAATGAGGATTCTCTAGTAAAAATAAAATAGAGTAAATTAGATTAGAATGCTCCGAAGGCAATGTATACTTTGCTGTGCTTTGGGATTCATTTTCAAAACATGGTTCATTTTTGAAAATCCAGGTTCACGTTCAAGGCCCCTTTGAGTTTGCATTTGGTTCAACTCTTTGTGTGCAATGCATGGGATAGTCACTAATGAGAACTCCTGGCTTAGAGCCAAGAAACCAACAGAAGGCCCCAAAATGAATGCTTTAAAAGACTGTGCACGTTTAAAAGACTCTCGCCCATCAGCAAACGCCACTGTTTCTCCAAGGACAAACCAGAGTGTCCTGACAAGGTCTCCTCTTCCCTGGCGGACAGCTGACACCCGAGGCCCATCAGGCTGGGAGCTTGCTTGTCTGGAATGTCTTTGGAAGCACGGGCTATCCTCTCCCACTCCCCCATAGCCTCCCCTCACAACCAAAATAATTTGAAGATGTGGTGGTGTTATAAGACAATCTAGGATAATCCCCCAGTTCTTGCACACTCTTCTGTCGAGAGGTTGGTTTATCGCAGTTTGTTTTTAGGTCTATTACGATGTCTAAGTCCCCTCTCCCAGAATCTGAACTCTGTGACTGTGTGGCTGATAGAGTACCCTGGGTGTGGCTGTGGTGTAAGTCCTGAGGATGGATGTCCTTCCATATCCGCTTCCATTTGAGTGTGGGAGACTCTGGGAATGCTGCACTGTCACTCTTGTGATTTAGAACAAAAGGGACATGATTTGAGTGGGCCTCATCTAATCACGTGGACTTTTTATTATTATTATTATACTTTAAGTTCTAGGGTACATATGCACAACGTACAGGTTTGTTACATATGTATACTTGTGCCATGTTGGTGTGCTGCACCCATCAACTCGTCGGCACCCATCAACTCGTCATTTACATCAGGTATAACTCCCAATGCCATCCCTCCCCCCTCCCCCTCGGGGCCTATCACGTGGACTTTTTAAAAACAGAGTTTTTCTCCGGCTACCAGCAAACAAGGAAGTCTGAGATTTGAAGCAGGAGAATAGGGTGCATTGTTGCTGCCTTTGAAAATGGAGGGGCCACGTGCCAACCAGGACAAGTGGTTTTTAGAAGCTGAGGGCGGCCCCTAAGTGAATTCAGCTCACACAGGGAATGACCTTGGAAGTGGGATCGTTCTCAGAGCTTCCAGAAAAGGACTCATCTGGCTGACACCTTGATGTTGGCCTTATGAGACCCTACCTAAGAAGAGGACCTTCCCAGGCTTTTACAGAACTGAGAGATAGTAAATAGGTACAGTTTTAAGGCATGGAACTTGTAATAGTTTATTTGCCAATGGAAAACTAACACAGTGACACTGTGTCCAATTCTAGGTCTAGGCTGCAAAAGACTTGTAGCTTTTATTTGTTTCTTGGGGCAATTGCTCCTGGATTCCAGCAGCCATGCTATGAGGAAGCCCAAGCAGCCTCACAGAGAGGTCCAAAGAGAGTAAGTAAGACCCTCAGCCCAGCCACAACCAAGCTCCTAGTCAATGGCCAGGACTGACTTTCCAGCCTTGTGAATGAGCCACCCTGAAAGTGAATCCTATAGCCCCAGCTGATCTGTTCCAGCTGACCCGTGTGAAGCAGGACAGGCCATTACCACTGAGCCCTGCCCAGATTGCAAAATAAGTCGTTATTATTTGAAACCACTAACTTTTGGGGTGGTTTAAATAGAGTGCAAAATTTCTGCTGCTCATCCTCATACCAAAATTGCGAATTATGTCTCTAGTAATATGGTTGATATCTAAGATAACTTAAATGAGACATTAAGTGACAATGTGACAGTCCTACCCAAGGGGAAAAACAGCTCTTGCAACCGTAAGGACATTTTGTTCTAACCTGCTTTCTTTATGGAATTTTGTGAATCAAGGACTGCAATGGACAGAGAATGTTTTGCAAACTCTTAGATATCGGGGGATTTATCAACTTTGTACCCGAATATACCACCCTTATGAAAATGACAATAAGCATTGCTGTTGAAGGTGTAATGAAGTAAGCCATCTCTGACACAACACGTGGGATTATAAATTGGCATAGTTCTGGAAACTAATTTAACTCTGTCAATAATTGTAAAGTGAGCAATGTTTTGACATACAATTCTAATTAAAAGAGTTAAAGAATCTAATTAAGATGTAATTCCAAGCCGGGAACGGTGGCTCATACCTGTAATCCCAGCATTTTGGGAGGCCAAGGCAGGTGGATTGCTTGAGCTCAGGAGTCTAAGACGAGCCTGGGCGACATGGTGAAACCCTGTCTCTACTGAAAATACAAAAATTGGCCAGGTGTGGTGGCATGTGCCTGTAGTCCCAGCAACTTGGGAGGCTGAGGTGGGAGGATCACTTGAGCCCAGGAGGTCAAGGCTGCAGTGAACCATGATCACACCACTGCACTCTAGCCTAGGTGACAGAGTGAGGCCCTGCCTCAAAATAATAATAATAAAGTTAAAAAAATAAAAAAGTTAAAATGCAATATTTGAAAAAAGAAAAAAAGATATAATACCAAAGACAAAATAAAAGAAAACAATAACCCTCTCTGCATAAATAAATTCATCTCAATATTATTTGCAATATTGAAAAATGGCAAACGGCATAATGCTTAACCACATGGGTATTCTTACGACGTATTTAAAATGATATTAGGTTTTGTATCATAAATGTAGCATATTATTATGAAGCTGTTAAAGCAATGTTCATGAATGGTTTTTAATGGATATGTAACAATGTTTATAAGGTAGTGTTAAATTAAAAAGGATATAAAATTGTATATACAAATTACATTCTACTATGTAATACATGAAAGTCTATATGGGTGTCCAAGTAAAATGCTTCTAATAGCAAAAGTGGTGCAACTTAGTGTTTAATAATAGTTCTTTAAATAACCGACGGTACATCCATAAAACATAATATTGTTTAGTGACTCAAAATTATTTCATAATAATACAGAAACTTATGGAAAAACATTTAGGCTACTTGGTTAAGTGGGCATATTAGCTTCCCAGGGCTGCCTGGGAAGAGCTCCACAATTAGATAGCTTAAAACAACAGAAATAAACTCTGCCACAGTTCTGAAGGCCAGAAGTCTTGATTTCAGAAGTCTGATATCAAAGTATTAGCAGAGCCATGTTCTCTTTGAAGCCTCTAAGGATGAACTTCCTCGCCCCTTCCTGGATTTTGGTGGTGGCTGGCAATTCCTGGCCTTCCCTGGCCATCATTCTAATCTCTGCCTCTTTAGTTACGCAGCCTTCTCCCTGTGTGTCTTTACAATGTCTGCCTTCCGTGAGTGTCTCTATGACTGAATTTCTCTCTTCTTATAAGGATACCAGTCATATCGAATTCGGGCCCAGCATCCTCCAGGGTGATCTCACCTTCATGTAATGAATTACATCTGCAATGACCCTGTTTCCAAATAAAGTCACATGCTGAGGTTCTGGGTAGACAAGAATTTGAGGTGAATACTATTCAACCTAGTGGATGAAGTGAAAAAACAGATTTTCAATATGTAAAATTACTTGTACTACTTCAATACAAAGTTAAAAATGATGGCTGGGTGCGGTGGCTCACGCCTGTAATTCCAGCATTTTGGGATGTTGAGGCAGTTGGACACAAGGTCAGGAGTTCGAGACTAGCCTGGCCAATATGGTGAAACCCCGTCTCTACTGAAAATACAAAAATTAGCTGGGCGTGGTGGTGCATGCCTGTAGTCCCAGCTACTTGGGAGGCTGAGGCAGGAGAATCGCTTGAACCTGGGAGGCGGAAGTTGCAGTGAGCCAAGATTGTGCCACTGCACTCCAGCCTGGGCAACAGAGCAAGACTCTGTCTCAAAAAAAAAAAAAAAAATACACACACATACACACACACACACTCATTATAGTATCATACAGAATAGTTTTACTGCCCTAAAAAATCCTCTGCGCTTCACCTATTTATCTCTCTCTCCTCTAGCTCCTGATAACCACTGATTTTTAGAAAACTGACTCCATGGTAGCAATTGCATTTTCCAGAACTGATTCTAAGGAATCCATCGGTGTATCCTTTTTGATTCAGTGATGCTGGCGTTCGCCACCACTTGTAATGGTAGAATTTAAAAGCAACTGAATTTCGTCTGTGGAAAGCTACTTACAAGTGATGTTATCAAATTGATGGGATTACACTTAGTCACTAAACATAATGTATTTACTGATAGGTATTCTTATGAAATAATTTTAAGTCACTAAACAATGTTATGAACAATATTACTGAAAGGTTTCTAGTACATCAAGTCAATAAAATCTGGTTGTCAAGTCAATAAAATCTGGTTGTCAAACAGTGGGTAAAATATAATCTTTTTTTTTTTTTGAGACATAGTCTTGCTCTGTCACCCAGGCTGGAGTGCAGCGGCATGATCTTGACTCACTGTAACCTCTGCCTCGTGGGTTCAAGCAATTCTCCTGCTTCAGCCTTCCAAGTAGCTGAGATTCCAGGTATGTGCCACCACACCTGGATAATGTTTGTATTTTTAGTAGAGATGGGATTTCACCATGTTGGCCAGGCTGGTCTCAAACTCCTGGCCTCAAGCAGTGATCCACTCACTTTGGCTTCCCAAAGTGCTGGGATTACAGATATGAGCCACCGTGCCTGGCCAAAGTATAATCATTTTTAAAAAACAAATATATGCCATGCTGGCAACAGTGCTTGTGTCTGTATGATGGTCTTATGAGTAATATGTTTTAAAATTTTCCTCCTTTTTGCTTTCTTTTCCTAATTTTTATATAATGACTATGTATCACTTTTGTAATAAAGAAAATCATAAAAGTTAGTCATTAAAAATTCATGACGCTTAACCAAGGGTGCTATTGCAATTACAGATGGTTGTTATTTTCTTCCTTATGTTGAGTCTAATAGGAAACTGCTATTTCTATAGATTACAAAAAGTTAAATATTGGCCCTTTAAACTACCTTTAAAAATATTTTCTAAATATTCTATAGAGATCATATGCCTAAATTCCTCATGTACCTAAATTTTTGAAATTCCTCAAAAGCCTTTTGTTAAAGGATTTTTAAAAAGATAACATCATGGTTCTCATGCAAATCGAAATAAATTCCAGCCAAGGATTTAAGTCATGAATGAAGGAACGGGCAAGATGTTACAAGAGATTCAATGGAGAACTCAAAGAACGTGCATATATATGCCATCATGGACACTGAAACATTTACAAATAGGAGCAAAATTAGTCAATATCTGCCGGGCAAAAATCGATGATGTCTCCCCCAAAGTTCACTTGCATTTCCAGGTGTAAAAACTATCTGCATTGCTCTCACCTCCCTACAGCTTGGAGTTGTAAATCCCTTAAGAGCAGCTCAGGCCCTATTAAATCAGATCACTCCACAATCTTTTGCCATTTCAATTTCTTTTTCATAATTTTCCTGATGTTCCTTTTTACACCTGAAGATAAAAGGCAAACTCTTGACTGTGGGCTTGGGCCTGGCCCCTCTGTGGGCTCATCTAAGGCCACCCCTCACTCCCACTTCCTTGCATTCAGGATGCACCAGCCTCTTTAACTTCCTAAGGGGTCCCAGGGCCCCTGGTACCCACCCTGCTGCCTGGATACCCATCGTTTTCTCTGCCCCAAGAGGTGGTCCTCCCCACGCCCCACCATCCTACCCACTTAATGCCTAACATCCGCCCCTCACCTAGTACAAACCCACTTTCCTCAGGGATTCCCAGGGCCTCTCTCACTCCATCAACAGTTCCTTCAGGGCCTTGACTGCAATTTGAATTACAACATGAATATGTTTTATGCAAATCTTAACTTTGTGATTTTAAAATAGCATAGGCTAAAAATATTAGTAAAGTCTCTCTTTATGCTCAAACTTTGAAATAATGCAAATCTCCCAAATTACGAAAACAAAACCAAAAAAAACCCACCCCTCAAAGCAAAAGTCTCTCTCAGGACTGTACATTTTTAAAGCTGCATTTCCAAAGGGTTGTAAATAGGGTTTCCACTCTTGCCCCAGTGTGGCCTCTCTGTAACTGGTCAATAGAAACAATCCCGGCCCAGGGTCACTGGGTGGGGGACCCTGTTCTTGCTATGGAACTTCCGGGAGTGGCTATTACTAAGGCATATGCATTGCTGTTATAGTCTTGTTGTTATGACAACTTAAAATCTTCCAGAAGCTCTAACAATATTCTCCAGTAGTGGTGCTGAGGCTGAGGCCAGGCATCTTGGTGATGGGGTCAGTGCCTTCCCGGCCAGCCCTCCCAACTCCTGGTGCCGACTGATGCGTGATGACAGAGGCCAAGAGAATACAAAGCACACAGGGCAAAAATGCGCTACCCTGACCTCAGATTTCTATTCCTGTGGCACATTGTTCTGGAGTTACTTGAATTTTGACTTGTGCTAGGCTTGCAGAGACATGGGCCATGGATAAGATGCAACAACCCTGTGTATATTTGTGAGATTATTCGACTAATACGTTGTCTCCCTGATCTGTCTGCTTTGTTCACCATTTTTCTTAGCAGCTCCTAGTAGAAGAGAAAAAAATACTTCTTCTTGTTTGTGTGAAAAAAAAAACAACCCTCACCAATCATTGTGCTTTTTCCTGTTCTCTCATTCAACACTGTAACAGCCAGCACAGACTTCTGGCTGGGGTTGGGGTTCTCCAACACAAATTGGCAGGGGTGGGGTTCTCCCTACCACCCAGCAAGCACTCAGCTCTGCATTGGACACTGACTGGGTGTCCTCCAATTCCATTCTGACATTTTCTACTTGGAGACAGCTCAGATCCCACAGGGCGAGGGCTCCGTTACACAAGACAGACCCTCCGTACTTTCCCACCGATCTGCCTGTCTGGGCCTCCAGAACTTCTGACCGACCGGCTTCAAGCTGGAGTTCCCACAGTCCCTTCTTTCGGTTTGATCCGTTTGCTAGAATGACTCACAGAACTCAAGAAAACGCTTGTTTACGTTTACCCGTTTATTATAAAGCATATTGCAAAGCATGCAGATGAAGATGCACAGGGCCAGGGATGTGGGAAGCGGGGCGGAGCTTCCATGCCATCCCTGGGTGTGTGGCCCTCCAGGATCCTCCATGTGTTCTGGAGACGTCATTGGATATATATCATTGCAGCATGGATGGGTGTGTTGAAATGAGATTGGGCAAAAAGGGTTTGTTCTAAACCCAGCAGGGCCTGTCTGTTCAGATTCTTTTGGCATCTCTCTGCAGCATTCCTTCCTCCAAGGGATGCGGCAGGCCCCTTTCTGGAATGAGGGTCTTATGACCCACAAACAGGCTAGAGTCTGGCTATGGGAAAGTGAAAGGAGAGTGGGAGTACGTCAGAGAGAGAGATTATGTTTACTCAAGAGAGTACACAGAAGGGCGATGGGAGTTAGGAGCCAGGAACCACGGGTGGAAACTTATTGTGTGTATATATCTATATCATCTATATCTATTTCTATGTATATATCACACTTCTACCCTCTTACATTCAGCAGCTGATGCATTAGTCTGTTTTCACCTTGCTGATAAAGACATACCCAAGGCTGGGAAGAAAAAGAGGTTAATGGACCCCCAGTTCCAGGTGGCTGGGGAGGCCTCACAATCATGACGGAAGGCAAAAGGCACTTCTTACATGGCGGTAGCAAGAAAGAATGGGAGAGAAGCAAAAGCAGAAACCCTTTTTAAACCCATCAGATCTCATGAGATTTATTGACCACCACGAGAACAGTATGGAGCAACCCCCGCCCCAGCCTCTTGATTCAATTATCTACCTCTGGGTCCCTCCCACAACACGAGGGAATTAACAGAGCTACAATTCAAGATGAGATTTGGGTGGGGACATAGAGCCAAATCATATCAGCTGGCAACTGTGAATTAAAGTGACAAAAGATAGAGTCACAGGAGAAAAGGCATACAAATTTTACCTGATAATAATATTTTAATTTTTATGTGCATGGAGGTCTTCAAAGAAAGTGGAGACCCAAACAAGTGGTTAGATTTGGGAGCTTGGATACCATTTTAGCAAAGGGCAGTACATTGTGGAGAGGTGACCAAGGAAAAGGGGTTTGGGCTTCTAGGTGTGGTCACTGTGGGAAAGTAAACACGCAGGTGAAAATTGTGAAAGATTGGGTCATTGAGCAAGGTTTAATCCATGCAGACTCATCTCGGTGCTGTCTCCCCTCTCTGGTGATAGAAGTTGTTCTTCTCTCCCTCGTAGGAGGGATGAGGGAACATCTTCACAAGGGAAATTTATGCCCTCCTCTCTGGCAGATAGGAGGAGGACAGAAGCTTTTTTTTTTTTGACAGAGTCTGATTCTTGTCACCTAGGCTGGAGTGCAATGGTGCAATGTTGGCTTACTGCAACCTCCACCTCCTGGGTTCAAGCAATTCTCCTGCTTCAGCCTCCTGAGTAGCTGGGATTACAGGCACCCGCCACCATGCACAGCTAATTTTTATATTTTTAGTAGAGACTGCCACCACACCTGCCTAATTTTTGTATTTTTGGTAGAGATGGGGTTTTGCCATATTGATCAGGCTGATCTTGAACTCCTGACCTCAAGTGATCCGCCCACCTCGGCCTTCCAAAGTGCTGCAATTACAGGCATGAGCCATTGAGTCTGGCCCTCTTTTTCTATCTCTACTTTTTCTCAATTATCTTCAGCTCAAAATAATTCTTATGGCAAAATGGCATATTTTGGGGTGGCATATTCTGATCCTTTTCAGCATAGAGGTTTATTTTTTTGAATCAATAACTGAGGAATAAATATTCTTACTAAAACCCAATGATTCATCAACTCAGAAGGGTCTTCTGAAGAAGGTGGTCTCCCAGCATGCTCTGGGTTCTGTTTGCTTGCCGATGGAATCCAGTTAATGAGCTCACGGGACTCATGAAGCTTGCATGCAGTGAATAGCAAGACACTTTCAGAATAGGGGCTTAGCACACTGTCAGGGCTCTCAGAGTTTACCATTGTTACCATCATTATTATTAACTATCATTGTTATTATTGCCTACCTTTACGATTTCTAACATGCCTCTATTCACCCTTCAAGTGAGTGAAACATTCCTCAGGCCCTGCCTGGCAAAAGCACCTTGGAGAAGTTCAGGCTGCTGCTAAGGGTCTAGAGCTGACCCCAGCATGCCCTGAGGAAGGTCAGCACAAGAGTAGGCACTTGGCTTGGTTAGTTGCTTTCTCCTGCCTAGGCTAAGTGTTAAGTGCTCTCTGAACAGCCACTGCATGAAATTAGTGGATAACACAACTAACCTGGTGAATTAGTCTGTTTTCACGCTGCTGAAGTCATACCTGAGACCGGGAAGAAAGAGTTCTAACGGACTCACAGCTCCACGTGGCTGGGGAGGCCTCACGATCATGGCGGAAGGCAAAAGGCACTTCTTACATGGCAGCAGCAAGAGAGAATCAGACAGCCAAGCAAAAGGGATCTCCCCTTATAAAACCATCAGAACTCATGAGATTTATTCACTACCAGAGAGCAGTATGGGGGAAACGGCCCCCATGATTCAGTTGTCTCCCACCGGGTCCCTCCCACAACATGTGGGAGGACAATTCAAGATGAGATTTGGGTGGGGACAGAGTCAAACCAGGCCACGTGGCTGTGGGTGCCAGGAACCTGGAAGTGGACTTAACTGTAATATTAAAGAGGAGGCTCTTCTTCCAATACTGACTTAGCAGAACTGTTTAATGAATTAATTACTTAAGAATGATTGGAGCTACCGCCAAGTTAATGAGGATGATGGAAATTCAACACAAGGAAACCCACAGAACCAGGCAAAAGACCACCTAAAATTTTGTTCACCTAAAATTCTAGAGTTCTTTGAGCAAACCATAAATTAACAGGAATAGATAGGAAGTCTAGGTCATTAAAATAATTTGTGCTTTCAGTTCATTTTTCAGATAGGCTTCCTATTGCATTTTTCTTCTGATTCAGTTGAGCTAGGGTGACAACTCCTAAATGTGTGATATTTTCAGCTAAGTGCTAGTGTCCAAGGACAAGGCAACCCCAAAAAGAAAATGGTTTAAGTGAGGAGTAACCAGAGAAACACAGAGTGCACATGAAAAACTTAGGAAAAAAAAAAAAAAAAAAAACCCAAAAACTGATTCCTATTAAAAATGGCTTTTAACACTAAAGCACTAAAGGATTAAATGTTCATAATTTAGAATTGATGACTATACCAGATTTTCAGATATGGCCATTTTCTGTGGAGGAAGAAGCGCTACCGTCTGTCAGTTTGGACTGCTATAACAAAATCCTACAAACAGGGTGGGTTAAGTAGCAGACATTCATTTCTCCCAGTTCCAGAAGCCAGAAGTCCAAGGTTAAGGTGCCAGTAGAGTCAGTGTCTTGGTGAGGGCTCTCTTCCTGGCTTGCAGGTGTCCTCCTTTACGCTGTGTCTTCACATGACCTTTCCTTGGAGTATGCAAGTGAAGAGAAAACAAAAACAAGATCTTTTTTTTTTTTTTTTTTTTGAGATGGAGTCTCACTCTGTCGCCCAGGCTGGAGTACAGTGGCGCAATCTCAGCTCACTGCAATGTCTGCCTCCTGGGTTCAAGCAATTCTCCTGCCTCAGCCACGTGAGTAACTGGGACTACAGGCGCATGCCATCACGTCCTGCTAATTTTTGTGTTATTAGTAGAGACGGGCTTTCACCATATGGGTCAGGCTAGTCTTGAACTCCTGACCTTGTGATCTGCCCGCTTTGGCCTCTCAAGAGAACGAGATCTTATGACACGAGTCCCATCACGAGGGCTCCATTTTGAGGACCTTATGACCTTTCCAAGGCTTCATCTCTAAATACCAGGACATTGGGGGTGAGGGCTTCAACACAGCAATTTCGGGGGAACACAAGTCCATTTATAGAAGCTAGCAAATAATGTGCCAGTTGTGAAAAGGAATGATTTTTACACTATAATTTTTTTATTTTAATGGAGTGGTTGTGGTCAACTGAAGTTCCACCAGAAGAAAGGAAAACAGCCAGTGAGGTTATAAGTAAGCCTCAGCACTGACTGAATTGTGACGTGCAGCTGAAGTCATCCTGAGAAAGTTGCACTGGATGACAAAAAGGATACAAATGAAACAAATGTCTAGTTATTGTATGACACACACACAAATTAACTTTTCTACTATCTTCTTAGGTTCAGCACCTGGCGCCTGTGGAAGAAACTTATAAAAGACAAATTAACGGGAGAAAAAAAATGTTTATGCCTTATGCATGTGAGAGCCAACAAAGGAAGTAGCTGGCTCATTAATAGTTAGAGTTAAAGAGTTAAAGGCTTATATATCTAACGTTGTAGGAGAGGAGAAGGTGGAGAAAGGCTTCCTACAGAAGGAACAAATAGGTTTCTTTTGGAAAGACAAATGGATTTTTTCTTTCTTTCTTTCTTTCTTTTTTTTTTTTTGAGATAGAATCTCACTCTGTCACCCAGGTTGGAATGCAGTGGCGTGATCTCCACTCACTGCAACCTCCGCCTTCTGGACTCAAGTGATTCTCCTGCCTCAGCCTCCCGAGTAGCTGGAATTACAGGTCCGCATCACCATGCCCGGCTAATTATTGTATTTTTAGTAGAGATGGAGTTTTGCCATGTTGGCCAGGCTGGTCTCAAACTCCTGACCTCAGGTGATCCTCCCACCTTGGCCTCCCAAAGTGCTGGGATTACAGGCGTGAGCCACCATGCCCGGCCAGTCTCAATCGATTTAGAAAGCTTATTTTGCCGAGGTTAAAGACGCACCTGTGACAGCCTCAGGACGCCCTGACAACATGTGCCCAAAGTGGTCAGGGCACAGCTTGGTTTTGTACATTTTGTGGAGGCATGAGACATCAATCGATGAGTGTAATATGTACATTGGTTCGGTCTGGAAAGGTGGGATACCTCCAAGTGAGGGGGCTTCCAAGTCATAGGTAGACAAGAGACACAAGGTTGATCAGCCTCTCACTGAATACACAATTTACACCTGAGAGAGGGGTAGAGGACTAGTCAGTTATGCCTTGGTCTGACTCAATGAATCTGTATTTCTATGTAAGCAATAGGGCAGAGAAAGCAATCAGATACACATCTGTCTCAGGTGAGCAGAGAGAGGACTTTGGGTTCTGTCCTTTGCTCCACACCTGCAAAGATCAGCTACAATTTACATTGCCAGGGTGAAATTCAACAGAGCTGTTTTTAAGGTAAAGATCTTGAGGCCCACAAGGGATTTTTGTCATGGGCAAATTGTGAGGGATGTATGTAGCTTTTTCGTCTTTATAGCTACGTTATTTAGGAATAAAACGGGAGGCAGGTCTTCCTGATACAGTTCCCAGCCTGACTTTCTCCCTTTGGCTTAGGGATTTTGAGGTCCCGTGATTTATTTTCCTTCCACACCTTTAGCTGGAAGGAACAGCATTCTCCGCCTCCCCCGGCCCCATTTGCTTGTTTCTTGGTCTTTAAATGTGTGAGCTGTATCTTCCGTTGGGGCCTGTTACATGCAGAAATCCTTGATTCTGAGTTCTCTGACAAGATTATCAAAAAGGACCATTAAAAAAGCAGACCTTTCACTGGGTGTGGTGGCTCCCACCTGTAATCCCAGCACTTTGGAAGGCTGAGGCTGGAGGATCGCTTGAGCCTAGGAGTTCAAGGCTGCAGTGAGGTAGGATCGCGCCACTGCACACTCCAGCCTGAGTGACAGAGCAAGACGCTGTCTCCAAAAAAAAAAAAAAAAGCAGACAGTTCAGTATGGTGCTGAACATCAGGATCTTGGGACACAGTCTTCTAGAACTGTCACAGTGCTTTGCAAAGCCTTGTCCCTGTGTTCATCTCCCAGCATTGGGGGGTGGGGAGTTGGAGCTCTGCCTTACCCACCAGTCCTCAAGCAAACGCCGAGGAAACCACACTTACTCCTAATGGCTGTCTCATCCAGAAGCCGCACCCTCAGGACTTTTTTCTTTCTTAAGAGAATTTGTTCTTGTGGATGTCAAGGTGCCTGGCTGGGAGAAGGAGCCAGTTCCACCAGCCTCTGGGTCTTTGCTGGAGGCAAGGTCAGTCAGCCAGGCAACTGGTGGAAGAGGACCAGGGTGGGGCCTGAGCAGGACCTTGACTCCGAAGGACTTGGAGGAGGAGGACGAGGGAGTGGAGGCCGGAGTGGAGACGATAGACTGGCCCTGAGGCCTCTGCATTCCCAGCCCGGGGGCCTGGACTTCCTGTGTTTGACTGCTGTTTGGGGCTGGCTCTGGCTGATGATTAATTAGGAAATATGCATTCTGAAGAGCTTCTGCCTCCCTGGGGTGTGAGGCCACATCTGTGTTTATAACACAGCCTGTGATGTGACAGAGACATTTCGTGAGGAACTTCTGGTTCTGGTGAGGCAGCATCAGGACTCTCTAGAGGCCAGACAAGAGTGTGTTCTTACGTTTGTGTGGAGGGAGGACCACAGCCACGAAGAAGCCTTTAGGAAATGAAGCTCCTTTGCTGAAGCTCTCCAGAGGGTTTACCTGTCGTCTGGCGTAAGACGACTCCAGTCTGTGGCTCCCCTGTGACAGGTGTTTGTCAAGTGAGTTTCTCCACAGGGCCCCTCAAGCCCCATACAGGCCGTTATCTGAGTTTCCCAGGAAAGTGCTGGACGTTTACACACATGATCTTCGCTTTCCAATTTCCACAGGGTTAAAAACTACAAGCGTGGACTTCTCTGAGAGTTCAGAAATTCCAGATGGTTTCTGATCAGTGAGTGTCGCTTTCACAGTGAACTGTTCTTGGGATGGGTTGAAAGCTGAGACTAGGCTGAAATTTGGTGGGCTGGGGGAGTCGGGATTCAAATAATAGAAAGTTTTAAAAAACTTTTACAGACTTCGAGGGTACAAATGCAGTTTTGTTACATGGAGATACTGTGCAGTGGGAAAGTCTGGGCTTTTGGAAATGACTGACTCATGACGTCTGCCGTTCATTGGACAAGCTTGTAAATGCCTTTTCCACCCTCTAATGAGATGCCTTAGGGAAAGTAGAATTGTCCCGAAGTCTCTGGAGGTTCCAAGAAGGCAGGCCCTGAATGCAAGGTGTTCAGAGCTGGAGTCTTCCGAGTGCAGGAGAAATGCCAGCGCCTTTTTATTGAGCCGTGGAGGTGTCCAGGGAGCCCATTAGCCCCTTACACGGTTTTTGTTACAGCTATTTCCTTCTTCTTTTTTTCTTTACTTAAAAAAATTTTCAATAGTTTTTGGGGTACCAGTGGTTTTTGATTCCATGAATAAGTTCTTAAATGGTGATTTCTAAGATTTTAGTGCACCTGTCACCCGAGCAGTGTACAGTGTGCCTAATATGCAGTCTTCTATCCCTCACCCTCTTCCTCCCTGAGTCCCCAAAGTCTATTGTGTCATTCTTATGCCTTTGTGTCCTCATAGCTTAGCTCCCACTTGTAAGTGAGAACATATGACATTTAGTTTTCCATTCCTGAGTTACTTCACTTAGAATAATGGCCTCCAGCTCCATCCAAGTTGCTGCAAAATACGTTATTTCATTCCTTTTTTAGGACTAAGTCGTAGTCCATGGTGTATATATATCACATTTTCTTTATCCACTCATTGGTTGACAGGTATTTAGGTTGGTTTCGTATTGTTGCAATTGCAATTGTGCTGCTATAAACATGCATGTGCAAGAGTCTTTTTCATATGACGACTTCTTTTCCTTTGGGTAGATACCCAGGAATGGGATTGCTGGATCGGGTGGTAGTTTTACTTTTAGTTCTTTGAGGAACCTCCTGCTGTTTTTCATAGTGGTTGTATAATTTACGTTCCCAGCAGTGTAAAAGTATTCCCTTTCACCACATCCACACCAACATTTGTAGCTTTTTCTTTTATGATAATTCTTGTAGGAGTAAGGCAGCATCTCATTGTGGTTTTAACTTGCATTTCCCTGATTAGTGATGTTGAGTATTTTTTCATATGTTTACTGGCTGTTTGTATATCTTCTTTTGAGAATTGTCTGTTCATGTTCTTTGCCCTCTTTTTGATGGACTTATTCTTTTTTTTTTATTTTTTTCTTGCTGATTTGTTTTAGTTCCTTGTAGATTCTGGATACTAGTCCTTTGTTGGAGGCATAGTTTGCAAATATTTTCCCCCACTCTGTGGGTTGTGTGTTTACTCTGCTGATTATTTCTTTTGCTGTGCAGAAGCTTCTTAAATTAGCTCCTATTTATTTGTTTATTTATTGCATTTGCTTTTGAGGTCTCAAAGCATTTGCTTTTGAGGTCTTGAGCTTAGGCACACTTGCTTTGGAGTGTGCCTAAGCTAATGTCCAGGGCATTTTTCTGGTGCCATCTTCTAGAATTCTTAGAGTGTCGGGTCATAGATTTAAGTCTTTCATCTATCTTGAGTTAGTTTTTGTATAAGGTGAGAGGTGGGGATTCAGTTTCATTCCTCTACGTGTGGCTTGCCAATTCTCCCAGGATCATTTATTTAATAGGGTGTCCTGTCCCCAATTTATTTTTTTGTATGCTTGGTTGAAGATCAGTTGGCTGTAAGTATTTGGCTCTATTTCTGAGTTCTCTATTTGTTCCATTAGTCTATGTGCATATTTTTATACCAGTACCAAGCTGTTTTGGTAACTGTAGCCTTGTAGTATAATTTGAAGTCAGGTAATGTGAAGCCTCCAGATTTATACTCTACAGTTGTTGGGAAGAATGTTCTGTAAATATGTGTAAGGTCCATTTGTTCTAGGGTATAGTTTATGTCCATTGTTTCTTTGTTGACTTTCTGTCTTGATGATCTGTCTAGTGTTATCACTGGGGTATTGAAGTCCCCCACTATTATTGTGTTGCTATCTATCTAAGGTGCATATACATTTAGGATTGTAATATCTTCTTGTTGGATTAATCCTTTTATCTATATAATGTCCTTCTTTGTCTTTTTTTTTTTTTCCGACTGTTGTTGCTTTAAAGTCTGTTTTGTCTGAAATAAAAATAGCTACTCTTACTTGCTTTTGGTTTCTGTTTGTGTGAAATATCTTTCTCCAACCTTTCACCTTGAGTTTATGTGAGTGCTTAGGTGTTAGCTGAATCTTTTGAAGACAGTAGATATTTGGTTGGTGTATTTTTGTTTTTTTAATCCATTCTGCTATTTTGTATCTTTTAAGTGGAGCATTTAGGCCATTTACATTAGGTCAATATTGAGATGTGAGGTACTGTTGTATTCATCATACTAGTTGTTACCTAGATACTTCTATTTTTAATTGTGTTACTGTTTAATAGACCCTCTGAGATTTATGCTTTAAGCAGGTTCTATTTTGGTGCATATGAAACTTTTGTTTCAAGATTTAGAACTCCTTTTAGCATTTCTTGTAGTGCTGGTTTGGTAGTGGCAAATGCCTTCAGCATCTGTTTGTCTGAAAAAGACTTTATCTCTCATTTATGAAGCTTAGTTTTGCTGGCTATAAAATTCTTGGCTGACAATCATTTTGTTTAAAGAGGCTAATGATAGGACTTCAATCCCTTCTGGCTTATAAGGCTTCTGCTGAGGAATCTGTATGGCTGTTTCCCACCAAACTTGAGCAGGCACTTGTCCCCTATTCTGTTTGTTTTTGAGCTTCTTGCTGTTGCCCCAAACAGGACATTTTCTGGCACTTTTGAAGATTCCATTATCAAGCTGTTTCCAATAATCCAAAAATAAGGGGCTAAGTGAGATCTCAAATGCACCAATTTTCTTTCTGAGAGGACTAGCTTGGTGAGTCCTGGCTGATCTTCTGAGTGTGTTTGCCTCTTGTCAGGACAGGGAGGAATTGGTGGGTGGCTAATCCTGTCTATTTAATACAATTTAATAAGACTAAAGACTTTAAGAAAAAAAGATTTTTCAACTAAGTGTAGGTAATTCAAGTCTGCTATAATGAAATGAATGAGAAATTAAATCTCAAGTCCTGTTCAGACTACCCTACAGGGATATTAATGAACAATACTTGGCATATGTCTTTATTTAATTAAAGCACCTTGTATGATTTCAGTTAAACTTGAAATCAGCTTTATGACAGTGTTCCAACTGCATACGCCCTTCAAATGCTATCGCCTCTCAAATCCATATCTGTAGCAACCTCACTGCTTGGTTCCTGGAACTCTGACGGTGTTTTTGCACTGTCTGCCCTGTGATTCTGCTAGATTCTTCTTTCATACAGAGATGAAATGCAGATGACATGTGAGGATGTTGGCAGAATGGAGTGTTGAGTAAGTTAAGCAATCTATTCTTAGTCTGTTGCCTGACTCTACCTGCTTGTCAGGGACTAGAAGTCTCTCCTAACATACCTTAATCTATTGCTGCGTTGTTTTCTATAACACTGGATTCACACTCGGCTGTGTCTTCTTTTGGTAAAATATGTAATTTTTAATAACTAGATGACTCAATTTCTCTTTCATCCTCTGCTAGAGCCTGACGTTCCAGGTGACTACTTGTGGAGTTGTGTTAATCGAACCTTAAAAATCAGTGAATGATTTATTTGACACTTCATAATTCCAGATTTTGGATCAATCTGGGAAGGCTGTGATTTCATTTTGGTTTGTATACAGCTGTTGTACAACTTGCTACTGAGGCATATTTGTAGGGATTTGCTGAGTCTATGGTAGATTATTGCAAGGGGCTGGGTCCCACAATGAAATGTTGCTGCAGCACACGTATTTTAAACCTTATATTAAATTACAGGCTGGGAGTGGTGGCTCATGCCTGTAATCCCAGCACTTTGGGAGGCCGAGACAGGCAGATCACCTGAGGTCAGGAGTTCAAGACCAGCCTTGCCAACATGGTGAAACTCCGTCTCTACTAAAAATACAAAAACAAATTAGCCCAGCGTGGTGGCGGGTGCCTGTACTCCCAGCTACCTGGGAAGCTGAGGCAGGAGAGTTGCTTGAACCCAGGAGGCAGAGGTTGCAGTGAGCCGAGATCGTGCCATTGCACTCCAGCCTGGCCAACAGAGTGAGACTTGGTCTCAAACAAACAAACAAACAAACACAAACAAACAAAAAATTACAGACACGAGTAGTTATAGTTTGATGCATATGTTGAATTTTGCTTTCCAAAGACCTCGGAGAAATGAAGGGGTGGAAACCCCACATTCTTTCTCGAGGCTGTGAATACCAGTAATGCACTTAAATGCTAAACGCGGGTCACAGGCCTGAGCATCTTTGCTGTCCTTCACGCTGACACTCTGGGTTTCATTCAGTAACTTGGGTGAGATGTCCGCAGATCAAGGTGTGGCAGTGGTTTTCCCATCACGGTTTCAATTCTTGTATTTTTTGTTTCTGGGTTAGCTGTGGGATCTGCCTTCCAGGGCCTATCGAAACGAAAGGAGACTGGAGCCATGGATGTGTGTTGTCAGCACATTAGAAAGTCTCTCCTCAAAGTCCCTGATGGGACCTGGCACCTTATATTCTGGAGGGATGGGTGGACTAGCCTCGCAGGGCTGTGGAATGTGTGTAGATGCCAAAGCTGAAATGAGAACCGTTCGGGTCACTGGACTCCACTCATTGGTGCTGCGGAGGAATGTTTGCAATAAAGAGACCCTTTCCTGAGGCTGAGGAGTGTTGTTTTGCAGGTGGTTCGTGACATAGGTGATCTAACCCTGAATCTTCCAGGAGGACACAACAGTACTGGTGAGTGTCTTGGATAAGCGTCTCCTAGGGAAGAGAAAAAAGCAAACAGAAAAAAATGCAAGGGTGGAGGGTGACCAAGAGGACATCAACGAACAAAGGGGGTTGGAAGGAAGGAATAAAAGGTATACATGGAAGAATCCTCATGTGCTGTCAATGGTCTGGCCAGGCCTTACCCCGTCTATCCTGACCTCCCTGAACTCTGACCTCACTCCGTCCACCCACCCCTCGCTCTGCCGCAGAGCCTTCTCTGCAGTTGGTCAAGCACAGCAGGCACAGTCCCCCTGAGGGCCTTAGCACCTGCTGTTTCCTCTGCTGGGAAAGTTCTTCCTGTAGGTGTCCAGTGCGGTGGCTGTTGTCTAACCTCATTCGCTGTGTGTGGTGCAGCTTCGCGGGGGCCTTTCTCTGACCACCCTGTTTGAAGTGGTAGCTGGTCCCCCTCCTTGTCCTGTTTTTCCCCACACCTATTGCCACCTTCTAATAGGCCATGTCATCTATGTATTCATTTGGTTGCCTGTCTTCCCTTTTGAGACTGTGAACTCATGAAGGCAGGAGTTTTTTTCTCAGGGATTAGTGACTGAAACAAATGTAATAAGCCCATGCTCTGCATTTTGGTCAGTCATTCAGAGGTGAGTCTACACCATCTGCATCCCTTCATGATGCAGGTGGGCTTGCGGGTGGGGTAAGACCATTTCATCCAGTTATTCTCAAATTTGACCAGGCACCAGAATCACCTGGAGGGCTTCTTTAAATCCAAAATTCTGGGCCCACCCCAGGGGTTTCTGATTCAGGAGGTCTGAGGTGGGCCCAGAAATGTGCATTTTTTTTTTAAGAGTCTCGCTCTGTCACTTAGGTTGGAGTGCAATGACGTGATCTCTGCTCACTGCAACCTCCACCTCCCGGGTTCAAGTGATTCTCCTGCCTCAGCCTCCTGAGTACCTGGGATTACAGGTACACACCACCACACCTGGCTAATTTTTGTATTTTTAGTAGAGATGGGGTTTCACCATATTGGCCAGGCTGGTCTCGAACTCCTGACCTCAGATGATCCACCTGCCTCAGCAAGTGCTGGAATTACAGGTGTGAGCTGCTGCACCCGGCCTGTGCTTTCTAACACTTCCCAAGAGAGGCTGCCACTGTCTACACTGTGATGTGCCGATCTAACGTGTCCACGGGCACACACCAGCTGGGGGGTGGGGGAGGGGTGGCACAGAAGACTTCTGAACAGTAGATGCTCGTCAGTGATGGGCGGTTACCTGCTCGCTTTATTTTCCCAGGGCCAGGGAGAACATATGGAGGTGCAGAGCTACGGGAAAGCTGTCCTGACCGTGCTGGTCGTCCTGGCTGGGCTGGCAGGTAGGGGTCGCCTGAGCTTTGTGGGCTGTTCACCAATGTCCGCTTGGAGTGTTGGGGGAAGACGAGGGCCACAGGAGGCCTCTGGAACACACAACTGCCAGAAGAGTCTTTCTCAGCCACTTCCCACTGCAGACCTTCCCATGGCGACCTCTTCTGTGTGACCCATTTCCTCCTGCATCGACTCGACTCCCAGAACGGTCCTTCAGGTGCATGGCATCTCCCCCCATCCTCATCGGGGCCATCACTGTCCTGGGAGTCTGCCTTCGGTTCCTTCCCACAAGTGGTTGCACCTGCTGAAATGTCCCTTCCCCTCCCTGGTTTCTCACCTCTTCAATTTCTCTCTGGCCTTCAAGGAAAACCTGACTCAGAAATCACCTCCTCCCTGAAGCCTCCTAACCCTTGCCATTTTCAGGGCGAGAATCCCAGTTTCCATTTACTGATAGGGGAAGGGTTCTGTTGTGTGTGACACACTCCAGCGCTCTCCAACGGTGTCAGCTGGAGTGAACTCCTGCGTGCAAGGCCTGGGTCTCCTGGTCAGACTACTTTCTATGCGAGAGGCATAGCGTATAGTCTGGGGTGCTGGGAGGAACTGGGGTTTTCACAGCCAGCTTTGGTTTTCATTAGGTTTGTTTAGTTTCCATTGCTTCAGGGGGGTGTTAGTTTTGTGTTCCCAACTAGATAGTAAACTCCTCTTGCATTCCTGATGGCAGTGACTCGAAGGCATTTATTTGAAGAATAACAGACGTACAGAAAGGGGCACATTTCATAAAGGTATAGCTGGGTGACTTTTCACAAAGCGAGCATATTTGTATGATCGACGTTGAGGCCAAGAACCTTCAATGGACAGCTCCCTTCCAGGCACTCCACCCCACTCCCAGTGATCATCATTCTGACTTCTTTTTTTGTTGTTGTTGTTGTTGAGACAGAGTCTCGCTCTGTTGCCCAGGCTGGAGTGCTGTGGCTGGATCTCGGCTCACTGCAAGCTCTGCCTCCCGGGTTTACGCCATTCTCCTGCCTCAGCCTCCCTAGTAGCTGGGACTACAGGCGCCCGCCACCTCGCCCGGCTAGTTTTTTGTATTTTTTTAGTAGAGACGGGGTTTCACTGTGTTCGCCAGGATGGTCTCAATCTCCTGACCTCGTGATCCGCCCGTCTCAGCCTCCCAAAGTGCTGGGATTACAGGCTTGAGCCACCGTGCCCGGCCCATCATTCTGACTTCTAACTGTGTAGACACATTTTGCATGTTTTGTACTTTACAAACATATCTACTCTATTTTAGGTGGCTAGACATTGTGTTTTACAATTCTGGCCATGACAGTGTTTGAAAGAATAAAATGGATAAAATAGAATGGGCAGTAGCAGAGCGTGTTGCCTGCCTAAGAACTGTTTTGTGACATTTTGGCTTTGGGTCTGTTTATACATTAAATCTAAGAGCACCAGAATGTGGTGCCAAAATGTGTTTGGGGATGAAGATATTCTAAAGGCCTGCAGCAAGCAAAGCAAAGTGTTCCAGAGGTGGTTGTTAAACATTTGTTTGTAGAATGGAGAGGAAGACAAGGTCCCTGCTTGTATAGAGCTTAGGGACTGACTGTAGGGTTAACAAACCACCCTCAATATACATCTTAGGCATATGGCATTGTATGGGCCTATTTCAGCCATGGGTACAAAAAACTCTTCCAAAGGTTTGGTGGGCAATGGATGAACGCTGGGTCTAGTGTTTCTGAGACACTTTTTCCTGAAAAAGCTGAGGCAGGCTGGTTGCAGTAGCTCATGCCTGTAATCCCAGCACTCTGGGAGGCCAAGGTGGGCAGATCACAAGGTCAGGAGATCGAGACCATCCTGACTAACACGGTGAAACCCCGTCTCTACTAAAAATCCAAAAAATTAGCTGGGTGTAGTGGCACGCACCTGTAGTCCCAGCTACTTGGGAGACTGAGGCAGGAGAATCACTTGAACCCGGGAGGCGGAGCTTGCAGTGAGCCGAGATTGTGCCACTGCACTCCAGTCTGGGCAACAGAGCGAGACTCCGTCTCAAAAAAAAAAAAAAAATGCTGAGGAATATGTGCTGTTTTGAGGGCATGGAGGATCTGGGTTGAGGCCTGGAGGTGGCTATTTCAGGAGAGGAGAGTATATGTGGGCTAATTCTAGAGCTTCTGAATGTCCATCCCCAAATTTGTAATGAATGCAAATTTGTAATGGATACCAAAGCGTTCAAATGCTTCATGTTGGAAAGTCTTATGGGTAGAGTCATTTTCATTTGTAGATATCACTCTGAATATCCATTATCAACCTGTGTGTGCACGCGTAATGCTCTTCCCAGCCCTCTCGTTGCCACCTTGCCTACTGTATAATGGGTTATATAGAACTCAACCAACATGTGTATTCCCTCAGTACATAATCATAAGCAGTTGTTATGGACCACTTCTTTACCTGTCATGTGACGCTGTGCCAGAATCAGGTTGGAAAGCAGGCCGCATTATATAGGGTTCAATGAAACCCCTCTGATGAGACTTTATGGTTTGTAAGGTGGACTCCCCAGCCCCTTAGATAAGAATTTGGGCAAGAGAAGAAAAAGATCAGCCTTCGGTCCTTAGTGACAACCTTAGCTAGTGGCCACAGGGAGGTTCCCAGGCAGGAGGAGACATTGATCTTTCCCAGTGCTCTGCCCCCATCTGACTGTCTGCTCTATAAAGCAAAAGGGAGAGGAAAGAGGAAAGCGAGGTTTTAAGTGAGGCAGGTGATTGTTGGATTCAAGGTCTTCTTTACAGTTTTCTCCTATTCTGTATAGGGGAAGGTTACCGCCGATAAGACACAGCTGAGAGAGGGATGAGCTCCCAGGACCTAAAGTGACCAGAAATACGGCTCCTGAGTCTTGAGGCACAGCTGTAGCGTGGTTTACTTAGGGTTTGTTCTAGCAAGGACATTAACCTTCCTCTAGTGTTTATTCTGAAGAAATGTTTGGCTAGCCTTCCTCATCTCACTGCCTGATCTTGCAGTGTAGAAAAATGCTGATCATTGCGGCTCTTAAACAGTTAGAGCTAAATGCCTAGCTAAACACACGTAACACAGTCAGGGGAATTTGGTGTTTAGAGTTGGATACCTCCTGTTTCACCTGAAAGTCGAATCAAAGTCAAGGAGTTTCCATCTGGTGCAGCTCCCTCCTTCCTCCTTTTCATCTCCCAGCTGCAGAATAGGGTTATGTGGGCTGCACAGATTGTATGATTCCGTAGTGACACGTGTGGCCTCCAGGGTACATAAAGATTGGCCTTGGAGTGAAATAATCTCAGCACTTCTCACAAGGCATTGGAAGGAACTGTGGTTTCAGAGGGATGCTGGTTCTGTTGGCGCTGCATGGCCCGGGCTTCTCACTGGGTAAGGCTGGGGCTCACCCATCCATCATCCCCACACTCACCCTGCTAGGCTCTGTCCACTCGACTGCCATTGACCCAGGGTGGGAGTGCAGGGGGAGTGTGGTTATTACAGCATGGACCCTTGGGGCGCAGACTTGGCTATTTTCTCTTCTTCTTAACAAGCAATTCAGAGTTCATGGAAAGGGCATTGCGGCTTCCCTGGGGGAATTGTTTTTAAATTCCATTTCTCATACTTAAAACAAAAATCAAAGATCAAAGAGATCTTGGATCAGAGAGACTTGCTGTGAGGTCAGGGAGAATACCTAATCTGAGTTGTGTTTTAAAGTCATACTTTCTCTCTCTCTGTTTTTTTTTAAATGATGTCCGGGGACAAAACAAAGAGTAGTAATCATGTTTATCCAAACGCTGGCTTAGCCTTAGTGAACTCTCACCTTCTTCAGTTCTGCCTCTCCCAAGCCAGTGGGCCCCTCCTCCACCATGGCATCCTCGCCTGCTGGTCCTGCTTCTGGAGGGAACTGTTCCTGGTGGCGGCTTACTCCTTCCCTTTCACCCATTGTTCTTGCAGGGGCAGTTTGGCCCCCATGATGTGCCTGGGTACGCAGGTGAAGTGCTAATGTGCTACTGTGTGTCCAACGGTGTGATTCCTCCCCAGAAACCTTTAGGGCTATAATGAGATTCTTTTAGAACCTGCCGTGCCATTTTTTCAGACAGAGTCTTGCTCTGTTGCCCAGGCTCTAGTGCAGTGGCACGATCTTGGCTCACCACAACCTCTGCCTCCCGGGTGCAAGTGATTTCCTGCCTCAGCCTCCTGTAGCTGGGCTTATAGGCACCCACAACCACACCTGGCTAATTTTTGTATTTTTAGTAGAGACAGGGTTTCACCATGTTGGCCAGGCTGGTCTTGAACTCTTGACCTCAGGTGATCCGCCCACCTCGGCCTCCCAAAGTGCTGGGATTACAGGTGTGAGCCTCTGCGCCTGGCCTACCTTGCAATTTACAAGACAGAAGGAAAGGGAGGAGCTGCAGTTTTGGGTGCTACCCACTGTATATGATGGCAGGCTACCTGGTTCACCCACAGGGATCCCACAACACTAGAAGGTAGTAGGACGTGTTGCCGTCTCATTGATAGGGTGGGCACGAATGAGGAGAAGCCACGGTCTGTGGTGTGCCAGGGTGTCTTCCTGCTATAAACTCTGAATGACATCAGAAGAGAAAAGAGGATGAAATTCAGAGCGGGAAGGTCAGAGTTTGGGTCCCAGCCCCACTGCTGTGAATGCCAATCCTGGGATGTTGCCAGTTGGCAGAGTTGGTTTTTTATGGAGGCTCTGAGGGAGGGTCTTCCGTGCCTCTTCCTTAGCTTCTGATGTTGCTCCAATCTTTGGCATTCCTTGGCTTGTAGATGCATCACTCCGGTCTCTGCATCCATCCTCACATGGTGTTCTTCTCTGCAGGCCTCTGTGTCTCAAATCTCACTCTGCATTTCTCTTGCAGGGACACCTGTGATTGGATTTAGGGCCCATTCTAAACCTAGGTCGATTTCATCTTGAGATCCTTACCTAATTACATCTGCAAAGACCCTATTTTCAAAGGTTCCATTCTGAGGATCCAGTGGACATGTGTTTGGAGGAATACTACTCAACCCAATACAGCTGTAGAGTTAGGGGGTAGAGTGGAAAGGAGGGCATGGCCGTGGCTTCCACCGGAAGCTCCTGATTTGCCGGGGAGAGCTGGTGTTAGGATCCAAAAGACACAGAGTCTGAGCCACTGGATGGTAACCCTGGGGGTTACCACTGATAAATACAGAAAGGTTACAGCACACAGTTGATTTATGGAGATCCATTCATTTACCAACTTGAAAAATTGGCTGCCTTCCAGGTTCTGGATCCGGTAATGAAGTCATAGAAGGCCCCCAAAATGTAACAGTCTTGAAGGGCTCCCAGGCTCGCTTCAACTGCACTGTCTCGCAGGGCTGGAAGCTCATCATGTGGGCTCTCAATGACATGGTGGTGCTGAGCATCAGGCCCATGGAGCCCATCATCACCAATGACCGCTTCACCTCTCAGAGGTACGACCAGGGTGGGAACTTCACCTCGGAGATGATCATCCACAATGTGCAGCCCAGTGATTCGGGGAACATCAGATGCAGCCTCCAGAACAGTCGCCTGCATGGATCTGCTTCCCTTACAGTCCAAGGTGTGTATGCAGGTGGCTTCTGAATGCCACATCTGAAGTCCATCGGGTTAAATGTCAGAGGGCAGGAAGAACCTTCTAAAGTTCATGCTGCGTATGATGGCAGATGTGGTCTACCTTCAGGTGGTGTTGACGTACAATCATTCTGAACTGATGAATGCTTTGTGGTTTGTCGCCTCCTTCCTCCCTCATGCTCTCCCTGCCTCCTCCCTTCCTCTTCCCTTCTCCCCATCTCTTTCTTCCCTCCTATGTGCTCTAGCCTTCAGTTGGCAATAGGCTTAGAATTATTCTGGATGGACTAATGTTTATTGTTTTGTTGATTTATCCCACTTCTTCCTCACTTCCTCCCTTCTTTCCCTTTTTCCTGCTTCATTCCCTCTCTCCTTCCATCTTAGCTTTCCTTCTTTTTTTTCTGGTTAAGACTAATAGAGACAGATTTTATCACTTCCCCTTTGAATCCATTTCAGTATTTAATAGCCCTTCTGGAAATATATCCTGCAATTCTTCTGGGGCTAGTCGCAGTCATTTTTCTTTGATTTAGAGACAGTTGGCAATCACTGCCCTTTCTCTAGTTTTTCCATGTACATGACCATATTTCTCTGCTTACATCATTTATCAACTCTGAAGTACGCTTTAACTTTTTCGTCTTCCCAGCAGAATCCCCCCAACTTATTTCTGTACCCTGCCTTCAATTACAGTAGGATAGTTATTACAGTCAAAGTTGTGTGTTCACTAAATATATCAAGTCATTGAGAGAAAAGGAAAGAATAAATAAAATTTATAATAATAGATAGCTTATTTTTCATTTTAGAGGTAATTTGGAGGCACTGAAGATAATGTTTCACAGTCAAAAAGGAAAAGGATGCTTTACAAAGATTTGGAATAGTCGTACCAAAATTTAGTCACTTTGCATTCTTTACAAGTGTATTTATACTCTACTTAAAGATAGAGAGTTCCTGATTTCTATGGCAGCATTTCTTATAAGAGGATATATTATATCTTATAAATTATTTCTTATCTCTATGTATTTACTTGTCTGGAGAAATTCCCAAAGATTTTGTTCATATTTATGTTGCTATTAAATCAGATTTCATGACCTTTGGTGGAGACATGTTTACCTATTTCTATTTGTGCTTTAAAAAATGTTTGCTTCCTTTAGAAATTTAGCTAAATTGGTATGTCTTTACTTTTGTGTGTTTTTAATTTTGTGTAGTTTAATTAGGGGCACAATTGTATTTTCTAAATAAGTGATTTTATAAGGCTATTTAGGACTGTTGGCCTATTTTGCACGACCAGATTCTTATTATGATAATTTGTGATATAAGAGAAAGAACAGAGGAAAAAAGAATCAAAGATATAAATTCTGGTTTTGGCTTCATCAGTTATCTATCAGACAGACCCCTGAGATGGCTCAATTTCTTCATTTTTAACCTGGAGATGAATCTTCCCAGCCCACCTCAAGGGTTTGCTGTGTGGATCGGGTGAAAAAATGACTAAAGATGGTTTGATGACTCCAAAGTCCTGTCTGATTTAATTCCCTGCACGTTAAGATGGGAGCCAGAGTGTTCTAGTGGTCAGGAGTGCAGACTTCGGGCTTGGCTGCCTGGGTCCATGTTACTGCTTTATGACAATTTGTGACCTGGGGCACAATTACTTAATGACTTTGAGTCCTAGTGTCCTCATCATAGGGCTGCTGTGGTGTCAAATGAGCAGGTCTTTGTAAAGCCTTTACCACACCTGGTGCATAGCAATCACTGCATGGCCATTTGCTATTATTTATTGTGTTCCCAATTGTATTGGGATGCTATTGTATTTTTTTTTTTTTTTTGAGACGGAGTCTCGCTCTGTCGCCCAGGCTGGAGTACAGTGGCCGGATCTCAGCTCACTGCAAGCTCCGCCTCCTGGGTTCACGCCATTCTCCTGCCTCAGCCTCCGGAATAGCTGGGACTACAGGCGCCCGCCACCTCACCCGGCTAGTTTTTTGTATTTTTTAGTAGAGACGGGGTTTCACCGTGTTAGCCAGGATGGTCTCGATCTCCTGACCTCGTGATCCACCCGTCTCGGCCTCCCAAAGTGCTGGGATTACAGGCTTGAGCCACCGCGCCCGGCCGATGCTATTGTATTGGGTATTTAAGAGTGACTCAAAGAGGAATGGAATAAGACACAATTTCTTTCTTTTAAAACCTCACAAGAAGAGTGGATAATGCAAGTTGCACAAATAATAGGGATGCCAGTCACCCAGATGCTGGCAAGTGAGATGGAAGGGAGGCAAACTCGGGTTCCAATCAAGAGGGGAGCTTGACAGAGTCAATAAAGCCTTCATGGATGATTTCATGGAGAAGGTGCCATTGAAGATGTACTTTCCAGGTCTGTAGATGGTAGACAGAATGGGAAAGCAAGAGAGAAGGAGGGCATCTCTGGAGCAGGGAAACAGGATCACAGGCATGGCTTATTACTGCTATACTTATGACACATCACATTCAGAAACCATGTGGTTTTGCAGCATGTTTTCCCAAAGTCACAAGTCTACAAATTTGTCTGAATCCCCCAACATGACTTTTTATATATTGGTAGTTATGGTAGTTTTTAGTTTTAATACAGATGGAAGAGCAAGCATTTAGAGGAGGCAAAGACGTCTCCAAGATATTGCGAGAGGAACCTATAGAGCTTGGACAGAACTGCATCCCTTTATCCTCGTGTCATTGCTCTGAATGGTACTTAGTTCCTAGAGGAGCAAATGTTCTCTGAGCAACAGGGTCTCCCTCAAGGGAGAAAGAATCTTGAAAAAAGAGGAAACAACCATGAATTATTTTATGATTGTTTCCCCCTCCTTATATGTCAACAAAATAGAGATGATATAACTCCAAATTGAGTCATCTGAAGTCCATGGGAATATTCTAGTATCACTTTTGTATAAAGTGTTCGTCATGCTACTGGATAACCTTTGTGAAAGCTGGTGGGGGAAGGTGGAATCCCAATTGTACACAGAAAAAGGAAATCCTTCAGATTGCTGAGTTGCTCCACTTGCTGCCTTATCCACCAGTCAATCGAACACCAAATTCTAGACCTCTTATGTTTTGAGGGCTGCAAGGACTTGAGTTCAAAAGTTTCTGTTATTAACTGAGACAATATCATTCCTCCCAGTTCTGGCATCTGAAACCATCTCTGTCACACAAAACAAACACAAAATCCTTTAGACTTAAGGGACAAACGCTTTCTCCTCTCCTTGTTGCATTTACAGTAGCCCTTGAATTAGCAAAACTTCCTTTCTTATTCCAAGGGAATATTCAGGAAGGAATAATTGAGAAGCTAACATTTCAGAGCAAAAAATCTTTCAGAGCTGACCCAGTTCACTGTACTCTGGGGACTCCTCGATGCACCCTGAGGTCCTTTCAGGGTGGTCTGTGAAGTCATGATTGTTTTCATAATAATATGAAGATTCCTATTATTGTTGCCTTTTTCAGCCTCCTCACAAGTGCACAGGAGAGCTTTCCACTGTACATTGGGAAGGTCTGCATGACTCAGCAGAACTATGAAGATTCGTATTATTGTTGCCTTTTTCATTCTTATTCTCACAAGTGCACAGGAGAACTTTCCACTGTACATTGGGACGGTCTGCATGACTCAGCAGAACAGCATTTTCCAGATGACTGAAGTGTAATAAATTCATGCAAGAATAAAAGGTCCATTCAAAGTGCCAGATAGTGCAATGGGTTTTAACATAACAGAAAATGAAAGTTCCTTGATAGAATTTCAGATTCCACTGTGTAAAAAACATTTAAGAAACCTCAGCCGGGAACGGTGGCTCATGTCTGTAATCTCAGCATTTTGGGAGGCCCAGACGTGCAGATCACTTGAGCCCAGGAGATTGAGATCAGCCTGGGCAGCATGGTGAAATTCCATCTCTTAAAGAAAAAAGTGCTGGGTGCAGTGGCTTACGCCTGTAATCCCAGCACTTTGGGAGGCCGAGGAGGGTGGATCACCTGAGGTCGGGAGTTCGAGACCAGCTTGACCAATAGGGAGAAACCCCGTCTCTACTAAAAATACAAAATTAGCTGGGCATGGTGGTGCATGCCTGTAATCCCAGCTACTCGGGAGGCTGAGGCAGGAGAATCGCTTGAACCTGGGAAGTGGAGGTTGCAATGAGCCAAGATGGCATCATGGTACTCCAGTCTGGGCAACAAGAGTGAAAATCTGTCTCCAAAAAAAAAAAAAAAAAGAAAAGTAAGTTTTGGTATTCAAGAATATCCACAATTATCTGCAAAGCTATTAAATACTCCTCACTGTTCCAACTACATATCTGTGTGAAGTTAGGTTTTCTTTATATCCTTCAAACAAGGCTGTATATTGCAACAGACTGAATGAAGAGACAGCTATGAGAATCCAGCCAGACATTACAGAGATTTATATAAGTATAAAACAATGTCACTCCTCTTATTATTTTAGTTTAAAAGTGTGATTCCTTTCCATAAAAATATGTTAATCAAAATTAACATGTAATAAATTATTATTATTTCTAAATATATACTTTAAAATAATTGTTTAGCTTTAATGTAAAATATGATAAATGGTAGATAAAACTCACATAAATGAAAGGTCTTTGGAGTCCTCAGTGATTTTGAAGAGTGTAAAAGGTACTGAAACCAAAATGTTTGAGAAGTGTTGATCTGGTCAAACTATCTCATTCAGTAAGTACAACAAAGAGAGCCAAAAAAATTCAGTGACTTGCCCAAAGTGATGACAATTTTCTGGCAGAACCAAGATTGGGAAGAAATTTTTTGATTCTTAGTTTAGTATTCTTTCCCTTATGTTGTGTAGTCCAGAGTTTCAGCCTGTTTTTGCTTGGACATTTATATGTATGTGTGTGTATATATATATATTTCACTAATGCTGTCTTTACTGGGGCCAATCTTCAGGTTGTTTTAGTCACACTTGTGAAAACAAGTATTATTTTCATATGGGTTGTTTTCAGTATGAATGCTGACCTATGCAAGAGTGTTCTTAATAAAAAATAACCTATCTAAGTTATTCTGACACATGATTTGGGTTAGTTATTTCTGTAAATATTAGATTGGATTTTGATTTAATTTGTAATGAGAAACCTGTGTTAAGGCAATATCCTAAGAAGTTATGTTTAAGACCATATGCCCCTAGAAATAAATAAAAATGTATCTGATTGACCAAAACTCCAGGGGAGACTTGCGTCCCACTCTGGGCTGTGTCCTCGTCACAGTGAGAAGAAGGTGAAGCTCGTTTCTCTTTTTCGCTTTGCTCCTTGGACAGCCCAAGATAATTCTGTAGCTCACTTCAGGTACTGCATAGCCTCCTGTGGCACGCACTCTCCCTTTTCTTTCCCATATAATTATTTCCCCTGGTTTCTGACTTTTATGAAGCATTTTCTGTGTAACTTTGTGCTTTCTTGTGAGCAACCTCACCTTCTTCAGAGACCCTGGCAGGTGTGCAAAAAAGACCCAGATAAAATCTGAGTTAAGATTTCCCAGTAGAGACACAGCCCCTTTGGGCTTGGGAAAATAGGTCTCACAAAACGTAATTTGAAGCAAAATTAAAAAAAAAAAAGAGAGAGAAAAAGAAAACTTAGAAGTGAGAGTCACAGTCATGTCTTCAGTGTGTTTCTCTCTTTTCTTCTTTAGTTATGGGAGAGTTGTTCATTCCCAATGTTAATCTTGTAGTCGCTGAGAATGAGCCTTGCAAAGTTACTTGTCGAGCCTCGCACTGGACCCGGCTCCCGAATATTTCCTGGGAACTCGGTCTCCTGGTCAGCCATTCAAGCTATTATTTTGTTCCGGAGCCCAGCGACCTTCAAAGTGCAGTGAGCATCCTGGCTCTGACCCCACAGAGCAATGGGACTTTGACATGTGTGGCTACCTGGAAGAGCCCGAAGGCCCGCAAGTCTGCAACTGTAAATCTCACTGTGGTTCGGCGTCCCCAAGGTAAGTGATGACTTTCTGCTTTACATGAAATGAACGATTATTTCATGCTTCACTATTATGTAGAATACTCCTTCATCCACGATGCCTGGAAAAACCATATGACAACCTTGATTTCGGGTAGGGATGATAAGGCCAATCACATCTGCTATCAGCTTAATAATCTTTTTTTTTTAAATTATTATGCTTTAAGTTCTAGGGTACATGTGCACAACGTGCAGGTTTGTTACATATGTATACACGTGCCATGTTGGTGTGCTGCACCCATTAACTCATCATTTACGTTAGGTATATCTCCTAATGCTATCCCTCCCCCATCCCCGCACCCCACGACAGGCCCCAGTGTGTGATGTTCCCCTTCCTGTGTCCAAGTGTTCTCATTGTTCAATTCCCACCTATGAGTGAGAACATGTGGTGTTTGGTTTTTTGTCCTTGCGATCAGTTTTTTTGCTGAGAATGATGGTTTCCAGCTTCATCCATGTCCCTACAAAGGACATGAACTCATCCTTTTTTTTTGGCTGCGCAGTATTCCATGGTGTATATGTGCCACATTTTCTTAATCTGGTCTATCACTGATGGACATTTGGGTTGGTTCCAAGTCTTTGCTATTGTGAACAGTGCCACAATAAGCATACGTGTGCATGTGTCTTTATAGCAGGTGGGACTGTAAACTAGTTCAACCATTGTGGAAGACAGGGTGGTGATTCCTCAAGGATCTAGGACTAGAAATACCATTTGACCCAGCCATCCCATTACTGGGTATATACCCAAAGGATTATAAATCATACAGCTTAATAATCTTATACCCTCATCTGCTTTTAAAATTCCATCTTAAAGTTTTTTCTCTTATTACATTTGAAAGCCATTTAGAATCTTGCCAATTATTTATCATCAAAGAGCATCAAGTTTGGAGAGAAATGCTTGAGTTAAACATTTTTTTTCTGTAGCTTTTACCTGCCACTAGATATAAAGCAATAGATATTGTGGGAATATCCTGTTTACCCACCTAATACAAAAATTTTTTAAAAACTTTTATTTTAGGTTCAGGGTTACACACGCCGGTTTGTTATACAGGTAAACTCATGTCACAGGGGACTGTTGTACAAATTATTTTATGACCTAGGTACTAAGCCTACCCATTAGTTATTTTTTCTGCTCCTCTCCCTCCTTCCACCCTCCACCCTCAGATAGACCCCCGTGTGTGTTGTTCCCCTCTATGTGTCCATGTGTTCTCATCATTTAGCTCCCACTTAGAAGTGAGAACAGGCGGTATTTGGTTTTCTGTTCCTGTGTTCGTTTGCTAAGGATAATGACCTCCAGCTCCATCCATGTCCTTGCAAAGGAGACGACTTTGTTCTTTTTCCACCTACTAACTTTTACATTCATTGATGAATCATTGCCTGAATCAATTACTTCTATGGTGGTTGTAAAGAGTGATTTCCTGCTTCCATTATTCTTTCCATATCTATTAATTGGCTTTCTTTTGTTAAACAAGAGACTTCCCTCCCCTTTCTTCCTTTTCTTTTTTCTTCCTTTTTTCCCCTCACAGTTTTAGTAGGGACTCAATTTTGTTCAATACATTCTAATCTATTCCTGTCATTTTTCATTTTGACACTCAGATTGCTCCAGACGTGGCCAGTTGGTGTCCCTTCAAGCTGGTGCTGGCGTCCTTCTGACATCCCCCTATTAGTTTTCGAGCACCTGGACCCATTAGGTTTTCCAGACTCACTTTGTACTCCCCTGTCTCCACCTGGAATCAGTCATTTTTCCAGGGAGCCAACCTTAAATATCATACGTTAGACTACTTAAATATGGTAAAGGATGGTCCAGGCTTTGAAAGAGAAGATATTTTAAAATTCCATTAGCACCAAATGGAATAAAATGGACTGGTTAAAGCATATATCCTAACAAGGTAATGATACAGCAGGAGCTCTGGCCTGATTGATGGTACCTTAGAGAGAGAGATTTTAGAGACTGGCTTGCCTGCAAATGTTTTCTTTTGCAGTGGAAGGGAAAGGGAGCACTTAATTTCCCTTCATCAGGTTTAATTTGCTGAATTCTTCTTAGACCAGGACTAGTGCCTTAATGATGGCAGCTGGAGGCATGGCTGCTGGGAGCGGGAGGCTCAGAGGGTGCTTGCAATGAGTCTAGCTTTATTGAACTCATTTGGAAAAGGGTAATTTGTTTCTAAATTATTCATCAAGATCCAGTGCAGCTGATGGCTGGCTGCATGTTATGTGTTTTATGTAAGTTTTATTAGCTGAAGACCTCATTGCAGCCTTGGCTGGCAGAGCTGGTGACCAGACGAGGCTGTAAGAACAGCCAGGTTTCTAGAGAGCCAAGCGTTAATGGGTCTATGCCCATTCAGTCTTCTTCAGGAATCACATAAACATCCATTTTCCCCCCATTTCCTAAAAGTGCAAAGCATTTGTTTTCATTTCTGAAATGATCCCTGCAAGTCATTGAAAGAAGAATGACGTCAACTTTGGAAGCCTATCCAATCAGGGCAAGTCACAGGGTTGTATGAAGTACTTCCTGGTTTATAGTTCAAAAGGTTTCTTTAGAGAAAAGCATTCTGGGAAGACTAACCCTCATTTCAGATCTGTTTTTTAGAAATTGATTTTCTTAACTACAGAAGTGATACAAACCTCGAGCACTGCAGATGTATCCAAAACTAGAGAGTGAGGCCCTCTCACCCTGACTTGGGAGAAGCACTGTCAGAGCCATCTGCCCGTCGGGGTGATTTTCTTTGTGCAGTTATTTGTGTGTAGGTTGTGAAATGGTTAAAATGAAGTAGTGTTTTTAGGACACACGAGCACCTTGTAGAATGTAGTGATTCTTGGTTATAACCTTACCGTGTTGAGAAATGGCAATTTTGGGCGCAGAGAAGAGTAGTAGAAGTGACAGTCCTGGGCCTTTGCCCTGGCACTGATGGTGCAACTTTGGGCAAGTCAGCAATCTTCAGGGCTCAGTTTTCTCACCTGTAAAGTGGGTAGGAGAAGAATAGAGAAGTCCTCTCTCCCGGCTGTGGGTCAGGGCCAGCAGAGGAGCCTTCTTCATAAATACACTGAGGCTCAGCTGCCTCCTGGGGGTTTTGTTTCATGGGTTTTTGTGGATCCTGGGAATTACAATTGTAAAAAACGTTCCCAAGTTACTCTCATGGGCAGCCAGGATTGGGGGCTACTGAACTGAAAAAAATCTCTAAGGTCCAACCTTCCCATCCAGCCCGATCAAGTGCTTTGTCTACACAGACTTGGACATTAGACAACCCGGGTTCCAGTCCCGGCTCACCCAATCACTAGCTGTGTGTCTTCTGGACAAGTTACTTACCCTCTCTGAGCCTCAGTTTTAGAACAGTCCTTGCCCCAGAGCACACAGGACTGGAAAGGGAGTAATTGTTATCATTCACACTATTGATTCAGAGATCTCTTGTGTCGCCTGTAGTGGGCACAGGGATGTGCTTTGCGCATGATGGTGGTGACATTTGGTATTCATATGTACTTGGCACATGGTGGTGGCGACATTTTATATTAATACATTTGGTTTCAAGAAATTCTATACCTTTTAAAACCTCTATGCATTCCTTTGAGAGCATCTGGGAAATGCTATCTTCCTTGTCTTCACAGATGGGAAAAGGACAATCTCCAAGCAGAGGTTAAAGCACATGGTAAAGTCAGTAATGAGGCCCTAACAAGCACACAGTGGTGTGAAGGAGCGTAGGGGGAAAGGCAAGCGGCGTTGACCTTGGAGCTCATCTTCGTTAGTCACTATTCAGCTCTAGTATGCTCGTCCTCTCCAGCACACCCGCCATTCACCTGAGCCAGGCACACCCACACCCTCCAGAGGTTACAAGGCACAGACCAGCACCCCACTGTAGACTTTATGCAAATATGTTTATGTCACCTCTGGGCCATATTTTCCTCAGAAGGATTATTCTACATTGGAGACAACACATGGCAGGATGGAAAGATATGAGCCAGGAGCCCTGTGGCTTCCTGTTCTGGACTCCCTGTGCCATTTACTTAGTTCCTCTGTCCTGAGCATCTTGTCTGCATGAAAATTGGATTATGGATGACATCGTTCCACGAGTCTGTTTTCTGTCCACTGTCAGATTTTTGATTTGTCAGTAATATGTGGCTACCACCTATTTTTCAATCTACAGTAAATGCACTCTTTTTAAAAAAAAATTAGCCCCATACTAAACAAAAATATCCATGCATGTGGGTATACTTATGTATATACATACAATATATGTGTTATACATGATAAGCTTGAAATGGTTATGAAAATAAGAAAGGGCTGTCTGTGTAGCCCCAGCACTAAATCATGCCTCTTGCTGACTTATACGCTACACTTTGGGCTCCACTGGATTAAAGGGAGACTTCAGTTTAAGTCTCACCTAGGCATAAAACTCCTTGGAACATTTGCCTTCCACTGGAGTGTGGTCACAACAAATAGGAAGCGAAAGAGTAAGTGATATGGTTCCTAATACCAGCTCCATTTTGGTCAGCGTTTGGGGCTTTTAACTGAATGCAGGCATCACTTTCTGAACTTTGTGGTTAAATTAAGGGACAAAAGAGTGTTTAAAGTCCCTCTGGCCCTCAGTCTCTCCCTTGACTCAGTCACCACCCCCAGCAAAATGTCCCTTCCCTTCTGTTCAACATGCACTCCCTGAAAATAAGGCAGGCTCTCTGTGCTAGATTAAGGCGGGCCGCCTCCATGCTAGATCAAGGCAGGCCATCTCCGTGCTAGATCAAGGCAGGCCGTCTCCATGCTAGATCAAGGCAGGCCATCTCCGTGCTAGATCAAGTCAGGCCGTCTCCGTGCTAGATCAAGGCAGGCCGTCTCCGTGCTAGATTAAGGCAGGCCGTCTCCGTGCTAGATTAGAGGAAATGTCACGTCCAGATTCAGGAAGTTTGTCACACTCATGTTTCTGTCTAGTAGGGGAAGAAAACTCTACCGATAGGGAGTGTGTAAGTCCACAAGCATACTGTCTTGTGTCAGTGAGAATTTCAAGCCTGTCTCTTAAATCTTGAGCCAGACCTCATTGGTTAACCCCAGCCAGCTCCCTTATTAAGAAAACTTGTTATATTTGCAAACTTCAGTTCGTAAGAGTTCGTTAAATTGGAACTAGGATGACCACTGCCAACTGGAACCTGTGCGCTGTAACTTACAGCATTCTCAGAACTTTCACACACACCCCTGAACAGCCTGGTGGGAAAAGAGCCATTATTGGCAAGTGAGCCAGAGGCCAAAGGTAATGCAGCAAGAAATGCTGGTCATGAGATTTGACTGGTTCCAACCACAGGAAACCTAAAGTTCTTTCTCAGTCACAAACCTCCCACATAGTGGTCCAACCTCCAACTCAAGACTGTGAAGATCATTGATGCAACTCTGGACTTCATCATTTTATTATCACATCTGTGGGAGGGGGAGTGTGAGAGCATCCTGTCATGTCGTGGGTAGCTTGGGCAGTGTTTACATTCTGGCTGCATACAAGGGATCCCCAAAATGTGGGTCACCGACTGTCTGCCTCAGAATCATGGGGGTATCATTCGGGATATCCTGACTCTGTGTCCCCTGAGGTGGGCTTTGAATCTGCATGTGCAGTGATATTCCAGGTGATGCTTGGGATTCTGCTGTCTGTGGAGCAAGGGGATAAATGTGCTCCTCTGCAGGCGAAGGGTCTGCCTTGTGTCAGTGCTTCAACTCTGGGAAGGTGTGGAATGGGAAGGGTGTATTCTGTTCCTTCCGTCTTCACCATTTTTGGGAGAACCCTTTACAAGTCTCTGTCTATTCCAGCTCATCTTGGATGGTGGGAGAGGTGGAGATAGACAGCATTAGGAAAGTAGTTTGACTTCCTTACAATCCTACAGTTCTGCTCTGGGCATCTTACTATGGGGAGAAAGGTGATCCCTAGACCTGGTTCAGCTGCAGCTGACTGCCTGGTGCATAGACTTCTCTTCTCCATGTAGAGTCATTTAACTTTGACACAGGAATAGCCAACTACTATTGCACAGTCAATTTTCCAGGAAAATTATAAGGAGGAACATCTAAGAGCTGTTTTTGAACGCTAGTCTCTGGTTCCAAAGTGGTGGATGGCCATTGATTTCAAGGCAAACCCCATGTTCCTGTTTCAATATTTTCTAATGACTAGTATCTAATGAAATAGCATGCATTTACATTAATATACCACCCAAGCATGCAGGGTTGAGAACTGTCTCTTAATCTTTCCCTTCATCCATGCATCCACCCACCCACCCACCCACCCATGCATCCATCCATCCACCCACCCACCCACCCATCCATCCATCCATCCATCCATCCATTCATCCTATATTAGGGTTCTCTAGAACCTAAATAGCATGCATTTACATTAAGATGCCACCCAAGCACACAGGGTTGAGTGACAGCCTTTCATTGAATAGCAATTCACAATTAAACAGATCAACTTAAATGTGTGTGGTTTGATGTCAGCGTGGTGTGCTAGGGAGAAGCGAAGGGCTAGATGAAAATTTTCTTGCAACATCAGTGTAATTCCCATACTGTCTCTTTCTGTGATGATAAAAATGTTCTACATCTGTAGTGACTGAGCACTTGAAATGTGGCTAGTGCAACTGAGGCACTGACTATTTAAAGACTCATACTTTTAATTAACTTAAATTTGAATTTGGATAATCGTGTGAAGCCACAACAGCTCTGCCTAAGACATAGTGGAAAAGAATCAAAATGGCTTTTTCCTCTGTCCTTCTCTCCCTACATCCATCTTGCTTCCTGATTGCTCTGCCTCACTTTACCCTTTTTTCCTGCTGCCTCCATGACTACTAGGTAAAATAAGAGGGAAACATACACACTAAGGAAGGTGCCTCCTGAAAAGCTATGGAAAAAGCAATTACTGTGTGAGGAATGAATTTGAGGAGTCGGGGAGTTGGATGGGGCAAGGGTGAAAGCCATGAACCTAAGTTCCTTTAGAAGTGACCCTCCCTCAAAATACCCTTGTTTCCTCTGGGCTCTGGATTCTCAACGAGTGGGGACTTGGAAGGGAGAACAAAATGTCTTTATTCCAGTCTTGTCCATTTTAGTGCTCAAAAAGTTTCCTTGATTAAATAAAGGATGTCAAACGTGACCATCACTATGCCAGCCTCAGGGGATTGTCAGCCGAGCCCTGCCTTATCTACCTTTCAGGGATATTAGAGACATTAAACAACCAACACCTGGACTGGGTTACTAAGAAGTTGTTTACTGGCAGAAATAAATATTGTGATGGAAGGTACTGTAGAGTATTGAATAATTAAACACATTGAAAGAAGCTTGACCTATGACGCCTAGCCATAGCATGCTGAATGGTTATAATATTACTAGAACACATAATGCAACTTGTAATGGGGCAGAATCTGTGATTCTAGGCAGTGCAAGTATCACTAAAATATATATTTTTCTCCTTTAGGCACCGGAGGTGGTATTAATATTCCAGGTATATTATCAAGTTTACCAGGCTTAGGTTTTTCATTGCCTACGTGGGGCAAAGTTGGACTTGGATTAGCAGGCACCATGCTTCTGACGCTGACGTGTGCTCTTACAATACGCTGCGGCTGCTGCCGCTGTTGTGGCTGCAAATGCTGCTGCCGTTTCTGCTGCAGAAGAAAAAGAGGTAACTTTTTTGTTCATTTACATTTGTACATACGTCTGAGCTTTTGGTACAAGCAGTTGAAGTTAATGAACTCATCAGCTCTTTCAAAGATAGATGAACCACAATGTCACTTTACCTCTATTAGAATGCTATTATAAAAAAGACAAAAGATAACAGGCGTTGGAGAAGCTGTGGTTGCACACTGTTGGTGGGAATGTAAATTGTTACAGCTTTTGTGGAAACACTATGGAGGTTCCTCAAAAAAATTAAAATAGAGCTATCCTATAATCCAGCAATCCCACTCCTGGGTCTATATCCAAAAGAAATGACGTCTTCATATTGGAGAGATATCTGCATTCCCATGTTCATTACATCACTGTTCACAATAGCCAAGATATGGAATCAACCTGTGTACATCCGTAGATGAATAGACAAAGAAAATGTGGTATATAGACACAATGGAACACTAGTCAGCCTTCAAAAAGAAGAAAATCCTGTCCTTTGCTACACCCTGGAGAGACCTAAAGGACATTATGCTAAGTGAAATAAGCCAGACACAGAAAGGCAAGTATTGTATGATCTCCACTATAGGTGGAATCTAAAAAAGCCAAGCTTGTAGAAATAGGAGGTAGAATGGTGGGCGTTACCAGGGAGTGGGAATGGGGGTTGGGGAAATGTTGGTCGAAGGGCACGAGTTTCAATTAGACAGCAAAAATAAATTCTGTAGATCTACTGTATAGCATGATGACTGTAATTAATTATGATGTATTGTGTACTTGAAAATTGCTAAGAGAATAGATCTTGGATATTCTCACCACAAAATAGCGATGAATATGTGAGATGATGGTTATATGAATTAGCTTGATTTAATCATTTCACAATGTGTACATAGCTCAAAATAGATTCCTTCTAGTCAGTCTATGGATCCACTGACTAAAAACATTAGCAATTTAATGACAGTTTTTTTGTTTCGTTTTGTTTGTTTTTGTTGTTGTTGGGGGTGGGGGCACAACTGTATCAGTTGATACTATTGGTACATGTTGATTGAAAATGTATCTTTGAATTAAAGAAATATGGTAATATTAATATAACAGTGTCTAGTCTGTTAAAACAGTAACACCTACTTTTGAGTTATTGTAAAAATTAAATGAGCTAGTACTTTGCACAGAGCCTGCCTGGTGCTGGCACATGGTAAGAATTGAATGAAGAGCAGCAATGATTGGTAACACAAAACATCTTTTCTTGATATATGGAGTCTTTATAGTCTCACTAATCAAATTCAATATTCACAAAGTAATAAGTAAATACCCCTAGGTATCTGAAATATAGTAAGTACTATATAGTCTATATTTCAGGTACCTAGGAGTTATTTATTTTTCTAATAGTTAACAGTGAATTCTACTCTCCTATGCTTGGAAGTCATTTGATACTTTGGTATGGGAAAACTTAATAATAAACTTTGGGTCACAAATGCTAACGTTAGGTCTGTTAAAATAAGGGAGTCTATAAAAATTAATGGGACTCGATTTTTAGAATAAGTATCCTGATTTTTCTAATGTAATTTTGTTCTTTTCTGCAGGATTTCGTATTCAATTTCAAAGGTAAGTTTGAAACCACATCTATTTTCTGAAAAAAAAAATTGAACAACAACAATAATAACAATACATACACACAACTGTGGGAGTTTCGGATTTATATTATCCAAAATTAAGTACTGAAAGTAGACAATGCTGAAAAACACGTATGCCAATCACAAACTCATAGGGCAACATTAACTGTGGAATGAAATAGGTGGGTTGCCACTGCCTACCTTTGACTTGCTCTGGTTCACTTAGGGAAATGGAGATTTTCTTAGTGTCTGGCATTTGCAACTCTTTCCACAAGAGGACACTGTGCACCATGACTGTCATCCTGCCTGCTTTGGGTGGAGGCCAGGGCCACCAGCAGAGGTCCTGCTGGAATTTCTGGGGTAGTGGAGAGCAGTGAGCCAAGCGGATGCCTGCAAGGCACGTGAAACTGTCCAGGCAGACAAATTAGGCAGTGTTCGGTGCTCATTCAGCCACGGGGAGTGGACAGGACTGAAAAATTCCTTTCCTTCCCAGGCTGCCCAGAAGTAGCTGCAAGCACTTTTAAGGTAACTGTGTCAAGGACTTATAATAAGTAGCCAGTAACCCTTTTAAATATCTGCAGTATTAACATAGCCATATGTGCACCAAGGGGAGGGTTTTTTAGACAGCTGTTGTTTCTTGTGGGTAATATAAGAACACATGTAGTTATCAGTATTTTATTAGAATATTTACATTTTTAAGTGCTGAGATTCTAAAACACCCTTTGGCTACATTCTGTGAATGAATGTGCACCATCACCATGTGGCAAAGGCTATCCCTTCTCCCTCTGATCCCTGGCGATCACGAAGTTTGGAGAGAGGACACCACCAAGGAGCAATCCAAAAATATTCCTCCTTTGAGGCCTGACTTAGGGCAAGGGAAGAGGAAGAAAAATGGACCCTGATAATTATTCTGGCATTTCTCTTGATTGCTACTACTGGCAGAACGGAAGCCTGGACTCTTGGTTCACTGTTGTTGACTGTGCCAGCATCTTCCATTTCTGTTCTCTGGGGTCTTAGGTGATTTGAAAGCACAGCAAAGTGATCAATAGCTAGTCGGGATAATGGGTAGAGGATAACAACAACTGTAGAATAATGACACTGGGCGCATGAGAAAAGCTAGTGTATCTTGAGTGCCTGATGTACATGCCAGGTACTCACTGCTGCATGCTTTGTAGAGTTGTTTGAATGTGAACTGGGCGGACCTGACTCAGGGCTTGGGCCCTTCTCTATGCAGCCCTTAAAGTTAGGCGAGACTGCATTAAGCTCCAGAAAGACAATGGGGGTTGTCCATTGCATAATCCAATCCCACTTGCTTTCCCCTTTCATGATGTCCATGGTGCTCGCTCCAGCTGCTCAAGGATTTCTTTTGCATTAAAATAATATATATATATGTAGTTGTATGTTTATTATAGAAAAAAATCAATGCATGTTTAAATAAATATAAAGATAGGCACAAGAAATAGTTTTAAAAAAATCACCCACACTTCTATAGTTCCAAAGAAATTATTGTTAACTATGTGTGTACCTACATACATAGTTCATGTATATACCCACAGATATGCACACAAAGCATTTTGTGAAATTTGGATCATAGTAACCATTATTCCACAGTTTGCTCTTTTCACTTGGCACGTTCTGAAGATTATTTCTATTAACAAATACTTGCACACAGCATTTTTGTATTATTTGTTTGATAGTTTTAGATAGATACTTATAAGTACAGAAGAAGTATAAGATAGTTTTAGATAGATACAGATAGTACAGAAAAGTGCACAAGTTGCAGGTGTGTAGCTTGATCAGGTTTCGCAAAAAGCACAAACGCCTGGGCTTGATGGCTGAAAGTCACAGCTAGAACACCCTCAGCATCCCCAGAGTCCCCTAGACCCCTGTCAAATTGCTGCCTACCCCTCCTCCCCAAAGGTGACATTCTTCTGACATCTTTCCCACATCCCCAGAGATGAGGGGCATGTATCAATGGTGTCATTTTGTGTATACTCATTTATGTCTGCCTTCTCGAGCCTCTCACTGTGAGGCTGATCCATACCATGGCACGTGGGTGTCAGTGGTTCATTATTATGTAATATTACATTCTGGGCACATATGCAATGCATTTTTACTTTTTGCTTTAAATGGGTGTTTGAATAGTTTTCAGGTTGGGACCATTGCAAACACTAATGCTCCAGCCAGGCACGGTGGCTCACTCCTGTAGTCCCAGTGCTTTGGGAGGTCAAGGCGGTGGAGCCCTTGAGCCCAGGAGTTGGAGACCAGCCTGGACAACATGGAAAAACCCCATCTCCACAAGAAGTACAAAATTAGCTGGGTGTGTTGGTGCTTTCCTGTAGTCCCAGATACTCAGGAGGCTGACTTGGGAGGATCCTTGGAGCCCAGGAGGCAGAGGTTACAGTGAGCCGAGATCACGCCACTGCACTCCAACCTGGGTGACAGAGTGAGACCTTGTCACCAAGAAACAATAAGAACAACAAAAACAACAACTATTCTGAGTATTACGGTAGGAGTCTTTTGGTGAACATAAGTACTCATTTCTGTTTGGTTCTGACCAAACAGAATACAGCTGGCCCTCTATATCTGCAGGTTCCATATCCTCTGATTCAACTAACTGTGGATCAAAAATATTTGAAAAAATATAGTAACAGTAAAAAATAATACAAAATAAAGAAGCAGTACAGTATAACAACTATTTGCATAGCATTTACATTGTATTAGGTATTATAAAGAATCAGGAGATGACTCAAAGTGTATGGGAGGATGTGTGTAGGTTAATGCATATGCAAATCCTACACCATTTTATATCAGAGGCTTGAGCATTTGCAAATTTTGGTATCTGCAGGGGTCCTGGAATCAATCCCTAGCAAATACCAAGGGAGACCGTATCTTGTCCTAAAAGCTGGGCCAGAAGGTAGCATATCTTCAGCTTTAGACGGTGCCACATGTTTCCAAAGAAGGGGTACAGGCTTACACTCCCGCTAGCAGTGTGTGAGAGCTCTCATATGTAATAATTTTGACAGGTGCCATGGAATTCCATTTTAGAGAACTATCATCATTTATTTAAAAGTCCCCTCTGATTGGGCACTTGGTTGTCTGTGGTTTGCTTTTATAAATAGCTCACAAATCAACATTCTTTCAAGTACATATTTGTACATATCCTTGATTGTTTCCCTAGCATACGTCCTTAGAGGTCAAGTATGACTATTTTAAATTCTTTGGCTATCCATCGCCAGACTTCCTTCCAGCCTCCAAACCCTAGGAGGCTGCACCGACTTTTGCTTTATTTCAGCAGTTGGCATATCTTTTTCCATAAAGGGCTACATAGTAAATATTTTTAGTTTTGCCAGCCATATGGTCTCTGTCATAAGGACTCAACTCTGCTGTTATAACATGACTATGGCTACATGTTTAGGTAGTCGTAGACAATATGTGAGCTGATAGGTGTAACCGTGTTCCAATGAAACTTTACTTACAAAAACAAGGGGTGGGTCAGATATGGTCTGTGGGTCACATAGTTTGCTGACTCTTGCTTTATTTGGTGAATGGTTTCTGAGAGTTGAGGAGCAACTGGGGAGTGGAGTCCATGGACCATGATAAACTTTCATTTCTCCCCATAATGGGAATGTGTGAATAGGCAGACGTCTACACCTGCCACACAGTGACACAGCTATAGGTTGCCTGTGTTAAGTTCCACATGTAAGCATACTCTTGAGAGTAACCATGTGAACTACGTAGGTATCCATTGCCAATTAACGTTTGGCAATGTTAATGTCAACAATTAACATGAAGGGCCAGGCGAGGTGGCTCAAGCCTGTAATCCCAGCACTTTGGGAGGCCAAGACGGGCGGATCATGAGGTCAGGAGATCGAGACCATTCTGGCTAACACGGTGAAACCCCGTCTCTACTAAAAAAATACAAAAAACTAGCCGGGCAGGTGGCGGGCACCTGTAGTCCCAGCTACTCGGGAGGCTGAAGCAGGAGAATGGCGTGAACCCGGGAGGTGGAGCTTGCAGTGAGCTGAGATCTGGCCACTGCACTCCAGCCTGGGCGACAGAGCAAGACTCTGTCTCAAAAAAAAAAAAAAAACAAAAAAAAAAACAAAAAAAACTTTTAACATGAACATAAAATGGTCTAATTGTAGGAAATCTGAAAAAGAGAAGACAAACAAAGAAACTAAGACAGAAAGTGGAAATGAAAACTCTGGCTACAATTCAGATGCACCAAAGACCACAGGTGAGTAGACAAGAGGGGGTGGTAGAAAGACCTGGAAAAGAGAAAACCGGAAGAAGGGTTGGCTTGCTAGATACCAGCTGCACAGGGAGGACAACTTGACAATGGTGGTTATTATTTTTTGGATAAATTTTAGAAGAAATTCTAGAACTTGGAATATTCTAGGAGTAGGTTAACAGTAAAAATCCACCTATTTGTCTAATGCTTAAAATAAAGTGAGGAAGAACCCTGAAACCTTTAAAAAAAATTGTTTTTTCCCCATGCTTTCTTTTTTGTTTAAAGCCTTCTACATTAAAACATGTGGGGAGGTATTTTAATACATCGGGGGTAACTGCCTCCCAATTTCAAGTAGAATCAAGTAAGAGATCTGTTCCCCTTGAATGTAACAGGGTGTTGGGAATGCTGGAAAACCAGACCCTCTCTTGGGGAGTCTTGCTGTAGTATCTCATTTTCTTGCCATGAGACAATACAGAGTGATAATGGGATGAGGCCATCTCTAAGACAATGTCACCAGGAAGCAGCAGCAGTCGAGTTTTGAAGGCCAAACACACCCCTGCTCTGCAGGATGAATGGGACAGCTGCCCTCATAGGCTGCTGGGAACACCAAATTCCATGGGAAGGTTTTCAGCCAATCGATTCTCACTGAAGGGCCTAAACACCTTCGTTTTCCACAAAAATTGGAGCTCTATTTTCAGCAGCCCCATTTTTTTGATTTTACCATGGCTGCCTCCCGTGTGTATTCTAGATTGCATCTTTCAGATTAAAAAAAAATCCAGAGAGCATGGACTGTTTCCTTTGATAATCTGACCACAGCTTCTTGCAGGTTCCTGTTAGTGAATATTTACTCATTAGTATTTTGAGCAATTAATTATCTTGACAAAAATCATGGCCCAAATCAAACATCTCTGTCTCTTCTATCTCCATTTGTCTGGCATTTATCTTCGTTGATCAGCTATTGAAGCTTTAGATCATTTTGTCTCTGGGTGAAACTAATGTGTCGAGAAAGAAATTGATTTTGAGTTAGTTTTCCATATTTTTATTTCTTTAAGGAAATAACGTTCTAAAGGGATGGGATCTCAAGGGAATTTAAAACAAGTGTTTATGGTTAAGGATTATGCCGGGGTACTACATAAAAGCAAATGTGTTTCTTTATAAATCAGAATTGTTAGAGCACACAGCTTGGTTTTTGCCCCTTAATGACTCTAAAATTGTTCTTTTATTGCAGAAACCGCTTCTCCCCCTCCAAAATCCTGTGAATCCAGTGATCCTGAACAAAGAAGCAGTTGCTGTGGCCCTCCTTGACAGGTGGTTTAGACCATTTCCCCCCTTTTTGGACTTTTTTGGCCATTTAAAAATTCTTACCTTGTGGTGGGTGATTCTAAAATGGTGCACGTTGTGTATTCATGATGGCGGCACATTGCCTTTCCTCCCCTCCGTATCAGTTGGTCAGCGTGGAGAGATGGGGCTGAGACATGGACTGTTTCTTGCCCTCAGTAGCAGTGGCTCCAAGATCAGGGCTGGTTCTGGGTGACAGCTCTGGGTTCACATTTTGGGAGGATGTGACTTGCTTTGGGACATATCCACCTGAGTTGGCATAAGAGTGAGCAGCATATATAATGTGCCATTTGTTCTCGTCGAGCCATGTTCTCCCAGGACTCAAGTCCGTTCTGCTCTCCTGGTTCCCCGGCTCCCACGTGGTGCTCATCTGTACTTGGACCCTTGGGGTCTTTGGGCTCATGGAAGGATGTACTGGGTTTGAGGATCAGGACAGAGAAAATGTGGCTTGCTCTGCATGCAAGTTCTATGCTGATAAGCTCAAGGGTTGAAAAAATCCTGTCGGGGTTAGAATTTTAGGGGAGAGAGGAGGAGTCCTTGATGGTTAAGGAATATGGCCAGAATGGCTAAGAGGCTGGAGGTGCCATTAACCTAGATAAGGAATGTTATGGGTGGAGCAGTTTAGGGGGAAAGATCAGACATCTAATCTGGAGCTTGTAGATTCTAAGGTCTCTGTTAGATGTCCACATGGAGACACTGGAAGTGTAGTTGAATTCAGCAGTCTGCAGTTCCAGGGAGAGGCACTAGCTATACATGCCGGTTGGTTGGTTGGCAATGTTTCGATGGGAGCTGTCTTTTCACAGGGTGGTTCACTTAAACTAAACAGTCAACTGGCAGCACTGAGAACATAGTATGTTAATTTGCTGATGTAGAGTCAGCACTGGTTATCACACATGAACGAATTAGCGTTCTTTTTTTTTTTTGAGGGGAGTCTCGCTCTGTCACCCAGGCTGGAGTGCAGTGGCACAATCTTGGCTCACTGCAAGCTCCGCCTTCCGGGTTCACGCCATTCTCCTGCCTCAGCCTGCCGAGTAGCTGGGACTACAGGCACCCACCACCACGCCGGGCTAGGTTTTTGTATTTTTTATAGAGACGGGGTTTCACCATGTTAGCCAGGATGGTCTCGATCTCCTGACCTCGTGATCCGCCTGCCTTCGTCTCTCAAAGTGCTGGGATTACAGGCATGAGCCACAGCGCCTGGCCTAGAGTTCATTTTACATCCCAAATCATAAATTAGGTAGAATATATATAACCAATACCCCTTTCTGACCTGTACAAATGCAACTTCGAACAAGAAGTATTTCAATGAGATTCTGTGATTTTTGTCCCCAATAAGTATAGATGCTATCTTATTTTAGCTTTTGGAAAAGGTAAACTTGCAGACTGGGTTTCGGATAGCACACTGGGCCAGATGGGTTGGGTTTGTTCTGCTAGGAGCTGCTTTACCTGAGGGGACGGTGCTCAGCAGGTGCCTGTGCGGCCCCTGATCATTCTTTCTTGGCACAAGTATTTACCTGAGTTTCCAGGGAGTTCTGGGAAATAATATTCCTCCCTGCAATTGGGATTCAGCTCAATAACCTACATCTTGCAAGTGATGTGTGTTTTTCAGGCCTGGAAGGAGAAAGGGAGGGCTGATTGATGCTCAGTCATGTACTGGGAAACCTAAGATGATACTATTAATATTAGTGTCAATACAGGTAGCCAGACAACAAGACATATGAGGGGCCTGGGGTGTAAAGGAAGCTGTGCCTGAGTAACAAATCGTTAGCTCCTGGTACAAGTTCCAGCGACTTTCCTCAGGCTGGGTGTCAGGAAAATGGAGAGGTAATGTTTTTTTCCATCAGGACCACTCTCTTTGGCCCTGATGGAAATCTTTTGATGCATTTAATTTGCATATATCTTTTGATGCATTTAATTTGGAGCTGGAAGGGAAGGTGATGCAAACAGGTTTCCTTTAGAAGGACGTCTCTGAGTGAGAGGTAGCGGTGGAAGGGAGTAATTGTCGGGCTGTGAGGTGGCTGGCTGAGGGCTCTTTCCCACCCCAGCTCCAAGCACGGACAGCCAAGAGCACATTGAAGCCAACCATGATTTCCACAGCCCTTCTGTGGTTATCTTTGTCTATGAAGTGTGTTTCTATCAGACAAGCCAAAGTGTTCAGGTCTGGTGCTGTGGGGAGGGTATAAGCTGAGAGGAGATTCAGAATAGGGTCATGCCATGTAATTCTCTTTGAGATACATCTAGTATGAATGAGGAGGAAGGGGAACGTGAGGTACATTTGGATACCCGAGTGGAGGATGACGTTTTGGAGTCGGAGTGATGCTTCTTGATGCTCGTAGTGTTCTTTTGAACATATACAGGGAGAGAAACTTAAGAGGTTTCTGCTACTGGAACATGTGCCCAGCTAAATAATCAATTGGTGGAAAAAGAACAGTGACCCTCGAGGTGCTGAGCCCTGGGGACTGGTAACATAGCCTCGTGTTTCTTATTTCCTGAAGGGTTTGTCGTCTTCTAGGGGAGCCGGGCACCTCATCAGAGAGTGCCAAGGCCCTTAAGAAACAAATCAGGACTCTAGGAAGTTGAATTATCTTTGGCTGGGCTAGAAACTGGTGAGGGTTATTAAATAACTGGATCTTTCTACTCATTGTGGGGGGACTTGAGGACAAAGTCCTAAAGAAGAGGTCTATCTTTGATTATGACCAAAGAAGGACTTTGCAGTCATGGGCCCAGGCACGGCCTCCACGTTGCCCATTTGGAGAGCCTGGATACAGGATGTACCATGGGCCATGTTTCCTGGGAGGCACTTAGAGGAGGAATGAGCAAAATGGGCCACAGGGGAAAGGCTGGGCCTGGGGACACAGCCGTTCCCTTCCATTTCCTTGGTTCAGAGAAGACATAGACCTTGTTGTGGTCAACTGGCCACTTGAGAGCTGCCAGAATGGCGAAGCCACAGCTTGTAGAAGCAGTCAAGGTGACGTTGGCACAGAGGTTCCTTTTAAGAACTTCCCCAGGCCCTGCAGCCCTGCCAGGCCTCTGTCACCAGGTTCTTGCTGTGTGGGCTGATGAGAACCTCCGAATTCTGAATTCCTTGTTCCAAGGTGTGAAAACAGTGCAACTGTGCCTTCTTTTCTCAAAACTTTCTCCATTCTGCAATAAGCCTTAGTTCCTTATAGGGCCCAGGAGAGGCAGCTGAGAGCTATTCAGAGCGCCATCTCAGTGTTCCTTTCATCCTCCTCTCCGCATGCCTCAGTATGACTCCAATTTGTCAGAGCCTCCCGCGCTGCTGCCGCATGTTTCCTGCACACAGGCCTCCCAGGCCCAGAGCTGGGGCCCAGCAGGGCTCCTGCCCGAGAAGCCGGCTTGTTAGAGTTCAGGGTTGTTGACTACAGATTGCACTATTTTGCAGACACCCTGCATGAAGCTCAGGTCCTGAAAAGCCTGTAGATTAGACTGAAAGATCTCAAGCTGTGAGCCAGCCTGACGCAAATGCTTTTCCGATCACGGTTGCTGAAGAGCTAGTTGGGTCAGATAAATGGCCTATCCATGGAGACGCGGCAGGCACAATAGCAACTAAAGCTCCTGCTTTGTCTTAATAGATCGCAGAGCAGGATAGTCGGTTTTGTGAACAGGACGGCAACTGCTGATCACATACACTTGCTCTCTGCTTACGCTGCATTCTCCTCTGCTGAAACTGGGGATCTGTTAACACTCAGCAGTTTCTGGAGGACTTAACTAATGGATGACGGTTGCCTACACACAGGCTAGTCCAGCATTTCTAGGTGCTCAATAAACAGTTACTCATTAAAGTGGGGATTACCTTCCATGCCGAGCATTACCCTGTCACAAGCAAGGTACTATAAGGTGCGTGCATGTGCAGATAGACAAAGTTCCTTTGCTTTTTTTTTTTTTTTTTTTGAGATGGAGTTTTGCTCTGTCACCCAAGCTACAGAGCAGTGGCGTGATCTTGGCTCACCGCAACCTCTGCCTCCCGGGTTTAAGCGATTCTCCTGCCCCAGCCTCCCGAGTAGCTGGGATTACAGGTGCCTGCCACCTTGCCCAGCTAATTGTATTTTTAGTACAGACGGGGGTTCACCATGTTGTCTAGGCTGGGTTCGAACTCCTGACCTCAGGTGACCTGCCCACCTCAGCCTCCCAAAGTGCTGGGATTAGAGGCGTGAGACAGCGTGCCCGGCCTTTTAAAAAGTTTTTTGAGACATGGTCTTGCTTTCTTGCCCAGGCTGGATTGCAGTGGCACGATCATAGCTCATTGTAACCTTGTACTCCTGGGCTCAAGGGATCCTCCTGCCTCAGCCTCCCAAAGAACTAGAACTACAGGCACTTACTACCATGCCTAGCTAATTTTAAACATTTTTTTTTTTTTGTAGGAATGGGGGTCTCACTGTTTGCCCAGGCTGTTCTTAAACTCTTGGCCTGAAGCAATCCTCCCACATGGGCCTCCCAAAGCATTGGGATTACAAGCACGAGCCACTGCACCTGACCCCTACTTCCTTTGCTGTTAATCCCAATCGGTTATGACAAAACTGTGATTAGATCACTATAGATGAATATACCACCTAAAAATAGCATCATGTTTTGGGTCATTTAGAAAAGTTAAATAATTTCATATCAAACTGCCTTCCCACTCCTTTGTGATTGGGGACACTTTGGTTTTCTCCAGGGGTCCATTGCTTCAATACGCCCCCAGGATGGGGAAATTTGATGTGCCAGGGTTGGCCCACAGGTCGTTGATGAGGCCCTTGGGAAGTCCAGATTCATGGTCTTCACCTCTAGACATCAGGACTCAGGGAGTTGAGGAGGTGTTTAAGCAGCTCTGCTTTTTAGGTCAACTCAGTGTGGCTAGACTTAAGGGTTATTGGTTACCTTACAGCAAGAGGTGAATCAGGAGTTTTGGAAAGGGAAGAGTGGCAGGTCCCCAAGCACCAGTCTGCCTCCTCCATAACTTCACCCTGCCCGACGGGTACTCAGCGATTTCGTTTTGCTCAGCATCCTGAGGCCTTCATAATGGCCCGTGCTTACCCACCTGGAGTGGGTGCTACTGGGGTTGGTGGTGCCCGTGCTCTTGCTCTCTCTGCTGGGAGTTAGCTATATTTCTGCAAGTAGAGAAGTGTCTGGACACTGAGTCTGGAGTCTAGGAAGGCACCCAGCTCAGGGTGGTGTATGGCGTTAGTTGGAACAGCAGGTTTCCAGGTTACTTGTACTGCCACCTTCAATGTGACAACCCTCCAGCTCTCTTCCCGGAGTTGTACACATCTGTGTCTACATCTCAAGGCTGCTGTGGGTCTCTGCATACGGCATCTTTGTCACGAATCACCCAGCTCAATTTTAATAACATCCAACAGTTACTAAAACAGGAAACTAGAACTTGAATATTTTAGGAAAGGACAGAATTTGCTGCTGCCCCAGCCTCCCATAACTCCTGCCCCTTTGGCATCCTTTCAGTTAAGGGCCAGCATGCCAAGAGCACACACTGCCATGGAGACGAGCAAGACAAGATGCAGTGGTGAAACCATGTTTTCAAACCCTTAGTTATCCCCTGATGCTTTCAGTGCCTGGAATCCTTAGAAAACTTCAGAAAAGTGGGGGCGTGTCTCAGGAGCAGTGTCATGGGAGACAGGCTGGGGTTGGAGTTTTGACCCACCAAAGACCAGGCACTGTGGCCAGGAACTACAGGCACAATGGCTGACATAGGCCGGGTCCTCAGGAGGACGCTGGGTTGTAGACAATGGGAAGAGGCACCAGTTCCTAGAATTCTTGGCCCCCAGGCTGCCTGGAGCTCCCTCTTTTGCTCATCTCCATCGCTAAGCACCCTCTCCTGCCAATTTCTTCCCTGAACATGAGACTTCCTGCTCAAGAAATGGGGCAGTTCTTGTTCTTGCCACCACCTGGCAGAAATGGTGGATGTATTTCCTGAATTCTCTATTCCAGTTTTCCCAAAGAATGCTTGCTGATCATGGAGGTGCACCCGGTGCCTATAAATACCTCTGCCTTGGTACCCTGCTGGCGTAGCAGCAGCTCCCAGTACAGCTCTGTGCCAGGAACACACTGGGTACTTGTTAAAATGCACACTCTTGGGCCTCCGCCAGACTTTCTGGATCAGACTGTCTGGGAGATAGGGCCAAAGAATGAGTATTTTTATCAGATTCTCCAGGTGATCTGCTTTGAGGTGATCTGCTTTTTGTCTCAGGGTGAAAACTCCACAGACAGGTATAGCATTGTTTCTAAGGGAATGTGTTCCCTGATATCTAGAAGTCTTCCTGCAACTGTGCATTGAGAATGACTTGCACCTCGTGTGCCTGCTCCACTGACCTTGCTGCAAAGCACAGAGAAGAGTTTGAGATGCTTATGGTGGTGCCATGATCAATGCCAAATGAAAGGCCTTGACACCAAATACTCCACTGTCCATGTGGCACCCTACCAGGGGCACTTATTTAAACCTTCCATATTTTAGATGGGTCCTAAAGCACATTACATTAAACATAAATGAAAAAGTAGAATCCTAGACTGTAGAGACTCAATCATGGATTAAATTGTAAGAAGGGTCAGAAGGAAAAGAAGATCGATTTTCAAAACTGGCATATACAATATGACACTTTTCTTCTCTGATTATTTCTCTCATGACTGAATCTACAGTTAGAATATGTAGTACTGACATGGTTTTCTAGACAAGAGTTTCCCTATTGGTTAAATAGAATGAATTTGGGTGTAACTGTAGCTCAAACACATCAGGGTAAAAGTAATAAGTAAAATTAGAAATTCTTACTAAAATTTGTGATCAGTTACTGGGAAAGGCATGCTTTTTTATTTTTATATGAAGCCAGGGGATTTGCAAATGTTTTGTATTTTAGTGAATATTTAAAACAAAGAATCCTCCTTTTCCTGTCTTTGTCCTGTGCCTTAACTCACTGTCAGTGTATTTTTCTGGTTGTTTTAGGAAATTCTCTGTCTCTGTCATTTTCGGAAGGTGGGCATATGAACAACTTGAGACCTGGATCAAGTCTTCCCCACAAATCACCCCCTCCTTGAAACAAACAGAAATACATACTTGATAAACTTAGAAAACAGCGATGTTTGCACAACCCAGCAGTGAAAACAAAAGCAAACAATGCAGGAATCTCTAGCATATTCGCAGCAGAAGGCGCACATCTTAAAGCATTGCTGACATAGTTTCATCTGCTGTCCAGTTTTTTCTGTTATCGGGAGTCAACAAATTAAAAGCATTAACCAGAGTAATTCTAACCTCAAGACTCGCTAGCATTCCATTGCAATGTGAATAATTTATCATGCCCAGTTACATTATTTAATATGTTAAATGCAGCTTCTGTGCCCTGGAACCTGAGCTGCCATTCTCAGGACTGGCAGGAAAAAGGTTTTGCACACATTTTAATAGGGCAATGTTATGAGACAGGCATTGGCGACTCTGGAGGATTAAATGGTTGGTTTGGGATTACATTTCTGAATGAGAACAGGGAAGACTATGTTTCTCCCTGATAGGGAAAGGAGACAGATGGGTGATCTATCTGGAGTCAGTTCTTCAATTTTGTCCCCCTCCTCTAAAAACAATGCGTGCTCTTTAAGAAGCTTAGAAATATTTTATATTTTCATAAAAAAATCTAGTCAGTAAAGCAAGAACTTCACAAATCCTGATTCTTGGAATTGGATTGCTCTTTAGGACCTGAACTTGGAAAACTTCTATATTGTGTGTTATCGGAAATAATGCAAGAAAGGAAGAGCTTATTTTAACATTTTTGTTCCTCTCTGTACCTTAATTTTATCTTAACAGATGAGTGAAGCTTCCTTTTCAAGTATGCATTTTACAGTGATCTCAACCCACTAAACTGACTTTTTTTCCTCCTCTGTTGCCAGGAGGCTGATCAATGTCCACCCAGACCAGCAAGTCATCCACAGGCTTCTTTTAATCTGGCCAGTCCTGAGGTCAGGAATACAATTGTAGTATAGCAAAGACTTCCCCAAGCTCCACTGAGCACTTGGCTGACAATTTACAACACGGCGATGACATCCTTCCTTTCCATCCTGAGACTGGCCTGCAGCTTTGCCAACATTACCTGAAGAGGAGATGTCAGAGTCATCAGAACTGATACTTGACAGTGAGAGAAGGAATTGATTTTTCCAGATTTCAAAGTAGAATGTGACTTTTAAGAGGTTTCAAGGTTTTTGTGAATTCCATGAAGTTACTAAGTAAAAGCTGCAAATTCATCATAATTTTTCTTAACACTCAACACTCCTACTTGTGAATCCAACAAATAGTAGATGAAAGTCTGTATTCTACCATGACTTTCAAAAGTTTTTATTATCTTAAAGCATATGAAGATGATATTTATGTATATTTAATATGTAGGGGTATTATTACATATTATTAATGAAATACAAGTATAAAAATTAGGGTCAACCAAAAATCTACAATTGACTTCAAAACTGAGCTCAGTTAAAGTAAGATGCAGTTCTAACATGGATGTGCATGTTCCTAAATATCTTATGATTGAATATTTACATGAAGACATTCATTTTTATCTGCCCCCTTATCAAACCTATTTGCATCTCCTCAAATGAAAGAGATACGGCTTATGCTTTGCAGAGGATGGACCTCACCTACTCTGCACACCATGAAAAAACTGGAAATGGGCATTGTAGTATTTAATTTATAAAAACACCAAAAAATGTGTATTGCCTTTAACTCTTCACTATTCAGGTGGTAGTTTAAAGAATCACAGTGTTCAGGAATCAAGCCTTTTCTGAGATGGAAAACAAGAGCCTTCGGCAAAAATCCTTCCCATCTTCACAATTATCTTTGCTGACTGTACATTCGCCTCATTGAAAGTTAACATGAATGTTATTATGAAGAATAAATTGCTGCCTTTGCCAAATATTTTTCTTTTTCCATGTAGATACAGTCAGTGAATTTCACTGCTCATTCTACCCCTTCATATTTAACCTAGAGGCAAGACTGTGATTTGACCGTGCTCTGAACTGGTTGGTGCAGATTTCTATGCTGGTTATAATTAGCAACTGCTTTGAGGCCCTCAAGCTCAACCATGCTATTGCTAAAGTAGAATTTGACTTTTAAAATGTGTCAGGATTTTAGTGAATTCCTTACAGATACTTAGTAATAGATGCACATTTGTCATGGCGTTTCTCATCACTCACTCCTGCTTGCTAATCCAACAAATGGTAGAGAAGTCTTACACTACCATGATTTATAAAATACTTTTATAATCTTAAATCACATTCAGCCCTACCCTGGACTGTCCTATAAACTAACAACTAACTGAAGGGATGTATTAGTCTGTTCTCATACTGCTAACAAAAACACACCCCAGACTGAATAATTTTATAAAGAAAAAGAGGTTTAATGGACTCACAGTTACACATGACTGAGGAGGTCTCACAATCATGGTGGAAGGCAAAGGAGGAGCAAAGGTACATCTTACATGGTGGCAGGCAAGAGGGAAATGCCTTTATAAAACCATCAGATCTCATGAGACTTATTCACTATCATGAGAACAGCCCGGGGAAAACCCACCCCTATAATTCAATTTCCTCCCACTGTGTCCCTCCCACAACATGTGGGGATAATGGAAGCTACAATTCAAGATGAGATTTGGGTGGAAACACAGCCAAACCATATCAAAGGGTATTTCCTGGCACCATGTGGAGCTAGGCATGTGTTTTGATAGGCTTATGCTCATACTGTATCCATTCTGATTGGTCAGTGCCCATACAATGTCTGTTCTAATTGGGCAGTGTTCATGGCTTACTGGTTGTCATCCATTTTGAGTATCATCTCTGCTTAGAGGATCCTGAAAAAAAAAAAGGTCATCTCTTCTAGGACCATGTCCCTAATGTGAGAAAATTGGCTGCCTAGATTCTAGGGAGTAGAACTGAAATGCAAAATCTCAAAAACCCATAAATATTGCTATATCATATTCCTAAGAGTCTTTTCAAGGGAAAAAGTTGCCAATTCAACCGGTCAAAAATGAGACTCATTTATTATACTAATTTCTTTATTCCCTGTCAAAATGGTTCTGACTTTTCACTATCATTCTTGAATGGATACAAGGAGAAGAGAAAGACAAGAAGGTTCTTGAGTCTCTTTAGGCAGAGCTAGTGGGTGAATGCTATACTCTTCACTTAATAATTTATTCTCCTTAAACCACCACAGAAGTCAGATCCTAAGATAAGGCAAATGACATGTCATTTATGCCTTTTGTAACTTTTGCAGCACCTCCTATTACTGCAAGTGTTGAGTAAATATTGACATCAAACTGGTCAATATTAAGAAAGGCTACATATTAAATACAATAAATATTTTTGATTTGCTTGCTGCTATAAGAAGAATATTTTGTGGCAATTTTGAGAGTCCAAGGGGTTGCATATAAAATATAATTGAAATTTAAGTTTTGAAATCTGGAGGACAATGGTAAATAATTTCCACAGAAGTTTCTCCAACTTAGTACATGCTTGTTGAGTCACACTCAAACTATTCTTCATTTATCAGATTATGGGATTTTTTTGTGGTGTCACTTATGAATAGGTTCTTCTTACTGAATCTTACTCCAGGAGTAAGGTTTCTCAAAGGGATCCCCTGGCCAGTTTTTATTTCACATTAGGTAGATGCATTACTTGAACAGAACTATCTAGAGTTGCACTGTCCAATACTGTAGCTACACAGTGCTATTTAAATTATTTAAACTAAATATACAATTCATTTTCCCGGTTGCACTGGTCACACTGCAAGGGTTCAATAGCTACGTGTGACCAGTGGCTACTCTACTGGACAACGCACATGGTAGGTTTCCATTGTTGCAGCAAGTTCTGCAGGAATGCTCATCTAGAGATAGCTACTTGGAAATGACCTTGATGTGTCATATCATCTTCATATGCTTTATCCTTTTACATAAACACACAATCTGTGTTTTCTTCAGTGTATGTCTGTGCACTCAGCCAGTTTCTATTTAGGAATCCTACAACACCCAAGACAGCTCTCAAGAGAAAATGGTGTTTTGCTGATGTGGTAAATTTCCATCTCACTTCTGCAATGCAGAGAGCTGTGGCAGGCTCAGGGGGGTGGGATGAGAGGAGTCAATCAAAGCAAAACTTCATGGTCAAGGTTGTTTCTCAGGAAGATGCAGCTCTCTGCTAATGAATGTCCTATGAGGGCTGCAATTTTATTTAAACAAATACCCCTTAAAGTTTTATGCCATAAAACCCTAGCCAGGGAAACCATACCTGCCCATCCCTCCCAGTCGTCTTTTACTTCGGTTGGTCTGTCAGATTCCAAGCAGGACCCATGTGATCAAGGCTCTTCCATAGTTTACTCAGGGTAGGACCTAAGTGGTGATGCCAGTGCCTTGAAGACAACTGGAGAGCTTGAGAGCTTCCTCTGCTCTGTGTGGCCCTGACCTTGTAAAACTGTTAGGGACACTAAAGTTTGGTCGCATGTTCCTAAGAGTTTAATGACATAAAAGGTTAATGGATGAGGCTGGACGCAGTGGCTCATGCCTGTAATCCTAGCACTTTGGGAGGCCAAGGCAGGCGGATCGCTTGAGGCCAGGAAGTGGACACCAGACTGGGCAACATGGCGAAACCCGTCTCTACTAAAAATACAAAAAGTAGCCAACTGTGCCTGTAGTCCCAGCTACTTGGGAGGCTGAGGCACAAGAAGGTTTTGAACCTGGGAGGTGGAGGTTGCAGTGGGCCGAGATCGCACTATTGCACTCCAGCGTGGGTGACAGAGTGAGATTCCATCTCAAAAAATTTTAAACAATGGCCAATAGATGCTTCAGAGCAAACAAGAGATACCATGCCAGTACCTGAACCCCTCTGTTAAAGTGCTTGTTGATGTCTTTGGGGAAGAACACCATCTTGTGTGAAGATGAAGGATGGTCCGCTCTGTGGGACATATGAGAACTTGAAGAGTTCAGAGATGGGAGAATCAGGTGAGAGCAGGACAGGAAGCAAGCGTTCAGGGGAAGGTAATGTGAGGTGAAGGTCTTGACAGGCAGGTGGTCCAGTAAGCTGGGAGCCATGCCTATAGGCCTGAGGAGCTGTTACCATCCACTGGACCAACGGGGCAGAGAGAAGATGATGGGCCAGTGTGGAGAGTCAGAGTGACAGGGCTCCAGCCATCCATTCTCTCCTTTCAGTCTCCTGCGTGTGCCTCCCCCTGATCACACCCAACCAGAGCCAGAGGTCCTGGAGCCCATCAGTGTGGTCCATATGGGTCAGTCCCCTGGGAGGACTGTGCTGGATGCAGAAGGTGGGAAATGGATGTGGAGGGGCAGGCAGAGCATTTAGCAAGGAGAAATTGATGAATGGAGAATGTAAAGCAGATGGGAGGAGAATGAATGATCCATGTAAAGTCAGAAGGAAGGGCGTTTTACCTGCTGGTGCTCCATTGCTTACCTTCCTTAGGGATGAGGCCATTTACTGAGAAAGGTGTAGGGGCTAAGAACTCAGCTCACTGAAAGTTTGCTGAAAGTCCTTTACATGCTGCAGATGGGTAGGAGAAAAGGCATACAAATTTATTTAATGTATGTATAAGGGAGCCTTCAGAACAAAGACCCAAAGATGCAGGGGAAATTATTTTTATGCTTTGGCTTAACAAAGTATAGAGTGCCATGTAAAAATGTGATTGGACGAAAAGGGTAAGACCTAATGCTGATAGACTGAGTGGGGAGATCCAGCATGACCTGTCTGCCTAGATTCTTCTTGGCCTCTCGGAGTATCATTCCTTCCTGCTGGGCGTGGGGCAGGACTCACTCTGGAATGGGAGTCTTGTGACCTGCAGTCAAGCAAGATAGGTCAGATAATTTCCTCATGGCCAGTTTTTATGTAGAATATGTTTAAGTGTTATGGCTGGCTTTAGAGAAAAGGAGTTCTGGTTTCTATGGCCTGCCTTGGGAAAGAGGGATTATTGTTTCAGCTCGCCTTGGGAAAGAATGAGACTGAGAGACAAGAGGGCAGGAAAAGGTCAAATAAAAACTTCTGCTTCTGAGGCCTTCACTTTGGGGTATTGTTTTCTGAGCCCCAACAGAGCATCACTAGGAGGAAAGGAATTTGGCTGCATTGAACTTGAGTAGCTCCCATCTTTGTTGCCTACTTCCATCTTAGTAGAAAAAGGGAATTGGATGGCAGGCCCTTGAAGTCCCTTCTGGCACTTATCTTCATAGAGATATTCTCTCTCTCTCTCTCACACACACACACACACACACACACACACACACACACACACACTCATCCTCACCTGACATGACCCAGCTGTTAGGACCGAGGCTGCGCTGTCTGAATGCGTGCAAGCTTCCCTTGTCCCTGCCGCATTGGGAGGGAACTGTGTTTTTGCGGACGGTAAATATTTAATTCTCGCCTAGCACAGTGTGTAAATCATGCCACAGGTGGTGATAGCCTCAGGGAAAACCCGCTTTCCAACATTTATGAAGCACATGCTCCGACTTCAAGCACAGACCTTTACAAAATGCAGAGTGTGGGGAAGCAGGCTGGGTCCCCGGCTGAAAGCAACCAGAAAATTGTCATTCTTCTTTTCTTGGGGAAGCCATGTCATTTATAAAAATACAATGGGATTCTGATCCTGAGGACTGGTGGGAAGATTTGTGAGAATTATTGCCCCGTCAATGTTTTCAGACATTCGTGCTCTGCCTCCTAAGAATACTGGGTTGACGCAGTGGAAAATTGATAAGGTTCCAGGAAACTCTATGGGGAAATGTAGTACAGAATGCATTGATTCTATTTCTCTTCAGAAACCTTAAGGATGTATGCACAGGGAAGTGCATTTTGGAACAGGAATGTTTACCCAAAGCCTGTACCATCATTTTGCCTTGGAAGTAAATCACTTGTCTTTGGTTTTACAAGCTCACTGGTGGAAGGAACTTGCCTTGAGTCTCAAATGAGACTTTGGGCTTTTGAGTTAATGCTGGAATGAGTTTAGACTTTGGGGACTATTGAAAAGGGATGACTGTGCTTTGCAGTGTAAGGACATAAGCTTTTTGGGGGCCAGGGGTGTAATGATATGATCTGGATGTTTGCCTTCCTGACACTCATGTTGAAATGTAATCCCCAGTAGTGGAGGTGGGTTTAGTGGGAGGTGTTTGGGCCATGGGGGTGGATCCCTCATGAATGGCTTGGTGCCTTCCTTGTGGTAATTCTTGAGTGAGTTCTTGCTCTGAGTTTATGTGAGATCTGGTTGTTTAAAAGTGTGTGGCACCTCCCTCCCCACCTTGCTCTCTTTTTTACCATGTGGTGCACTGGCTGTCCCTTCACTTTCTGCCATTATTGTAAGCTTCCTCAGGCCTCACAAGAAACTGAAAAGATGCTGGTGTCATGCTTGTACAGCCTGCAGAAGTGTGAGTCAAAATAGGCCTCTTTTCTTTATAAACCTGAGGCTTTTCTTTATAAGCCTCAGGTATTTCTGTATAGCAATGCAAGAATACCCTAACACAGCTCTCGCCATGCCAGCAGCAGGTGATGGAAGAATATGTCCACCCTCTTAGCTTCTCCCAGTTGCATGGCATGTGTGCCTGTGTATTTGTGTGCATATGTGTGTATATGTGCATGTTTGGGTGTGTTCTGGTTGTGTTTGTGTGTGGATATGTTGTGTCTGTGTATGTGTGCTGTTGTGTATGTGTGTATGCATGCATGTATATATATGGTGTGTGGTGTGTCTGTGTATGTGTCTCTGTGTATGATGTACATTGTGTAAATGTGCGTGTGTGTGTGTGTAAATATATGGTATGTGTGGCTGAGTGTGTCTGTGTATGTGTGTATATGATACATAGTGTATATATGTGTGAATGTACATGTATATGGTGTGTCCATATGATTTGTCTATGCATGTGTCTGTATGTGTGTTTGTCTCTGTGTGCATATGTGGTCTGTATATGTGTGTTTTTGGGGATTTGTGTGTTTGCATGTGTGTGTCTGTGTGTGAAAAGCAAAGAAAGGAGAGAGACATTTGCTTTGTGTCTGCCACAGGGGTCAGCAAACTATAGCCCACAAGCCAAGTACAGCCTGCTGCTTATTTTTATATGGTCTGCAAACTAAGAATCATTTTTACATTTTCAAGTGGTTGACAAAAAAATCAAAAGAAGAATTATATTTCATGATGTGAAAATTATATGAGGTCCGAATTTCAGTGTCTCACAAGTCAAGTGTACGGGAAGGTGACCAGTGCTCATTCACACATAGTCTGTGGCTTCTGTCATGTGACAGTGGCAGAGTTGGGTGGTTGTGATAGCAACTGTGTGGCCTATGAAGCCTAAAAATGGACTACCTGGCCCTTTGCAGAAAATGTGTGCCAGCCCCTGGGAACTTTTTCATGGTTTGTCTCGTTTAATCCCCCCTTAATCCTGTGGTGCTTTTTTGTCTCCATTGTACCAATGCTTGAGGTAACGGCAGGAGACTGGAGTCACATAGCTTTTGACCTGAGTCTTTCAGACTCCACGGTGGGCACATTGTCTACTCTCCCTGCCAGGTGACACCTCCCTCTCAACCTCCATCACTCTTAGGATAAAATGTAGGCTGGATGCGGTGGCTCACATCTGTCATCCCAGCACGTTGGGAGGCCGAGGCAGGCGGATCACCTGAGGTCAGGAGTTTGAGACCAGCCTGGGCAACATAGTGAAACCCCATCTTTACTAAAAATACAAAAATTAGCCTGGCATGGTGACAGATGCCTGTAATCCCAGCTACTTGGGAGGCTGAGGCAGGAGAATCGCTTGAACCTGGGAGGCGGAGGTTGCAGTGAGCTGAGACTGTGCTTTTGCACTCCAGCCTGGGCAACAAGAATGAAACTCTGTCTCAAAAAAAAAAAAAAAAAAAAAAAAAAAAATCCTGCCATGGCTTAGGAGGCCTGGCCAGGTCTAGCCCCAACCCAACCCTGGCTGTGCACCTCTCTCTCCCAGAAATCACACTCAGGTCCCTGTAGGGCAGAAAGTCCCTCAGGCCCCCATGCCCTGCCTGTCTCAGGGCCTTGGTGCTTCTGCTTGGGCACCCCCTGCAGCCACTTCCCCAGATGCAGAGGCAGCAGCTTGTTCCTTCCCCAGCATGTCCTGTGATTTCATGAAGGCTTATTCCTATAATAGATCACTGAACACATATCACCTGTGTCATAATGCTTCCCTGATGGGACTCTAAGGGATACACCCTCCCTGTGCCCTACCAACTCCCAGACTGGATTAGTGCCTCTGTTAGTATGTCACCTTAGACTTCTCCTTCAGTTGTGCTGATCACTAATGACATAATTGTTTGCAAAATTATTTATTGGATGCTTATTTTCCCTTTAAATTCCATGAAGGTGGGTAGGCTCCATGCCAGCCTTGTCTCTACCGTGGCTACTTAGATCAGAGCATGCATTTTCTATGCAGAATACTTACAGAATGAATGATTTATTCTAAAAGCAGAGGGGACATGAACATTGATTTTGTTGTTAGGTGGTGGTTGACATTGTTTGCAGAATCTCTCAGCTGTCTAGAACCATTGACAAGCGCATGTGAGTGGCCACTTTCCACTAGCTGGCTCACCTGGTGCCCCAGCTTCTCAAAACAGGGGGACACAGGCACCCCATGTGGCTGAAAGACACACCTTTAGGGTAATTATAATGACGTATTTTGTTTGTTTGTTGTTGTTGTTGTTATTGGTCAGAGGGTCATTGTAGAGTTGGATTTTCCCTTTGTGGAGTCCCAGAAGCATGATGCAGAGGAATGAGCCTGGAAAGAAGAGACTGAGCCTAGTGTCAACTTGTTTTGTGGCCTTGGGCATGTCACCTGACTCATCTGAGCAACATTCTCATTGGTAAAAGACCTGGTTCCTCTCCCAGTGTGCGTATGGGTGCTTGAGTTTCTTAATTATTGATGGGTGCTTGTGAACTTTTAGGTGGAGGGAGGATTCCTGGATGTCCTACAATACTTAAGAAAAGACTGCAAAACTTTCAAATATCCCCAGAGACATTGATGTAATTGATAAGCTTGCTTATCTGAGATAATTTGTTATTATAATTATTTCACCGTATATAAAAATATAAAATATGTTGGTCATACGTGTAAGGTACTCTGAATTTTCCATGAATACAATACCTCAAATATCAAGGGAAGGCAAGGGAAGGCTAAATACCTTGAATATCAAGGGAAGGCTAAATATCAAAGGGAGGCATTCTATGAATGCTATACCTCGAATATCAAGGGAAGGAATATCAAGGGAAGGTTAGCTTTGTTAGGAACTTCAAGAATTGTTTGCAATTTTAGAAAACATATCACCAATAACACTGCCACTTGTAGTCTTGAGTTGACAATAGAACACACATACACCCATTTAATTTATAACTGTTGCATTTCTTGTGATTCCAAGTATAGATTTGACAACTTCATATGTCTACTGGTGTAGTCCTATTGAACATTGCATTTGCTAGATCATAAACAACTTTCCTTTTACGTCAGCTTTATATAACATATAGTGAATCACGTTGGAGTTTTTTGTCTAGAAGTTTAGGTATAGAGGTAAGTTCCCTAATCAATTAATTTCAGAATCGTAAAATAAGCATTGCAAAATAATTGTTATTCAAAATTAGGCTGCATTGGAAAGCACTGGAGTCTTTAGACTATCTGAATGTGAATATCCTTTTAGCTTTAAAACATGTCTGCCTTTTCCCCATTCCACAATGCCACATTTGATTTCTAAAGGAGGTTTGGCAAAGGGAAAAGAGAGAAAACCCAAAATTAGCATGTTCAGGTATCGATATCTTCTTCCATCTGTTCTTCTTAACTGAATATTTGCATAGTTATTGAAAACTTTTAGAGCAATGGAGGAGCACCAGTGACTTCAAAGCTTCTTGGGAATTGTGTTGTGCTTGACATTGTCTTGTTTGCAAAATAGATTCTTCCAGGTGCTGAATTTAGCATTTACATGCAACAAAACTTGCCGTTTAACATGAGATATGGGTTCTGTGTCTGCCTAGGATATAGGAAACTGGAAAGAATGTCATTCCGACTTTAAGGCGAAAAAGCCAGATTAACTACCAAATCATGGCTTTTCCTGAACCCATCAGGGAGCCAGAGAGCTAAGATCATGGGGCAATCAAGTAGCTGGCCATCCCAGGAAGGAGAGTCTCTCCCCCAAGAAAAGGCAGTGCACAAGCACTGAAGCAGAACACAGGAGGGAAGCAACTGTCCCATATAAGGGTTTGGAAGAAACCAGCCAAAGTTTGAACAACTTGCTAAGGCCTAGTGGGACTAGTAGAACAACAGAGAAACCCTGGGGGTAGCAGCCACAGGGGTTCACGCTCACTCACAGACTCTTCTGTAGACTTCCACCAGTGACCCCTCAGAAAGATCGCGGAGGGGAGCAGGAGAGAGCTTCTTTGGTAGTGCAGGTCTATAGGGCATGATTGGCACCACTGAAGGGGTAGGGGGCCTGGGTGGCAGGGAGGAGGGGAAGAAGCAGAAAACCCCACCCTTCTGCCTGGTGCTTCCCTCATCACAAAAGCCTTCAGCTGTTGACAGAGGAGGCGGTGGAATTTGTAGCCTCCAAGGCACAGAAACAGACCCATTGCTGCTAAGGGAAGGATAGAAGACAAAGCCTCTACTCTGGGGCAGAAAAGGCCCTAGGCTAGTGTATTAGTCTGTTTTGTGCTGCTATAAGGGAATACCTGGGGCTGGGTAATTTATAAAGAAAGAGGTTTATTTGGCTCATGATTCTGCAGCTGTACAAAAAACATGATGCTGGCATCTGCTTGGTTTCTGGTGAGGCCTCAGGGAGCTGCTACTCATGGCGGAGGGTGGAGGGAGAACAGAAAGTCATATGGAAAGAGAGGGAATGAGAGAGGGTAGGGAGGTCTCAGACTCTTTAACAATCAGATCTCATGTGAACCCACTCATTACCATGAGGATGGCAACAAGACATTCATGAAAGACCTGCCCCCATCGCCCAAACACCTCCCACTAGGCCCATCTCCAACACTGGGGATCAAATTTCAACATGAGATTCGGAGAGGACTAAAATTCCAGACGATATCAGCCAGAATACTATTCCATCAGCACTAGGATCTCCTGTCCCTAGGGGAGGGTAGGAAGGCTCACAGCAGCTAGAAAGCAGAGCTTGGCTTTCATGGGAAGGAGGGTCGGGGATACTTAGAACGCTGCTGGAGGGTGCCAGGATATTCCACCCTAAAATATATCTCTTCAGCATATGGATTATTTTGAGCTAAAGGCCACTGACAACCAGCAGATGCAGAAAAAGCTCTAAAAATAGGGCAAAGTTTTCTTTATGTAAAAGAAATTTGCATTTAGAAAGGAAATTTCCATTTGGAAATGTGTCTCCTTCTCCCATACCAGGAAGAGGAGGACTCTTAACTTTTATCAATGGAGAAGACACAGACTAAAATTTGCGTAGCAAATCTAACTAAATAACCTTTGTTTACTTTCTCTGGTCCAATTCCCGTAACTTGCCACCTTCGGTTCCCACTCCCCAGATTCCCCTAACCCCCCTTCCTTTGTTTAACCTAATGTGGTATATAAGCCTCAATCATCTGGCACCTCCCTGAGGTAGATTTTTTTTTTTCTTTGTGAACTCCCAAGCATTTTACATAATTAAAACTGTTTTTTTTTTTTTCTCTTGCTAATCTGTCTTTTATCAGTTTGATTTCTTGACCCCAGCCACTGAACCTAGGAGAGCAGAGGGCAAAACATTTTCCTTCCTTATGCTGTATTCTTAAGCCCCAAACACACAAGGACTATCTAAGACTGATGCAAGCCTAGGGCAACAGAGATCTGCTTGCAACCTACCATCAGCCTTGCAAACACTGAGTGACAAACAGCAGCATCTACTGATGGTGAAGGACACAGCTTGAAGAAACATCCTCTGTGAGGCTGGCACATAGGATTGTGCAAAAGCCGAGGGTGGAGTAGGATCGGTGAGAAAACCCTCCGAGCACTAAAGCCCTCATCCTAAGCCAACGCATTGTTAATGGGATGCAAAAGCTTTGGCACAGGGATGGTAACTGTATGAGTTTGCTAGGGCTGCTGTAACAAAGTGTCACAGACTATAGGAGCTGAAAACACAGAGATCTATTTTCTCGTAGTTCTAGAGGCTGGAAGTCTGAGATCAAGGAGTCAGCAGGGTTGATTCATTTGAGGCCTCTCTCCTTGGCTTACAGATGGTCATCTTCTCCCTGTGGCCTCACATAGCCTTTTTGTGTGGTGTGTATGCATCCCTGTCCTCTTTAATAAAGACATTAGTCAGATTGGATTGGGCCTTAATTATGATTTCATTTAAACTGAATTACCTCTTTAAAGACCCTATGTCCAAATACAGTCACATTGTGGGTTAGGGCTTCAACATAGAAATTTTGGGAGAGGGGACACGATTCAGTCCATAATAGTAACCATAGCTAAAACAAAAACCCAAAGCAGTTCAATCCTAACTAGATTTACTCAACACCACTTCTTGTCTTAAAAAAAATCACCTATCACTGTATTTTCCCTATTGCTGCATAGTCTTCATGGCTGCCATTTTTGATGGCTGCCAATGGTTTCTTTGAGTGCATTTCTTGTTCTTTACTTATGCCTTAGGTTTGTTCCATTTTTTTTCCTGTAAGGAAAAATCATTATGCACATCGTTTCCTATAGTTTGGAATAGTCTCTTAAGACAGGTTCTGAAAAGAGAAATTATTGCACCAAAGGTCATGACTCCTGTCATGGGCTGAATTGTGTCCCTCCAAAATTCATATATTGAAGCCCTAGGTCCCAGTGAGATGGTATTGGAGATGGGGCCTTTGGGAGTTAATTAGGGTTAAGTGAGTCCACAAGGGTGGGGCCTTAAACCAATGGAACTGGTGACTTTATAAGAGGAGGTGGAGACACCCAAAAGCTCTCTGTCTCCAGCTGCCATGTGAGTACACAGCAAGAAGATGGCTGTCTGTGAGTCAAGAAAAGAGCCCTCACCAGAAATGGAATATGCTGGCATTTTGCTCTTAAACTTCTAGTTTCCAAAACGGTGAAAAAATAAACTTCTTTGTTTAAGCCACCCAGTCTGCAGTATTCTGTGTGAGTCCAAGCAAACAAATGCAACCCCTTTTATATGCATTACTTCTCAAAAAATGTATCAACCTGCCCTTGCCTATATTAACAGCCATCTGCCTTTTTTTTGACTGTTTATATAAACTTCTTTGTGTTAATCCCTTCTAAATTAAGTTTTCTGTCATCTGTAAATGACAATTCACATGCACTCCCTCATGAAAATAATTTACAAAGCTATATGTCAGATTCTAGCACTAATATCCAATAATTCAAAATCATACATTTTGTATCTTTAAGCCCATCAATAGCAAAGTAGTCCTTCTGATTCTGATATTTCTCTTTTTCTCTCTATTTCTTGGATAATCTTGTTGGTGTTCAAGGAAACACACACATAATAAAAATCATCTCCCTCCAAAAAACTCAAACAAACCCCAAACCCCAAATAAAAAAATCCTAAAGTCATACAAATTCATTCCTAACCCCTATAGGTATTTTAACATAAATATTTTTCTAAAGTATATTTATATGTATCTTAACACACAAAAAGTGTTAGTTAAATCCTTGTTGCTATGAAGTAATTTGTGTTAGTTTAAAAAATGGAGAGGAAAAGTTAAATGAAACATTTTTCTTTCATGTGAGTCAGCAAATACCATGAGTGAAAATTACACAGAAATTAAAAATGAATAGCCAAGGAGAGATTTACCATAGTTGAAAGATTTGACTTCTAAGATAAACCATGACTCTCGCTAGAAAATGGCCTCTCTGAGACTCCAGAAGGATCATGTCAATGGAAGGCCAAATTTTGTTCAGAACATTTATTTTATTATCTTTGATAGAAGCTACTTCAAAGTCAGGCAATAAACATTTATTAATCTCCAAGGTTTCTTAGGACATAAAGAATAAAGTGCTATCCTTATAGAATTTTCAAGTTATTGGTTTTGTCAAAGTGTTGTTTTAAGGTTGAATGATGATTGCAGTTTTCCCTGTGGACTTGCATTTGAGTTCTCACATGAGCTAATACTCTCTGAAAGAGAAAAATTTCTTTGCTTCTCAGGTCTATTTACTTTATATTTCTTCTCTATTTACTTTATATTTCTTGCAGCCAATGTACAGGTCAGGACTTTTTGAGGTATTAGTGAAATTTTCAGATGATCCAAAATTGTCACTGTCTTAGTTTGTTTTATGCTGCTATAACAGAATACCTGAGAATAGATAAGTTAGAAAGAACAGAAATTTATTTAGCTTATAGTTTTAAGGGCTGCAAAGTCCAAGAGCATAGTGCTGGCATCTGGTGAGGGCCTTTGTGCTGTGTCATCTCCTGGTGAAGGTGGAAGGAAAAGAGAGAAGGAGACAAAGCAAGAAAGCATGCTTGTGAGAGAGAGAGAGAGAGAAAGAGAGAGAGAGAGAGAGAGGAGGGGAGGGGAGGGGAGAGAAGAGAAGAGAAGGGAAAGGAAGGGAAGGGAAGGGAAAGGAAAGGAAGGGAAGGGAAGACAACTGAACTCATCCTTTTGTCAGGAACCTGCTCATGTGATAATACACTCCTGTGATATAATGGAATGAATCCACCTATGACAACAGAGCCCTCATGACCTAATCATCTTTTAAAGGTCTCACCTGTCAATGCTATTGCATTGGAGATTAAATTTCCAATATATGAACTTTTCAAACCATAGCAGTTACTTGGGATTAAAATCGACTCTTAAATTCAGTTTCCTTATCATTCAATTTCCTGACTAAACATGTGACCCAGTAGTAGCAAAACTGATGGAGAGGAGGATTTGTTTGAGTCTCCTCCCCCATCAAATAAGGTGATTCCAGAAAGCAGGAGTTAGAGAGTAGGGAGATTGACAGAGGGTTTGACAAATGAGGGTACCCTCATATGTTATCAATATAATACATAAAGCCAATAGGGGATGCTGCTGTAGTTGTTGAGGGTTCAAGCCCAGTGGAGCCCCTGTGAGGAGCATGGGATACCTCCCAGAAAGGTCTGCTTGAAGGACAGGAGGGTGCAGCACTTATTCATCTGTTCCCATTCCCATTGGTTGGGGATATTAATCTCCTCCTCCCTCCCTCCCAACTACGGAGAAGACCCCAGAGCAGGCAAGAGAGAAAGACCCAAGGTGGCCATCTGAGGTACGATGCTGCAAAATGCAAGATGGGTGATATGGTTTGGCTGTATCCCCACCCAAATCTCATCTTGAATTTTAGTTCCCATAATTCCTACATGTCATGGGAAAGACCCAGCCATGGGTGGCAATTGAATCACGGGGGAGAGTCTCTCCCATGCTGTTCTCATGATAGTGAATAAGTCTCATGAGATCTGATGGTTTTATAAATGGGAATTCCTCCTGCAAAAGCTCTCTTGCCTGTCACCATGTAAGAAGTCCCTTTGCTCTTCCTTTGTCTTCTGCCATGATTATGTAGAACTGAGTCAATTAACCTTCTTTCCTTTATAAATTACCTAGTCTTGGGTATGTTTTTATTAGCAAGCTGAGAACAGACTAATATAATGGGTTTGAGCTCACCCAAAACTCTTCATCCTATCTGGAGGCAGTGGGTCAAAGAGATGGGACTTGGAACACCAAAGGCATCTACTTCAGGAAATTTTGCCTCTTTTCCCTTTTTCTATTTGACTTCAGAATCAAATAAGCAAATATCAGGGGAAGAGTAGAAGCAGAGGATTTTAAAAAATCCCAGATTTGAATACTACAACTTCTGGCATCAAGAACTGACTTTTTAAGTCTTTCTGTTTTATTGGCAAACTGCTGAGAAATTGTACCATACTTGCAACTACTCTTTGATTATGATAATTGTAAGGAAACAAACAAATAAATCTGGTGGTATTAATGAACATTCTTCTGTTGTTCTTGATATGCAACTGGTTCTTCTTGTACAGATCTGTAGGAATAGCTAGACTTAAAATTAGTGCATGTGACATGCTTTAAACATATTTGCTTTTTCAGGGAAAATGTGGGATAGCAGCCTGCAAAAATGTAAAATTTAGGTATATTCTCTGGAAAATGCACAACCCTAACCTTCCAAGACATGGACAAATTGTAGTAAGAGCATTGACTATGGTCAGCCATGTTTAAGGATAACGCCAGAATACTCTTGACTTTTTATTCCATCATTAAGATAAAAATAATAACATGTGTCTGAGCGTGACGCTACATAAAATCAAGCTGTGATTTATGCCTTCTTAAAAGCTTAAAGTACTGAACGGATTACTGAGGTTAGAAATGAAATAATGTAGAGTCAACCAGGTGAACGCTTAAATGAATGTTTTAAAAAGCAGGCTGTTAACATCATTACCAAGTAGCAAGGTAGTTAGTATTGTTACGAGATTTCATGTTTCCTTTGGGGAGGGTGGGCTGGGAGATTTTCCCATCATTTTCACATAGTGGTAAGTTTTTTTTTGGAATAAATGGATTTCAAGGACTGCCTAAATTTAGGATGAGATAATAAGAGAGGAGATTGGAGATGAGTAGACTGGGATTCCAAAGATGACTTGAAGATGAAACTGTGGTCAGCAGTGCACTTAGTACATTTTCCAGAGAAGAACAGATACTTTAGCCATTTCCAGAAAAGAATACATACTTTAGGCAATCTAGCAAAAGTTGTTGCTGTTAATAACACTGAATTAATGGATAAAGAGAGATGTAGATGTGTAAAATGAAGAAGCCCAGTGAAGGTTGAAGAAATACATGGAGGTGATGGATTTTGTCCTTCACTATGAGGGGAAAGATGTTGGAGAGATCCAAGGGGAAAGAAGTGAGAGGAAGAGGAAGAGGAGGTCAGGGTATAGCCCAAGAGAAGCCAAGCAGCAGACACATGATCTAGTGAGAAACAGGCTTTAATGAAAAGCAGGGATGAACCAGAATCAAGAACATGGAAAATATTATTAAGGACCTATGCTAGGGCAAGGTCTTTGATAATTCATGGGTGATGGGTTACTGAGAATCTCCTGAGGAATTGAGTGGTTTTGAGTGGCCAGATTCTCCTCAGAGCACTTTTACCATAAATCATCTTCCATTGTGTAACTGAAGTCCCAGTTTCACTTCCCATTCTTTGGTTGTTAAGTCCACTCATTGATGACTTGAGGAGAGTCTGCATGGAAGCAGCTCTCCAGACAAGAATCTCTTCCGTGCTGCCAAGTGCATAGCTAGGGATTTCTCCTAGAAAGTCTGCCGATCTCTGGCACACCTCTCATGGAAGCATTTAAGGTAAGGGACACACAGGGCACAGTAATCCTTGCAAGACTTCTCCTTCCCCAGCCTCTCTACCTGTCTGAGGATATCATTAGGGCTACTTATCCACTGTCTCCTAAAAGACCATGAGAAATAATCTCATCACTCTGTATGTCTCAGTCTCCACCAGAATGTCAAGGCTTTGAGAAGACCCTTTCCCCCCAACCTGACTTGTGCCCTCAGGAGGTTCTTCATATTCCTTAAGAGGACTCAATCTTCCAGCCCTTCCTTACCAAGCAGATACTTCCACTGTGCCCTCTGGAATCAGCACTATCATCAGCAAAAACCCCTGTACTTCCAGTCTTTTCTCAGAAAGTTCTCTTCTCTGAGATCTGCTGTCTCCTGAGGACCCTGCTTTCTCCTGTAGTCTTCTTGAATGGTGGTTATTTCCTCTCCCATTCTGCATGGAGTACAGAGTTGGGAAGTATGGCAGGCTTTCTTTCTGATTTGCATGATCTCTTCTTGATCATTTTCTTCCCCCTTTCCTGAAAAATTCTGATCCTTTGAGGTAACTGCCATTACCATATGAATTAGTCTGGGTTCTCCAGAGAAACAGAACAAATAGGCTATCTATCTATCTATCTATCTATCTATCTATCTATCTATCTATCTATCTATCTATCTTCTAGCAAGTGATTTACTGTAATAAATTAGCTCATGCTATTATGGAGGCTGAGTTCAAGATCTGTGGTCAGCAAGCTGCAGAGAGTTAATGGTATAGTTCCTGCCCATCTTGGAAGGCCTGGGAACCAGGAGAGCCAATAGTGTAAGTTTCAGGCCAAGTCCAAGGGCATGACAACCAGGAGAGCTGATGATATAATTTTTAATCTGAGTTCAAGTTCAAAGGAAGGAGAAGACCAATGTCTCAGTTCACAGACAGTCAGGCAGAGAAAGAGTTCCTTCTTACTCAGCCTTTGGTTCTATTCATACCTTCAATGGATTGGATGAGGCCCACTCACATTAGGAAGGATTATCTACTTGACTCAGTCTACTAATTCAAGTGTTAATCTCATGCAGAAACACCTTCACACAGACACCTGAAATAGTATGCATTATTGTTTGGATAAGTGGAGTATTGGAACAATGGCTAAAATGAGAATAGAGAAGACAAATTTAATCAAATATCTGGTCACCGTGTGGCCCAGTCAAAATGACACATTAAAATTAACCATCACTCCGCACTTGTCACAGGCCTCAGCTCATCTTCTGGTTACTTCTCCTTGCTTACTAAAGGTTATTAACATTCATGTCATTCTTACTAGCTAGGGAACTATAGAGAAAATATTTCTGTGTTCCTGGAGTTAGAATTTTCTGGGCAAATTTTATTAAAATCTGGGACCTGGGCTAAAAGAATATGGCTTGAAAGCTAAAGAATGATTGGATACTGAGAGACTTTCCAGAGAGATTTATCCTCCCAAAGGTATGTGTTTACATTTCAAGGGGGATGAGACCTGGGACCGTGGGCGTATTCCCGGGATCCAAATCTGGAGACACTAGTCTTCTCTTCCTTTTAGAGACATTTATTTATATTCTGAAGTGTAAAATCCCTGGGTATTTTCTAAAGAGAATTTATTTAACTAGGGAGATTATTTCTTTTTCTCAGAGCAGAGGAGGGCTACTGTCTAAGTCAGCCTCAGTAACTACTCAGGTTTATGATGTCATTGCAGACCATGGTATACAGAGGGTGATGTCTGATCTGGCTTTCATTGCACCACCTTAGAGGTAAGAATGAGGCAAGGAGGGAAGAGTATGGTTATTATAAGTAAGAATTATTAATCTGCTTTTGCTCCAGAACTCATGTCTTTTCAACTTAATATGAACAAATACAAACATTAAACACTTCACTTTGTCTTCAAAACTGCTCCTAGCATTTTCCTAGCATTTTTGGTGATTCAACATTCAAGTCAAACCACCACACTTGGGTTCCTCAGTTTCTTCATTTCCTCATTGTTGCATGCATAAGTTTTTCTCTGCTCTATCTCAGCCACATCCTACCCCTTTGGTTATTCCTTAGACATCCACAATTTTAATTATAAGCATTTTCCTCCAAGATATCCCTCATTTCTTTACTTATCTTAGTCATTCTCTTCCAACAACACTTCATCTGTTTTGGGAACGCCAACGAACCTGATTTCTTTTTCACTGGTCATTACCCCTATGTCTGCTCTTTCTTTTATTGCTTTTTATTGACCCCATTTAGAGTTTACAGAGTCCTTAAATATAATCACTACTTTGCAAACATCCTCAGCTCTTTTGCTCCTCTTGACTTTGCTTGGCAAAACTCAGCCTTGGCTAAAACTTCTGGCCATTTCACACCTGCATCCAAGTAACTGAAGGTGACTAGAAACAATTGCTACCAGCATGGACTGGTTCCACTTTGAATTCATAGCACAACCTCCTGTAGCTCCTCAGCACTGCCTGACTAACCTATTACTTTCTCTTGTCAATTTTTTTTCCACACCCAGAAACAACTATTTCATACTTTCTTATCTCCCCTCAAAATGCCAATATCCTTCTGTATCAGTCAGTTTTTGCTGTGGAACAGGCAAGGACACAATCCCAGTGGCATACAGTGGGAAGAATTTGTAATCATTCTCACAGGTTTGTGCATCAGCTGGGGCTCCTTGTTTCATGTGTCTGTCATTATTTTGGTACTGCCTGCTTGCCAAGGGCATATTCTTCTCATGCCAGTGGCAAAAGCCCTCTGTTCACTTCATATTTACTCAAATTTCATTGGCCAAACTAAGTCACAAGGCTAAGTCCCATGTCAATGAGGTGGGAAAGTATATTCTTCAGATGGAGATGGCAGGGAAAGGGAGTGAATATTTGCTGAATAATAATCGCTCCCAATTGATGACCTTGCTTTATTTCATTGAGCAATCACCAGAGAACTACCTTATGTTTTCCCCACCAAATCTGCTAACCCAACAGCATTTGTCTGTCTCATGCATTCTGCCTTTGCTCCTCTGATATACGGCCTGCTGTGTCTAAGCCCAACCCATGCAATTGTGCCTTGGATACCATTGCTTCTGTCTATACAGGTGGCTTCCTTGGGTCATCCCTTTTCCCTTCTCTCATGGAAATATGCTGTATGATCTCCCATACCAAAATATTGTTCTTTGACTTCTCATCTGCTTCTAGTCACGAACTTAATTTGCTGATCTTTACAGCAAAACCTTCAAAAGAGTTACTTGCCCCAAATGAGTTTGCACTCTCTCATCTGCCAGGCTCCCTTCTTTCTATTCCTATGAAGGATTAATTCTCCACATTGCAATTACTTTTGTCAAAGTTGTCAATCACTTCCATCTTGTCAAATCCAAGGCACAATTTCTGGTCCTCATCTTGTGTGATGCACCAGCAACATTTGATGTACTTGATCACTTCCTTCTTGAAATCTCATTTGGTGTCTATAAACCTTGATTCTCCCCATCCCATGTCACTAGCTTCTCTTTTTATGCTTTTTCTTTTTAGGATTGTCCTCTTCTTGTGACCTCTGAATATTGGTTGAGACTAAGAGTCATTCTGGACTCAGTTTTTTGTTCTCTTCTCTTCTTTATCTACAATTCCTCCCTAGGTGGTTTCACTGTCTCATGGCATTAAAAACCATAAATATGATGATAGTTTCATGTTTTTTCTTTATCTTTGACCTCCTCACTAAACTCAATATTTGTCATCCAATTTGCTATTTGGCATCTCATGTGGATATTGAATGGACACCTCGGGATACATAGGAATATCAGATTTCTTCCCAAACTCACTGCCCCTCAAATCAGTATTTGGTGCTGCTAGAAGTCAGGCTACCTGGCTTTGGTTCTCTTCTTTACATATTTCATTCATTGTCTTGTTGGCAATATCCTTAAAATACATCTGGAATTCATCTATTTGTCATCCCTTCTGTGGTAGGCAGAATAATGGCCCCACAAAGATGTTCATGCTCTAATCCTTAGAACCTGTAACTATTACTTTACATGACAAAAGAGACTGTGCAGATGTGATTGTGGTAATAGACCTTGAGATAGGAGATTATCCTAGATTATCTGAGTAAGTCCAGCCTAATTCACATGAACCTCTAAAAGTAGAAGAGAAAGGCTGAAATGTGGGTCAGAGAGATATGACATTAGAAGGACTGAACTGCTGCTGCTGGCTTTGAAGGTGAAGAAAAAGGGATCACAACCAAGGAATGTGGCAGCCTCTAAAAACTGGAAACAGCTCTTATTTTACAGCTTGAAAGAAAACAGAGACCTTGGTCCTATGGCCAAAAAGGAACTAAATTCTCACAACTCAAATGAACAGGAAATAAGTTGTTCCCTAGAGCCTCCCAAAAGGAATGCAACCTCGCCCACACCTTGATTTTAGTCTCATGAGACCATATCAGCCTCTGATCTACAGAACTGTAGGATAATAAATCGTGTCATTTAAGGCATTAAGTGTGTGACAACTTGTCACAGCTGCAATAGACAACTAATATAACCTCAATTACTATCATCCCATCAAAGCCAGCGTATCTCTCCCCTGCAATAGTCAACTGATTGCTTCTACTCCATTAAATAATCAGAGTGATATTTATTTATTTATTTATTGAGACAGAGTCTCGCTCTGGCACCCAGTCTGCAGTGCAGTGGCGCTATCTCGGTTCGCTGCAACCTCCACTTCCCGGGTTCAAGTGATTCTCCTGTCTCAGCCTCCTGAGTAGCTGGGACTACAGGTGCCCACCACCACACCTGCCTAATTTTTGTATTTTTAGTAGAGGTGGGGTTTCACCATGTTGGAAAGGCTGGTCTTGAACTCCTGACCTCAAAGAATCCACCCACCTCAGCCTCCCAAAGTGCTAGGATTACAGGCGTGAGCCACAACACCTGGCCCAGAGTGATATTTTAAAACATAAATCAGATCATGCCCTTCTCCTACTCAGAAGCCTCCAAAAGTTTACCAATACATTTAAATAAAACCTAAGTTTTTGGCCACGACCCATAAATCTCTGCATGTCTGCGTGAATTAACATGATCTTGCATTCTTCTACTCTTTTCTCTTGTTTTACTCTAGCCAAACTGGTCTTCTTGCAAAATTCTCAAACACACCAAGCTCATCCCTGTCTCAAGGCTTTTGTCCTTTTAGTACCTTTTCCCTTGAATTTTCACTTCTTCCCCAGATACTCACCAGGTTTGTTTCCTCATTTTATTCAGGTCTGTACTTCCTTGGTTCCTCCACCAGGGGAACTCTGACAACTATATCTAAAATCACTCCATGTCCCACTCCTGCCACCTCTATTTCTTCACCTGCTGCATTGTTCTTGGTAGCATTTATTTGTATTTGAAATGAGTATCATGGATTCATTTCTTTACTAGTTTATTGTATGCCTTTGTTCCCGAAAGCTAGCTTCATGAGGGTCCCCCAAAACTCTGTTTTGTGCGTTGCTGTATTATGTTTTTCCGGCTAGACAGCTCCTGGTATATAAGAAGGGTTCAATATTGTTTTGTTGAATGAATAGGTAAAGGGCAGAGCGTGGCTAGGGCATCTGAGTCTTTGATTCAATGAATCCATCTCTTCCATGCCTCACATGTATGGCAGAGGGAGTGAAGAGAGACACTCTGAATTTTCTAAATGATTAATTTTTTATCAGACTGATCACCACATCAGTGAGTTCACTGGGTGCAGGTCTCTGTAGAGCTACAGAAGGCAGTGTTGCTGAATGGGTCTGCTGGCACATTGTGTATTTCCTACTACAGCAGAATCAGGGTCCCTGAGATAAGTCAAACGAGGAGCATTTGAAGGCCTGGTCAGCTGCTGCCTCAGGGCTTTGGGGCTCAGGCGTTTAAGAGTTCATGGCATTTTTCTTGCTTCTTTGGTTTTCTGCTGAACCTACATGCTTCTCAAATATAATGATTGCTGGAAGGAGATTCTCCCCTCTTTCCACTCACAAGATGAGCTGGTCCCATGCTGTCACCACCTGGGGCAGAAGTCACGGAACATGATCTTCTGATTAAGTCATGCATCTAGCATCTCTCATTTCTGATGACATCACTAAAATGTTGACAAGGGCAAATGATGCTAACAAATACTTATTCATAGAACAACCCCCTTTGTTTAGGGAGGTGAGTCTGGCAGGTGTGTCCTCAGGCCTGCATGACTATTATGGGAAGACTTTCCCATTTTGCCACTTACGTCTTCCCCCGCATGCTTCAGGACCCAGTTTGCACAGCAGAACTCCACCTTCTTTGTTCACATCATGAGTTTGTAAGTTTGACAAAATAGTGCTTTGTTCTGGTCAAGTGCCTCTGTTGGTGACCTTTTCCAGGATCAAGTAGCATCTTGTAGTGCACATTGATTTTAGGATTTCATATGTAGTGATCTACAACTCGGGGGCCATGCCGAGCTGCATTCAAGTGCCTTGTGATGGGTAACAATAAACCCTTGATATTTATTGGAGATGACTATGTGCCAGACTCTGTGTAAGAACAGCACTATATAGGCACAGTCCCTTCTCTTCTGTTCTCTTTCCACCAGCTTCATTCTGGCTTCTGGTCCCATCACAACACTGAATCAGCTAAGGTCAAGGTTACCCATGACCGTCATCTTGTCAAGATCCAAGAGAATCACATGTGTACTTACCCTAGTCCTTTCAGCATTTGATTCATTTGACCACTTGCTTCTTTTCTCCCCCCATTTTTTCTATTTCAATAGGTTTTGGAGGAACAGGTAGTGTTTGGTTACATGAATAAGTTCTTTTATGGTGATTTCTGAGATTTTGATGCATGCATCACCCAAGCAGTGTACACGGTACCCAATGTGTAGTCTTTTATCCCTTGTCATCCTCCATTGTTTCCCCCGAGTCCTCCAAGTCCAGCGTATCATTCTTATGCACTTGCATCCTCATAGGTTAGCTCCCACATGAGTGAGAACATATGATGTTTGGTTTTCCATTCCTGAGTGACATCGCTTAGAATAATGGTCTCAAATTCCATCCAGGTTGCTGCAAATGCCATTATTTTGTTCACTTTTGTGGTTGAGTAGTATTCCACGGTATGTGTATATATTTCTTTATCCACTTGTTGATCGATGAGCATTTGGGCCTGTTTCACATTTTTGCAATTGCAAATTGTGATGCTATAAACATGTGTGTGCAAGTATCTTTTTTGTATAATGACTTTTTTTCCTCTGGGTAGACACCTAGTAGTGGGATTGCTGAAGCAAATGGTAGATCTACTTTTAGTTCTTTAAGGAATCTTTACACTGTTTTTGACAGTGGTTGTTCTAGTTTACATTCCCACCAACAGTGTAAAAGTGTTCCCTTTTTACGGCATCCATGCCAACATCTATTGTTTTTTGATTTTTTGATTATGGCCATTCTTGCGGGAGTAAGGTGGTATTGCATTGTGGTTTTGGTATTGCATTGTGGTTTTGATTTGCATTTCCCTGACTATTAGTGATGTTCAGCATTTTTTCATATGTTTGTTGACCATTTGTATATCATCTTTTGAGAATTGTCTATTCATGTTCCTAGCCCACTTTTTGATGGGATCTTTTTTTTTTTCTTGCTGATTTGTTTGAGTTCTTTGTAGATTCTGGATATTAGTTGTTGTCAGAGGTATAGATCATGAAGATTTTCTCCCACTCTGTGGGTTGTCTATTAACTCTGCTGATTATTTATTTTGCTGTGCAGAAGCTTGTTAGTTTAACTAAGTCCCATCTATTTATCTTTGTTTTTGTTGCATTTGCTTTTGGGTTCCTGGTCATGGGGTCTTTGCCTAAGCCAACGTCTAGAAGAATTTTTCCAATGTTATCTTCTAGAATCATTATGGTTTTAGGTTTTAGATTTAAGTCTTTGATCCATCTTAAGTTGATTTTTGTATAATATGAGAGATGAAGATCCAGTTTCATGTCTCTGCATGTGGCCTGTGCATGCCTTTTGCCAATTATCCCAGCACCATTTATTGAATAGGGTGTCCTTTCCCCACTTTATGTTTTTGTTTGCTTTGTGGAAGATCAAAGTATTTAGGTTTATTTCTAGGTTCTCTATTCTATTCCGTTGGTCTATATGCCTATTTTTACACCAGTACCATGCTGTTTTTGTGACTATGGCTTTACAGTTTGAAGTCAGGTAATGTGATGCCTCCAGATTTGTTCTTTTTGCTTAGTCTTTCTTTGGTTATGTGGGCTCTTTTTTGGTTCCATATGAATGTTAGGATTCTTTTTTCTAGTTCTCTGAAGAATGATGGTGGTATTTGATGGGAATTGCAAAGAAGTTTTAGATTGCTTTTGGCAGTATGGTCATTTTCACAATATTGATTCTACCTATTTATGAGCACAGGATGTGTTTCCATTTGTTTGTGTCATCTATGATTTATTGCAGCAGTGTTTTGTAGTTTTACTTGTAGAGGTCTTTCACATCCTTAGGTATATTCCTAAGTATTTTATTTTATTTTATTTTTGCAGCTATTGTGAAATGAGTTGAGTTCTTAATTTGATTCTCAGCTTGGTCACTGTTGGTATATAGCAGAGCTACTGATTTGTGTACATTGGTTTTGTATCCTGAAACTTTGCTGAATTTGTTTACCAGTTCTAGGAGTTTCTTGGATGTGTCGTTAGGGTTTTCTAGGTATACGATCATATTATCAGCAAACAGTGACAGTTTGACTACCTGTTTACCAATTTGGATGCCCTTTATTTCTTTCTCTTGTCTGATTGCTCTGGCTGGGACTTCCAGTACTATGTTGAATAGAAGCAGTGAAAGTGGGCATCCTTGTCTTGTTCCAGTTCTCAGGGGGGAATGCTTTCAACTTTTGCTCATTCAGAATTACATTGACTGTGGGTTTGTCATAGATAGCTTTTATTACATTGAAATATGTCCTTTGTATGCCAATTTTGCTGAGGATTTTAATCAAAAAGAGATGTTGGATTTTGTCAGATGCTTTTTCTGGATCTATTGAGATGATCATGTGATTTTTATTTTAAATTCTGTTTGTGTGGTGTATCACATTTATTGACTTGTGTATGTTAAACCGTCCCTGCATCCCTGGTATGAAACCCACTTGATCATGATGGATTATCTTTTTGATATGCTGTTGGATTCTGTTCACTAGTATTTTGTTGAGGATTTTTGTATCTATGTTCATCAGGGACATTGGTCTGTAGTTTTTAAAAATTATGTCCTTCCCTGGTTTTGGGATTAGGGCGATACTGGCTTCATAGAATAATTAAGAAAGATTCCCTCTTTATCTTTTGGAATTCTGTCAATAGGATTGGTACCAATTCTTCTTTGAATGTCTGATAGAGTTCAGCCATGCATTTGTCTGTTCTTGGACTTTTTTCTTGGCAATTAAAAAATTACCATTTCAATCTCACTGCTTGTTATTGGTCACTGCTTGTTATTGGTCTCTGTTAAGAGATTCTATATCTTCCTGGTTTAATCTAGGAAGGTTGTGTATTTCCAGGAATTTATCCATCTCCTCTGGGTTTTCCAGTTTATGTGCATAAAGGTGCTCATAGTACCCTTGAATAATTTTTCTATTTCTATAATCTTTTCTATTTCTATTCTATATCAATTGTAATATCTCCCATTTCATTTCTAATTGAGCTTATTTGGATCTTTTCTTTTCTTGGTTAATCTTGCTAATGGTCTGTCAATTTTATTTATGTTTTCAAAGAACCAGCTTTCTGTTTCATTTATCTTTTGTATTTTTTTTTGTTTGTTTCTGCTAACTTGGTTCTACTCTGATCTTCATTATTTCTTTTCTGCTGCAGGGTTTGGGTTTGGATTTGGATTGTTCTTGTTTCTACAGTTCCATGAGGTGTGACCTTGAATTGTCTATTTGTGCTCTTTCAGACTTTTTGATGTAGGCATTTAATGCTATAAACTTTCCTCTTAGCACTGCTTTTGCTGTATCCCAGAAGTTTTGATAGGTTATGTCACTATTATTGTTCAATTCAAAGAATTTTTAAATTTCCATGGTTATTTCATTGTTAACCCAGTGATCATTCAGGAGCAGGCTATTTAATTTCCTTGTATTTGCATGGTTTTACGGGTTGCTTTTGGAATTAATTTCAAGTTTTATTCCACTGTGGTCTGAGAGAAAACTTGATATAATTTCAATTTTCTTAAATTTATTAAGCCTTGTTTTGTGGCCTATCATATGATCTAGCTTGGAGAATGCTCCATGTGCTGATGAGTAGAATGTTTATTTTGCAGTTGTTGGGTAGAATGTTCTTTAAATATCTGTCAAGTTCATTTGTTCTAGGGTATAGTTTAAGTCCATTGTTTCTTTGTTGACCTTCTGTCTTGATGACCTGTCTGGTGCTATCAGTGGAGTATTGAAGTCTCCCACTCTTATTATGTTGCTGTCTATCTCATTTCTTAGGTTTAGTAGTAATTGTTTTATAAATTTGGAGGCTCCAGTGTTGGGTGCATATAAATTTAGAATTGTGATATTTTTCTGTTGGACTAGTCCTTTTATCATTATATAATGTCCCCGTTTGTCTTTTTTAACTGCTGTTGCTTTAAAGTTTGTTTTGTCTGATACAAGAATAGCTACTTCTGCTTGCTTTTGGTGTCCATTTGCATGGAATATCTTTTTCCACTTCTTTATCTTAAGTTTATATGAATCCTTAAGTTCATATGAATCCTTATGTTCAGGTGAATCTCCTGAAGACAACAGAAACTTGGTTAGTGAATTCTTAACCATTCTGCCTTTCTGTATCTTTTAAATGGAGCATTTAGGCCATTTACATTCAATGTTAGTACTGCAATGTGAGGTACTGTTCTATTCATCATGCTTCATCATGCTATTTGTTGCCTGAATACCTTTTTTTTTTTCTCATTGTATTGTTATAAAGGGAGTAGCAAATTCTCTCAACATTTGTCTGGAGAAGACTGTAGAAGTCTTCTGGAGAAGACTTCTTGGAAACTTTGTTTTTTAAAACTTCCTTTTTCTTTGTCTCTGATGGATTGGATTAATTCAAAAACCTTGTCTTTGAGCTCTGAAGTTCTTTCTTCTTCTTGTTTGATTCTATTGCTGACATTCCAGTGCATTTTGCATTTCTCTAAGTGTGCCCTTGATTTCCAGAAGTTGTCATTGTTTTTTTATTTATGCTATCTATTTCACCAAAGACTTTTCCTTTCACATTTTGTATCATGTTTTTGATTTCTTTAAGTTTGACCACTAGCTTCTTCTGAGCCACCTTCTTTTTTGGCTCCTATGTTGCCTCATTTTCTTGATTTTTCCTGCTACTTCAAATTGCTTTCTTTAGTGCTTGTTTTTACAAGATTGCATGTTGGACGACCATTTCTCTTGTCCTTGTTTTCCTGTTTGTTTACAATGTCTCATTAGGTAATTTTTTTATGGTCCAGTGACTTTACATACCACTTATATGCTAACAGCTTCCAAGTTTATCTTAACCTTGTATATAAAATGCCCCCTTGACATCTCTACTTTGATGTCTACTAGGCTGCTCAAACCAAAATGTCCAAAATAGAACTTTTGATCCTGTATAAAATATGGAGAAAAATCTGGAAGTAGATCTTAATTCTTTTCTTTCCTTCATTGTGACATACAAATCCACAGCAAGTCTTGTCAACTCTACCTTCGTAATATATTTCCTCAACTCATCCACTAGGCTCATCCCCATGGCTCCCAGGCAGGTCCAAGCCACCATCACCTCTTGTCTAGAAAACTACCCTAGATTCTTCATGATCTCCTTGCTTTCACTCTATCTCCAGTATGTGTCATTCTCTTAGCAGCAAGAAGAGTCTTTAAAAATGTAAATCAGATAATATTATTTCCTTATTAAAACTATCCAGTGGCTCCCCATTATACATAAAGAAAAAAAATCCTCCAAGCTTTCTTAACCTGGGTGTGCCTAATTATTCTGACTTCAGTTATCCCCCAACCCCTGCCCACCCCACCAGCACACATATGCACTAGACGACCATGTTGCAGCTTCTCTGGTCTACCTGCCTTCCCCACATTGGTTGACCTTCTTTCCATCTCATGACCTTTGTATTTGCTGATCCTCTGCCTTCAGCACTGTTTCCACACATCTTCACACCATTCAGGTCTCAGATTTATGTCACCTCCTCAGAGAGAGCCTCTCTTCCTTGCCTGATAGGTAAACTGAGGCTCAGAGATGTCTAATAACTTGCATGAGGTTACCATGCTAGTAAGTAGCATATGTGTAATCTGAGCCTGGAGGGTCTGATGCTACATCCTGTGTCTTGACCACCATTTTATCTGTCTTTACTCACCCATAATAGGAGCAAGAGAATACAGCACAGTGCAGCGCTTGTTGAGGGCCACACTTGCAGAATATACAAAGAATGGAGGAAAGAAAAGGAGCAGAAGAAGGAGGAAGTGAGCCCATGAACATTTTTTGGCAGCAGTAGCAGAGCCCAGTAACAGAACAATTGGATGTTGAATAAAATGAAGAGTGAGCCATTAACGCCTCAGTACAGCCAAGGTTAAGATATCAGATCATGATCCAGAGATGAGAAGATCAGGACTGTGAAACGAACATGCTGTCCCAGCTGGATAAGTATTATTTATTTCCCGGGGAAGTAAAATAGGAATAAAAACCCAACTCGTACTTGTGTCCATAATTAGCATCTTATTCCTGATTTAACAACTCACTTGATATCCTCAGTAATTTATCACAGTGTGAGTGTTATTCTCAAGTGAGTCCTTTAGTTCACTATTACTATTAAAATAACTGCAATGGATATTGGTTGAAATAGAAATATCTGAAACTGGTGGATTGGCATTGAGCAGGAGAGAATGATGGAAATAAGAAGAAGAAGACGAGTGGACATCAACGTCCTTTTAGGTCATTTAGGTGTTCCTTTTGGGTACATCTCTACGCCAATCTTCTGGGGAGAAAGAAAGACAAGAGGCACCTATGATGGGGCCAGGGAAGAGGGTAGTAATTACATAAGCACATTGAGACACCGGCATAATCTTTAGTGCATATACTGACTTTCATACTGTCTTCCCAAATTCATGTTCATTCAGAATCTGTGAATGTGACTTTAGTTGGAAATAGGGTCTTTGCAGATGTAATCAAGTTAAGATGAAGTCATTGGGGGAACCCTAAATCCAACATGAATGGTGTCCTTAAAAAAGGAGAAATTTGGATGGAGAGACACATTATGCAGGGTCCATGCTGGGTAAAGACAGACAGAGGTGAAGATTGGAGTAATGCGTATACAAGCCAAGGAGCACCAAAGACTGCAGCCACCACCAGAAGCTGGAAGAGACAAGGAAGGATCCTGCCGTGGAGGCTTTGGAGAGAACATGTTCCTGCTGACACTCATTTCAGACTTCCGGCCTCCAAAACAGCGAGAGAATAAATGCCTATTTTTATAAAGCAGGCAGTTTGTGGTCATTTGTTGAGGCAGCCCTACGATTTAATACAGCAAATCTAAATAATTGGCTATCACAGATGATTACTCTAAGTAAAATTTCCACATAATTGCTTTTTCTTCTGTTGACATAGCTTATTTTTATTTTAAAAACTAGTTTTAAAGAATCTATATGAACAGACAGTACATTCACATGGTTCCCAAATTATAAATTAAGCAGGGAATGACATGAAAAGCCCCCCTCCTTCCCCGGCTCCTGTTTACCCTCTTCACAGACATTTAAAAAATTCATTTCTTGTGTATTCTTCCAGGAGAATCATGTGCATATACAAACAATTCAAGGACATATTCTTCCCTGTTTTTAAAACACAAATTATAGCATATCATACTCTGCTTTGCACCTTGCTTTTTTTCACTCAAGTATATATCCTGGTAAACTTTCCACGTAAGTCTATGCAGAGCATCTTGGTACATTTTTACAGCTGCAAAACTTTCCATTGTATGCTTAGAATGATGATACATCCAGTTGGTCCTCTCATGAAGGCAATTTAGATGGCTTCCAATATTTTGCTATTATATACAAAGCTGCAAGACATCACCTTATATATATAAATGCTTCTTGATTCATGATGGGGCTATGTCCTAATAAACCATCATAAGTCAAAAAATCCTAAGTCAAACCATGGCAAATCAGGGATGGTCCGTGTGTCATTTTATGTATTTGTGATTATGTATGTAGGAAAAAATTCCACAAAAGTGAAATAGAATCCTTAGGGCATATGCATTTGTTGTTTCTAAAAACATATTTATTTTATTGTGGTGAAATATACATAACAAAATTTGCCATTTTAATGATTTTTAAATGTACAGTTCAGTGGTATTAAATACATTGATACTGTTGTGCAACTATCACCAACCAACCTCCATCTCCAGAATGTTTTCATCTTCCCTAATTGAAACGCTGTACCCATTAAACACTAATTTCCCATTCCCCAGCACCTAGCAGCCATAATGCTACTATCCATCTCTATGAATTTGACCACTCTAGGTATCTTACGCAAGTGGAATCATACAATATATTCCTTTTGTGTCTGGCTTATTTCACTTTGTATATGTCTTCAAGGTTCATTCATGTAACATGTGTCAGAATTTCCTTCTTTTTAAAGACTGAACCATAGTCCATTGTTTGTATACACACATTTTGCTTAACCATTCATCCATCGATAGACATTTGAGTCATTTCCACCTTTCGATTATTGCGAATAATGCTGCTGTGAACATTAGTGTACAAACATTTGTTCTAGTCCATGCTTTCACTTCTTTTGGATATATTCCCAGGAGTGGAACTGCTGGATTGTATAGTAATTCTGTGCTTAATTTTTAAAAGAATCACCATATGGTTTCCACAGTGGCTACACCATTTTACATTCTCACCAGCAATGGTGGGAGTGCCAATTTCTCTACATCCTACATCCTTGCCAATACTTTTTAATTTATGGGTTTTTTTTTTTTTTTTGGATAACAGCTATCTTAATGGGTGTGAAGTGGTTTATTATCTTAGTCATCTTGAGCTGTTATAACAAATATATTACAGAAAGACTGACTTAAACAACAAACATTGCTTTGGTTCTGGAGGCTGGAAAGTCCAAGATCAAGTCATAGGGAGTCCCTTCTAACATCATTAAAGTCTTAGCTATTGAGACTTCAGTTCCAAAGAGGCAGTGAACTAAATATTTAGGAGAGCTCAGAATTGAAACTGATGGTCAGAGCTTAAGAAGCCTCCTGCTTCATAGTTATAACATTCAGATTAGTTTCCAATTCATAAAAAAAATAAATAGCCTTAATAATTTTCATTTTCTTCTGACTAGGTTTACAAATGGTTTAACTCAATCTGAACCCTCAGACCTTGGATTTTCAGCAATTCTATAAATACAGGGACCTCCTTCTATTCATTTTAAAGCTTTAATGTCTTCTTTTTTTTCATTTTATAAAATAATAGGCTGGATTCCAAATCTTGATAAGGCCCTGGAATTCTTATTCTATTCCAATGGATTTCCTTTGTTGAGTGTTTTCTTTTTATTAATCTCTCTCTCTCTTTCTCTCTCTCTCTCTTTCCAAAATACACAATTTAAACCCTAAAGAAAGTTAGAACCTTTCTTCTGTTTACTAACACATCCCATGAAGTATTTGGAAAGCATAGGTTTATCTTATAAAGGGGCTTGGTGCTATGGAGGAGGGGCCCTAAACCTTCTAAGCAGGACAATACAGCTCTGGGGCTTTTCCTATCTTCTCCATGGTGTACTATTTTTCTGAAACTATCCTCGATGGTGAAGGAGGGGTATAGAGTTTTTTCAGTGAAGGGTCAGGTCGATCAGGGAAGAGGAGTGCAGGCTGAAAGAAGTGAGGCTGGGACTTTGTGCAGCTCGGGGTTCCTTTTACTCTCCATGGGAGACGTGTGAGGATCCAGGTCTTGAGAGGAGGCTGTCACACTTAGAGTTTCCTCACCACGACCTGTGCTTCTTTCCCACCCTCCGCGCTTACAGCACAGCCTCTTTCAATGTCCTGAATTCACGGCACCCACGCTCCCTCGGAGGTCGCTGAGCTCCCCTACAAGGACTGAGTTGGTCCCTTCGTGGGTTCCCTTCATGAATCTTGATTTCTGAGTGCCTCCAGGCTGGGCTGGACTCGGATGGAGACTCTCACTGCTGCTGAGACCCAAGGGGGAAGGGTCCAGGCGGTTTCACAGTTAAGTGTGAAGCACCTCCAGTTCCATCTCACAAACAGCCTGATGGGCAGCTGCCAGCTTCCTCTCACCTGCAAAGCAGGCACACCTTGCCAGGGTGAGCACTGTTTCTTCCTGGAGGCAACACAGTCAGCCTCACACAATGAAAGAGGTATCACTCCTGCTATACGGCCTTGGCATCAACCCTTGCAAACCACAAGCCCTGCATCGTTCCCTGGAGCTTTTGGCACCTTCCCAGGACGGGCTTCCCTTACAAATGCCTCCTCACTGGCTGCAGATGAGCCTCTCTTTGCCACACAGGGAGGAGGACTCTGCTCTAAGATTATTTTACCTCCAAACCTCCCCCAGCAATTAGAGCAGTGGCAGTGTTTTCCAATTCAGACACTTCAATATATTAGAAGTTATCATAGAGCAAGACCCTTGCCCCACACTCAATCCTGTGCATGACTTTGTCTTTGTTTTCCCATTTTGGTTCCATGTTGATGTTTTGACTCTACTCTGGGTATGGAGAGATTCTCCTCTCCTCCCCGCTTGCATGGGTCAGTGGGGGAGGGGCAATGGGCACGCTGTTGTCTCTGTCATTCTGGGTACCAGTGATTGAATTATTTGAATATTTTGGCATTATATTATTAGTTTTTGAACAGGGAACACATTTGCATGATTTAAAATTGAAACAATATAAAAGGTGTACGACCTCAACGTCCATTCTCCGTGCTCATGCCCTGCTCGGCCCGGGAAGCTGCCCCCATACAGTGCACTGGCCCTGCTTCTTGGGCTTTGTTTAGCCAGTGGGAGATGCGGACAGGGCATGGGGTGGAGCCAGAGGAGGGAACTCAGCAGGTTCCATAACCTCCCCCTTCTGCTCAGTCTCTGCCTCACCATGGTTGGGGTCAGCTACATTCTCGCATGGCGGCAGGTTCTCTGGGGTTATCTCCTGGGTGAATCCCTTCTCATGGGACTCAGGTCACTGTTTCTGCCCCTCAGGCAAGGGGGCGATGGGAGGAGGAAGGGGTGATGGAAACGGCTTTCTGAAGCTGTTAGTCCCTGGCTGTTTAACTTCCTCTATGGTTGTCTTACTCCTGCCGGAAGACATGGTGTGTCATCTCTACACTGACTGGTATTGATTGGGTATATAATCTCTACGTTCAACTCTCCAGCTAAACCATCTGAGCCGCCCAACAGTTTGTAGTCAGGCCCTGAATGACACACTTATCACTCCTTATACTTTATAGGTAACTGCTGTTACTAGTTTTTCCTTATGTAAACATGAAACATTTGCATATATATTGTTTTTTTTTTTTCGGTGACAGGGCCTCACTCTGCTGCCAAGGCTGAGTGCAGTGGCACACTTGTGGCTCACTGCAGCCTTGACCTCTTGGGCTCAAGTGATCCTTCCACTTCAGCCTCCTGAGTAGCCAGGACTACAGGTGCACGACACCATGCCCGGTTAATTTTTGTATTTTTTGTAGAGACAGGGTTTTGCCATGCTGCCTGGGCTTGCATGCGAATTCTTATCTCCCCCTTTCTTACGTGAAATATAGCACCTTCTTCACTGAGCAATACATCCTGAAGGTATGTTCCTAATACTGCACAGAGTGCCTCACCTTTCTTTCCTCTCTCCCTCCTTCCTTCTCTCCCTTCTTTTTGATGTTTGCATAGTGTTCTGTTTTGCAGGTTTTCTATAGTTTGCTCAATAGGTCCTCTGTTGATGGACACTTTCTCCCTTTTTTTTAAACCAACATAGACAACGGCACAATGAGTACCCTTGTATAGATATGTTTCACTTCTGTGCAGGCATACATATAATGTCAATTCCTAGAAGTGGGGAAATGCATTTAAATTTTTTATCAATATTGCCAAGGGCTCATCATTCGCTGCTGACATCTCTCTTGTCCCCCTGAGCTCATCTTCTGAACTGTCAATAGAGTTCCTTCTTAGAGCACTTCAAAGCAATCTGTGGCTTCCTGTTACCCAAGCCGCCTTCCTAGAGAGGTATAGGTGGTGTTTTTCACTCTCTCGTTCCAAATTCTCTCTACAGCCTCAGCAGCTCCTGCCTCGTCTATGCACCACGCCCTCTGGCACAGAGCTGCTGGTGATAACAGAACACCAGGATTGTCAGTTTTCTGTATCTCAGCTCACTGTGGTCACCGAGTCTTCAATATCCCCTTCCCCATCACTCATCCTCATCCTTCACCCCATTCCTCCTATAGCTCTAGATGATGAAACGCAGTATAACATTATGTGTTACGCATATTAAACCATCGTGTAACTCTAGATGACGGTAAACCCCAGCTCACATGTGTTTCCCTGACCCTCGCAGGCCATCTGGCTGCCCCTTAGCTGCCTGTGTTATGAAGCCACAGCAGACCACACTTACTCATCCACACATGAATTGTCCTAAAAAGTCATGAGTCCTTAAGGAAAACAACTGAGGCTTACTCTCATTTTCTAGCAAGGAGCCTGGCACAGAGTGGATGTTCTAGAAATCGTTGTTGTTGTCATTGCTTACTTGCTTGTTTTAAAAATAGTGCTCTCTCCATTTCTTGCCTAACAGTTGTCTAACCCCTTATTTCCAGAAGCCTAGAGACCAAATAGATAAACAAACGATCTAATCAAGTTGAGAAAAATCACAAATTGGAGTGAAAGGCTGAGAAGAAAACCTGGTTCCTGTGTCCTCCGTCTGTGTGGAGGGCACTGTGATGCCCCAGGGGGCTTGCGGGTCTGGGTCTCAGTCTGGCTCCAGTCTTTTCTGAATTAAGGAAGTTTTCTGTTCTCACCAGCTCTCTGTGTGCATGGTCGTGTGTGTGTTTTGTCATCTGGAGCTGTAGGTGGCTTGTCCCCTGCTCAGCTAGTGTGGGCCCACTGAGTGGGAGAGGGAGTGTGTGATGGGGCTGTGGTATCCCCAAATCTCCCTTCTTGGGGGATTCAGTAGCAGGTGATTTGGGGTTTAGAGAGGAAAACAGGTTTAGAGAGTGGTAAGGAAGGAGGGAGTGCGAGAGACGATAACAGTGTAGGGGAGGGAAGAGGAAGGGACAAGGAGAAGGAGAGGGGCCTGTGGCTGATGCGGCCGCCACTCATCTGTGGTGTCATCCACACTTTTTGCATTTAGCAACTCAATTTGAGTGGTGCCACAACACAGGAATATCTAGAACGTGAGGTTCCCTATTAAGGGCCAGGGTAAGGTCCAAGAACATATTTTATTAACTTACCCGAGAGAATATTCCTTTTCGCTGGCTAAGAGACTTGTGCTCTATTCAGGAAGGGAAGTAACAATGTAAATCAGATATATGCTTGGGACTGGGCACCATGGCTCACATCTGTAATCCCAGCCCTTTCGGAGGCCTGGGCGAGTGCATCGCTTGAGGCTAGGAGTTTAAGACCAGCCTGGGCAACATAGTGAAATACTGTTTCATCAGTATCTCAGCTACTTGGGAGGCTGAGGTGATCCTAGGAGGTTGAGGCTTCAGTGAACCATGATCATGCCACTGCACTCCAGCCTGGGCAACAGAGTAGGACTGTGTCTCAAAAAATAAATAAATAAATAAATAAATAAATACAAATAAAAACATGTGCTTGGTGAGCCCAGAATCAAACAAAGTGAACTGCATCGTTTCATCCAATATTCTACCTGGGATTGTCTTTGTTATCTTGAGACTTTGGTGTCTAAGGTAAAAAAGGCTTTGGTGTCTGTGGGTTTGGGCAGCTTCATTGACTGTGTCTTTACTGAATATCTACCATGGATCTGGTCAGTGCTCGGTGCTGGGGACACAGAGGTGGAGCGAGCACAGCCTCAGGGCTGGTGGTGTGGTGTGGAAGGGGAACTGAGATGTGTTGACTCCACTCTGTGGAGGCTTCCTTGGTTCTCCCATGAGGTTGATGTTTCCAGTTCCCGTTGATTGGAGGGAGGGAGAGTGGGGAACAGGCCGGATGTGGTGGCTCATGCCCGTAATCCCAGCATTTTGGGAGGTTGAGGTGGGTGGATCACCTGAGGTCAGGAGTTCGAGACCAGCCTGATCAACATGGTGAAATCCCATCTCTAATAAAAATACAAAAATTAGCCAGGCATGGTGGCACACACCTGTAATCCCAGCCACTTGGGAGACTGAGGCAGGAGAACTGCTTGAGCGCGGGAGGCTTGCAGTGAACCAAGATCCTGCCACTGCATTCCCACCTGAGCAAAAAGAGTGAAACTCTGTCTCAAAGAAAAAAAAAAAACAAAAACAAAAAAAAAAAGAAAAAAGAAAAGAAAAAAAAAAAAAAAAGAGAGAGTGGGTGGGGATCAGAGAGGTCACACAGCTTTCTCAAAGTCACGCAGTCCCCAAAGCCCGGGAAGGTCTGTGAGTCTGACTGACTCTACTCTCTCCCTCTTCGTGAGGACGGCTTTGTGGTCAACCGTTGTGCAGGATAAGGCCTGCGATGGTCTCTAACCCAGGAGACACCCTCAGTCTGGTGCTGGGTCTGTGGAGATGTGAGTGCCTGGGAAAAGGTTGCAGCCCTTGCTTCTCTGAGGATGTAGTGATGGCGACGGAGGAGGAGAAGGAAGAGAGGACATTTGAGGACAGGAGGACAGGGCCAGGGACGGGATCTACGCTGAGGGCACCACTCACATACACAGAGACCCTGATCTGTTTGGAACTCTCGTCCACTCCTTCTGAGGAATCAGCATCTTTGACAATAGTGCATTGGTGTTGTCTTTTGCTTCACCTTTTGCAAAACTTGCTCCTCAACCCCTTGGCCTGCAAGGTTGAAGTCCTGGGGAGTTTTTGGTTCTCATACTACGAACAGTGTTTGTGGGCCCGCAGAGGAGCTGAAAGCTCAACCTACACTGGGGTCTTTCAAATGAATTTTTTTTCCTTTCTGTATTTGACCCAGGTTTTAATTTATTCATGGCAGATGACCTCACAGCATGTTGCCCATCTGGCAGAGCTATCTTGGAGCAATTTTAATCCGAAGAGCTTAAAGCCTTTTGATCTCCCTCGTACTTTCCATTCTCAGAGGCTGAGTAATTCAAGTAAGACATACCAGTTCAATTTTCCTTCCAGGGAAAGAAAGGAAGGGAGGAAAATGACCTTTCTGGGAAAAAGTAGGAGAATATCTCAGAAGGAAGTTTGGGGGAGAAAAAAAATCACAAGGTTACAAATAACTTAACAAGGGCAGTAGAAAATCATTGTCCTCCACCACGAAGCTCTGCCGATGTGATGACTGTAAAGTCACGATGGCAAGAGAACCCTTTCTTTCCCTTTCCTGGGAGCAATTTTATTTGACCTCTAGAAACTTTTTGCACGTGGCAAAAATCCATCTGGACTTAGAAGTGAGCAGCAGAAGCCATTTCTACCCGCACTCGAAAAGCCAAGCTCTAGGGGGACAGGACAGGAGCAAACCGAGAAAGACATTCCTGTGCAGAGTTCCAAAGTCTTCCAAAAATGACCAAGACCAACCAAGAGCCTGCAGACACCTGCCCCCTCTGCTGGGGTCTGATGCCATTCCTTTCAAAGATGTTGATAATTCAGTCCACAGACTGGCCACTGTCTTATGCCAAATCGCTTGCACTCCTTCAATCCAGAGCACTGGCTGGCAGGTGTTGTGTGTGGCTGTCCTAGCACCCAAGTTTTCCAAAATGAGAAGAAGAGTGTGGGCAAAGGTGTATTTTTATCTTCACCCCTTTTCTCAACTTCCAGAAATAATTATTGAGGCCTTTTAAAAACACATTAATTCCCTTGTCTGAATAGAGATTGAAATTTGTTAACTGATAATTAATGTCTCTTTACCTTTTAATTAAAAGTTAACTGCTAGTGGAAAGTGCCAAGGATAGTCTTTGGGCTGTGCCCAGGGGGTTCATGTGCTCCGTGTTTTGCTGGCCTGCTAGAGCTCAGACCTGGAGCCAGCGGAGGGTCTCACGGTGGTGTGTTTATGCATGGGACAGCTTAGGGACTGGTGGAGCTTGAAATAAAAGCCATTTCTTACATGCAAAATTCGAGGTAAGGCTGAAACAGTGAAATATGAATACCACCCCAAAGTCAACCACCCTGCCAATTACCAATCCCTGTCCCCTGCCTCTTGCTTGCTGGAGACCCAGGCTTTGTGTTGTCTTCAGGGGATGACAGCTGAAAATCGCTTTCTCCAGTGTCTTCTATAAGCAGAAGACGGCTTGGCCACCAGCTCTACAGCTCCACTGGGATGATGCCTCCTTTTGTCCTTCCTATTGTCACTTAACCAACTTTCTTTGAACTGTCACAGATGGTACTTAATTAAAATTTCCCCAAAGGATATATTCTTAGCGCTATCTTTTCTACCTTAGTTAATGCCATGTGCTCTATTCTGTCCAAAGTTGAGGTGGGGTGGGAATACAGTGCTCTTGGGTAGAAGTTATTTTTTCATTGTATTTTGCATAGTCTGCATTTAATTTGCATCCCTGTAGGATTCATATTTATTGAACACTTACTATGTGCTAGAGCCCTTGAGTGTTATGTGAGCCATATGAAAGAAGATATTCAACTGTTTGCCCTGCAAATCCAGACATTTCATATGGCTCCATCTAACATCTGATTTCACTTAATCCTTACAATCAGTCTATGGGAGAGGTGCCATCGAATTCATTTTTTGGATGGTGAGGAGCCGTGGTCCAGGAATGTGAAGGTATTTCTAAGGTTGCATGGTTAGGAGGCCGGCAGAGGCCACTGTCTCATGCTAAATTGCTTGCACTCTTTTGTATCTTCCTCTGGATCTCAGGACCCTCACTGTGAATTTCAAAACACTTGGACTAAAACCCACTGCTTTTCAATAGGATGCTGTGCTGTGCTCTGAGGAGGCACATGACACAAAGGTGGGTGGTTTAGTGTCATGAAGACTGGATAGAGGACGCTTTGGCTTATAGTAGGTGAGGTAGGGGTGTGAAGCCCTTGCAGTGTGGGTCAGGCTGACTGATGACAAAGCATTTTGCTCCACATGCCTTTTGCTTCCTGTTTAGAAACATGGGCCCACATGAGCCCCATGTCTCTTCAGACAGTGGAATCCAATCACTCAGCCTTCAATGAGCCCCAGCAGAAGAGGGGGGTACTTTGCTCGGATGGCTGCCTGGTGGGATGACCTGCCCCTTTTGGGAACATGCTGGCCCCGCCTGGCTTAGGACTGGTTCCTGGGCCATGATTCTGGATCAGGTGGGGGTGATCCAGCCGTGGGTGGCACCTGCCCTAGCTGGGCTATGGGAAATCTGTCCAACTGCTCACACGGGCCCTGCCACGTGTAAACTCAGGGGCTGTGGATGGTCATCTTCTACCTACCCTGTGGCCTTGAGGGACTGAGAAGACTGGTTTGCAAAGAGAGAGGGTGGAAGCTCACCATTGATGCCTCCTGGTTTCCCCGGGGCCTCCTCGTGGATCACCTGACTTCCTGTCCTTGGCTTCCATGAACTAGCCCTGTCTCCCTGCAACCCCTCCTCCTCTTTGGCTTAAGCCAGCTGGGAATGTTTGCTGGTTTTTGAAACTGGAATAAGCCTAAGCAAGATAACTCTATTGGGTCTACCCTTGCTCGAGTATAAGAGAAATGTGGAAAGTGAACCACACTTCAGAGCCCCTTTAGAAGATGAAAAGTGAAACTTAATGCAAATGTGAAGATGCTCATCTTAGACTCCACAGGAGATTAACATTTTTAGAGTAGAAAACTTTAGCTTTAGCTTTCATTGTGTAAGATGAATTTTCCATAATTATGAAGGCAAATTATCTGTGAATCTGGAAGCTATCATTATTTAAAACAAGTTCAATTAGAAAATTCCCTGGTTTCCCAACTGTAACGATTTTTTTCTTGCAAACCGTTTTTGAAATTGGCCTTGTCATTTGTCATGAAATGCAAACAATATTTACCTATTTGTTGTGCAGCTAATTTTAATAAAATGGAAATGCATTATCATACTGAACTTCATTTTGAAGTAAGAACCTGGGTGCTTTCTTACTTAATAGTTACACATCAGGTAACTATTACCTACGAATGCTTGTCAATTTTGTGTATTTTTCTTAGGCGAGAAGAGCAGCTGTTTTCCTTGTATGCGGATTATCATAGCTTAAATATTCCTGCTTAATTATCTTCAAGGCTTTATCTTTGGAAAAGTCACTGAACTACTTGGAAATAATGGTTTCAGCATCGACTAAGAAAATTATTCATGAAAAATTTATCTTCTGATGCTGAAAGGAATCATGACAGCATCAGACATTTACTCTACTCTTCTTTTATTTTTATAATTATAAGTATTAGATTCCATCATCTTGAAAAAGTAATACAGTTAATTTATGAGGACAAAAATGGACTGAGTCTGTTGCACAATGAGAACCAGATGAGCAACTCCTCAAACAAGTAGGAAAATTCTTTGAGATTTGAGAATTTCCTGAAATGTTTTTGCTAGAGTTGACTTTCAAGGTGAATCATCCATAGTCAGATAACTCAGAGTGCTTGGCAACCATAGCCCAGCCCCTGCAGAGCCCTGCTGTACCTCGGGTCTCGGTCTCAGCTCTTCATATCCAAGTCCACTTCATTCAGTCAGTCATTTGCTCACACCTCTGGGGGCCAAGGGAAAGGCTTGTTCAGTAGAGTCAGATTTCTTGTGGTCCAAAGCTTCATGTTGGCTGTGTGTGTGTGTGTGTGTGTGTGTGTGCATGCCTGTATGTGTGTGTCTGTGTATGTGTGCCTCTGTGTCTGTGTGTGTGCTTGTATGTGTGCCTCTGTGTGTGTGTGTGTGTGTATGTGTGTGTGTGTGTGAGAGAGAGAGAGAGAGAGAGACAGAGAGAGAGAGAGAGAGAGACAGAGAGAGAGAGAGAGAGAGAGAGGGAGAGACAGAGAGTTGGAAGGCAGGGGAATGGATGGGTTGGGAAATAGTCTGTGCCGGCGGCTCTGTGTGCCCAGACACCCCAATGCACCCATGTCTATGCAAAGACCATCTCTTGAGCACCAGGCCTTTTAACAGCTGCTATGGGAGCCTCACTCTCTCACTTCTGAGTTGTGAGGCTTGGGCAGTGTGCTCCCCACACGTGTCCATGTGCCGATCACTGGAACCTGAGGATGTGGAGCCTTACATGGTGAAAAGGGACTCTGCAGGTGTGATTAAGTTAGGGATTTTGTGATGAGAAGATTTTCTGAATTATCTCAGTGGGCACATTGTAGTTACAAGGGTCCTTAAGATAGAGGAGGGGACGGGAGAGTGAGAGAAGGGGTTGAGACAGCCGAGGCAGATATGGGAGTGACGCGGCGCACAAGCCCAAGAAAGACCAGGGACACGGGTTCTGTCCTGCAACCTCCACAAGGAATGCAGTCCACCTGACGTATTTTAGGCTGCTACCATCTGGAACTAAGGGATACGGGATTTGTGTTGTTTTAAGGCACGAAGTTTGTAGTGAATTGTTACAGTAACAATGGGAAGTCAATACAAACAGTCTGCTAAACCTCAGCTCATTTTGTATTTAAAAATGGGGTTAATGATGCCCAGATCACGATGGGACGAGGTGTCGTAAGGCTTGTGAATGTGCTTTAGAAACTGAAACGACATACTTGGCAGCGGAAACCTTTATCGTGTGATCTTTGATGCCAAGGGGCCATCAGGTGTAGCCCTGGAGCCAAATCATAGGGCGTTGATCACTTGTTTTGTGTTTTTTGTGCCAATGCCATCCCCTTGTTTAGTGGGGCTTACTGTATGTTCAGACAGCCAGCAGCCAAGGACGAGGGCAAACACACACACACACAAAGATGACAGAGGCTCAGACGGGCTGGCCAGGCAGAATCGCACCATGGGGAGCTGAGGCTTCGGAGCAGACTGCCTGGCCCTGCAGCTCAGCCTCTGGCTGCCAGCTTCAGCTCTGGGCAGTGCTTTCCAGTTGCCAGCCTCGGTTTCCTGCATAGGAAGTGCTGAGTGCAGTGGCTGCTCCGTGGGAACTGACAATTGTTATTACCCACTCTGCATACATCCCCTGCTCCAGGGCACGACCTGTCATTCCCACCCTGGTCCAAGGTTTTCAGCACCCGCCTTCTCCCAGTTCTGCTGAGCTTGAGGCTGTGGAGGTGGCTGGGTGGTGGGGGACGGAACAGTGCCACCAGCTTCTCCAGGGAAAATGTTATCCCCCTCATGCACATCGCAGATGTGAAAAAGAAATGCCATCTTCCCAAATAAAATTAAATACAACTCAGAGGCCCCAGGACTGACCCTGGAAGGAGAATTAAGCCTTGTTTCCTTTTCTGGAGGACTCCGTCTTCCCCTGAGGTCTCTGGCTGGAGCCCAGCTGCCCGTGTGGGCCTTTGGGCACACCATTCCCCCTCTGCCATTTGTAGAAAAAAATTCATCCTTTCCTGCAATCTCTGCTGCTTTGGCAGGAAATTCATGTGCAAAAGACAACTAAAATGGCTGGATGGCATCACAAGGAGAATAAATCCAGAAGGAACAGGACCCTAAACATCTGCATCTCAAGAGAGGGCTGGCAGTGGAGGCTCGCAGGGCCTGTCCTGTTTCCCAGGGGGTTTGACCTCATCTATTCTTGCTGCTAGACTGTGATGAAGACTCAGACACTCCAGGATTCGGCAGCCTGGGGCTTAAAAAATAGTGTCATGCTCCTTTGCAATGATCGGTTTTGGTCACTTCATCCCTCTTGGCCTCCGGGCTGGAAATGAAAAGCTGTCCAAGTGACCTCCAGGAATCCCTGGGAGTCTCAGAAGGGTACTCCTGGGCTCATGCATGAGTGAGGACGTGTGTCCGTTCTTTCTTTCCTCTCTGGCTCTGGCTCCCTCTTATCCACAGCTGCTGCCTGCCAGCCATGTGTCACAGGTTCACCACGGCCAGCTCCCACCATGAGACACAGCATCCAAGCTGAGCTCTCTTGGGATGTGCTCAGGGAATCAGACCCTCCAGGTGCTGCCTCTTTCCCTGGGCAGGAAGTGACCCTGCTGTGGTTCTGAGCCACTCCCTGCCAGCCAGCTCCCAAAGCAGCACTACTCTGCCTTCAACCTTGCCATGTCTCCTTCAGATGGGTGCACTACATACTGACTGACGATCATGCCTTGTCTAGGATCTCACCAAGGCAGTTCATGAAAGAGACAGTTCAGCTCATGGAGAAGATGGTGCAGCTCACGGAGAGGATGGTGCCATCATGGAAAGCATGGTGCCATCATGGAAAGCATGGTGCCGTCATGGAGAAGATGGTGCCATCATGGAAGGCATGGTGCAATCATGGAGTTGACAGTGCAGCTGGGCCAAGATTCTTCTTGAATAAACTCTTCTCAGGCACCTCTGAGCCGTCTTCTTAACGAGGCCTCAAGCTTGGCTTGTGAAAACTGCAGACTCTCAGCACAACTGATTTTATTTGCCTCCTACATTAAGAGACTTAAATAAACACTTGCATGGTTTTTCAAGGCTGTGTCCCTGGAGTGACAATGACTCCAGCCCCTAAAATTCCTGCTTGTGAAACCTCATCGCTGCCAGAAGAATCTACCGTTTGTTCCAGCCAACACCTGGTGACAGGCAGCTAGGCCCTGAGCCCCATTTAAGAGCAGTTCCTTTAGAAAGCTTGCAATTGTAAGTCCTTTCTCTGTCCCTTTGAGATGTAAATCTTCTACCACTTGGAACTGTCTTCTTAAGGACCTGCGAGCTGACTCACTGATTGCAAACGTTCAGGGAGATAACCCCACTCCTGTCCCCACGGGAGGGTGAGGTCCTGACTTTGGTGGGCACCTTGCTCTTATTTGCAGCACCGCCTCCTGTCCTAAAGACATGAGACGTTTGTCTCTCCTCTGGATAAGTGCCTATTAACCAACCCAGGTGTCCTGGTCACATGAACCAGCCCAGCCTAGCACCTGGCACTGCCTTTCCCTCAGCACACCCTAGTCTGTAAAAGTCTCCTTCTGGTTGTTTTGGCAAAGTGGAGCTTATTTCATGCTAGACCCCTTCTCTATTGCAATAGTTATTACTGAATAAAGTCTATCCTTACCACTTTAACTAGTGTTGGACTTTGTTTCTCTTCCATAAGCTCATGGAGAAGACAATGCAGTTCCATCCATTTCTGGCTCTTACATTGCTAACAATCAGCTCTGGGGGCCCTGAGAGGGACAGACCCACACCACCGGCTTCATCCAGGTGCTGTCATGGTTCCTGGTTCCTCTTTGGTTCTTCCTCACTGCAAGAAGTATCACTCCACCTGAAACCTCAAAGCAGAGCCCCTTCACATGTGGATATGGTGAACACATCTTAGCCATGGTGGGATCAGGGGCTCAGGAGTTTGAGATGAGACTGGACAACATAGTGAGACCTTATCTCACTATGTTCCTGAAGTCAGGGACTAGGGAGCCAGTCTTTTGTTCTCTCCTTGTTTCTCATGCTTCTGGGTCCAGACTGAGAGAGAGATTCCCTTTTGTCTGTTTTAGGAATATACAGTCTGGGTTTCCTGACTTCCCGGGCAAGTGACCCCAGAGCTATCCTGGCACAATACGATAACCATCCCCCAGAGAGATAGGATGGCTCCAGCCACAGATGGATGACTCATTCCTGGCAGGTGTCCCTGGGCCAGGGCTTAGGCAGCCAGTACCAGTGCTTGTGGATCCCCTCCCCACCGCCATTAACTTATTAGTTCAGCCCAGCTTTCTCCCATAAGAATCCTCCTTGCCTAGTAGGACGATCCAGGATGTCATAAGATGCAGCTCTTCTTCAGACTGAGGCCCCTGATTGCCACACTTCTCTACCTGCCGGTGCAACCTTGTCTCCTGCCTTGCAGGTACCGACCTAGCTGCCTCTTCCTAACTCCTGTCATCTGATGCGTGATTTGCTTACAATCTGAGATCTCCTCTGTAACTTGGCTCTGGGCCTCTTTCCCTCTTCTGCATTCAGTAATTCTTGGGGATTCAGTAATTTTGGGTAATCTCCCCTGACTCTTCCCCTCTATGTCTTTTTTTCTTTTCTTTTCTCTCTTTTTTTTATTTTTTGTCGAGACAGGGTCTTTCTGCGTAACCCAGGCTGAAGTGCAGTGGCATGATCATGGCTCACTGCAGCCTTGACCTCCCAGGCTCAAGAACTCCTCCTGCCTCAGCCTCCTGAGTAGCTGACAGGTGTGCACCACCACACCCGGCTAATTTTTAAAATTTTTAGTAGAGATAAGGTCTCACTATGTTGCCCAGGCTGGTCTCAAACTCCTGAGCTCGAGTGATCCTCCTGCCTTGGCCTCCCAAAGCCCTGGAATTACAGGCATGAGCCACTATGCCCAGCCCCGTTTCTGTGTCTTAACCCCACTCTCCCATCAGTCTCTTCTTGTCCCTGGTTCTCTCAGTGCAAATTTTCCATACAAAGAGTGCACTCACCTTCCACAGCCTCTCCCTCCCTCTCCACTGTAGAACCCTTCCCTTCACCTAAGGTTAAAGTCCCTTCCTGCAGCTATTTATCCATCCCTGGTCCTCTAGACTGGTGTTCTCGAATGTTTCTGCCCCACTCCTATGGTAGTTCTAGTTTTTTATGAAGTTTCAGGCATTTTTTTCTGTGATCCTAGAGATCAGGGATGCCAGGACCTGATATGTCCCTATGGACCATATTAAAGGCATGACTGTTACTGTTAAAGGATATGTGTTTAATGCAGAGTGGACAGTGAGCTCGTCCACACCTGAATGTCATGGGTAGGGATGGTGCTACAGATGACATTCTGGCTTTGGAATATTCAGGCCAAAGTAGGGTCATTGAATTAAATGTTAAAACCCCAAATATCTTTGGGTGAAATTCACAGGAACCTGGTTGCAAAAGCTATTTTTTTTTTAGAAGAGAAATAAAGGTGCTTTTTTGGCCAATTTCTCAATGAAAATGCTTTTGCCTTTTGGGATCTAAATATATGCTGACGTTTATGCATTTTTAAGCTTCGTTCTCCACAGCTGTGCCTTGTTTGAAACAGCTCGTGAGTGTGGCTGGTAACCCTGCCGCCGCCCTGCTGGGAACCTTGTTGCACAGTAGGACTCGTAGGTCCCCACCTCGCTGCAGCTTAATTAGGGAATTATATTTTTCTGAAGACTTTTGGTTCACTGAATTTAATAGACTGAGGAGTTTTTAAATGTTATTATATTGGTAATAAATTCTTCAGTATGATTTAGTATTTGAAATTATTTAAAGGAAGGATTCATATGAACTGGAATGAACTTATCACTTTTTATGCTAATGTTTTACAGTCTTGAAATAACTGAAATGATATGAATGTTTTGCAGGACATCAATTCTGGATATCATTTTTGCTTTCATTTGGAAAGATATTGGCATCGTTTCACAGTATTTTATTGACATAAGCACTAAGCCTACATAGGAGTAACTATTAATAGTTCTTCTTTTGTGACCCATTTAAATGCTGTACAATTTTACCCAGTAGCCACTGGGAGTGTGTTGTGGTGGGTTTACTTTTCATCTACCTCTTTCTCCAGCTTCCACCCCTACCACACACACATAGGCACACATACATACTTCTGTCTTGTTTGATTGCTTGACATAATCCTTAATACAGGAAAATGACCGTTTTTGAGTATGAAAGAGAAATGGTTTCTACCATATTGATATATCCAAGGCCAGGGAAAACCATGACGAAACTTATTTTTTTTCCTAGAGACAGGGTCTCACTCTGTCGCCCAGGCTGGAGTGTAGAGGCACGATCACAGCTCACTGCAGCCTCGAACTCCTAGGTTCAAGCCATCCTCCCACCTCAGCATCCTAAGTAGCTGGGACTACAGGCATGTGTCATCACACCCAGCTAAGTTTTTAACTTTTTATAGAGACCCATCTTGCTATGTTTCCCAGGCTGATCTTGAACTTCTAGACTCAAGTGATCTGCAGTGGCTCACACCCGTAATTCAAACCCTTTCAGCCTCCCGAAGTGTTGTGATCACAAAATGTTAGGATTACAGGTGTGAACCACTGTGCCTGGCCAAACTTTTTAATTTTAGTTTGAATTTAATTGAATTTAATTTTTTGAGATGGGGTCTCACTCTGTTGCCCAGGCTGTAGAGCAGTGTCAAGATCATAGGCTCCTGGGCTCAAAGGATCCTCCTGCCTAAGCCTCCCAAGTAACCGAGTCTACAGACACATGCCACTTTATGAATTTTATCACTGTATAAACAAATTTTCTTGGGGAAAATAGTTGGATTTTCTGAATTCAGGTGATCAGAAATTAATACTGTGTGTCAATGATAGGCTAGATCAAGAAAATGTGTCACATATATGCCATGGAATACTATGCATCCATAAAAAAGGATGAGTTCATGCAGGGACACAGATGAAGCTGGAAACCATCATTCTCAGCAAACTATCACAAGGACAGAAAACCAAACACCACATGTTCTCACTCATAGGTGGGAACTGAACAATGAGAACACTTGGACACAGGGTGGGGAACATCACACACCGGGGCCTGTCATGTGGTGGGAGCCTGGGGGAGGGATAGCATTAGAAGAAATACCTAATGTAAATGACGAGTTGATGGGTGCAGCAAACCAACATGGCACGTGTATACATATGTAACAAACTTGCACGTTGTGCACGTGTACCCCAGAACTTAAAGTATAATAAAAAAAAAAAAGAGAAACAAACAAACAAAACAAAAAACAGGTTGCAGTAAAGAAGCCGACCCAAACATATCAAAACCAAGGAAGGTGGCGATGAGAGTGACCTCTGGTCATCCTTACTGCTACGTTCCCACTAGCGTTATGACGCTTTACAAATGCCATGGAAACGTCAGGAAGTTACCCTATATGGTCTAAAAAGGGGAGGCATGAATAATCCACCCCTTGTTTAGCATATCATCAAGAAATAACCATAAAAATGGGCAACCAGCAGCCCTGGGGGCTGCTCTGTCTATAGAGTAGCCATTCCTTTATTCCTTTACGTTCTTAATAAACTTGCTTTCACTTTGAAAAAAAAAAGAAGTTAATATTGTGGGTAACAACAGCTAAGCCAGCTGTTTCTCTGTTGTTTTTGAGTCTCAGATCACTTGGGATCCTTCTGAGATGCAAGACTCCTTTCATCTCACTGACCTAAGTTGCTTTTCCCTGGAAGCCCTTGTAACCATGGACTGACCCTATAGTATTTATAAATCCTACTCATCTGTCTGTGGCCACTGCTTGGGCATTTCCAGGATCATAGAGCAGAGGCATAGGAGGGAGGGTCTAGTAATTACATCTTCTTTGCGATTAGTTTCTACGAAATAAATGGATTGTGGTTTTAACCTTTTTTTTTTTTTTTTTTTTTTTTTTGCATGCCTAGTAATTTTGGATGCCAGATGTGAATTTCATATTTTGGGGTACTAAATGTTATCATATTCCCTTAAAGGGTGTTGGATTACTTACTTTTCTCGCAGGCAATTAAGTAACCTTTGGACCAGTCTGATTCTGCTGAGACTCTGATCTGAGGCTTTGTCATGATGAGTCAAAGACTACGTTAATTCGGCCGGGCGCGGTGGCTCAAGCCTGTAATCCCAGCACTTTGGGAGGCCGAGACGGGCGGATCACGAGGTCAGGAGATCGAGACCATCCTGGCTAATATGGTGAAACCCTGTCTCTACTAAAAATACAAAAAACTAGCCGGGCGAGGTGGCTGGCGCCTGTAGTCCCAGCTACTCGGGAGGCTGAGGCAGGAGAATGGCGTAAACCCGGGAGGCGGAGCTTGCAGTGAGCTGAGATCCGGCCACTGCACTCCAGCCTGGGCGACAGAGCGAGACTCCGTCTCAAAAAAAAAAAAAAAAAAAAAAAAGACTACGTTAATTCTAATAAAAAGATGAGTGGAGCCTTTACCCCATGTCTGAGTGTTTTGAGGCTGCTTCATATTGGCTGGGGGGAAGGTGAGTGATTCCAATTCCATGGGAGCTCTGGGAATTATTCATGGAGCTTTCCCTTGAGCTTGGGTGGTTTCCTTCACTTTGGCTTCAGGGAATTTTCTCACACAGAGCTGTATTCAAAGGCTCAAGGAAATGCTCTGAAGACCTCTGCAGCTCTCTCTCCGCAGCTCCCTTCTTTTTGCTATGGAATCTTGCAAAATTAGTCTCCCTGGTGTCCCCTGGTGGAGGTGGTGACCTCACTGCCTTTTCCAGATTTACATGGTACACCCACTCTAACATGCCTCTGTCATACCTCTGTTGACATAGAGTGGGCCCTTGTTCCAGGTGATGCTACACAGTGTCCTGTGTCACTGGGTCACACACGGAGCCTCAGGTGGTGCTGCTGCACTTGGACTGATAGAGGCTTGTGGACTGGAAAGGAAACGCACACCAGAATATGTGTCAATTCCAGTCAAGGTGAATTATTGCCTCTTCTGTGGTAGAGGGAGTTTAATGACCTCAATTTGAAACCAAAAGCTGGTCTCCTTGAAAGCTGGTGCCATGTCAGGGGCTCAGACCTTCTGATCCTCCTTCCTGGCTGTGAAAGGAAGGGAGGTATTTTCTAGGTCACTGACCACATACCACGTACCTGGGGCCATGTTGCTCTCCTCTAACAAAGATGCAGCAGATGCAGTTGGGGCTGCCACTCGACTGAGTTTGAAGCACTCCACTGACATCCTCCAGGCTCTGTCTGGTTTCTGTAGAGACCACACTGGTGAAATAAATGAAGGTGGGGTTCGCCACCACCCCAGCTTCCTGTAGGTATATAAGAGTGGCCTTAATCTCTGCCATTTCACTGGGATGTGATATTACCTTTTTTTTTTTTTTTTTTTTTGAGACGGAGTCTGGCTCTGTCACCCAGGCTGGAGTGCAGTGGCACGATCTCGGCTCACTGCAAGCTCCACCTCCCGGGTTCACGCCATTCTCCTGCCTCAGCCTCCGAGTAGCTGGGACTACAGGCGCCTGCCACCACGCCCGGCTAATTTTTTTATATTTTTAGTAGAGATGGGGTTTCACCGGGTTAGCCAGGATGGTCTCAATCTCCTGACCTCGTGATCCACCTGCCTTGGCCTCCCAAAGTGCTGGAATTACAGGTGTAAGCCACCGCGCCCGGCCATACTTTTTATTTATTATTTTGGCTGGAGCAGGGGCAGTTCAGAGCTTCTACTTAGCCTTCCCAACTAAGAACACTCTTGCCACAAGCCATGAGTCTAATATGGATGTTCTGTCAACTGTCCAATGCACCTATTTCCAGTCCATCCACTTTGTACTTGTGCCAGGATCCCATCTATATTCGACCCCTGGATGCCCCTTCTCTAACAGGAAGGCCAACACTTTGGATCCCCCTTTCCACTTGGATTCTACAGTTAAAAATCTTCAAGATGTGTGAGTGTTCTCCTTTCCTGGTGCACTGTTACTCAAGGAAATGGCTATGGGTCCTTTTGAGGAAGAACTAGGAAAGTTATTACTACATACAGTAGCCTTGATGTTGGTAGATTCTTTCTCCTGGGGACTTGGCTTTCTGTCAATTGCTTCTGGACTGAAAATTGGCTCAGATCTAAAAATAGAGCAAGGAATCTTGACTTCTTATTGAGATGTCTGCTCTCAGCTCCTTGATTATCCACCTTTGGTTTCTTGTATAGATTTATAGATCTTTGTATAGGTGTGTTTGTAAAGCTCAGGTTTTCTCAATCTTGGCACCATTAACATTTTGAGCCAGATCATTCTTTGCTATCAGGAGCAGTCCTGAATACTGTAGGTGTATTAGTCCATTCTCATGCTGCTATAAAGAAATACCCGAGACTGTGTATTTTATAAAGAAAAGAGGTTTAATTGACTCACAGTTCTGAATGGTTTGGGAGGCCTCAGGAAACTTACAATCATGGTGGAAGGCACCTTTTCACAGGGCGGCAGGAGAGAGAACGAGTGCCAAGCAAAGAAGGAAAAGCCCCTTATAAAACCATCAGATTTCATGAAAACTCACTCATTCTCACAAGAACAGCATGGGGGTAACTGTCCCCAAGATTCAACTACCTCCCACCAGGTCCTTCCCATTACATGTGGGAATTATGGGAACTACAATTATGGGTGGGGAAACAGGCAAACCATATCATGCTACTCCTGGTCCCTCCCAACTCTTATGTCGTTACATTTGAAAACACAATCATGTCTTTCCATCAGTCCCCCAGAGTCTTAACTCATTCCAGCGTTAACCCAAAAGACTAAGTCCAAAGTCTTATCTGAGACAAGGCAAGTCCCTTCTGCCTAAGAGTCTGTAAAATCAAAAGCAAGTTAGTTACTTCCCAGATACAATGGGGGTACAGGCATTGGATAAATATACCTGTTCCAAATGGGAGAAATTGGCCAAAACAAAGGGGCTACAGGTCCCTTGCAAGTCTGAAATCCAATAGAGCAGTCATTAAACTTTAAAGTTCCAAAATAATTTTATTTGACTCTATGTCTCACATCCAGGTCACAGTGATACAAGAGGTGGACTCCCACAGCCTTGGGCAGCTCTATTGCTGTGGCTTTGCAGGGTACAGAACTTCCTCCCGGCTGCTTTCACAGACTGGGGTTGAGTGTCTACAGCTTTTCCAAGTGCACAGTGCAAGCTGTTGGTGAATCTACTATTCTGGGGTCTGGAGGACGGTGGCTCTCTTCTCATAGCTCCACCAGGCAGTGCCCCAGTGGGGACTCTGCATACAGGCTCTGACCCCACATTTCCCTTCCACACTGCCATAGCAGAGGTTCTCCATGAGGGCTCTGCCCCTGCAGTAAATTTCTGTCTGGACATCCAGGTGTTTCCATACATCTTCTGATATCTAGGCAGAGGTTCCCAAACCCCAATTCTTGTCTTCTGTGTATCTGCATGGCCAACACCAAGTGGAAGATGCCAAGGCTGGGGGCCTGTGCCTTTGAAGCAATGACCTGAGTTCTACCTTGGCCCCTTTTCACCATGGCTGGAGAGACTGGGACACAAGGCACCAAGTCTTGAGGCTGCACACAGCAGAGGGTGGCCCTGGACCCAGCCCACAAAACCATTTTTCCTTCCTAGGCCTCTGGACCTGTGATGGGAGGGGCTGCTGTGAGGGTCTCTGACATGCCCTAGAGACATTTTCCCCATTGTCTTGGCAATTAACATTTGGCTTCTCGTTATTTATGCAAATTTCTGCAGCCAGCTTGAATTTCTCTCCAGAAAATGGGTTTTTCTTTTCTATTACATCATCGGTCTGCAAATTTTCCAAACTTTTACGCTCTGCTGCTTCTTGAATGCTTTGCCACTTAGAATTTTTTTCTGCCAAATACCCTAAATCATCTCTCAAGTTCAAAGTTCCACAGATCTCTAGGGTATGGGTAAAATCCTGCCAGTCTCTTCACTAAAGCATGGCAAGAGTCACCTTAACTCCGGTTCCCAACAAGTTCCTCATCTCCATCTGAGAGCCTCAGCCTGGACTTCATTGTCCATATCACTATCAGCATTTTGGTCAAAGCCATTCAACAAGTCTCTAGGAAGTTCCAAATGTTCCCACATTTTCCTGTCTTCTTCTGAGCCCTCCAAACTGTTTCAACCTCTGCCTGTTACCCAGTTCCTAAGTTGCTCCCACATTTTCAGGTATCCTTATAGCAGCACTCCACTCCTGGTACCAAGTTACTGTATTAGTCCGTTTTTACCCTGCTATGAAGAAATATATCCAAGACTGGATATTTTATAAAGAAAAGAGGCTTAATTGATTCACAGTTCTGCATGACTGGGGAGTCCTCAGGAAACTTACAATCATGGTGAAGGCACCTCTTCACAGGGCAGCAGGAGAGAGAATGAGTGCCAAGCAAACGGGGAAGACCCCTTATAAAACTATCCGATCTTATGAGAACTCACTCACTATCATGAGAACAGCATAGGGGTAACCACTCCCAAGATTCAACTACCTCCCACTGGGTCCCTCCCATGACATATGGGAATTATGAGAACTACAATTTAAGATAAGATTTGGGTGAGGACACAGCCAAACCATATCAGTAGGATATTTAGCAGCATCCCTGGTCTCTACACACTAGATATCATTTACATCCTCCTAGTTCAGATTGTAATAACTGAAAATATTTTCCCCCAGCTGTGACAACAAAAATGTCTCCAGACATTGCCAGTGTCTCCCCAGGGAGGGAAGAGGAAATGCCCTGCTCCTCCTTTGGGAACCACAAGGGTAGACTGAGGGCTTTACTTGTTGGCTGCCCTCTGTCTTGTTGGTATGGGTGCTGTGTTCTATTAACATCTATTACTATAGCTTGGTGTAAGGCCAACCTGCTGCCTGCCCTTTTATGATTATTGCACCCACCGTGCTTTTGATGGGTGTATGTTGCCATCCAGCCTCTATTATTTCTAGATCCTGCCATGCATGTTGTTTTCAGGGAGCCTGGTTCTGTAGTGGTTTCCCTGATACCCAGTCCTGTCCTGCAGAGGATGGACACCACCATGCTACTCAGTACTTTTGGGGTCCCTCTCATTAGCATGTTCCTTATTGCTTTGGTAAAGGCAATGCCTTCATTGCACTTTTTCAGACTTGCAGGGTGTATCCGCTGTGGCATGCCCTCAACTCTAGCCCTTTGGTCCCCACATCCACTTTTTGTCATGGCGGGTCTGGCATTTTGGCCTCAGTCAGTATGAGCACCATCTTCTTCAAGGTTCCAAAAGCCATCCTAGCAGCTTTTAGGTATCATCTCCTGAGGTCTTTCCTAAAGTGTTAAGTCCTGTATCATAAGAGAGTTTTCTTGTATCAATGAGCTTTCTCTTGCCCAACTTCATTTTCTGCTCCTGCTCCTGCTGGTGCCTTCCTGCCTTGATCTGATGCTCAAATCCAGTCTCCTGCACATTATTTGTACATGTTGGCCAAGTCCTGCAGGTCCTTTGGGGAGAGCCCTTTCCTCCACTATAAGGCTTAGCACTCCTCCACACCAGCTTATGGGTGATTCTAGCTTAGTCATGAGTTTGGTGGGCATGAGGGAAGGTGGAAATTCTCTTGGGATAGGTGTGTATTATCCTACCAGACAGAGACTCTGCATCATCTTCAAGCACCAGGGGCACTAGCCTTCGACAGGGAGGAAAAGGCCAGTCTTGCAAGCCCAGAGGCATCAGAGGGATCTGAGAATTTGAGATCTTCAAGCACATCCACCCGTGACTCAGGATCCATTTCTATTTCAATCAGACCTTGGCCCAGCACACCTGCTGACACTGAGGATTTGGATTTGTGTGGGGTTCTGCTAGGCTCATGATAAGCCTTGGGCTTTCTTCAACCTCCTCTGCCTGTAGTCCATAGGAAATAAGAGTCTTCTTTACTTTTATAAAATAAACCAGAGCTTCCAAAACGGACCTGGGTTTCATACTTAGCCTTGAGGTCCTAATGAATAACCCCCAGCCTTGCTTTATTTCTGTCTATAGCCTTGATTTCCGCAGCATCAGCTATCTGATTTCATTGTCTTTATAACTAGTCTTTCCCACATATTTCTTGGCTGGCTGACTCAGTCTCTTCATGGTTCCCACATCGTGCATTCTTTCCACAGGTGTAGCACCCCACTTCCCCAGGGTGAGTGCCCTAACACCTGCACAATACTGCACTTCTGTGGGGCTCTATGCTGCACCTGCACGCTGCACTGAGGGTCCACACTGTCAGCTGGCTGGCAGGTGATCCAGCTCCAAACCCTGTGCCAAGGTCTGCTTTCCTCCCACTGCTCCTGATGTGACTGTCAGGTCAGTCTCCCAGAAGCTGCCTCTAAGGTGATGCTGAGAATGCGAGGTGACACTGAGCCGTGCCTTGTAATGCTGCTGTGTGGCAGTGAATGGGGCAGGATGTGGCAGAGAGAGAATTCAGGCCATGACTGAGGCAGAGCAATGCCTTAGTGGATCCTACAGCAAGCTTTGGAGATGGAATGGAAGATTCTGCAGAGTTGTCCTAAACTGGGACCAGGGGGCCAGGCCTTTTTTTTTTTTTTGGATATGTTCTGCCCCCTGCAAAGGGAGCCTGAGAGCAATCTTTTCAGGGACTCAGAATTGAGAGTTGGGTCCATCACCAACACTCTCAGCAGGTGCGCCAATGAGTACTTCAGTCCCCAGAGGGCAGGGGATTGGGGTGTGGTCCACTGTGGAGTCCAGCACAGAAACCAACCTTAGCTCTCGGCCAGAGGTCCTAGTCAATTCAGGATGCCTTAAAAGAATACCACAGCCGGGAGGGTCAGCAACAGAAAATTACATTCTAAAATTTCTGGAGGCTGGAAATCTGAGGTCAAGGTACCAGGGCTGGCTCCTTCTGAGGTCTCTCCCCTTGGCTTTTTCTCCCTGTGTCTCCACAGGGCCGCCCCCACCCCGTGCATGTCTGTGGCTCAATCTCTTCTTCTTATAAGGACACCAGTCATAATAGATTAGGGTCCAACACTTATATACCTCATTGAACCTTAAACCTCATTAGAGGTCCTATCTCCACATACAGTTGTGTTGGGGGCAGGCCTGCAGCATATGAATTTGGCAACGACATGATCTGGTCCATAGCTCTAGATGAGCAGGTTGGCTCTGCAGAAAGAATCACAGATCTGAAATTTCGGGAACAATCACTGAAAAGTGAATTGGAGGAGTTCACCTGTGTAGAGAGTGGAGACAGGGAAAATAATTAAGGACTCAACCAAGCCCAATTCTGAAAGCTGTCAGGCTGCTGAGTATCGGGAAGTCCTTTCAGCCAGCCCACAGTGCAGCCTTCAGAGCTGCAGTGGCTCTTTGAAGACAAACACCCACTGACCTTTTCATCAAAGAGAGGGGCCACGGAGGTGACACGCAGGCTCTGCAGGCCAGCCAGCCAGTGCTCATCAGCAGGACAGGCTTGGGCATTTAATTGAGCTGAAAGGAACTAGGAGTTATACAATGACCTTTTCAGCCATACATAGGGAATAATTTAAGCCTTAAGAATAGCAGCGGCTTCAGTTATGTTTGTAGCACTTGGAATTAGAAGATGTGATGAGACAGAGATCCATGGGAACATCACAGGTGGATTTTACCTGTCCCTGTCTGTCTCTCGTATTCTTCCTTTCTCTCCTGTTGGCTAGTGCCTCTTGGAAGAGCCACCTCACCTAGTGTCAAGATGGGATGGAAGGTTGCATGCATGAAACACAAATTATTTCAGATTAGAGGGAGACATAGAGGGTAAAGTTGAGAGAGAGAGAGAAAGAGAGAGAGAAAGAAAATATAAGTCATGCATACTAAGTTTTCAATAACTTCAAGAAATAATAAAACATACACACCTACTATATAGAGTGGCTAATTAAGAGTGACCAGTAGTGGGGAGAAGAGATGGGCTATGAAGCAGAGGCAGAATGATGTTTGTGCAATATTAGTTGCTAAAATCCTGGAAGACCATAGCCAAATATTTGTTAATTATTATTTTTTCTTCAAAAAGGCAGTAAAACTCAATTAGCTAGGTTTAAAACAGGTGTGTTTTGTGGGAAGATTTTTTAACATTCTAGAAAACTGGATTAAAATTTGACAGCAGACTTTTAAAATACCCTTTTTTTCTCATTTTCAAAAGAGAAAATTCTTACCTGTTGGCATGGGAAAGAGAATTTAATTTCACAGAACAAAAGAGCTTTCTTTCCTACAGCAACATTCACACTTAGTGACCACTGGGGTATTTATTTATTCAGAAGTGGTTTCAGGTGCCAACTCAGTGCTGGGTATCATGCCAGGCATGGCAATGAAAAAATAAGCAGCGTGGATGAGTTTATGTCCTTTGTAGGGACATGGATGCAGCTGGAAACCATCATTCTTAGCAAACTATCACAAGAACAGAAAACCAAACTCCGCATGTTCTCACTCATAGGTGGGAACTGAACAATGAGATCACTTGGACTCGGGAAGGGGAACATCACACACCGGGGCCTATCATGGGGAGGGGGGAGGGGGGAGGGATTGCATTGGGAGTTATACCTGATGTAAATGACGAGTTGATGGGTGCTGACGAGTTGATGGGTGCAGCACAGCAACATGGCACAAGTATACATATGTAACAAACCTGCACATTATGCACATGTACCCTAGAACTTAAAGTACAATAATAATAAAAAAATAAATAAATAAAAAAAAAAAAAAAATAAAAAAAAAAAAAAAAAAAAAAAAGCAGTGTGGTGTGGCCTGGCCTCTCTCTCTCAAGAGACTGAAAGCCCAGAAGGTGGGAGACAAGGCTTGAGTAAACAAGCACACACATTCATGCATCCTTACAGCAAGTACATCTTTCCAGGAGGGGTTTAAAGAATTAAGCTGTATGTCCATACCTATGGATAGAACCTCCAGGTTCAGGCATAGCCTCCAGGCTCAGGGCCACACCACATCCAGTGGTTGGGAGCAGGCTAGAGTCTGCTGGAAGATTCAAGCTCAGGGCAGCAGGGAAGGAGGTGAGGAGTCAAAGACAGGAGCCCCTGGGTTTGCCCGTCAGGCCAGGGATGCTGAGGCTCCCCATGTAGACACCCAGAGTGTACAGTAGGCATTGGGCTGGGAAGCAGTGAAGGCAGAAGAGGGGAGCCTCGCCATCAAGGCCAGGCTGTGCAGACTCCGTTCCAAGGAAGATGACCACCTTCTTCGTCTGTGCTGGATTAAAACAGCACTATGTCTGCAAAGGTGAGGAAATGAAGCAGAAGTTAGGTTCATTTTCAAAGTCCCCACACCCCCAGAAACTATACACAAATGATGCATTTCGTATGAAAGTCTGATGAAAAGCCCTAGGTCATTAATATATAGTGTCCCTATAAATAATCTCAAAGACAACTTGGGCCAACTCTGCCCCTTCAGGCACGCTTCCAAGAAGATGAAAATAATCTGTCCCTTATATATATATATATATAGCCATAAATTATAGAACCACATGTCTGTATTTTAATTCAGCCAGGCTGAAGTTTTCCCCAAGATCTAACATATGAAGCTGTAGATCTAATTCTTCTGAAGTTCCTTCAAAATTTATTTCCCAGCTCAATATATTTCACATATGTTTTTGCTTAGGTTGGCAGACACAAGGCTTGAATACTTCTATATTATCAGTGGAGAAAATCAGACACGGAGCAATGGAGCAACATCGCCAAGGTCAAGTAGAAAATGATTTCTCACGTCCAGGATCCAAGTTCTAAGCTTCTGGTTCAGAATCCCAATGGTCACCTACCAGTGTTTGGCTAACCTGAGAAAAGCTGAACGATGGGACACGTCGAAGCTGTTGACATACATGTGTAAAAGTAAACCACAGCCAAGCAGGCCTGAAAAGGAGATAGAAAGGGAGAGCGTGTCACTGTGTCAAGCAGCACTTCTCAAACCTGACTGCTCATCGGAACCACAGGAAAAGGCTGAAAGATTGCTCATTGACTGTCCTTGTCCCTGGATATGCTATGAAGAGGTCCAGGTAATCTTTGGTGTTCTTGATCTGACAACTGGTCTTGTTGGGGTAGTACTGTCCCCCCAGGATCAATGGGGCTAGGAGATGTCGTCCCAGGGCCCATCTGTGGGAGAGGATGCAATGTGTGTTCAGGCTGGGATGCCGCTTGACAGCCAACGTGCTGGCACTTGAGACCTGCTGGGTTGCACACTCAGACCTGTCTTGTGTCACTGGTGAGCACCGATTTCCCAGGGCAGCTTGACCCTCCCTTTGTGGCAATACTGAACATTTACTCTGTGTTCTCTATAACAGGACAACTCCACAGCTCATTAACAGGAGATAGTTATTTTGCCAAAGATATTCTGGGGAAATAAATAGGATGAAATTGCTTGCCACAAGGCAAGTCTTGAGAAAATCCCCCTTAAGGTACTTCTATCCTTTCCCTGAAATTTCTCCGCGTGCTTGCGATGGCATCTGTGTTTGTTTCCTTCGTTTCCTGTGGCTACGAGAACCAAGTACCAAGACCGCGTGGCTTAAACAACCGAAATGTATCCCCTGGCAGTTCTGGAGGCTGAAAGTGTGAGGTCAAGGGGCGGCAGGGCTGGTTCCTCGGAGACCTCTCTCCTTGGCTTGTAGATGCCGTCTTCTCCCTGTATCCTCACAGGGTCGTCCCTCTGCGAGTGCCTGTGCCCTAATTTATTCTTCTTATAAGGACACCAGTCCTATTGGATTAGGGCCCACCCTAGTGACCTTGTTTTAACTTAATCACCTCTTTAAAGACCTTATCTCCAAATAAGGTCACATTTTGAGATATTAAGGGTTAGGACTTGAATGTATGAATTCTGGAGGAAGGCAATCAGCTCAGACCATAACCCACCCTCTCGCCAGTAGCCTTTTTGGTCCCTTGGCTGCTTCCAAAGAATTGCTGAGTCTACCCAGCAAAGCCTTGGTCCAGCCCTGCACCTCCAATCCTGCCCCTCACTAACTGCTGTGTCTCCAAGCCCAGGCTGCTGCAGCCCTTGATGTGTCTTTGTGTTGTTAGAAAATGCAGGTCTGCTCCAGAGCCAGCCAGCGGAGCACAGGCTGATTCTCCACGTCCGCTCTGCACAGCCTGGAGGACCACAGCAGGGACCCCGTGGAGGCTGCCACTGGGAGGCCCCTTCTACACCTCCAGGCTGTGGGGGCTCCAGCCCCCAACAGGACAGGAGTGCCCTGGGGAGGGTGCAGTTTTGCCCCTGAGAAATCACAGGTGTCTCCTAGTATAGATAAGCAAGCCCCCTTCTTCCAATCTGTCGATCTGTCATACATCACAGATGACACTATGACTCCAGTTCCTCACCCCTGCCCTCCTTCTCCTCCTTTCCCACTACTAACCACCTGGGCAACCCTGAAGGCATCCCATGTGGGCCTTCCCAAGCATGGCACCGGGGGCGGGGGGGGCAAGAGGAGAAGGGGAGTGAGAGGAGAAGGAGGATGCTGCCTTTATTAGTTTGCAAATGATTTGTGTGGTCAGGATATGTAAATAAATAATTTATATACATATAAAAGTAAAAGAATATAACACACACACATATATATGTAAATAAAACGTTCATTTCTGTTGCTTTGTGAAATATGGGTTATTTTATAATAACTCATGTATCAAACTTCCCACTGGAGCAGGACTTGTCTACAGACAGGGCCCCATGTGAAGTGGCTGGAAGTTAAGGACACTGGTTCCCAGTAGAGTCTCTGTCTTGCTGCCTGGTGTTCCCACGGTGTGGATGAGAGGGTGCTGACCAGCTGGCGCTCCTGGCCAAGGCCTCTGAGGGTAGTCTGTGCTCGCCGGTGCCCATTTGGGGGCGCACGGCCTTCTGCTTGCTGTCCAAGGTGGACCTGAGGATGTGGTCGCATCGGTGACCTGGGCATGTAGCGAGGGTAGTCCAGGTCGGAGGGTGTGGGGATGCTGAGCTGAGGAGAGAGGATTGATGGGCTGGAGTCTGGTGGCCTGCTCTGCACAGGGAAATGAGGGGCGCTGGGGACCGGTCACACGACGCTTCAGTCTTCTCGCCAGACCCACTAAGTCCGGTACCAGGACTGGCAGAGTAACAGATGTGAATGTGCCTTCAGTCTGCACGACGCCTTTTTGGGACAGCTGAGGGCCCACTCTGACGTCTTGAAGACTCTTCAGAGTCTCACTATGTTGGGACTGAACCAAGGATGGAACCTCTTCCCAGAAAGGCTGAACAGGGCTGAGGCAAGGAGACCTTTAACCAGGCCAGGGCCAGTGCCCAGGCTCCTTCCTGGCCCCGCTGTGGTTGTGAGGAGTGCACATCAGTAAGGCTGCTGGAGCCACTCTCCTCCCTTGTAGAAGTCGTGGGGACGGACCCCCACATCCCAGTCCATCTGCTCTTGTCCTTCCAGCTCAGGGTACAAGCAGGGCCACAGATTTGGGATGAGGGTGAGAGAGCAGAGATATTAAAGTCCTTGGGCTGAGTTTTGTGTTATAAAGGGCAAGGGAAACACAACTCCTGGGAAAACCTGGAGGTGTGTGAGCCAGTGTTTGCAGCAGCAGAAAACACGCAGGTGTTTGCAGAACTCCTTTTCCCTTAGAAAAACAATCCTTCCCACTGACCTTTGAAAGGTATTTTTCATGCATGTAAATCTTGCACTCATTGAAAAACGCACAATGGCATCCCTGTGATGATCTTTGAAACTTTAGCTTTTACTTTTTTCTTTTTTTTTTTAAAGAGACAGAGTCTCTCTCTGCTGCCCAGCTGGAGTGCATTACTTTTTAAAGAACTCGAGCAATTCCTTCCATCCCTGGCGGAATTTGGAGCAGTGACCGAACGTGCCGTTCTCTTTTTCACCACTAGGTGGCCCTTGCTGCTCTCAGATGCCGGCCGGGCTTGCAGACAGGTGAACGCATTTCATTGGCTCCAGGGAGGCATGATGCCACCGGGCAGCTCTTTTTAAGAGAAAAGCCAGAACCGGTGGAGCAGCGACCCCTGAGCAGTGTTCTCTGTGCTGAGCTGCGGGACTGAGCTGTTGAGTTAGAGCCAACATGAGTGAGGTGAGTGATGCTTCGACCTGTAGAGGGAAACTTAGGAGTGAGAAGGGACCTCGGTTGAAGGATTAGTGTCAGGAAATGTGAGGGGCTTAGCAGTGCTGAGGAACAAATTAATCCTGCAATTCTTTGCTTGGAGGACTGACAGGATTGATCTCTTGGTTTGAATGGTCAGTACAGAAATTGGTTAAGTTTGCAACTTTTACAATTAACCTGAGGAAGAGAAAGGGATGCCTTGTTTGCTTCTGATTGAATTGTGACTTTGAAAAGTGCTTTGGGTTTTAGAGCTCAGAAGAGAAAGCCAATTGTTTTATTCTCTTATGAAGATGTGTATCTTTGCATGATTCCCGCGGTGGCACCTTCCAGAATGTGAGTGGGCAGGTGGTCTTCTGGTGAACACAAGCCTTGGAAGGGAAGGGACAAGGTGGGGAGAGGGCTGGCCGATGGGTAGCATTTCATGGCCCGGTTGTACGAACTATCTCTGCAGTTAATCAGAGCACCAGGGAAAGAAATGCAAACAGTAGTAGGAGCTGGGAAACATCCGTGTGTATAGATCTGTGGCTCTGAGACCGGAGGCGGCCCTGGCAGAAGGGGAGCTACAATTTTGCAAATCCAAAGTCACTTCTCTAAATATGTTTATACAGAATGTGTTTTGTTGGGGCCAACTGACAGCACGTTTGTTTTTTAAAAATCATCTTCTCCTTTTTTCTCGTCTATGAAGCAGATTAGTGGTGGTACAACACCATTCTCTAATTCAGCTCGATAACCGAGCCAAATGCATTTTCATTTCCTCTTGGTTGGCACTTAAATAATTACTTTTAAAGATCTTTTATCTTCTCTGTCTTTTTCTGACAGATGGATGATTCTTTTCTTGGAAGTCTAGGGTAAAATTAACAACTTCAGAAATAAAATGCCTCCTCCTTGCTTTTATCTCTCTGATGGGTGATTTTTGATGTAAACATGACAAGAAGAAGAGCAAAGCACTATAAAACTTAGAAATGGGGTTTGGGGCAGAGCCAAGGGTTTGAGGCAGGGAGAGACCGACTGTGGGGTGGAAGGTGGGAATTCTCCCACCACCACTACCAACGGTACCTATGACAGCAGCTAACACTTGCCTAACGGGCTGTGTGCCGACAGTGTCAGGCTCTCTCCACACCTGTCACCTTCTTTGAACCTCTCAACAATGCTGTGCAGTGGGCACCATTATTATTCCCAATTGACAGATGAGGACACTGAGGCACAGAGATGGGAACTAAGTGGCTCGAGGTTACCAGCTAATGAACAATAGAGCCAAGACTTGGGCTGATTCAATGCTCGGTGGTTGACCGCCAGGTGAATCTTGATGTCTAAATGTGTATGGAATTTGCTGAACAGCGGGGATGCCAGAGGTTGGAGGGGGAGAGGGGAGGCGAGGAGAAAGAAAGAAAGAAGTTGAGGCTCTGAAATAGAGATGGAATGATGAGGATGAGACCTCCATTTCCCACAGGCTAGGGGGAGGGGCTTTCTGCTGGACTCTACAGATATTTCAGAAGCTCTTATGTCCACATCGGCTCACCTTGCTTACAACAAGAAGGGATGGCTGCATGGAATGGCTTTTCTTCATATACAACTTATTCAATAAGAGTTTCCTATAGAAGAAGGACTTAGAAAGCAGCACAGCACTGAGGGGTGGCCTCTTGAATCAAGTCAGCTATCCTGGGATTCTGGCTCAGTCATGCCATCTCTTGCTGAGGCTCTTGGCCAGCAAAGTGCTCATGAACTCCCCAGGATGCTCAGCTCTGCTGGGCTCACTCAACAGTGCAGGTCTCCAGGGAGAAAGCGTGTGTTCCAGAGCTCACCTGTGATTAGGGTCTCAGCCTGGTTCTTGCTGAACATGTAATCAGGGCAGCTCTGCAGTCACCGCCCTGTTCTGGCACTTATCAGACACATGATAGGTTCTTACAGAGCTCTTGCCTTAGTTCCTTTCATGTGGATAAAAGCACACAAGAGGCGCATCCCACTTTTCTGCCTCCCCTTGCTGCTCACAAAACCCCTCCCAGCTCCCTGCGCCTCATCATCCCTCCTGCCCTCTTCTCCCCCTCACATCACATGAGGCCCCCTCCCTCTGACCACCAGGGTGGCCACCGCTCCTGGCTGATCTCCACGTTCCTGGGCGTGTGCTCCTTGGAGAGCAGGAATTTGTCCTTTGACTAAACCTCAAATCTGCTTAAAATATTTAATAAAGTGGAACAGAAGCTCCTTTCTGGGTAGAGAACTGGATCCCCCTTCACGGCGCCCCTCAAGGGGTTTCTTTGGTTGGATGAATTAAATGTGGCTTCTAGTTTTAATAACTCTCAGGTGGAAATAGCTTTCAGATCATCATTTACTTGTGGGTGTGACTAATTACCAAAGAAAGCCAGAGCAATGGAATTTGCCAGACTTTCCTTGACCTTAGGATTGATTGGGGTCTGGTGGGCAATAGTGCCTGCTGCCGCGCCAGGGCTGAGTGCCTGCTGTAGAGACTCCGGAGCTCATTAGCTGCTTACCCGGGCCAGTGGGTGAGCCTGCTGGGTGGAGAGGACCCCAAAGTGTCATATACTCCCCGGGGTCTGCTCTGCACTTCCAGGCCTCCCCGCCTTTAAGGGAAAGATGGAGCAACAAAGGGAGCCTCGAACTGGCTTTAAACTGGGCAGCTTTGCAACAGGACGTCTTCTTTACTTCCTGTAACAACACTTTTTAGGGAAAATGGCATGCGATAGAAAAGAACAGCTCAAGAAAGTAAAGTACAACGAGGAAAGTAAAGTCCAAATTTAGGGTAATGTGAGAGAGAGGAGGTGGTTAGTGGGGGTGTCTGATTTACATTTCAGTATTAAAATATGTCAGATGTGCCTGCAGCAATCTATGAGATGAATTGGAAGAGAATGTAGCAGGGATCAGAATGCAGGCTGAAGTCTATCAGCTGGATCAGAAATCCTAACCACCACAGCCTCAGTTTACAAGGTGCATGCTTTCTCCCTCATCGTACTCACCCAGGCACAGGAAAAATGATTACCTTTCTTTAGTCACTTAAAAGAGCTTTGAAAAAAGAGTTCCTGCAGTAATGACAGTCAGTCCCGTCTTCTCCTTTAGGTGTCTATTTTTAAGTTGCTTTTCAAAAGAACTCACTTAGGAGAGCCGGGGGCAAGGTTGGAAGGCATAAGGACGAACATCTGGAGCGTTTAAAACGTGACACCCTTGGCCTGTTTAGGGTGCGGGTTGGAGACGTTCCAGGTCACATAATCAAATGACAGCTATTAATTGGACTCGAGACCCCTTTGGGAAAAGCCTCTTTGTAACCCCGAGTTTCACGGTCACGGGCTGGGCTCTTTTCTTTCTTTGGCGTGGACAGGAAAGTGCAACTCAGTGCCAGGCCCGTGGCTCGCTCTTTCGTCCAGACATTGGCCGCAGCGAAAGACGATGCCCATCAAAGGCATGGTTTGAACAACACCAAGGACATTGAAGGGCAAATCTTTAGATACGCATGTCTGTTCTTAGCACCCAAACAGAATCAATGTCAAATTTAATGCATACGTTAAAACATACAATAATCTCTAAAGGAAGAAGAAAGCTGTAAATGGCATTTTTCTTGACAGATTGCAAACGGGAGGCTTACATGCAGTTAACTCGTGAGGTGAGGGCATAGAATAAGCCTGAATTTAAAAAAAAATGTTTTGCCACTGATTTAAAAGTATCATACAACAGTGGTTTGGGGCTTACATAGTTGACTATCATGGTTACCCAGTGGAGATACTAATGTTAAAAAGAAGCAGAGCCTAAGAAGAGAAAGATTACAGCTTTGAGCTTCTTATGATATAAGAGTAAACTCAAACAGATGCTAATGGGTGGGTGATTAGATTTGTAAGGAGCTGTGTGTTTTAGACCAGTTGTTAAGCACAGATTCTGAGGGTGACTGTGTAAAATGTGGGTTTTGCAAATGGTCTGGAAAACCCAGCAACAGAAGGTCAAATGACAATTCAACTTCTTAAGTAATTATAACCCCATTGGAGGGTGCACCAGCAGCAAACACTCTGACAGATCAAGCAAGATCGGTTTTGGTTTTGTTGGACAACACCATGAAAGATACTCTTTCCTCTAATTGGGGATATTAAGTCCACACAGTCACCAGTTACAATTTGGGTTTGAAGTTCAACTTTTCCTAATAGAGAAGGGGTCAAAATTAAGCAGGAACATGTGTTTCACGGGGCTGATGATTGTAAAGAGTTGCCGTAAAACTTGTTTCCCCAATCATGCATTTTATGAAGAAATGCTGTGGGGTTAAAAAGTCTCAGGTTTTCCCTTTTGAATTGTAAGAATGACACAATGCAAGATGTATATTTTTTTTCAAAAAGAAAATAAACGACTCACTATAGATTTTATTAAAGGTGTAGTGAAGTAGTGTGATCAAGATGAAAAGAAAACATGTGGTTTTGTAATGGAAATTTTCTTAAACTGATGCTGAACACATTCTTTGTGTTATTTATTTATTTATTTATTTAGTTAGTTAGTTATTTTTTTGAGACAGAGTCTCGCTCTGTAGCCCAGGCTGGAGTGCAGTGGTGTGATCTCTGCTTACTGCAAACTCCACCTGCCGGGTTCAAGCAATTCTCCTGTCTCAGCCTCCCGAGCAGCTGGGACTACAGGTGCCCACACCATGCCTAGTTAATTTTTATATTTTTAGTAGAGACGGGGTTTCACCATATTGGTCCGACTGGTCTCAAACTCCTGAGCTCAGGTGATCTGCCCACCTCGGCCTCCCAAAGTGCTGGGGTTACAGGTGTGAGCCACCGGGCCCGGCCTGTGTTATTTTAAAAATTTCTATTTTCTACTCTCAGTGCTTCATTAGAGATGTGATCGGGGGAAGGCATTCACAATTTGTCTGTGATCCTTCTGTTCTTAGACCACTGGTCATGTTGAACTATTTGGACACACAGATAATATCAGGACTAAGCCTGGGGCTTTTCATTAATTTAGAATGACTTTCTAGAAAGGTCTTCATACTGGGATAAAAGAAGAATTTTAGGGGATGCATGCATACAGGTTTATGTTATATTGAATGATATTTTTATGAAACAACATTAAAAACCATGCTGTTAAAGTATTATAGGCTGCATAGTATTGATTAGAAGCATCCTAGACTGTGAACTTCCCAACAGGGACAATTTTATGTCATTTACAAGCCTGACTGCTGATTTGGCACTTGGTAAATGTCCAGTTACTGAATGAATAAATAAGTTTTGGGATGTGGATTTATCAGTTGCTGTCATCAATAGGCCAGGCATTCTCTTTTCTAAATATTGAGGCTTGCGGTTGGGATACATTTGGAAAAGATGTATTCCGTCTTTTGTTCTTTACTCCTGGTTTGAAACCCGTGTTTGCTATTTAAATCCTTTAATGTGGGAAATGGGTGCATTGTTATATACACAACACAAGTGCTCTCGTGACAGTAAAAGAAAATGAGAAAAAGTAAGAAGAATCTCAACAGAAGGAACTCGTGGCATTTGGGGAAATGTCAGGGAAAATATGGGAACTGAGCGAGGGACGTACAATTCTAATATCTCATGTTTCTGTGTTGTCTCCGTTGAGACTAACTCACTTCAGATAAGCTCAATGAAATTCAAACAAAAGAGACTAGCCAGAGAGTCAGAGCCTGTGAATCCCTTGGAAAATGGTTTGCTGTATTGAAACAGAAAACCAATTTAACTGTGATTAGAAGAGAACAAGGGAGAGTTCTAAGCAGATGTGCAGTGATATAGGCCCTAGTGCCCAATCACCATCAGCCCAGTTGTAAACTCTGGCATATTGTTGAGGGTAAAATATATCTAGCACGTGGAAAGCAAGTTGCATATTATTGCAAGTAAATAGTTTAATTATCACCTAAAATTAATTCTTAATAGCATACTCATTAGTTAACATAAATAATTGATATTTGAATATTTAAATATTTTAGTAAATTTATATTTGAAACAGGAATATATGCAAATTTATATGCAAAAAGGGATGGATTCAAATTTCTCTTCTTGGGGAGTTCGAAACTGAATTGCACGTCCATATCCTTGGGTGATTAATCTGATAGGATCTCTGCTTTTCAAAATTCAAAAGGGAAAACCTGAGACTTTTTAACCCCACAGCATTTCTTCATAAAATGCATGATTGGGGAAACAAGTTTTACGGCAACTCTTTACAATCATCAGCCCTGGGAAACACATGTTCCTGCTTAATTTTGACCCCTTCTCTATTAGGAAAAGTTGAACTTCAAACCCAAATTGCAACTGGTGACTGTGTGGACTTAATATCCCCAATTAAAGGAAAGAGTATCTTTCATGGTGTTTTCCAATAAAACCAAAACCGATCTTGCTTGATCTGTCAGAGTCTTTGCTGCAGGTGCACCCTGTCATCCCCAGGAATAAACTATTTGCCATTCGTCTTCCCATCTTTCAAATGAGGTGCCATATGAACGATGAATACAGAAACGTTTTCCCATCACCTGGGCGCAGGTGCTTTTTGGGTATAGATATGGGAATGTTCGATAACGGATTGTTTTATGCCACAAACAAAGCAAGCTTGCCACAGTCATCAATGGCTCAAACCTATAAACGCCACATTCATGTTGGGGTCATTCTACATGAACAATTTAGCTTAAGCCACCCATTCCAGGCATGGGTCTGCTTGTATGTTGTTTATGCTTCATGAAGAGCTCTAAATTTATGCTTCAGAATCTCACTGAATTTACTGCTCGTTCCATTTCTAAAAGGGAAACACTTGGCCCATATTTATGACATTGCCGGTAGAAAAATCAATCACCCACTAAATGCCATTGTTTTATATTTTACTCTTAACCTGCCATTTTATAAATAAAAGGAAGACAAATTAGACTCATAAAGCAGGAAGAAGGTAATCATCCACAAATTGAACATTTAAGGGCAAGGAAGCAAAAGCTGTGAACTGTTCCAACCATTCAAATAAGGCAATTTTCCTCACAAAGGAGCTAGAATAGAGAGCAGAGGAGTCCCTCTCTTCAAGGTTTCTGCCCTCTATTTTAGGACAGTCTTGGACTTGGATGAGACTACACCATCTCTAGCCATACACGAGTCAGACCTCTGCCTCGTAGTTCGAAAGACAACTTTTGAATGTTAAATATTATTTATGACGATTTGATAGCAAATTGGGATCCAGATTGGCTTGAGATCACGCTATTCCTGGCATAACAATCCAGGTCTGTGGTATAGTGTCATGACAAAAGACACAGTCATCTGTTCCCATAGCACCACACCTGTGGTTTGGTCAATAATCGAATGAAGTAATGGTTATTCTAATTTTATACGACCTCTGAAAAAAGGACTCCAGAAGTTGACAAGACCCATTAACATGTGTCTTAACCAAATAAGAGTAAAAATATAACAAGGAAACACAAGAGGGAGAAATAATATAATTTCTTCCTTTTCTTCCAAGATCTTAAAATATGTATATATAAACATCTGTCCATCAGGTGCTAGTATTATAATATTTTAATACTAAAATACAAGTTCTAGTATTTTTTTTAAAAAGCTAGTTAAAAGATTACACCTGCTTTAAAATTTATGATTCTTATGTACAGTAGTTTCCCCTTGTCTTCAGACACTCAGTGGATGGCTGAAAGTGTGGGTGGTACCGAATCCTATGCATGCTATGCTTTTTCCGTATGATGATAACTAGAAGTGTTACTAAGTGGCTACGGGCAGGTAGTGTGGACAGTGTGGATACGCTGGACAAATGAATGTTTCATGTCCTCAGACAGCAAGCGGTTTCATAATGCTACTCAGTACAGAGTGCAATTTGCAACTTACGAATTGTTTATTTCTGGGATTTTCCATCCAATATTTTTGGACTGTGGTTAAGAGCAGGTAACTGAAACCTCAGAAAGTGAAACCAAGGAAGGTTGAGGAACTACTGTATGCAATTTCTTTATTAAATAATAGCCACTGTTTCATTAGGAGTTGTTAGAAAAATATCACTTTTTTTTTTCATGAGCTCAGCAAAATGACCAATTGTATTTAGCGTTTTCTTTTTCAAATTGTAAATTTTCTCACTTTTTTTTTTTTGGTATGCAGACAAATCTCTGATGCAATGAATGGGTCAAATTTCAAGCTGAGTGTGGTTGTGTGACAGCATTCTGGGTGCTCGTCTCCTCATCTCTGAAGGGTGACAGCATGCACACAGACACTGGCGCTGCCACAAACCTGCCCATGTTCAAGACGGGCGATGGTGTGGAGCCTTCCTTTACAGATCTTATCTCTGCATCTTCTAGAGAGTTTTAGATAGAAATAGCAAGAAGCAAAACTTCAAATCATTATGCCATAGTGACATCTTCTCCTTAAAACAATGAAGGGTGACTTGACGTAATTTTGTCCTCTTGCCTTCTATGACTTTCCACAACTGTCATTGCTCTAACAACTGTCTGTTTTAACATATCAATGTTCTGAGAACTATCTTCTCAATCTTCCTGAAGATCCATAACAGAACAATGGAATGGTGTCCACAATGATTATGCATATCAATATTCTGAAGTTTTTGATAGTGTACCCTAATAGGAAAAAAATTTGACCATGTATACACAACAAATATTTTTTGATTTTACAATTATGTATACATGCTAATATGCTAATATAGTAAGAGTTAATTGTTAAAGGAAGGGTATGGAAATCTAATTCCAATAGACTTTTTGGTAACTGAACTTCTTTTTGAGTCTAATTTGATGGCTGAGGTTTTTAAGCTTGTATTGATGCCCATGAAGACATCCTAAGAATAGAAGGTTTAGTTAGTGTTTCTATTGTTTCCTTGGTGTTTGTGCTGGTGGTGTTAGTATTATTTTCAGTCTATGATTTTATGCAGAATTTTTCAATTGTGGTAAAATACATATACAATTTACTATTTTAACCACTTTTAAGTGTACAGTTCAGCAGTATTAATTATATTAATTATGTTTACACTGCGAAACATGTCCACAGAACTTTTTCATCTTTCAAAGCCAAGACTCTGCATCCATTCAACAACCACTTTCCACTACCCCGCCCCTATCCCCTGGCAAACCCATTCTATTTCTTACCTCTATCAGTATGACTACTTTAGGTACCTCATATGCATGGAATCATACAGTATTTGTCTTTTTGAGACTGGCTTATTTTACTTAGTGTAATGTCTTCAAGGTTCATCTATGTTGCGGCCTGTGACTGTATAGGAAATTTTAAAAGCCACTTACCTACTGCAGGAAGATTAGTTTACTTAAAGGTAGATTGTATAACCTATAAATCCTCTTAACGGAACACAAGGAACTGCAATGCATCATGTGATGATATGCTGAGAGCAAGTCAACAGGCAGTGTGTCTGGGACAATCTCCAATTGTGGCACTCCTACTCTTTCCTACCCACCAAGTGATGTCAGTATCAATCCAGATATTAGCTATTAATGAAACCTAATTTTTAAATTGATCTTAGATCCTACACAAATATAAATAGAAATCCTAAAGAAATCTTCTTTACCATGAGTGTTTGTGACAGTGAAGCACCTTACAACCCCAGAGGTGCCGTTGACACTGTAGTCTGTGCCAACAGCACCTCTTGGAGTTGTGCTGTGAACAACCTATGCCACTGAAAATGGTGGTTCTGCCCTTCCTTGAGTTGGCATCAGCCTGCTTAAGGACTGTTGACCTTGAGAAAGACTGTCAATTTTTATAGTTCCACTTAGAATTCAGGGAATCAGAGAAGGGCATTGCTGCCATTTCATTCAAAGTGGTCATTTTAAAATAGGGGACTGAGTGTCCAACAATGAATCTTGTGCAAAATCACAGAGCTTCTTGAGAGAAAGCCTAAGTTTCCCTTCCACATTTTCCATCCTATTCCATTTGTCATTTTCTGGATACAACCCAATTTCTTTTAAACCTGTGGGAATTCCACTTAGGGTTTGCACAAGTAATTTATTAAATTAAAATTGTCCTGAATATTTTTATTAGCCTTGAGTAAAAAAAGAATAGCCGCAGAAATCTTGACAAAGCCATTTTTTTCTTCACCAGGTCTTCCACTCTATTTCTAGGGATTCCAGCTTCCACCCCGATATCCCCAGCCTCCCATCCCATCACACACGGAGAAGCTGAGAAATGTTCATAATGCTACCCTGTGGAATGTTTCATTAAGACCCTTATTGGACATGGTGGCTCACTCCTGTAATCCCAGCACTTTGGGAGACCCAGGCAGGAAGACTGATTAAGCCCAGGAGTTAGAGACCAGTCTGGGCAATATGGCAAAACCCCATCTCTACCAAAAATTAAAAAAAAAAAATAGCCGGGTGTGGTTGTACATTCCTGTAGTCCCAGCTACTCAGGAGGCTGAGATGGGAGGATGGTTTGAGCCCAGGGGGTGGAGGTTGCAGGGAGCCATGATCATGGACAACAGAGCCAGATCCTGCCTCAAAACAAAAACAAACACAAAAACAAAACAATCAAAGAAACAAGACCCTTGTTGGCAAAGTTTTCTTTTGTTTTGCCTGGTAGTGTTCTTGACTTCGAGGTTATACCAATCACCTTCAAGCCTTGCTTACTCTCTAGGGTTCTGTTTGAATGAGAAAGAGCATTCTGAACCCTAACATATACCATTTTTAGAAAACGTTTTTCCAGAAAATGGTGACCCTTTTTATGGCCAAAACTGTTGCATATATAATCAGTTATTACAAATTTTGTAGTCACATTTCTTTTTTTCTTCTAGATTGTGATGAGAGAGAGAGAGAGAGAGAGAGAGAATGAGAATGTCTTCTTCTATACCATTTCATCTTCCCAGCGTTGTATCATTGAACTCACATTGATGGAGAATCAATAAGACGTGGTCCTTACCCCTTAAAGAACTTGTAGGGGGAGACAGAATCACATAAAATTAACTCTACTCTGGTGTCCATGCAGAGCTACAGGCCTATCTCTGTATAAAGCAAGTGCCAGGATGCATGGGTTAATTTGCCATTTCTCACGGCTGGGAAGGAGAGGAAAGGAGTTGCCAGTGGTAACCTTTCCAAAGCAGCCAGGGCTTACACAAGTAGGGGCTCAGCACACATTGATTGAAGAATAGCACTATGACAGCACTCTGTGAGTCTTAGAAGTCATACATTTTAGAGCCATGTGAGAATTTAGCAATCTTCAAGCTCATTGTACAGATACATGTCCATTATGATACTGTAGTTAATTCTGAACTCCTGCCTGGTGATTAAAAATTGCTTTAAACATGTTGGACATTTTCTCACCCATGTCAATGAATATTCGGGCTGTATGGACTTGTTACATCTTTCTTTAAAAGTGAAAAGTCTTCTGTGTATTGGAAAGAGATTAATGAGGACAGTCAATTACATTTTTGAAAGTGCACATGTTGGTTGGTTATAAAATGTATATGTTCCTATTGTGAGAACTGTGTACATGGATTTAGGTATGTCTGTAATTTCCCTTTGTGAGAGTATCTATCCGTGCTCGCTCATGGTAGAGTATCATTGCACTCTGTATCTCAGAACTTCTAGCGGCTTATTAACCAATATATTATTGTCTTCTATTTGAAGCTTGTTCAGGGAGTGGGCTCAACCCTATATTTATAACTCTGTTCTCACATATGCTTAAGCCCTGTCAAAATATCTAGATAATACTGTGCCACATCTCAAATATCATTTCTGGAAATGTTCGACACCTCAGAAATGTGGGATATTTTACTTCTTCTTGAATACAATTTTCTTTTCTTTCCTTTCCTTTCCTTTCCTTTCCTTTCCTTTCCTTTCCTTTCCTTTCCTTTCCTTTCCTTTCCTTTCTTTCCTTTCTTTTCTTTTCTTTTCTTTTCTTTTCTTTTCTTTTCTTTTCTTTTCTTTTCTTTTCTTTTCTTTCTTTCTTTTTTTCTTTTTTTTTCTTTTTTTGCGACCGAGTTTCACTTTTTTTGCCCAGGCTGCAGTGCAATGGCATGATCTCAGCTCACTGCAAACTCCACCTCCTGGGTTCAAGTGATTCTCCTGTCTCAGCCTCCCGAGTAGCTGGGATTACAGGTGCCCACCACCACACCCAGTTAACTTTGTAATTTTAGTAGAGATGGGGTTTCACCATGTTGGCCAGGCTGGTCTCAAACTCCTGACCTCAAGTGATCTGCCTGCCTTGGCCTCCCAAAGAGCTGGGATTATAGGCATTAAGCCACCATGCCCGGCCAAGAAAATTTCTTAAAATAGATGTAGCAATTTGTCAAGCACCTCCACCAAATACCTCCTTCAAGTTCATAGTTATTTTTCATCCAGATTCCATCTTTGCCATCTTTAAAAATGATTCATTTCATTTTTCAGGCACTATTCTATGAACTTCCATGTCATCACTTTTTTGCTGAGTTCTTGTTGGGAGCCAGAATTGGCTGAAATTCCTATGAGAGTTCCCCCACAGTTGCATTTTGGATGAGGATTTCGAATTTTCACATGACAAAATATAAATGCCGCCAAATGTAACTCCAGAGGTACAAGCAGTGGTGTTGGAGGCCCCTTCTCTGGCTCCTTAATGTCCTATTAGTATTACAACAAGGAAAAGAGATACGGGCTGAAGAGTCAGGCAGATGCTGGCAGAAGTGAGGCCATTTAAAAACACACCACAGTTCTGTAACGCTCCCTCCTGGCCCCCTCTGCCTTCAGCCTCGTTTGAGGTAACGTAGCTCAGCATTGGGACATCCATAAAAGCCTGTGACAGGGAGTAGGGCAGGACCAGTGACACAATTTGTGGGCCCAATGAAAAATCGATATGATGCCCCTTGTTAAACATTGATTAGAATTTGAAGATGGGAACAGCAACATATCAGACCAAGCCGGGGCCCTTCTGAGAGTGGGCCCTTTGGACCACACGGGTCACTCTCCAGTGAGGCCAGTCCTGGGTCAAAATGAGAAGCATCCCAATTGCTTTTTAATGGAAAAAAAAAAAAAAAAAAAAGAGGCAGAGCTGAAGAAACATAATTCCATTATCTTTGCAATGTCTGAAGCCATACATATATGTATGTGTGTGTTTTTAAAAGCCATATAAATGCTAAACTCTGTGTGCACATGTCCTTGAGTTCTGATTCCAACTGTCTTTACTGAGTGTTGGTTGTTTATCCAGGTGAAAGCATCTGCTGGCCAGTTTTGTCCCAAGTATTTTTCTATCAAGTCTTTGGTCCTCACTTCCTCTTCTTGAGTATGTCCAGAGGGAACAGAATGCAGATGTACTAGGCTTTTTCAATTAAAGAAACAGTTTTGCAAACAGGGCTTTGGAAATAAAGAGATCTACCTTAGTAATTCCAGGATCAATATGTGCAGATAGGAAGTAATTTGGTGGTGTGAGCTTTGGCCATTTGTAAGTGCTTCGTCTCTGGAAAACAATGTTTAAATTGGAATTGGGTTTTATTTTACAGTCAATTAAATCCTTCTGGATTTCAAAGGAATTTGAAACAAAATATGGAACAAATATCTACTATGAAGGAGGCACAGCTGTTAGACTGAGTTGGTTGTTGGTAGTGTGCATTTTTTTTGTGGGGAAAGTAGAATTTTCACTTCTGCAGAGAGCAGCTGATCAAATGGCCCATATAACTTTTACCTGTCTTCTTATCTGAGTCTCCATCATTTCTTGGGCTGTGACAGCTGATTTAGGACAAAACATTCCCTTTTTCCAAAAGTATCCAACCTCAGGCTTCTACTGTTTTCTGAAGCTATTTTTGTTCTAGTTGAATGTTGAGGGGGAAAAAGCCTGGCTGTTTGTTTATTATTACACCAAAAAAGAAAATCTCCATCTTCTGAAGCTTGGGACACTCACTGTTGGAGAAACATGTTTAGCAGCACACAGTGCTGAATGAACTACACATGTGCATTCCATCGCAAGAAGTCATTGCAGGAACAGTGGCAGCAGCCTCCACAGGAAGAGGGTTTGCATGGGGGTCTAGGAAGCCAGTTAAACACCTGAAAAACACGTTGAGACACCTGGAGAGTGAATTATGAAGCAAGAACTGTTTTCACAGTCCCAGAGTCCTGTCCTCACAGATGCATGAAACGTACATCTGTGGTTCTGACATCACAGCAGACACGGCACCCTGAGTGATGCATTATTGAGTTCCCTGACAATGTGAAATGCATTTGTCCCGTCTTTTTCCTAAAATGGCCCACCTATTTTCAAATGCAGAGTCTTGTGCGATGTCATACATTTCCACAATGTTGCTTTAAAATAAGAAAGGGCAGGAAACATGGTTCCAACTCTGCAACCAGATGGACTGAGGCATAACACGTCTGCATTGTTGACAGCAGAAAGGGGGCGTCCAAGTCAGGTTTTCCATCTTCCAAGCCAATCTTTCCCCCTCTAGACCAGAAAGATGAAATGGCAAGTTCTCAGACTACCAAGTCGATCTGCTCAGACTCCAATTCCATTCCCTGACCCCCTCACGTAGCTGTAACAAGCTTGGGCATATTCCTAAGCCTCTCCGTGTCTCAAGTTTTCTCTCCATCCGGTCGGGATAAAGGTAGTAGCCACCTCATAGTAGGCTTGTTTCCATGAAAGTGTTTAGCTGTTGTTACTGTGACTGAAAAAACATAGCTGCTTGCATTTGCAGACAGAGCCTTGTGCCTTGGTGCAAAGAAAGCAAAACATCTTTACCGAACTTGGAGGTGTCATCTATTCGCTCAGCTCTAAATATGGGCTTCTCTTGGATAACAGTGGGTTTGGCCTGTGTCCTTTCTTTCTCACACCTTTTTGTTCACTTGATGAGGATGCTGAGTGCAGCAGTACATTATGCGTGGCTCAACCGTGGCAGAGCCAGTGTGGCCATGATGAGAGATCATTCAGGATGGATGACTGCTAAGGGACTGGCAGGGCAAGAGTCTCCCAGCTATTGCGACATTTCATTCTGTGGTCTTTGGTCATTCTTTGGCTTTTATCTGAGTACACCTGGCATGGCATTTTACCAGCTGTATTGGGGAGGACTGGGGGAATGGAAAGCTGGCATTACTGCTGAAAGCGAAGGAAAGATGTGTCTTTCTCTGTGGCCAGTTTTTGTAATCCAGGAAGACCCCATGTGAGTTTTCTGATTTCATGTCATCTTCCCTAGCCTTTGAAGTACAAAATTGCTAGAAGAACCACATCATCCTCGGAGGGACAGGCAGGCGTCCTTAGTGTTCTTGAAATGATTACATCGTCAGTTTCATTTAGTTCTAGAAGACTGGCCCTGCCTGTTGGTTTTCCCCCTTAATCATCTGTATAAGAAAGACTTGCCCTTAAATGGGTGAGTTACAGGCACAGCTCAGTTTCTGTCGTTACACTAATCTTTCATTGACAGTTTTCCACCCTCTGTTACTCTTGGCATCTGGCTGGTCAGCCATAACTTCTAGGGATGAGGAGAGAAATCGAATCTCTTCTATTCTCCTCTGGCACCTTCTACATAGACTGTGAGAATATAACCTTGTAATAAACATTGGGGTCTCTTTGCCTTTGTCCGAGAGCCCACTGTTGTTGTTGTTTTGTTGTTGTTGTTTCTAATGACAGCAGCTGCTCTGGCTAGCATCTGGCTCATATGCCAGCCGTCTTTATTCTGAGACTAATCTAAGGATTCAACACAAATTCAGGAAGGCAATAAAAGAAGTGGGGTGGATGGAGAAGCATTTCTTTTGGTGCAGTTCAGATGCAGAAGGTGGTAGACCCCCACATTTATGGATTGTCCTAGCACCCTACAGATCCATGGGGCTTCCAAGGGTGACTTGGTGGGGTGGGGTTGGGGGCATGTGAATTTGACTGTAGCTGGAATAAATGGAGGTGCTTATATGTTGATTCCTGTCCCCTTTGATCCAACCTCTGGCTTGGGGAGAGGCTGCTGATTGGGGCAGATGCACACACCTTGTAGCAGGGCCACTGGGTTCTCTTGGTCTTCCGTCCACATTTCTTCTTTGTCATCAGCGCACCCTCCTCCTGTATCTTCCCTTTCTGGAAAAAATATGAGCTGTGATTTGTATGAAACACACAAAATGCATCCGTTGGAATCAGAGATCCAGGAAACTTCAGCTGAAATGAACAACTTAATAACACGGGTAGAGCCTGCATCCTTTCATGAGAAAAATGACACAACTATGAGTATTCTTTGTTTGGAGTCTCTTAACATTCATATGAGGTACATATTTCTGTGTTTCATTTTATTTTAATTCACCGTGAAAAAGAAACTGGTCAGATAAAGAAACCGAGGCTTTGAGGAGCGGAATCATTTATTTGTGGTGATTCAGCCATATTTACTCCTAGTCTTTCAACTGTGAGCTCAATGCACTTTTTTCATTACCTTCACTATATTGCAAGTTGAATACAATGGGAAAAAAAAAGGAGAAACATCTCTTCTTAAGCCTGTTTTACCATTATTTTGCTCTGATTTTTCTTAGAGACCAGACCCATGCAACATGAGCATTTTAATCTCATTTAGTTCTCACACATTAAAGAGGTGGGTATACTGTTATTGTCATTTAATAAAAACAGACACTGAGGCTCAGAGAAGTCAAGTGACCTGAACTGGGCCACACAGCTGCTGGGGGCCAGGGCTGGGATTACCTGGGTAGTAGGATTCCAGCACACTTATTTTTGAGGTTAAGTTTATTAAGGTGTAATTTACATGTGGTAAAATCTACCCCTTTTAGTTGTATGTTTGGTGAGTTTTGACACATACGCAGGTTTTTTTTTTTTTTTTCTTGAGATGGAATTTCTCTCTTGTTACCCAGGCTGGAGTGTAATGGTGCGATCTCGGCTCACTGCAACCTCCGCCTCCCAGATTCAAGTGATTCTCCTGCCTCAGCCTCCCAAATAGCTGGGATTACAGGCGTGCACGATCACACCCAGCTAATTTTGTATTTTCAGTAGAGTCGGGGTTTCACCATGTTGGTCAGGCTGTTCTCAAACTCACCACCTCAAGTGATCCGCCTGCCTCGGTCTCCCAAAGCACTGGGATTACAGGAGTGAGCCACCACACCCAGCTGACACATATGCAGTCTTATAATTAAGATATAGACTATTCTGGCCAGGCATGGTGGCTCCTACCTGTAATCTCAGCACTTTGAAAAGCTGAGGCAGGCAGGTCACCTGAGGTCAGGAGTTCGAGACCAGCCTGGCCAACATGGCAAAACCTTGTCTCTACTAAAAATATGAAAGTTAGCTGGGTGTGGTGGCATGCGCCTGTAATCCCAGCTACTTGGGAGCCTGAGACAGGACAATCGCTTGAACCCAAGGAGGCAGAGGTTGCAGTGAGTGGAGATCGTGCCACTGCACTCCAGGCTGGGTGATAGAGGAGACTCTGTCTCAAAAAAAAAAAAAAAAAAAAAAAGAGAGAGAGAGAGAGATAGACTATTCTATCACCCAAAAAGTTTCTTTGTGTGCTTATGGTCAGTCCTTTCTTTCTACCCTTGGCCCTGGAGCCCACATTCTTCACCAGCACACCTTAAATAAAAATAAGCCCAATTACGACGCAAGGTATTTACACCGTTTTGAGAACAGCATGATCATATCGGCTTTTAAGTCAATTAAATCTCATAGTGCAACAGTTTATAAATGTTACTTTATAATGAATAGCTGAAGTATAGAAAAGTAACAAAATGACACCAGAGTGACCTGTGTTCCTGGTCCTTATAAATCTTGCCAGGATCTCTGACTGCAGGGAGGGCATTCAGTGAATGGGAGTGCTTTTGATTCTGAACAGCAGCCTCAGCCAGAGCCTTTAAATGAGTTTCTGTCCTGCTCCTTCTCAAACTGACACTCGGCAAGCACCACCTGCTCCTGCTCCAGGGGACTATTCAACCACGTAGTCCTGGGGGAGCCAGGGCTGTGGAAGGCGTTGGTTGCTAAGAAGCAATGAGCCTGAGGCCCAGCAGCAAGCCTGAGGCCCAGGAGCGAGCCTGTGGCCCAGTGGAGCTCCCAGCTGCCCTCCCTCTACTCCAACCACAGCTCGTCCCTCTGCCAGGTGCTGCCCTCACAAGGCGGCTGAGAAGGACATCACGTTGGCAGTTGGGGAAACCTCTGGCTTGGGGCTGGAGAAACAGTTCTGGGCATGCGGTTGAGGGAGGACACATCTCTTCTTTCTAAGCCCAGGGACAGTGTCCTACCTCCATGTGGTTTGCGGTTCAGGTGGGAATTCAGCCCATGCCCGTGGAGTCACACTCCCCCTGCAGAGGGCACACACCTAAGCAGCACTGAAGGAGATGCCTTCCCCTGTGCCCTGGGCTTCTCCCAAAGCCAGGCACCCTCCCCCTCCTCTGGGACAGGACGCCAGGACAGGCCTCAGAGCCTGCAGAGCCAGGCCTGTGCCCGGCTTTCTTTCCTGAGCGTCCTTCTATCAGCCCCTGTGGATAAGTCTGTTCTTTCCTATGTTGCTGTCTGAATGTATTAATTAGTCTGAGGGCAGCTTAAACCACAGAAATGTATTCTTTTATAGTTCTGGAGACCAGAAGTTTACAATCATAGTGTCTGCCGGGTTGGTTTCTTCTGAGCACCGTGAGGGAGGGTCTGCTCCAGGCCCCTCTCCTGGGCTTGTAGATGCCGTCTTCTCCCTGTGTGTCCACCCTATCTTCCCTCTGCATGTCTGTGTTCAAACTGTCCCTTTTAATAAGGACACAATCCTATTTGATTAGAGCCCATTCCAATGAACTCTTCTTTACTTGATTGCAAAGATGTTATCTTCCAATAGGATGACACTGTGGGGTACTTGGGGTTTAGGACTTCCTCATGTGAATTGCAGGTGGAGGTCCAAATTCAGCCCACCACACTGCAAAAGTTGTAGTAGCTCTGCCCAACATCAAGGACCATTCAGAACCTTCTATGATATTAATTTTCAGGAAACTGACAGCAACACACAAGTCGTCACCATGAGTCTTTGTTGAGCCAAGTTGAATAGACAAGTGGCTTTTTTGGCAGGTATGAAATACGTAAGATTTGAAAAGTCAGGGGGAATTCCAAATGAACTCAGCAGCGTGGGCTGGACATTTCACTGTGAAATCTGTGAAATTAGAAGAGTCCGCACAGAAGTCATTAAATAATGACTGTGCTTTTTAAGTTGCAATGTATACCTTTATGAAATTATACATATGACATGTGGTTGGTTTTATAAAAGAGAGACTATATATATGTCCACCTATAAGAAGATGGAAAGAAAATATTCTGAAGTATTAACATGGATTCACTCTGATTAGTTGGATTGTAGGTGTCTTTTTGCTTTCTTCCTTGCTCATTTACATTCCAAAAATTTTACAACGGCCATACCGTACTTTTGCAAATAGAAAACAGTATACTTCAACATGAAAATTGGCACAAAGAAGATATTTTTAAAGCAGAAAATGCTAATTTTAAAAATATAACTGTGAAAAAAGTATAAAATTAATTCCAATAAAATAAATCACGGATACCTGAAAATGGTGGTACCTTTATAAATGCTTTGCCTAAACAGCAGTGATGCTAATTAATTCTCTCGCCATAAAGGTCAGGATAAAAAATGATAGGAATACAACATAGTATTTGAGGCAGAATTTCAGCCTTTGGGTCTTCCAGAGGTGAGAATGAAAGAGAGGAGGAATTAGAAAGGTTAATGCATTTGTCATTGAAGATCCCATCACTTTTTTTTAACCAACTTTTTTTTTTTTTTTTTAAAACCTTCATCTGAAGTTTTCTTTTGACATTACTTTCTACACCTTTAGGGATTAAATTAATGCTCAATTTTTGGAATGTTATTAGGAGAATTACAGATGACTTAAAAATATCACCGGCGAGAAATTAAATCTTTTCCGTCTCTATCACAAAATGTAGGCATAAAAGTCTCTTTTGCTCTTTACACAAATTCAGCAACTTTAATTTTGAAGTTGCCTTTAATCATAGGTCTTTAATGTTCCTGAGAATCCATGTACTTAATGATCGAGGTGGTCCCAAGCAGTCATCAGCTACCTGCTTACCTGCCTGGCTGTTGACACCATTTCACTGTGCAATCTCTGTGGCTTTGCTCCTCTGTTCATTTAAAGACTGATCATCTAAGAGCCTGGTTAGCCTTTGTCAAAATAACACTAAATATAATACCATGGTAACAGGCCTTTTTGTTTCTTTATCAACGTGATGATTCAGAGGAAGGGGACAAGAAACCCTTAGAGGGGCTAACTGGGGTCACGGAGGCAGTCCTGCACATGTGTCTCTCCTGTGTGGGATATTAATTGTGCGAGGGATATGCAATATCTGAAACTTCATGGTCCTCATGTGCCATATATACCAAAGATATGCAGATTTGTGTTTTTCCCCTTTTTTATGATCCATCTAGGGAACTGCTTGTCGAGATGCTGCCATTCCAGGGGAGCTAAAAGCCCTGAAACCATTAGAAGTGTTGATATCAGGATGCTACAGCACAAAAAGAAGACAGCACTGTGGAGAAAAATAACTTAAGAGAAGATACATCACCGGGGGATAGACGGTGTTAAGTAGCACCTGCTAACAAGAGCTTTCAAGCCACCATGAGAAGAAGAAGGATTTACTTTCCTTCCTTTGCAGAATCGCAGCAGCTCCGTGGTAGACAGGGGCCAACAAAAGTCAGATGTTGGGAACAGGGGGCAAAATTTTAAAGAGGACTTAGGAACAAATACTTTCTCTCTTTTCATAGAGATAAACAACCCATTTAACATCACTCAACAATGGGTTTTGTGGTAAACGCTGTCATTGATGGACAGGTGGGGAGAGCATGGCTGCTGGGTCCAGGTCCCTTAGATATGGCCAGTAGGATGCATGGATTATCATTTTTCTTTTGCAGGGAGGGGACTGAGACTTCAATGAGCAATTTCTCCAGTGATATGCAGCTGGTGGGGACAATCAGTGGCTAGCACACCTCCCTCAAGACCTGACAGCAGTGTGAGTTAGGGGACTTCCCCACTGCCCGTGATGTCAATCATTCTTGGGTCTCAGCTCTCCTCCCCTCCACACTGAGATGGTTGCTTTATTCTCTGCCTGGCCCTCCAGGCTACGAGCCACCAAAGTGGGAGCATTGGGTCCCTTCTGCTTGGGACCCTCGGGCCTAGCCCAGGGCCTGACTCAGCAAAGGCAAACACGAACAGTCCAGGAGTTTGTCCCCTGCCCTGGCTGAGTTTGGGTACCTGTCTGACTCTATACCTGTGACTTTTTCTGCTGACAGCTTTGCACATTGGTAAATGTACCTAATTTCCGTTTCACTTTAAAAAATAATCTTTACTTCTTAGCCTGGGGAACACCGCAGTCCTTTAACTAGAGAAGTTTTCCTGGGCAGTAGCCGTGAGAGGCTGATAGCAGGACTGGGAGAGCCCGTTTCACTTCCATCCCTGCGTGGCTTGATCACAGAGCTGAGAGGGAACGCCTCTGTGAGCCAGGGTCCTCTGTGGGTCCAGTTGTCCCTTGTCCCCTGTGGACCTGGCTGCATGAAGATTGTCTGTTTCTAGTGTTGCCAAAGCCAGACTCATGTATAAAGCTCTTTCCAATATTTGGTGGCCACATAGGCGAGTCTACTGGGGATATGGGAAAGAAAGGGAGGGGTGTATGGCACCCTAAGAAATTAGGGGATGACCTGGACCCTGACAGCTTCAGAAGCCTCCTTGTTCCCTAACGCTTAGGGGTCTTCAAAAGTGGTGACCCCCAGTCCAACCATATCTCACCAAATTAAATATCAAACCAAGTTCTTAGAGTGAATACAGATTTACCTACTTTGAATGCTAGAGGCATATATTCAGAAAAAAACATTATTAGACTGCAGTTTGGACCCCAAATTTAACCAACTGGAATTTCACATTTCATATTCTTCAACCTCTGGAGTGAAAAATAAGTGTCTTTTAATGGGAACTTGTATTTTATCCTAAAGATGGAACAAAGTGTACTGGGCTGAATTATTTCCCAAATAGGCATGATCTGTCTCGTGTGCTGGGTTACGATGATGATAAAACAGGTTTAGGTGAGTTGGCTTCTTACTGACGTATGAATAGCACACTGATTTTATGGGTATGGACACCAAAGGTTGGAAGCGAGACCCTCCACTGAAGCATTCTAGAAGTCGTATTACAAACACTCTCCAAACCACAACAGGAGTCCTTCCGGCCCAGGCACGGCCCGTGATGGAATGAAAAGATTTCAATGACTATATTAGAATAATTTTCTGAAAGCTTGGAATTATTGGGTTTCTCCAATCTTTTCCTTACTTCAGGGAGACATGGTGACTACAGTTGGGTTGAGACACACTGAAGCCCGAGGCAGAAGGAAATATCAGTAATTCCGATCCTGTCTATTTCAAATTTTAATATTTATTTATTTATTTATTTGAGACAGTCTCGCTCTTGTTGCCCAGGCTGGAGTGCAATGGCACGACCTCGGCTCAGTGCAACCTCTGCCTCCCAGGTTCAAGCGATTCTCCTGTCCCAGCCTCCAGAGTGGCTGGGATTAAAGGTGTTCACCACCCTACCCAGCTCATTTTTTTTTTTTTTAATTTTTATTTTTAGTAAAGATGGGGTTTCACCATGTTGGTCAGACTGGTCTCAAACTCCTGACCCCAGGTGATCCATCCACCTCAGCCTCCCAAAGTGCTGGGATGACAGGTGTGAGCCACCGTGCTCTGCCAAAATTTTAATATTTTGTTCATCATGACTTTTTATTTGAAAAATATTGCATTAACCTATGATTTATTTTGATTACTGAGTTGCTTGGAGGCCTCTTAAATTTTGTGACCAGGGGAAATGCCTTGTTTGCCTTACCCAGTGGTGGTGATTTCAGGAACACTGTGATTTTGTAATATATTTCACAAGGAAGAATAGTAGACTGAGAAGTAATCGAGTTTTTTGTTTTCAAAAGAATTTGTTTGTGGGACTGTTAGTGATGTTCGGGATGCCAGCACATTTTCTATTCAAGCCCTGAACTGAAGACCTAGGTATTAATGATGTTGTGCAGCTCCTAACTGTAGCGTACATATGGTCAGACATATCTTTATGTCCATTCTAAGCGTAAAGTACAGAGAGAAATGGATCCAAGTCCAGTTATTCACCTGGAACTTGGTGTGGTCCATTCAACTAGCAGGGTATTGAATATGAAGGGATTGTTTGTGATTTTGCAACTTAGTGAAGAAAAAAAAAGTCACCCAGTCATGTCTATGTGCTGAGTCAGACACCTCTCATGTGTCACTAGGCCCTCTCTGAGGACCCCCGTGGGTGGCTGACTCAGCGTGGGCTCTGCAGACTTCAGGCAAGGTGCACAGTAACAGCATGTCATCTCCTGCCCACATCAATCACCTCCACCTCCACCCCTTGCCTTGGGGCTTCCTCATCAACCCAGGCAGATGCTAGGTGCAAGACCTTGCAGGGTCCAGATGTGTCGGGAACTGGTGCTCTGTGAAGCACCTTGGATCAATGAGAGACGGCAGCTGGTGGTGTAGGGCCCAGCCCTACGGGGCTTAGTGGGTATTCTCCCCGTGCGCGGAGATGGGAGATTGTAATAAATAAAGGCACAAGACAAAGAGATAAAGAGAAAACAGCTGGGCCCCGGGGACCACTACCATCGAGACGCGGAGACCGATAGTGGCCCCAAATAGCTGCGCTCGCTGATATTTATTGCATACAACACAAGGGGGCAGGGTAAGGAGGGTGAATCTTCTAAGTGATTGACAAGGTGAAGCAAGTCATGTGATTACAGGATAGGGGGCCCTTCCCTTTTAGGTACCGAAGCAGAGAGAGAAGGAAGCAGAGATCAGCATTTTCTTCTCTGCACTTATAAGAAAGATCAAAGACTTTAAGACTTTCACTGTTTCTTCTACTGCTATCTACTACGAACTTCAAAGAGGAACCAGGAGTACCAGAGGAGCATGAAAGTGGACAAGGAGTGTGACCATTGAAGCACAGCACCACAGGGAGGGGTTAAGGCCTCCGGATGACTGGCGGGCAGGCCTGGATAATATCCAACCTTCCACAAGAAGCTGGTGGAGCAGAGTGTTCCCTGACTTCTCCAAGGAAAGGAGACTCCCTTTCACGGTCTGCTAAGTAACGGGTGTCTTCCCAGACACTGGCGTTACCGCTTGACCAAGGAGCCCTCAAGGGGCCCTTATATGGGCGTAAGGACAGAAGGCTCACTTCTTGCCTTCTAGGTCACGTCTCACAATGTCCCTTCAGCACCTGACCCTATGCCCGTCGGTTATTCCTAGGTTATATTAGTAATGCAATAAAGAGTAATATTAAAAGCTAATGATTAATGTTTATAATAATGATTGATAATTGTTCATGATCATCTCTATATCTAATTTGTATTATGACTATTCTTATTCAAACTATTTTCTTTATTACACTGAAACAGTTTGTGCCTTCAGTCTCTTGCCTAGGCACCTGGGTAGTCCTCCACCCACGTGGTAGATCACTTTTTAGTCTTCTCCCTAGAGCTTCTGTCCTCAGACACAGTTCACACAGCTCTCGGGGCCACATTGCAAGATCAGCATTTAGAATTTTGTGTTTTAAAACTTTTTTAAATTTTAATTTTTGTGGGTACATAGTAGGTGTATATATTTATAGGGGACATGAGACATTTTGATATAGGCATGCAATGTGAAATAAAAACATCATGGAGAATGGGGTATCCACTTCCATAAGCATGTACTCTTTGAGTTACAAACAATTCAATTACACTCTTTAAGTTGTTTTAAAATGTATAGTTAAGTTATTGTTGACTATCGTCACCCTGTTGTGCTATCAAATAGTAGGTCTTACTTATTCTAACTATTTTTTTGTATGTATTAACCATCCCCACCTCCCGTATTCGGCCATAAAAAAGAATGAGATCTAGTCATTTGCAACAACATGGATGGAACTGGAGATTGTTATGTTAAGGGAAATAAGCCAGGTACAGAAAGACAAACATTGCGTATTCTTACTTGTCAGGTCTAAAAAGCAAAACAATTGAACTCGTAGACATAGAGAGTAGAAGGATGGTTACTCTCCGCGTCTGGGAGGATCAGCATTTGGTTATACCTCTCAATGGCCAGTCTGATGAAACATCCTCATAGCAGCTGCCTCTCCACTCCCCACCTTCCCATCCTCTCTCTTTCACTTCTGGCACTGCCTTCTCTAATAAAACCGTAGTGCAACTGGCATCTGCCTCATGCTCTGTTTTCTGGGAAACCCAGACTAATATATATTCTTCACTACTTTCCTGCAGACCTTGGTGCAACAGAACTGTCAGGAAAATTTACTTCAAAAAATTGTACCTTTAAACACCTCTCCTGCCTTTTTATGGATACCGGGCACGTATGAGATTATCAGAGGAAACATTTAGAGGCACAAGGATCTTCATATACCCATTTGTTATTTAGGTTCCCTTTAATTGGGGTTTTATTAGATTCTGAAGTGTTCTACTTTTGTTCATGAACGCTGCCAAGAATGGAAACCTCACTTTCTGAGGTTGTGTGAGTTGCTTGGCACGTGTTTAAGAACCCAGAGCATCTCACCTGCCTCCCTGGGTCTTCCTATGACTCCTCCTCAGAGTCCCAGCACACACACCACCTGCCTGGCACAGGGCTGAGGATGCAGGCTGTGATTTTGATTCTTGTGTTGAGCCTTAGATGGGCATGTAGCATGTTCTAATGGTGAAATAAAGACAATATTGAAGGAAGTCATTGTGAGGGAAATGTGTCTTTTGTTTGAAAGAGCCAAGTGGTGTTACTACTTGTGATCGTGAAGGTCAATCCGAGTGGAATACACTGACCCACAGAGGGCCACCTGTCTTTTGTGGAGGTCTCTGGGGATAACAATAGGGACATCGCTCTAACATGTTTAAAGAGGGAGGGCCAGTGTCCCTGATGATGTGGACAGACACAGAGCTGACTTGAGCACCAGGGATGCTGATTTCAGGTGGTTGAAGGAGGAAGGGGCTGTCCTTCTTCTAGACTCTTCCGTGAGCATCCAGGAAGATGCCATGTCTGCATGGGAACAAGGTGTTGCGGAGGGTCCCAAACAGGAGCATTTTATGAAAGAGAAGTCATTAGGGTGGGTGTCGGGCTGGAGATGATCAGGAGAAGAATGAGAACATCTGAGCTGAGTATTGTGATATAGACTGCAAGACTCATGGCGGCGTTCTCCTGGGAGTGGAATTATTAGACAATCTAATGGATTTGGTTTTGCTGTGGTTGAAGTTGATACTGACTTTTTCCTCTACTACCACCCTACTAACCCCTTCCCCAGAAGAAAAGATAAGCGAAATCCCACATGTATCAACCCCTGCTGTTCTTAGCAGTCATAACTGACTCACTCTCTAGATCCCTTGGAAAACATTGAAGAAAACACTGCTGACAAATTCGCAGATATCTGAATGCCACATTCATGAGCTCTCAAATACTCTAGTGCTTAGTTCTCTAGATAATTCCAATAGCATATTTTCTACACCTGCATTAAGTTGGTCATTGTGGCTATGCATATTTGTTTAAGGAGAACTTGTACTGCCTTCTGCATATCCTAACATATTAAGTTACATTGATATCTAAACTGAATGACACATTGGTGGTATTCATGATACCATTGGATCATTTCTGAGATTCCTAAGAAAGAGCTCAGGATTCCAGAATCTCATATCAGGGTTTGCTCTGAAGCCAATTTATTGTGCCCTGTTTCTTGAACACTTGATTTCATTTATTAGTTCAATTATAATAAATGATACTTTTGAACTATGACTACTTCTGTTCAGTGGGCAACATATGTTCTTAGGATGATGAACTTGTAGTTGGAGCTCATTTAGAACAGAGATAAGAGATCACATCTTCTCCTATTTGGGAATGAGAGTGGGGTGGAGAGAAAAGGCAGCCTCTTCCCGAAGATGCTAACTTCTGTCACCTCATGAAAAAGAATCTTTTCCCTAGTGGTTGCTTAGAGAATGACCTACCTCCATCTATCTGTTCATTTGACCATCCACCCATCTACCCATTTATCTACTCATCTATTCATCTATCCATCCATCTATCCATCCATCCATCCATCCATCCATCCATCCATCCATCCATCCATCCATTCATTCATTCATCCACCCACTCATCTATCCATCCACCCATTCATCCATCCATCTGTCCATCCGTCCATCCATCCATCCATCCACCTACCCACCCACCCATCCACCCATTCATCCACCTATCCATTCATCTATCCATCCATTCATTCTTTCAACTACTCATCCATTCATCTATCCATCCACACATCCATCCGCTATTTATTTTAGTAGAGCCTAGCTCTGGGTGCTTATATTATTTAAACATTAATAAAGATCTGATAGCATTTCTGGAATTGAACCCTTGGCTGCTGTTTGACTCTGCTTATTCCTAAAAGCCAAGAGTTCTCAAAACTCCAGCCTGTGGTGTAAATGAAGTCACATTTACCTTCAAACTCAAATCTCACTGCCTCCTAACTCCTCACCTGCTGACAGAGGCCCTCAGGAGAGATGCTGCACACAGTACTGAGAGATGCTTAAGTACAGTGGCTAAAAGGAAGGTTCCAGAGCCAGCTTCTTGGGGGCTGAATTCTGCCTCTGCCTCTTCCCCACTTTGTGGGCTTGAGCAAATTCCTCTCTGTACCTCAGGATATAATTGGTAAAGTGAGGCTGATGAGGACACTAAGGGCATCTACCCCATCAGGGATGCTGTCAGAACTCAATAAGTTGATGATGCTTGAGCACCCTTGAAGCCTGGCCCCAGCAGCATGAACTGTGATTACCCAACACCCAGCCTGGCAAAGACTCTCTCCACTATAAGTTCAGTGAAACTGCGACTGCCTGGCATTGTAAAGACCAGACCCTGGGAATAGGGTAGCTCTTGGAGAATTCCTCCTCTGCCCTAAGACCTCCATTGAAAATGTCAAAAGGTCTCAAAGAATTCTGAAATGAGATACTTTCAATAACAAGTTCTTTTTTGTCAGGATCATTTTTTGATGCGAGACACTGTCTCCTATGACATAAATCACCTTCATTGTGTCTCCATTAAATACAACCTGACATAAAAACCCCATCTTAGAAATCCCGAAAAAATGACTCCTTTTCTCCCCTGTGCACATTTCATTTCGGTTTTCTTTTGGTTTCTAAAAGTGATCTTTTATGGAACAAGTTATTCACGACATTTGAAAAGCATCCATGTTTAAGGCATTTAAAGACAGTGGGGTTGAGCATGCACCTATTTTGCACTTGCCTTCCATTTAATTTGACTTTATTCTACTCTAAAACACTGTTCTTTTATTCCATGAAATTTTCTTTTATTTGAGCCATCTATGAATTATGCAGGGAAAGATACTGGATTTGAATGCCAGAGTTTAATCACCTGAGGCTGCTGTTGCATCTTGGATTTGGTCCAACTCAATAGTAGTCAGATTTCACCCAGTGCAGCAAACGTACGAGCCTTGTGTTTAAAAAGAGGAGGCATCAACATAAGGACAGACAAAAAGAAGCAGGCATTTTCACTTGCAAATCTACTATATTTAAGAAATAGTCTTCCTGATTTAAATCATTTCACATTGACTCAGATGGAGGGTGAACAGTGTTGGTAATAAGTGGGAAGCTTTACTTTGCTTCTTTATGGGATTATTGTCTGCAATAAGCATATGTGAGGATGGTTTACTTTATTAATATAAATCTTGATCATTTATTCTATTTATTTATACTTCTCAGACTCTGAAAGCAAGGTTTTCCCAGATGATCCATTTACCATTAATTAAGGGTTGACAAATGACCTGAGAATTTCTTATGACAATGTTGAATGCCAAAGGGAACTGATTGTTACTTTTCTGATACTGTTTTTAGGCTAAAGACCTGGACCCAAATATGAATTTTGAGGGTACCTTATCCCTTAGTCACCCATCATGGTTTTCTCCTTGTTCACTGCTCTGCTGTTTTTTTCTAGGATCCCATTCAGATAGTGGCGTCACAGTAGCAATTCCTGAGGGCAAGGAAGTCTAGGGTCCAGTCTTTACTCTGTCACTCATTAGCTGCATGATCTAGGGCAAGTCATGCTCCTTCTACCTCCCTCATTTTCTTCCCCTGAAAGTTAGAGACTTGGCCAGGCACAGTGGCTCACGCCTGTAATCCCAGCACTTTTGGAGGCTGAGGCGGGTGGATCATGGGGTCAGGAGTCTAAGACCAGCCCGGCCAACATGGTGAAACCCCATCTCTACTAAAAATACAAAAATTAGCTGGGTGTGGTGGCATGTGCCTGTAATCCTAGCTACTCTGTAGGCTGAGGTAGGAGAATCACTTGAACCTGGGAGGCAGAGGTTTCAGTGAGCTGAGATCCAGCCGCTGCACTCCAGCCTGGGACAGAGTGAGACTCTGTCTCAGAAAAAAAAAAAAAAAAAAAAAAAAAAAAAAAAAAAGTTAGAGACTTTATAAGCTTTTCAGTCCTTTCCAACTCAAAGCATACTTTTTGATAACAACCAAAAAATGAGATTGACTAAATGCTTCTCTCTCCATCAACTAGAATCACGTTAAGCTTTGAGGAAACACTCTTTCTGTTTACATGTGTGGTGCATTTCACACGGCTCCCCAGACTTCACACCCAGAGAATCTTGCCCAAAGAGTTAAGTCTGACCTTAAAAGACTTCATACTTGTAGTTAACCTGGTAAAATGAAAATGCACAAGATAGGCATAAGCAATGGCAGAAAAAATAGTTTTTAAGTAGGAGGAAATATAAGAGTTTCTTAGTTGATTAAAATTTATTTAAAAAGAACACATTGGGCCAGGCGCAGTGGCTCACGCCTGTAATCCCAGCACTTTGGGAGGCTGAGGTGGGTGGATTATGACATCAGGAGATCGAGACCATCCTGGCTAACACAGTGAAACCCTGTCTCTATTAAAAACACAAAAAACTAGCCGGGTGTGGTGGTGGGCGCCTGTAGTCCCAGCTACTCGGGAGGCCGAGGGAGGAGAATGGTGTGAATCCGGGAGGTGGAGGTTGCAGTGAGCTGAGATCTCCCACCACTGCATTCCAGCCTGGGTGACAGAGCGAGACTCCGTTTCATTAAAAAAAAAAAAGACATTGGATATGGTGACTGGAATGAAAATACAGCAGCCTAATGAGCGATATTAACAAAAGTAATAATGCTGATCTTGTAGCTGATACAGAACATTGGCTGTTGCCTTCATATTTTCAGTGAAGTTATGCTTGATCTCCCTCCTGGTTTCTCTTGTTACTGGTGACCTGCATTCCCAGAGCAGTGGATGTGGATGAGAGGGTTGGTCTGTGCAGCTTCAGTACATCCTTGCTTGGTGGATCTATTCCTGGTCTCACTAGCACCGTGCTTTACCCATCTGAGCTAAAGTAACACAGAACTTGGTATAGTGCAAGAGACGTTTGGAACTATAAAAGAGGCAAAAGTAATCCCAAGTATATCTGATAACAATTTCTTTTTTCTTTTCTTTTTTGCCTTTAGCGACAAGGTGCTGGGGCAACCAATGGAAAAGACAAGACATCTGGTGAAAATGGTAAGAGGACATGAATAGTCCAAGTTCTTTCTCTTTTGCCATCTGCAGCCCTGGGTACGCAGCAGGTGTGGATCATGCATCCCATCCCAATCAGCTTACTATATGTGTCTGTGCTTCAGCTGACAGTGGATTTTAGCAATTCACAGTGAGCACTGAGGTCTGGTTTTACGAAGACAACTGAGCTAGCTAAATGCCGTAATAAGTTTCCTTCCCATAGGAGGACTCCCATTTTGGGCAACGTGGTAATTACAATGCAAATATAGTTCTCTGCTTTCTTCATTAGGGTGGGTGAGAATCATCCAAGTTGTTGTGAGGATAAAATGAGATCAAATGAGATAAGTGATTTGAAAACTGTGAAGTACACAACTTCTGAAATTATGTTTTAAAAGTTGCTTCAGCCCTCTGGAGCACACAGAATGCGGTGCTGGTCCACTGGAAGCTGCTGAGTCAGTGAATGTCACTGCAGCGAATCACCAGCAAATAAAAATGATAGCGGTGACAGGAACGTTGCATCCTGCCTCTCCATGGGCCCGTCTCAACCATGGTCCTAAACTGTAGGAATGATCATCACATTTTTATGGATCAGGAAACGGACGCTTGGCATTGGGGTGAGATTTAGCTAGAAATGGAAGGTCCATGGATCCTGAAGGAAATAGAGCCAGTTGGAACCCCAGGTCCCTAACTTTAGCAATTGACATAAGAACAAGCATAATAATAAAAAATACCCAGTGGTATGCACCAAGGGCCACAGCATAGTTCCGGTGAGGTGGACTCTGGGTGTTCTTCCTTTCTGTTAACTCAAGAGGAACTCTCCTTTTACGGAAAATGACTCTTGCTTCCAACTGGGTGAAATCGATGCTGGTGTCCACCAGTCAGATTGTGGATAATGCCAATCTCAAATACCACCTGTTAAAATTCCCTGGGGCCTGACAAGCCCTTTGGAGTCTCTGTGGTGGGTCTGAGCTGAGCAAGACTCAAGTACAAGAATGTTGCTCTGCGTCTGCAGGCTGCCAACGTGCCCACCCATTTAGGGCAGTCCTGTAGGGCAGGGTGAGTGCAGTGTCCCCTGGGTAAAGGGGTCATCATATCAGTAAGTAGAGAGGTGGGGACTCCACAATGTCCTAATTGGAGCGAGAGGGCTGGGAGAAGAAGGAAACAAGGTTTTCCATGAGGCTGATGGCTCTTCCTTTGCTGCCCGGGGCTTTCCCTGTCTCCTGTGTGTGAGTTGGGGTAGGTGTGTGGGGTCCTGGCAAGGAAGGCAGGAAGCAGAGGAGGGAGTAAAGGATGAGGCTTAAAAGGGAGGAGCAATAATACAGTTGCCTATATGAGGAAGGACCCACTGCCTGCCATAGGGGAGCATAGGGCGCTGTGAGCCTCCACTGATTTTCCTAATTCATACATTCATAGCCATCTGTTCATGCAAGTTCCTTTCCACTGACCCTCACAACCTTAGAATTACAGAGTTTTACAGTCAAAAGGCTTCTCAGAGATCCTCTATTGTAGTGATTCTCTTTTTTGAGATGGAGTTTTGCTCTTGTCGCCCAGGCTGGAGTGCAATGGGATGATCTCGGCTCACTGCAGCCTCCGCCTCCTGGGTTCAAGTGATTCTTCTGCCTCAGCCTCCTGAGTAGCTGGAATTACAGGCACCCATCACCACGCCTGGCTAATTTTTGTATTTTTAGTAGAGACAGGGTTTCACCATGTTGGCCAGGCTGGTCTCGAACTCCCGAACTCAGCTGATCCACCCGGCTTGGCCTCCCAAGTGCTGGGATTACAGGTGTGAGCCACCACACCCAGCCAACATTTTTGTTCTCACAACTTCTTTCCATTTTAAAGAATTCTTGAGGACCCCAAAGAACTTTTGTTTATGTTGGTGATATCTATTGATGTTTGTCATACTGGAACCCTACTGACTCCAACATAGATGGCACTGAAGAAAAGACCTGAAGCCAGTGAACGAGACATAGGATTTATTGAGGGGATTTACCTTATACGGCAGTCCAGTGGTGGGGGGCTGGATAAAAGAACCACAACTGCGTGTAACAAGCTTGCAGTTTACACAGTGTTTTCACTTAGCACCCTCCCTCTAGCAACTTCTACTTGGCAATCTACATTCATTCCAAAACAAAGGTCCCCAATTCCCTGTATGGCCTGCATCCCATGGGATGGGCTGGGAATTCAGATGTTCCTCACAGATAGGAATGAATCTCTAGATTGGCCACTCCCAGATTCCTTAGCTCGGAACTCAACTCTAAGCACACATTCTTCTTAGACCATAGGGTCATTCTCAGGATATGCTTAAGTTACGCTATTGATATCAGATGTATCCGCCATACACTGTCTCCTATGTTAGAAATTAAAACGGAGACAGTTTTCAATGGTTTTCTTATTAATTTATTAAAAATAAAATAATAAACCTACTACATGTTAATGTAAGTAACATTAAAAAAAATGAAAAGTCATTGTATTTTCCAAAATGGAAAAGGATATTTAGTAAAAAGTGGCAATTTTACATTTCTGCAACGCTCTTTAAAGTCTGGCTTGACAGAGGACAGCTGGATTTCCATACTGGCTTCTGCGTTCAACCTGTTATATCACATGATGTATAGCCTACGGAAAATTCCTCTGTTCACTTGGGAGAGTACGAGATTTAAAAAAGCAAATAATATCCTTTAAGATCAAACTCTTACCTTTGATAATAATAGTGTCTTTTATAAGACCAAAAATGTTTTTGATCTTTCGGGCTCCCTTCAAGGATGTAGGCACCCCCCAGGGTACCCGGTTCACACTTCGGGAACTACTGCTCAGCGTGTCTCATGTCATGCCTTGAGGAGCCTGAAGACCAGGCACATGGTGACGAAGCCAGGACTAGGTCTTGTGTGTTCGATGTCTCTGCCCCTTGGCTTTACGTTGCTATCCTATTGGTTCTTCAAAGCACGCTGACATGCTCAGTGCTTTGCACCAAAGGGAATTGCCGGCTACTATAGGTGATGCCACCTTCTGCCATTCAAAGACATGGAACTTCTTTTAGCTGAAAACTGGTCCACACCAGTGGAAACTGAGTGAGGTTTTTTATGGAGGTATGAAAATTAATTAAATAGAAATATTCCTGATGCTATGAATAAGGCTTTTCATTAGATAATTCTAGATATTAAATGACAGTCCTTTTGGGGTAGAAAAGGGAATTTGAGATTGTTTTACAATTACCAGATAATGGCAATGTATAAATGTAAATTATTATTAACAAGCTATAGTTTAATTTCAGCTAAAACTGCCTATATATGATATTTGTTCATGATACTTTATTATAATATAAAGTCTGTGCTTTTGCCTCTAAAAAGGAGCAAAGACAAAAACCGAAACAGCCCAAGAAAGATGAGGGTAAAAACTTCTAGAAGTGATCTAAAAAACATTTTCCTAAAGAATTGAAGTTACTTAATTTTTTTTTCTTAAATTCCTGATATGAGAAGATCATCTTGGAATTTCCGTTTTAACCTAGTATTACATTCCATTGAAATTCAAATGGTTTTATTCTGTCATTACAGGTATCTAGGGAGATCTATTATGTTAATGTATATTTCCTATTAATATCAAATGAAGCTGTCTACATGTCTTGAAGGAGCAAGGACCCTTGGGAATTGAAATATGAAGTATTTAAAAAACCATCAAAATGTTATGAGATTTGGATAGTAACACTTAATAATAAAAGGAACATTCTCAATTGTATTAATTGTCCATACAAGTCAGGGTGTTCTTAATCCACATATTGTAAATTTAGTTGAGGTCTCCATTTAACACATAAAGCAATAAAGACTGTGGGAGTAAACTATGGATGCCTTGAAATTATTTGAATCACAAAAGACCCAAGTCAGGTACGTTAAAACTTCAGAAGGTGTTTAGATTATTGGGCTTTCCTGCCATTTCATTACATGGAATATTATCTTGAAAGCACCATTTGCTGGGAACCAAATTTCTCATAAATTCAATATTTATTTTAGTTGTTGTTGTCATCACGGTATTTCTGATGTGAAATATGACCTACTGCATACTCTCCAGAATGTTTCAAAATCCTCCTCATTTTCCCAGGATGTTAGCCTCAGTACACACACTCAAATCCAATGTTTCTACTAGAACTAGATTTTGTGGTATCATCTGCAGTAGGAAGACAGGTTGTTCAGAAATATTAGGGTTACAATTATTTTTAAATGTAGAAAATAAATGTTTCAGGGCTTGGAGGTTCAGAGATTTTTCATTCCTATGTGAGCAAAGTGCCTTCATCATTTGATTAGTTAGGCCACAGATTTCATTTGTTTCTGGAAATAACTTTCTAGTTGAAAGAAACAATAGCTCATAGCTTCCATTATAAATCTTTTTGTCTCATATAAATGGCTAAATTAAATTCAAACATGTTTACACATACAGCCACAACCATCTGAATCTAGATTATTCACCACAAATTAGTAATTTGAACACAACCAAAAGATTTTTGGGGGAAACTCTAATATTGCTGGATTTCTTGATCCATCCCTTGATATTGGTTGTCCAGAGAGACTGCAAGAGTTAATTTTTTTTATTGACATACAAAAGCAGAAAAATACTGGAAAGAGAGTGGCTGCTGGGAGCCTTCCAACCTGAAAAAGAGATTTATGAATAATAAATCTCGTGATGGGGCTTACTTGCAGAGCCTGGAGGCTTACCCAAGCTAAATTGAATTTCTAAAACTGGAATGGATTTCTCTTGACTTAGTGAGCTGTGATGCATTTGTTTCCAAAAGGCTGTATTTCTGCCGGTGGAAGGTGTATGAACACACCTGATTTTAAGAAAAGAATCTCCTCACATCCAGGCTGTAGGTAAATGCTACAGATGAAAGTATTATTTTGAACTACCTTTGGGACTCACTGCAGTTGTGTTTGTTTGAGTGTGAGTAGCCTTGCACAAGCTCAGGCTCCATGCTTGAATACCTGTGCCCCTTTTTTGGGAGAGAGACTGTGGCCTGAGAAGTTTCTAGTAGGTGTGGGGATATTCTAGGAGTCCTTAAGACTTAGTTTGATTTGATATGATTATATGATTGCCAAGAATAAATAAGATGAAATGTTAATGTACTGGGTACTTTCCTTTCCCTATTTTAAATAAATCCCAAACCTTAGAAGTTTAAGTTTATCTCACCTTTGGATTTTGAGGAAACACGCATATGTGTACACACACAGAATCACTTTCTTATTTTACTGCTCTTAAGTAGGTAGAGAGACAGGTCCCAAGAAGGACTTGCATTTATACGCAGACAGATGTACATGCTACCATTAAATGAAGTATAATTTTTCAAATAAAAAATATGATTCAAAAATTTATTTCCAAAGAAATTTCATCAACCCCTACCCCTGGCCCTTTGTGGCTCCATATCTCCCAGTAGACATTCATCCCCCTCCCACTTGTGTCTGTGTTCTTGGTGCAAGATTATCTTTCAAGACCTATGTGCTGACTTAGGCAGATTTTGCTTAGGATATATTTTATCCATCACCTCTCCTGGGTATATTGAAGTGTGTGGAGTGAGGTTTTGTGTGCAAGGCTGGGCATCAGGTTGGAGTAATAAGAAACTGGTGTTGAGTCCAGAAACCAAAGATGATTGAGTGATTACTATCATGCCCAAGAGAAGAGGTCCGTTTTGGCAGAAGATGCTGCCTGGCTGATCTTGCTCCTGGGCACAGCGGGGCTGGGATGGAAGGCAAGAGGAAGAGATCCATTCTAGAAAGACTACAGAGGGAACACGCCCTTCCCCTGCCTGCAGCAGTGACTCAGCTCTGCTCTGATTCAGATGTGGGTTGTGGTCAGATCAGAATTTGAGGATGGATCAGGGAACACAGAAGACAGAGCTTGCGATTCAGAGTTTTGCTGTTCCTGTAGGCCAGTGGGTGCAGGTGTCTGGAATCCAGGGGGAGGTCAAGCTTGAGTCCACACTGAGGGTCTAATATGCCAATTCTGCACAAATCTCAGTAGTCTACATGGAAACTTACCAAGTCAAGATGAGCCTCTTTGAAAAGGAACAGAGACAACTTTGAGTATCCAGCTGCAACGTGTGTCAGAAATATGCTGTTTATAACTTTCACAGACAGCACTGGCTGTGAAAAAAACACCTCCCTAAAGTCATTAATGTCTAAGGTGTGCAACATGTCCCAGGCCAGAAAGCTCTCAATCTGTTTCCTGCTAGGACAGTGAAACCCTCAGCTGCCTAAAGCTCAGAGTCCACCATAGTGACAGATAGTGAGTGCTGCTATGAATACCAGAGGCACATGGGTGGTGGCGCCTTCAAGGTAAAAAATCAAACAGCTCTGGTCTCTTTCTGGGGGTTCTTGGCTCTTTATCTTCTTCCTTTTCCATATTTGAAGAAATCAGAAAAAAAAATCAAAACAATAATGGCTGATGTTCAAGAGATGGGGTCCTTTGTGCTTTTGGCTCCAAACACTCTAAAGAGTCTCTATTCCAGAAGGAAGAAATGGACACACAAAGCTGCTCTGATATTGATCCAGATGGGGAAAGAATGACGTTGGAATGGCTTATTAAGCCAGGCATTTAAAGCCATCGCAGTCTCCAGACAAACCCAGTCAATGGGTGATATTGCTCAACAAGTGAGCTGATTCTGTCTGAAGGTTACCGTAGGGGTTAGTGCTGAGAGGGAATTTATTAACATCCATCCCAGTTAAAAGAGTGACTTTTTGTTTGTTTTGCCCTTCAGAGTGAGCATTATAATAACTTCATTGAGCAAGGAAAACCTTGGATAAGGACGGTGCTTCTGATCAGTCTGGGGTGTGAAAGTGCTTGAAGCATTGTGGACAGAAGCGGAGATTCCTACCCACCCCTAGTTGCAATTCTTTACATCTCTATAGATTTGCATAGTTTTAAAAAATGCTCCCCCATGCTGTCTTCCCTTTGATTTCACCATGGCCTTGCAGGTGGGTTTGGAGAGGATCTCAGGCAAAGTTGCTGGTGAGCTCGGGATTGTCCCAAGGTCACATTAAATAAGAGGAGGAAAGTTTTGGTCATCAGACCCACAGTCCAAACACACCAGGTCGTCTCTATTTATACTTTCTCCTGACTTCCCTCTTGACCAGGGTCTTGTTTGTAAGTGGGGAACTTGGGTGGGCTGTGATCAAAGCCCCTTGGAACAGAATAAGGTTAACGGGCTTACATCTCAGCCAAACCAGAAACTATTGTCTCCATAGTACCATTATCTCATCAGTTTAGTTAACTAGCCTTTGACAAATAGGGGTGGTCTCAGACTAATCATAGAGACAGCCGTGATAATTTTCAAAATTAAAACATCAAAGCAACATGCTCATTTATAGCCTTTTCATATTTCACCTCCCCTCTTCCTCACCCTTTCTCTTTCTCTCTCTTTTCCTTCCCTTCCTTTCCTTTTTTTTCCTTCCTTCCCTCCCTCCTTCCTTCCTCTCCTCCATCTTCCTCTTCCCTCCCCCTTTCCTCCCCTTCCTCCATCTTTTCTTCCTACCTTTCATCCTTTTCTTCCTTCTTTCTTTTCGAGACTGAGCAGTGGACAGCTTTAGATGAGCTGAAATAGAATTTCACTCCACATCATACAGAGAAAGCCTATATACTTTGGTGAAAAAGTGAAGTTATAAATTATTCTAAATGAATTGCTCTTAAAGATCTTCTTCAAGATCTTGGACATGAAGTAGCTTTAGCCTGAACCAGGAACATGTGGATCTTTTTAGCCTTTGGAATCCTGCCCCAAGCAGGAGATATTCCAGGTTTCAAATGTTTCAGGTTCTGCTTGTCAATTACTTTTATGGAAACAGTATTTCTCGTGTGCTTGAAAACATTTTTGCTCTTTTAAGTAGGTGAAACACTCGGAATCTTATTTATAGAATTAATTTACACTGCAGGCAGTTTTTCAGAAGCAAAATCCAACCTAAATTTCAGGCTGGGCCAAATGATAAGATGGCTTAAATTTGTAGGTTTCATATTAGTTAGGTACATCTGGGATTACAAAAGCACAGAAAAATGCTAATATTTCCCCTTGGAAAAGAACTGTCAGTAGACGGAGTGGGCTGAATTGTCCTTAGAGAGTAGATCTCCCTCTCAAGCTAGATCTGTTCTCCCCTCCATATGAGGTAGGGAAGAGTCCACTTCGCAGCCCTGGGCGTGTCTCCAGGATACCCTTAGAGCAACCACAGAACATGCTTCAGACCCCGGGGCAGAAGTCCCCTGGTCACCCAAGAAAGCACTCTAGCAGCCAATCTAGAACGTAGCTCGGGGGAGATGCAGACCCGGAAAAGGAGAAACCAGAATCCCAGGGAGGCCTATCTGGAGGAGCAGACAGACAGGGGCTTTGGCCTGTTGAAAGGCACAGCTAAGCTGTGGCAACTTTGCAGAGACTAGTACGTTGCTAGAATTAAGAAATAAAGGCCCTGTGCGGTGGCTCCCAGCACTTTGGGAGGCCGAGGCAGGTGGATCACCTGAAGTCAGGAGTTTGAGGCCAGCCCGGCCAACATGGTGAAACTCCATCTCTACTAAAAAAACACAAAAATTATCTGGGCGTGGTGGCGGGCACCTGTAATCCCAGGTACTTGGGAGGCTGAGGTATGAGAATCACTTGAACCCAGAAGGCGGAGATTGAGGTGAGCAGAGATGGTGCCCCTGCACTCCAGCCTGGGCAACAGAATGAGACTCTGTCTCAAAAAAAGTGCCTCCTAATCACTTCTACCCGTTGGACTTCCCCAACCAAAACTACAGAGCAATGGTTAGGTGGAGCAGGGGAAGAGTGGAGAGTGAATCTGAGAAGCCAGAAATGCATCGTTCCACTGTATCAAGTGACTTTTTCCAGTTCTTGCCAATGCACTTCCCTCCCTGGCCTTTGGGCCAGGTCACCCTATTCCCTTCTCTGTCCCTACTAAGTAAAAAATCTAGCTTATTATATGATAAGTGATTGCAGCTTCCCAAAGACAAAGCAGGAATGATTTTTGTGTATGAATTCTGGATTGGTTTCAGAAAAAAAAGAATAGCAAGAAAAGTGGTTTATTGAAACCATGCTTTCATGTTAACTGTGTAGTGTAATTGGCTGGCTTAGTATTTCTAAAGGAAAGAAAACTGTCAGATCTCTCTCTCTCTTTTTTTTTTTTTTTTTTTTTTTGAGACGGAGTCTCACGCTGTTGCCCAGGCTGGAGTGCAGTGGCGCGATCTCGGCTCACTGCAAGCTCCGCCTCCTGGGTTCACGCCATTCTCCTGCCTCAGCCTCCTGAGTAGCTAGGACTACAGGCGCCCGCCACCGTGCCCGGCTAATTTTTTGTATTTTTAGTAGAGACGGGGTTTCACTGTGGTCTCGATCTCCTGACCTTGTGATCCGCCCGCCTCGGCCTCCCAAAGTGCTGGGATTACAGGCTTGAGCCACCGCGCCCGGCCTTGATCTCTCTCTTTTTTAAGGATGACATATTTGACATTCCTGGAGCGATGAGGCTGTCCTTGTGAAGATTAATGTGTGTTCTTCACAGTCGGTGTAAGCCCCTCATCCCTCCTCAGGTGTCATTAAGGGGACAAGGAGGTGGCCAAAGAGGAGATACAAGAGGAAGGTGGCTGGAAAGGGGGTGAGGGCGAATACAGAGCCGTGCACACCTCCACCCAGTCTGAAGGGAAGGCCCCGCTGGATAGCAGGCCAACTGGGAAATGGGGAGGGGACTGGGCAGGCACTGTTCTCACCAGTAAGCTGGGGTTTGTCAGAGCAGGAGGGAGGAGGAGAGTAGCTTCCAGCCACACACCCACAGACTATGGGCTTCTAGAAAGCTGCTTTCTCAGGGGCCTAGTGGGCGCCCCAGGCTCTGCTCCCACTCAGTGGAGCCTCTGGATGACTCCCCAGCTGCCTCTGCCCACAGGAAAGGTGGGGAGGAGGGTGGGAGCACTCGCGGCTCCAGGTGATCTCTGGGAGGCTGGAGTAGCTGCTGCTGTGCCTGGGGCTGTAGGTGTTGGTCTGGGTTGGGAGACAGCACTGAGGTCTCAGAGGAGAGGCTGAACTTTGCCTCCGTCCCCATGCAGAGGCATCAAGGAGCCAGTCTGCTTTCATTTAGGTCCCTCTTGGATTTCTTGGCTTCATCAGCTTGAATTAAACTTCAAATTTGTGATTGCAGGATCAGATGCTTAAAAATATGAGAAATGACCATCTCCTTATTTAAATTAAATGTATTTCCTTTTAAATTCTTCTCTCTCCTCCCCTGACACAGGGGAATTGCTCTTTTCTGCACCATGGTGAAGAAATGAGATCAGGGCCCCCTTTAATGTCAAGTACATTCTGGATGTTCAAGAAGGAAGAAGAATAACAAGTGCTGTGAGATCATTGAATTTAAAATGCAGCCATTTATAGACCTCACTATTTCCAGCACTAATTTGAAGGAGCAGATATTACAGTTATTATAATGACGATTTCTTGGGATATTGTGGCGTATTGATCTGTTCTTTTACTATCGCTTTTTCGCTGGGCAGATCCTGTATCTACTCAGGCTGAGCACACTCTTTTCTTACAGACTGTTGTTCCGTGTCGCTGCTCTGTTTTTCTGTCATGTTATTTCCCTCAGTCTCATCGTGAGCAAGAAGCCGAATTATTTGCATATCACTAGGTTTAACTTTAAAATTGTATTTCCTTTGAAGGTTACCCCCTTCTCCTGTTCACTAAGGAGTAGATGCTTTTTATTCACCTGCTGGGATCTCCTTGCGTTTTGGTCATGGTTTTTCTGTTTCAGCTGCCATTTCCTTTGTTCCTCTCGGGATGTGGAATGGTGTAGAACTGTGATCAGTGGAAATACGTATCGATTGGATAGACCCAGATATGGCTGGGGGTGCCGGGAGGAGGAACTGGGAAGTCAGCGACGTGGCCTCCATCACAATGTTTATGAAAACTCGCTTCAGGAATTTATGATTATGTGAAAAGGATGCTTGCTGCGATTTTGTGCTTGGCAAGCAGCTTCTTCGAAATTTCTTCCTCTCTTTCTTTTTTTTTTTGAGATGGAGTTTCGCTCTTGTTGCCCAGGCTGGAGTGCAATGGCGTGACCTTGGCTCACCACAACCTCTGCCTTGCGGGTTCAAGCAATTCTCCCGCCTCAGCCTCCCAAGTAGCTGGGATTACAGGCATGTGCCACCAAGTCTGGCTAACTTTTGTATTTTTAGTAGAGATGGGGTTTCTCCATGTTGGTCAGGCTGCTCTCGAACTCCCGATCTCAGGCAATCCACCCTCCTCGGCCTCCCAAGGCTTCTTCAATATTTCTAAGGTGCATTCTTCTCTCTCTACTATTCTACTATCCCAGACCCTGAAAACAATTGGAAATTGAATCGTGCTCTGGCGTTCATTCAGAAAGCAAAGTCTCCTCAGATGTCAGAGAGATGCTTTCGTGGCCGGCCACTGATGTGAGCGAAGCAATTCTCACTTCAGATTCCGGTTGCTACCAGTTCACCAAATCCAAATGCGATAGACCTGGCCTGTGTCGGAGGGCAGACCTCGCTTCCCACAGCAGTCATCGCGAACGGGGCTAATCACTGTGGGACAATGATCCTCCTCGCTCCCAACCTTTCTTGCACTTCGAGTTTTGCTGTTTCCATGCAAACATAAAGCTTTTGGCAGTTTGGATGGATGTACACTCACCAAAATCCAATTTCCCACCAGTCCATTAAAAAAAAAAAAAAGTGTTTTTATAGTGAGCTTTGAAAATGGGCCAGGCAATGAGAATTGGTCCATGCAGACATTTGCTTGTAGATTATAATGCATTTGCTGGTTGGGGAAAGTGCTTTGAAGGTTCCTCCCAGGTAGCTCTGAGCTCAATAATTGTTTCCCATAGAACTTTCAGAAGAAGATAGAGCAATGTTTAGCATCCAGTTTTGACTGAGGTTTTCCATGGATTAGCTGACACCAGGCTGCCTCCGTGCCAGCAGGAGTTGGGCATTTTTGCTGACTGTTTTTAGGGTCTTCCTCGCCCATTAGCCATTTCCCTGGTAGCAGTGCCCCTCAGCTGCTTGGCCTGAAGTCCTGCCAGGAAACCGCATCTGACTCTTGGTTTGCTCATGAGGGGTGGGGCTTGGGTGAATTCCCAAGTTTGTTCTGTCCCTGCCCTTCTGTGCTTTACTCATTTGTTCCTGGTTCACCTGCAGTGAATCATTTTCTCTCTTTGGGTTGCAGTATTGTATGATGACATTGTTTTTGGGCTCTTGTCAAATTCTGACTCTTTATGATTCTGTGGCTGTCTCTTTCCTAGGACAGTGTAGGACATTTGACTTCTTTTGATTTTATTTTCTGTAAGCCTCAAGGGGATATCGCCTATGAGTCCACAGGAGAAATACGAGAAATACGATGATTTTTCTTGGTGGAGGAAGTGGAGGGGAAAGTAAGGGCAATGGTTGGAATCTGAATGGGATGGTCACCGGCTGTGAACACAGGATAACAAGTCGTTATTTTTGTTGAAATAACTATTTCCACAAAATGGGTGAAAATGGGAAATTATAACCTTTCCTCTAGAAAAACTGCATTCCCAATATCTGACAGTAAAACAGGGAAACAGGGTTTATTTTCCTGGACCTTTCTGTAGTGTGAGTCCAGTTTTGCAAGGAGGCTGGCGCCCCAGTGACTGACCCCGAGGGGAGCACAGCTGTAGACAACAGTGGTCCACTCGACTCAGAAACACAAAAGAACTGGGTGCCTCTCTCTGGGGCAATTGGCATACATGAAATTAAAGTGTGACTGCGATCTTTCAGGCAGAAGGTAGCCAACATTCTTTAGAAACTTTATCGCCTTTTCACCTGTGGGCCTCGTCAGTGTCACCTGGTACCAACCAAACACTACGGGAAACCTCTGCCAGAGGTTGCCGGGATAGGTGCTCCTCAGCCCCGTGGCAATGGAATACTGAGTTATAGCGGTTCCTTGAAAACTCCTCACTTGTCTTTTCTATAAATCTAGCCTATTGTCACCTTAAATGATGGCTATGTGTGGAAGAGCTGAACTGTAATTTTGAAATTATAATCCAGACTTGTTTGTGGAAGAAGGAGATAGGGTTTCAGAAGACAAGATGAGCTACCTGCAGATAAAATGTTCATTTTTATTCTATTCACACATCTCACAGTTGAACTAAACTATCAAACGTTGCCAATTACCTATCTGGGCTAGAAACGGCCTATTAGGTCACCCCGGCCATTCACGGCTGGTGAAATATAACTCCCTGTTGTGTGTTTCCTCAGTTCAGCTTAAAATGACTTTAGCAAAAGGTCAGATGCTACTGCTCCTGGGAGATGCTCTCAGTCTCTAATAGTCTGATGTTAGACATTTTTTTTTTTTTCTAACATTCTATCTAAATTTGTTTCCCCCATCAGTTTCTTGACATCAGCCTCTGTTAATGCTCCCTTGAGCCATGGCAGCCCAAAATGGGTATTTTATCACTGATTAGATTTTTGGTTTAGACAGAAATGCTTCTACTACCTCTGCTGATAATTAGAATGTGTCAAGGGATGATATTTCATTGTTGGTCTTTGGAAGGGTTTGTTTTCTTTTTTAAACGATTTCCAAACTGATTAATTTTTGACCCTGTTGCCTTGATCCCAGAAAATTTCTTTCTGTCTTTGAAATTTCTTGAAAGGAATAAGAATAATCCACTTTATTTTGGGTTTGTAAAAGCTTTTTGGATGGAGATGCTCCGATGGCACCCACAAAGGGCAGGAGCCTCGCTCTCCTGCCAAGGTGCCACATAAAACAGGCCCTGGTTAAACGGTCACATTTCAACAGGCCCCATCTGAATTCTGCCTAGGTGTTCATCTACCTGAACCAGTATACAAAAAGTCTGGCGCTTCAGAACTTTTCACAACCCGGGAAGCACTTCCCAATGCCATTTTTCGGGGTGATTAGGTGTCAGAGCATTATTATTTTAATTAATTACTTAATTTTTTTAGAGACAAGGTCTTGCTCTGTCTCCCAGGCTGGAGTGCAGTAGTGAGATCTTAGCTCACTATAACCTTGAACTCCCAGCTCAAGCAATCCTCCCGCTTCAGCCTCCAGAGTAGCTGGGACTACAGGTGTGGGCCCCCCTCCGGGTAACTTATTTTTTGAAGAGATGAGGTCTCACTATGTTGTCCAGGCTAGTCTCAGACTCCTGGCCTCAAATGATCCTCTCACCTAGGCCTCCCAAAGGAGGACATTATTACTTGTTGCTTAAAACTAACACCAAAACTCTACTCTTAGTTAATCTTTTTGAGTCCAGGTTACTATATGTAGTTCAGCTACTTAGTCTAGAATGCCCCATAACTTTACTTCTGGGGTATTTAATTTTATTGTCTTTTTATAAATATGAGAACCCATCTTTCTGATAAGTAGAAAAAGGTACAAAGATTAAAATGACCCATCTTTAAAAAGCTATTTCCAAGAAATCAGCAAGTGCCTGGCTATGAGCTCTTAAGGATGCCAGATGCACACACACATTGTGGGAGAAAGGCATTTAAATCAGACAGCACCAAGAGAATAAAGAGTATTCTTATTCTTTAAGAGTATTCTTATTCTTTATTTAAATCAAACCGCACCAAAGAGAATAAGGAGTATTTGTAGGGAGAAAAGGCCCAGAGTACCCATTTTTGAAAGCAGCCTTGGTCCCTTTCTGATGTACATGTGATGATTTTTCAACCCGTGCTGCTCTTTGCTTTCCCCACCGTTCATGAAGCTCTCAGGGGCTCTTACCAGCCTTTCTCTTCCTTCTTCACCAAATCCTGGAACACACTCCGTTTGCCTTGGCTTCCACCTTTCCTTCTTAAAGTCAAAATCTTTGGCCAGACGTGGTGGCTCACATCTGTAATCCCAGCACTTTGGGAGGCTAAGCGGGTGGATTACCTGAGGTCAGGAGTTCGAGATCAGCCTGGCCAACATGGTGAAACTCCATCTCTACTAAAAACATACACACACAAAATTAGCTGTGTGTGGTGGCATATGCCTGTAATCTCAGCTACTCAGGAGGCTGAGGCAGGAGAATTGCTTGAATCCAGGAGGCAGAGGTTGCAGTGAGCAGAGACCGTGCCACTCCACTCCAGCCTGGGTGACAGAGCTGTCTAAAAAAAAAAAAAAAAAAAAAAAAAGTAAAATTCTTTGTAGAATTATGGGGCGAGGAGTATTAGAAGAAACTCAGTGGGTTCAAGTGAGGTATTCTTTTGAGACTACTTAAAAATGTCCTGTAATTATGATTGCATTTGACTTTTCTTTCTATTTAAAAACTGGGGAACTGTATGAAATTCTCTATGGTGATGAAATTTTTAGAGTGTAATGCTTTAAATCTGGTATTTGAAATTTTAGAAGCTGGGGCACATGTGAGTCCTAGAAGGTAGTGAGCACCCTTAGGAGAGTCAGCTGATACCTGGTAAAACCAGGGAATATAAAAGAAAAAGGAAAACTCCAATTATTCCAAAGCTGCGAAAGGAAGAAACAAATGGACCCAGTGCAGAATGAAGGGAGTGGCCTGAAACCTGACTAGGGAGGTCACCTTCCCTGTAACAGGATCTGCTCACATCAATTTCCTGTGTTTTCAGGCAACTGAAAAACTACACAGTTTCATCTACTGCAAAGGGAAGGGTGTGGAGGGAGAAGCAAATGTCCCAAAAGGAGAAAAAAAAATAACATGAAGCAGGGAAGCCTCAGAGGGAATGTTGCCAAAAGTTACTGCATATAAAGGAAGTATGTCTGCAAAAAACTGTCTCTGGGGTTTTTAAAGCATTAAATGCTATGAAGAAATGACCACCCATTTCAGAAACTGAATGAATGCACGTAAGCAAAAAACAAAATGTGCAGTTCAGGGAAGGAAATGAACCCATCCAATGCACAGTAAAATATATGTGAACTTCCATTATTAACTTGAAATAAAATGTTTCCTGATGAATTATACACTGATTATCACATATGTGTAGAAGATGAGGTTCATTTAAAAGAAGCTGAAACCCCAAGATAAAAACTGCTTAAACAGTAGAGAAGGTTATTTCTCTCTCATATAGAAGGAGTCTGGAGGTAGATGGTCAAGGGCAGTCTGTGTAGTTTCAAGGAGCATCAAGCATCTGTTACTGTTTGGCCGTATTTGGCATAAGACTTCCAACTTATGGTTGAATATGGCTGCGTGAGCACCAGCCATTGCACCTACCTTTCAGCCAATAGAAAACAGATATGAACAGAGTAGAAAAAATGGGCAAGGGGTGTCTGTCAACTTTATTGTAAGATTTCTTTTTTCCACTTATGTCATATTGATCAAATCCTAGTTGCAGGGCCACATCCGACAGTAAGGAGGCTGGAAACTGTTTTCTGGATAACGACGTGCTCAGCCCCAGATCAGGGGTTTTATAACTAAGAAAAAGGGGATAAACAAAGGCAATGAACAGACTCAGCCACAACCCCTTTCTGCTCCTGGAGTTTATTGGGTACTTACAAGCTGGTTAGCTTGCACAGAGGGGCTATCTGAATTGTCTGATGACTAATTTGTCCTCTATCCCTCCAATCAGCCTGAAGAGATTTTTTTCTTTTTTTCTATTTTTCCTAGTCAGAGTGTGAAGAAGGGCAAACTGTGGCTTTTCTGTGGTTTGCTGTTAGGGCAGCTAGCTGCTGATTCCTGGGAAGGAATTTCAATTCTTCCCATGTGCTCAGAGAGGAAGAAAGCATTTGGTATGTTATTCCCGCTCCCAAAAGAGTTCTCATTTACCCACTTTCCTTCAAGTTATTCTCAAGTAAATATTAAAGTATTTTCTATGTAAATAAACGAAAATCTTGCAATCTGATCTCTAAAAGCACAAGATTGCCGCTTTTCTTTGTATAGTTTTCTCTCCTCCCCTGGCCCCAGTGTCACTTGTTATGGCTATAGGAGGTGGTGGTGCAGACAACAGAACCTACTCTCGTTGGATCTGGAAGAAAGGGCTTTTATTACAGGGCCTTTAATAATTTCTGGCTTGGTAAATTTTCCTCCATCCCTTTGTTTTGAACCTATGTATGTCTTAGTTCAACCATTGTTCAACAATTGTGGAAGACAGTGTGGCGATTCCTCAAAGATCTAGAAGCAGAAATACCATTTGACCCAGCAATTCCATTATTTGGTGTATACCCAAAGGGATATAAATCATTCTGTTATAAAGACACAAGCATGCATACGTTCATTGCCGCACTATTCACAATAGCAGAAACATGGAATCAACCTAAATGCCCATCAAGAATAGACTGGATAAAGAAGATGTGGTACATATGCACCATGGAATACTATGCAGTTCTAAAAAAGGAATGAGATCATGTCCTTTGCAGGTTCATGAATGGAGCTGGAAGCCATTATCCTCAGCAAACTAACACAGGAATGGAAAAGGAAACACCACATGTTCTCACTTATAAGTGGGAGCTGAATGATGAGAACACACGAATGCATGGGGGAGAACAACACACGCTGGGGCTTATTGGGAGGGAAGCATCAAGAAGAATAGCTAATGGATGCTGGGCTTAATACCTAGGTGATGGGTTGATCTGTGAAGCAAATCGCCATGGCACACGTTTACCTATGTAAGAAACCTGTACATCCTGCACATGTACCCCGGAACTTAAAATGAAAGTTAAAGAAAAACAAATTTCTGGGAGGCAGAGAGCTCAGCCTAGATGGTATCCAGCCAGAAACAATTCATATGGAAGATATTTAGCTACACGATAGATCTTTCTAGCAGACGCTCGACTGCTCCTAATGTTGCCTGGCATGTGCCACCAGACAAAGGACCCTGGGATGTCCTCACAGCTGCCCAAGATAAACCCAGTGCCTCCGCCTCAGGGTTTGCCAGAAGTTGGGATCTTCCTGTGGTTGACTGCCCCCTGGTGCTCATTTCTGCCTCTCAGATCCTTCTAGTGCACCTGTCTGGCCAACCCTAACCTGCGCAGCAAACTTCCACCCCTGAGACATCTGGGAATGATTTCCTCCAGGTTCTCAGCCTGGTGGTAGATGGAGAAGCTGGAAGGAGGGTGCATTGGGCAAGCCTGGCTGCCAGCTGCCATCTTGGGCAATGCACCCCTGCATTGGGATGGCCCTCGACTCCTTACAAACTGTGTCCCTGCACATGCTCTCCAGAGAAAAACAAGCCTGGGCAAGGATTTGAACCTCAGGAAGGCAAATCTGACCACAGTCAAGAGTCATGACTTGAATTCAAGCTACCCCTAGTCAAGCTGTTTCTCATCATACCTCACCGATTGTCTCCATTTTTTTCTTGAAAGTGTAGGCATTTGGCTAGTGGTTCTGGGTGGAATTGTGTACTCCCTCCCTATCAAATTCAAGTGTCGAAGCCCTAATCTCCATGACCTCAGAATGTGACCTTATTTGGAGATAGGGTCTTTACAGAGGTAATTCAATTGAAATGAGGTCCTCAGGCTGGGTCCTCATCCAGTCTGGCTGCTGTCCCTATAAGAAGAAGAGATGAGGACACAGACACTCACAAAGGGATACTCCTATGAGGACACAGAGGGACGCCATCTGCAAGCCAGGAGAGAGGTCTTAGGAGGAACCTGGTCTGCCAACATCTTAATCTTGGACTCCAGCCTCCTGGATGTGAGAACATAAATTTCTGTTGCTTAAGTGACCCCGTGTATGGTACTTTGTCATGACAGCCTAAGCAATTCATACAAATAAGAATACATTTTGCTTTTTCAACAGAAAAATTAGTATTTCTTCAGTGATGATTATACCTTCTTTTTTGTGCTCTTCCTCGCTTAATAAATTTGGAGGAAGATCTGATCTCATTAGTTCTCATTCTGTGCAATCGATACTCACGGATCTGTGCTTATTTGATTATCTAGTACCACAGAGGGCATTTTATATAAGCCAGGGTGCTTCTGGATGGAAGCCCGAGAAACAGAATAATGAGAAATAGATGACTGAGAGGAGGCCAGAGTAAACTCTTACTTTTGGCTCCCAAGTTAGGCTTTGCATTAATCAGAACTTGATTTGAACAATCGAACACTGTGGGTTTCAGAATACTTCTATTTTAGGACAAAGGAGAATTGTTCGCTCTTGGAAAAAGCTTTAAGTTCGGTCTTGGAAAAAGCTTTAAGTACCAAAGAAGGCACTAACTTGGCAAATGGAAAGCTAGAAGAAATGAGAGTTGTGTTTTTATTTGATTTGGGGAATACAATAGATGCAGAAAAGTCCCCTTGCCTGGGACTGTTAATGCCTGAACTTGCTTATTAATCTCTGCCTCTTAGCACAGACCTGGAAAATTGCAATTCTCTGCACCAGCAGCCCCCGTTCATAAATACGGAGCCAGCAGGCAGAGCGAGAAGTGGCTCCGGGCTGTGGGGCTGGCTTGTTGGAGTCCCACACGCCCCAAGCCGCAGAGGGACTGCAACTCGGGAAGTCAGGCAGAAGGACACAGTGGCTCTCTGCATGCTTTGTTCTCAGCTTTTTAAAGAGCTTATGGTCTTTTGTTAAATTGACATTTCATAAAGTGTGATGCTGTATGCCAGCATTATTAGGTACTATGGGTATAAACTTATTGTTACAATTTTTTTTCCTCTGGAGGAATTGACCTTTTCTCTCACACTAGACACCTTATTCTCTGAGTATATCTTGATCCAATGTGAGGTGTAAAGGATAAAATTCCAATCCTTACTTGCTTTGTTACCTGTCTCTTTGGCTTTCTCTGCCTCAAGGGCAAGGGTTTGGGGTCCTTAGGAAGGAATCCCCACTCCTTCTCCTTGGCCAAGTGGCCTTGGTGTGGGGGAGGGGATCCCAGCTAAGAGGGCCTCAGCAGCATAGAACTCTGCATCAGTTAGCTTAATTATATCAAGGGCAACACAGCTGACAGATATTAATTCTTCCAAAGTTAATATCATACTTTGAAGGAAGATAGGACATTCTAAGAACCTTGGCATTAAAATACCCCAATTGCAAGGCATACTTAAGTTAAATGACTGTTATTTCTTTACAGCGTGCTAAAATTTAGGTCCTTTATAGTACGCTATGTGCTGCGACTCCTAATGAAGGCAGACTCCTACTCGGGACTATTACATCCAAATTTACTGCTTGGGCACAAATTTCTGATCTACAGGATTAGGCATTAAGAGGTCATTCGTTTCTATCAAATCAATCTTAAAATATGAAGAGTGATAAATATGAAAATTAAAACATTTACCTGTTTGTGTGGTGTGTATGAGTGTGTGTATGGTGTGACGTGTGTGGTCTAATGTGTGTATGTGTGTGGTGTGTGTGGTGTGTGTGTGTGGTGTGTATGTGTGTGTAGTGTGATGTGTGTAATGTGTTTTTGTGTATGTGTGGTATGTGTTTGTGTGTGTAATGTGATGTATTTGTGTGTGTGTGGTATGTTTGTGTGTGTTGTGTGTGTAGTGTGTGTTTGTGTGTGGTGTGTATCAATGTGTGTGGTGAGCGTTGTGTTTGTGTAGAAGTGTGTGTGGTGGTGTGTTTGTGTATGAGTGCGTGCATGTGGAGTGAGGTGTGTGTGTTGGTGTCTGTGGGGTGTGTGTTTGTGTGTGGGGTGTGTTTGATGTGTGATGTGTGTGGTGTGTGTGTGTAGGTATGTGTGCGTGGTGTGTGTGTGTAGGGTGTGTTTGTGTGTGTGATGTGTGTGATGTGTGTATGTGTTTGGTCTATGTGTGGGATGTTTGTGTGTGTGTGGTATAGTGTGTTTTATGTGTGATGTGGCGTGATGTGTGTGGTGTGTGTTTATGTGTGGTGTGTTTGTGTGTGATACGATATGTGTGGTTGGTGTGGTGTGTTTGTGTGTGGTGTGTGTAGTGTGTGTGTGCTATGTGTTTAGTGTGGTGTGAGTGTGTGGGGTATGGTGTGTGTGTGGTGTGTGTGTGTAGTGTGTATTTGATGTGTGATGTAGTGTGATGTGTGTGTGTAGGGTGTGTGTGTGTGATGTGTGTATGTGGTCTGTGTGTGGGATGTTTGTGTGTGTGTGGTGTGTGTGGTATAGTGTGTTTGATGTGTGATGTGGCGTGATGTGTGTGGGTGTGTGTTTATGTGTGGTGTGTTTGTGTGTGATACGATATGTGTGGTTGGTGTGGTGTGTGTGGTGTGTTTGTGTGTGATGTGTGTTTGTGTGCTATGTGTCTGGTGTGGTGTGAGTGTGTGGGGTATGGTGTGTGTGTGGTGTGTGTGTGGGGTATGTATTTGATGTGTGATGTGTGTGGTGTGTGTGTGTAGGTATGTGTGTGTGGTATGTGTGTGTAGGGTGTGTTTGTGTGTGTGATGTGTGTATGTGTTTGGTCTATGTGTGGGATGTTTGTGTGTGTGTGGTGTGTGTGGTATAGTGTGTTTGATGTGTGATGTGGCGTGATGTGTGTGGGTGTGTGTTTATGTGTGGTGTGTTTGTTGTTTGCGTGTGATACGATATGTGTGGTTGGTGTGTGTGTGGTGTGTTTGTGTGTGGTGTGTATGTTGTGTGTTTGTGTGCTATGTGTTTGGTGTGGTGTGAGTGTGTGGGGTATGGTGTGTGTGTGGTGTGTGTATGTGGTGTGTATTTGATGTGTGATGTGGTGTGATGTGTGTGTGTTGTATGTGTGTGGTGTGTGTGTGCAGTGTGTGGTGTGTTTGTGTATGTGGTATGATATGTGTGTTTGATGTGGTGTATGTGTGGTGTGTTTGTGTGTGTGTGGTGTGTGACTGTGTGATGGGTGTGGATGTGTGGGTCTGTGGTGTGTGTGTGTTATGTTGTATGTGTGCGTGTCCGTGTGTTAAAAGTAAAAGCTGCTGTCATGACTTATTGATGGTTCCTCCAATGACCTTACCATGATGACCTGAGAAATGATCTTTCATCATTGTCAACTGGGAAACAAATAGATTTGAGGGTTTCCTTTCCCAAGTTTAGGGGTTAATATATTTTTGAATTGCGCTGTGTTTCAAACTTTTTATCCTTTCTGGGACTGTTGCAGGATCCATGAATAGCTCTGTCATGCCCTAGGTGAATTTTCATGTTCGTTAATTTCCTAGGAATTTATGTTAATTATTTGAAGCCTGCCACTTAGATTGTGAACGCACAGATGAAGACCATTTTTCTGGAAGTGCTATTTCCCACCATCCGTGAGGAGCCCTGGTTGTCGCCCCCATCTTGGTTGGTGTCACTGTGGGGCTGTGCCCCTCCCAGGATGACTCCCTGGCAGAAGCCCCACCTGACAACCTTACCTCACACTCGCCAGCGGCCTGCTTTGCTCTTTGAATCTCTGAAATTCTATTACTGAGTTGTGCATTTACCTTTCCATTTGTTTTCCTGGGGAAGGAGGGGACTAGGTTTGTTCTCTGCTCTCTCCCAGCCCCCAGGACAGGGATGGCTCTCTCAGACCACTCGCCGAAAGCATGAATTTGCTATAGTTCCCCCAGACTGCCTGGTAAGCCAGCAGATTTTGCAAGCTGGTTGACTGTGTTATGTGTTTAGACTTGGACCATCCAAGAGATGCTTTTCCCCCAGAGCTGTATTAACTGGTCCATAAAGAAGTCTATCAACTTGGTCTACATCTAAGGAGATGAAGTAGCATAACACCATAGAATGAAAACAAGATTTGGAACAAGACCCGGATCCCAAGTCAGGCTTGGCCCAGTCTTCACAACGTGATCTTAAGCGAGGCCATTCTAGAATGAGGATGATGAATGTTTCCCTGCAGCTCTCGTAAATGACTACGTAAGTCCAAACTACAGACTACAGAAGCCCAAATTCTCCATGTAAAATAGAGAATCATGATATATAGATTCTTTATAATGTAAAGCTACTTTAAAACCTATGAAGCCCCCCAATTAGGTCAGGTGCTGTTATAGGCTGAATCGTGTCGTCTCCCCACCCAAATTAATATGTGGAAGCTCTAACCTCCAGTACTCCAGGGTGTCACTGCATTTGGAGATGGTTAAAGAGATGGTTAATTGATTAATGTTAAATTAATGTCCTCACATGGTGAGGACACAGCAAAAAACGTGGCCATCTGCAAGCCATGGAGAGAGGCCTCAGAAGACACCACACCTACCAACACCTTCATCTCCAACTTCTGGCCTCCAGAACTGTGGGAAAATAAATTCCTGTTGGTGAAGCCATCTAGTCTCTGGTATTTTGTTATGGCAGCCTGAGCAAACTAATACTCTTCTCGACAAGTATCTGCTGATGGACTATGGGACTGATGTGAGAACCTCTGCTGCAGCACCAAACTCTGTTTTATCAGAATAGATAAATGCAAGTGGAATTCTAGTTTATCAAAGCATTTTTCTGTTCTTTGGATTTTCATGACGATACCAGAGACTTAAAAAAATAGAGACAGGATCTCGTTATGTTGCCCAGGCTGGTATCAAACTCCTGGGCTCAAGTGACCCTCCTACCTTGGCCTCCCAAAGTACTGGAATTACAGGTGTGAGTCACCGTGCCTGGCCCAGAGACTCATAATATTCATTTGGGATTGTCTACAACTGGTAGTGTAATAGTTCCTAACCTTTATATTTATGATTCTCTATTTTACATTTGCCCATCAAATGATCTATAAAAGAAAATCTACTTGAGTATATGAGGGAGGATCTATTTAATGCTCAGGAAGGAGTGGTTTTTATTGCCATTCCATCTTTAAGAAGGGCTACCTGAGCTTTCTCTTATGACATAATAAAACATAATTGCACAGGCCACCTTCTATTCAGTTTCTGTGGGGAAAAGGCAGTATTTCAGGAAAGTAGCATAAGAAATGTCTATACTAGTGCAAAGTTTAAACTTGAATAGGACTGTTTTGCTTCCTAGTGGAGGTTGTGGCAGAACTGAATCAGGGGACGTTCCAAGCCTCAGGGAGCATCATTTCTTCATTATTCAATGACAATTGGCAGAGCTCTGTGTCAGGTCCTGGTGGTTTAATGAGGTTTCTGCTCAGAGGGAAAAGCCTCATTGCTTGGAGCCATTTTGCAGCTACACGCTTTGTTGAGAAAGGGCAATGTGACAGGTAGACAGGTAAAGGACAGGTAGCTACATAATGTAGCAGTTCATGTAACTGCCCAGCCTGATAGATTTTGATTGTCACTTCCTTTGAGGTGAGATCTTGCAGGTGATGGACTGGGCTGAAGTCTGAAGGGCTTGTGAGGAATAATGGCCCTCCAGGCACACAGGACGTTGAATCGTGGGGCCGTTTTTTTTTTTTTTTTTAAGCAAAAACTCTTTATTTTTAAGAAAAAGGTACGATTTCTCATTTTCTATTCTTGGCATACATTTTAACTGTTTCTGATGAAACCCAAACCTCCTGAACCCATTTCGGTGTTATTCAAAATTTAAACTTCTTCTATATTTGGATTAAAATATCTGTTCACAAATGAGCTGTGCAAATGGATCACTTTTTTTTTTTTACTTCAAACTTTCTTTGAATAAATTAAACAGCATAACACCAACATTTCCTCTATAATCAACTGTGATACTAGCTATACATTTTTTAAAATTATTTTTTATTATTATACTTTAAGTTCTAGGGTACATGTGCATAACGTGCAGGTTTGTTACATATGTATACTTGTGCCATGTTGCTGTGTTGCACCCATCAACTCGTCAGCACCCATCAACTCGTCATTTACATCAGGTATAACTCCCAATGCAATCCCTACCCCCTCCCCCCTCCCCATGATAGGCCCCGGTGTGTGATGTTCCCCTTCCCGAGTCCAAGTGATCTCATTGTTCAGTTCCCACCTATGAGTGAGAACATGCGGTGTTTGGTTTTCTGTTCTTGTGATAGTTTGCTAAGAATGATGGTTTCCAGCTGCATCCATGTCCCTACAAAGGACACAAACTCATCCTTTTTTATGGCTACATAGTATTCCATGGTGTATATGTGCCAGATTTTCTTAATCCAGTCTGTCACTGATGGACATTTGGGTTGATTCCAAGTCTTTGCTATTGTGAATAGTGCCGCAATAAACATACGTGTGCATGTGTCTTTATAGCAGCATGATTTATAATCCTTTGGGTATATACCCAGTAATGGGATGGCTGGGTCATATGGTACATCTAGTTCTAGATCCTTGAGGAATCGCCATACTGTTTTCCATAATGGTTGAACTAGTTTACAATCCCACCAACAGTGTAAAAGTGTTCCTATTTCTCCACATCCTCTCCAGCACCTGTTGTTTCCTGACTTTTTAATGATCGCCATTCTAACTGGTGTGAGATGGTATCTCATTGTGGTTTTGATTTGCATTTCTCTAATGGCCAGTCAATCTTCCTAGAGGAAGGCCGAGACGGGTGGATCACAAGGTCAGGAGATCAAGACCATCCTGGCTAACATGGTGAAACCCCATCTCTACTAAAAAATACAAAAAACTAGCCAGGCGAGGTGACGGGCGCCTGTAGTCCCAGCTACTCGGGAGGCTGAGGCAGGAGAATGGCATGAACCCGGGAGGCGGAGCTTGCAGTGAGCTGAGATCTGGCCACTGCACTCCAGCCTGGGCGACAGAGCAAGACTCCGTCTCAAAAAAAAAAAAAAAAAAAACCCTAGAGGAAAACCTAGGTAGTACCATTCAGGACATAGGCAGGGGCCGTTTTTTTGAGCTATAATGATCAGTAAGTCGGGTTTCCCCTCGCCTTCTGGTGGAGTTGGAATTGCTGTTCTCTTACATCAAATCTGCTAATTGGCATGAATATCCTCTTGACTGTTCTGTAATCAGCTTGAGAATTTCAGAATGTCTGGGCAGAGTGGGAAAAGGTCGAATTCCAGGACCTGAGGCAAATACAAGCAATGACAACTGTGAAGCCTTGGACGGCTTACAAGGTATTTTGGTGAAATACTTCTTAAAAGGAAAAGCCGTGGACAAATCAAATGTAGTGGAGTTAAACAAAAGAATGATTCCAGAATTAGGCGTCTCTCTGACCCAGAACAGGTTCTCAGAACTCCAGCCTGCCACGTGGTTAGGCAGCTTTCACGGGCAGAAAGCAGACAGGAGGCACCGAGGCAGTTTAATTGGTTACAGAGCAGCATTTTGCCCTGTTGGAGTAAGTTGCCCACCTGTGATTGACTGAAAATGGGCTGCTGTGATTGATGGAGACCTCACTGTTTGTTGACCAGAGCGCACCTGTACAGTACTCCTGAGTTAGACTTCTAGTTAGTTTTTGTACTAAGGAAGATTGTATTTTTATTTGAGGATCGGACTATGGAGGCATCCTCAGGCCAATTGTAATTTAGTCTAACCTGCTGCTTGCTCAGGCTGAAAAGCCACCATTGAGACTGGGTGTGGCCAAAGTGATGTTCCAGTACAGGTGGCAGAATCCTACGTGCAAATGTCAGGGAGAGGCCACCCAGTCCAGACCCAAGCCTTCAGACATCTGTGTGAAGGAGCAAGTGGAAATATGACGGAAATGATTGTACTGCAATCTGGACATGACAATGGCATTCATTTCGATCGTACCACTCATTTAGATGCCCTGCTCCCACCTGGACACAGAAGCTCTGAAAAGGCCTCTAGGCCACTAGGAGGGCATGGTGCGTGTCCTCGTAGCTAAGGAGAATGTCCTTCTGCATTGTCCAAGCTTTACAGTGACTTGACTTGTGAATTGTGGACTGTATGGGTTGGCAGAGGGAGGTCTCTATTTTGAACACATTCTTTTTTGAGACAGAGTCTTGCTCTGTCCCCCAGCCTGGAGTGCAGTGGTGTGATCTTGGCTCACTGCAAGCTCCGCCTCCCAGGTTCACGCCTTTCTCCTGCCTCAGCCTCCTGAGTAGTTGGGACTACAGGTGCCTGCCACCACGCCTGGCTAATTATTTGTATTTTTAGTAGAGACGGGGTTTCACCGTGTTAGCCAGGGTGGTCTTGATCTCCTGATCTTGTGATCCGCCCGCCTCAGCCTCCCAAAGTGCTGGGATTACAGGTGTGAGCCACCGCACACGGCCAAACAAATTTTAAGGATATTCTTTCTGCCTTGTATTTCTGGGCTGGGGCCATCTTGCAACAAGCCCAGCAAACAGCTGACCACGATGGCCCTGTGGGCATCCATGATGGAAAGTGCTCTCTTCCTCCCTGGATTAGGGCCTGAGTGATCCATGAATCACACCACTGAGCAGACACAGACACCCTGAGGCTGGAGAGCCACCTTACTGCCCACGTCCCCTTCACTGGCCTTTGCAGCTGTGGCCATGCCATGCCCAGTACAGTGTGGCCTGTTCTTTAAGGTACTATCGAGTGTTGATCTGAACATAAACCTAACACTGGGAGCCAGGTAGCACAGGCTTTTGTTTTCTAGATGAGAAAACTGAGCACCAGAGAAGCTAAGAACCTTTTCCAGAGTCACAGAGTAGTCAGAGGCAATTCCCAAATTCAGATTTTACCCGGACTCCACAGCCCTGCTTCTGCCGGGTACCTCACTCCGTGCGGGGAGTATCTAAGTGTGAGGAGAGAGGCAGCCTCTCATCCCCAAGGAGACTGAGGGCTTTGGCTGCTGGGACACGAGGCCTGTGCTTTTTGTTTTTGTTTTTGTTTGAGACAGGTCTCACTCTGTTGCCCAGGCTGGAGTGCCCGGGACTGATGGGGCTGGGGAGGCTCCTCACGGGGCCACCCTGCTCCTGTGGTCTTGTCACTATCACTGGGGTCATTCTTGGGGAACCTTGGCAGGCTCCAAGACCCTGAAGAGTGGTTCTGGGCCTGGCTGTGGTCCCTTCCCTTACTCTCCTCCCCAACCCTCGTGCCTTCTGAATCTGGGGTATTTAGAACTGCACTTTCCTGACTTCCAGAGCCACAGGCCATTTGTATTGAACCCTGTGCCTGTGCCACCGAGTCTAATTGGTTGTCCCTTCTCCACTGCAGTCGGGTGCCCCGTTCTCTTCCTTACACACTCCTGGCTGGCTCAGTGGAAGGAACTCCTGTCACTCCTCTAACAGCATCTGACCCTCCCCCGGGACTGGCCTATCTGAAGTACACACAGAAAGTAGCAATTCCTTAAATGTCAGTGGTTTCTTCATTAAACAATGTAATGTTTTTCAAAAGAGGAATCAGTCTATCATTTGTGGCTGAGATATTAGTTTAAGATATAAGTGCAAAATTGATTTTTGTGACCTGTCCTCACTGTTTCATTATGCATTTCCTTAATATACATACTTTTCGGAGTCTTCATTTGTCATTTGTCAAAAAATAATATTGCCACTTTCTTCCATTATTATAAAAGAGGAAAGATGAATCAGGCCCTTTTAAAACTTCAGATTGCAGCAGCATTTTACATTTGAAAGAGTAACTTCCCCTCCTCCTTGGAATCAGAGTGAATTTTTCCCCTTTGCACTCACTGTACAGTCGATGCAAGGATTCCTCTGGGAGTAGGAGGATTTGGGACTATAAACCATCTTATGAAAAATGACAATTCCTAGTGCTATAGATGCTTCCTAACCAAGGATGTTATTGGTACTAAAGGGTTTATTGCCATCAGCACAAACACTGAAGCCATTTGCATTTTGGGCTTGCTAGACACTTGCCCTCCAGTTCCGGGCTCATGTGATAACATTAATTAACCACTTTTAAAGCAGCTACTTGAGCCACAGGAAACTTTTACTTCCCCCAGTGATCCTACCCCTTATGGTTCTCCAAAGAAAGGGCCCTGGCAATGTAGAAGACAATGTGAATAGCTACCTGGAGTGTGAGAAACAGTTCCACTTGTCTCTCTATCATTTGGGCTGTCGTGGATTAAAAAGGAAGTGCCCCCCTCCCCTGCCTCTGAAATATTCTGAGGCATTGGTGCACTCAACATCTCTGCTTTTATGAGCATTGGCAGCAAGTTTGAAATAGAAGACAACAGTTCTCTGATTTGGGTCATGGCTGCATCAGTCCTACAAGGCTTCCAAAGCCAGAGCTGACATTCCCTCCTGTTAGGTGAGGGTATAATTGAAGGGCTCCTTCATATTATACCAGGTAGAAGCTGCTTAGGTGCTAGGAAAATTGAGAGGAGGCTGCTTACGGATCTGCAGAGGAAATGTTACCCAACCAGATGCATCTGAAATAAGTGCTGATTCTCATCTATCTATTACCTGTCTATCTGTATCTATCTATCATCTACTTATGTTTGTATGTATGTATGTATGTATGTATGTATGTATGTAGGTATCTATCTATCATCTACTTATGTATACATGTATGCATGTATCTAAGTATCCATCCATCCACCTATCTATCCATCTATATATGTTCATCTGTCTGTCTATGTATCTATCTATGTATCTATCTATGTATCTATGTATCTATCTATCTATCTATCTATCTAATCTATCCATCCATGTATGTATGTATGTATGTATGTATGTATCTATCTATCTATCTATCTATCTATCTATCTATCTATCTATCTATCTATCTATCTAATCTATCCATCCATGTATCTATCTATCTGTCTGTCTATCTATCTATCTATCTATCTATCTATCTATCTATCTATCTATCGATCCTATCTATCATTTTCTATATCTATCTATCTTTCTATCATCTTCTATATCTATCATCTACTTATGTATATATGTATGTGTCTAAGTATCTATCCATCCATCCACCTATTGATCCATCTATCTCTGTCTATCCATCTATCTATCTATCTATCTATCTATCTATCTATCTATCTATCTATCTTCTATCTATATCTATTTATCTATCTACTATCTATCTATCTATCTATCTATCTATCTATCTGTCTGTCTGTCTGTCTGTCTGTCTGTCTGTCTGTCTGTCTATTGCAAGCAGGAGAATAGGCAGGCCTTACCTGAAATCCTCAAGGAACCCCAGCTTCCTCCACCCTCTCCGATAGAGCTGGTGCCTGAACATTATTATGCAAAGTCCCTAAACAAGGTAGTGGATGATGAACTCAGGCTGCCTGCAGATAGTCAGGAATAGAGCCCGTGTCCTGCTCCCTGGCTAGGGCTTTTCCTCTGCCTCAGAATGCCCCCAGTTCTCCCATCTCCAAGCTGGTTGTGCTCCTCACAGGGTTGGCCTCCTCTGCTCTAGGTACAAGCCCAGGGTGGCAGCGAGGCTCTTGGTCCAAGTCCCAGGAGAGGTGAGTTCTGTCCCCAGTTCTGGCTCGAGGTAACTCCAAGGCCTCCTTTGTCCTTGGATCTCAATTCTGGCTACACCTGAGAGCCTTTTTAAAAAGTGTAGATGTCTGGCCTCCCCGCAGGGACACGGATTTCTCAACATCAATCTTGCTTTTAGGAGCACCCTTCCCACTGCAGCTGGGCAAAGAGGAAGCCTGGAGTTTGGGGTGGGACCCTCATGCCTGTATTTAAAAAAGAAAGAAAAAGAAAAAGGATGCCTTTGATGAATCTGATGTCTAGTCTTCATTAGACTACAGGCATTTATTATTTTATTTTAGTTTTTTATTTCCATAGGTGTTTGGGGAGCAGGTGGTGTTTGCTTACATGAGTAAGTTTTTCAGTGGTGCTTTGTAAGATTTTGATGCACCCATCACCCAAGCAGCATACACTATACACTCTACGTCCATACCACCCTGAACACGCCGGGTCTGATCAGACTGAAGGCCTTTGAAAGACATTTACCTTCCACGACTGAAGAATTTTATTGATTTATTTGTTTTTCCTTCTTGGCTGCACTGGCCCTGTGCTGTAGTAAGGTACACAGCACAGAGGCCCAAGCCTTTGCTCCCTCCTCCACCCCCTGCTTTATATCCTGTCACCGTGCAAATTGGTGAAATCCCTCCACCTTAGCAAGCCATTTGCCAAGCCTACCTCACAGGAACAAGAATGTAAGCTTTGTGAAAGTTCAGTCGAACTATGAAGATCAAATGGTGTCATCCCATCTTGACGATGATAAAAATGGAAGCCCTGATTGCAATAAGCAAATCTTCCCTGAGAATGACACATAGAATTACACATGGAAACTCAGTGTACGACTTTGCTAACTCAGTAGCTGTGAATATCAGCTACCATTGGGCCAATGTCTTAGCAATATTTAAATGGTACCTATGTAAGATAGCAGGTGAAAGTAACAGCACAGCCAATATTAAAACCATATATCAAGATGGTCATTGAGAACAGAAATCATGTGCAGAAAGTACATGAAGTGTTGAGACTGTGTCCTTGAGTTTTATTGTCCTGCTCAGGTGGTAGATTCTGAGCTCTGTCAAAACAGTCCACTGGATTTTACTTTGCAAATGAGCTCTTGTGCTGGGGTGTAAGTCAAGCCCCTGTGTGTGCCCCAAGGTGGACTCCCTGGCTTCACTTATCTAGTGGGGCTGTCTGCTTTCCTATTTTCAGCTCAGTGACTGCCTTCTGTTTGTGTTTGTCTTGCTACAGATGGACAGAAGAAAGTTCAAGAAGAATTTGACATTGACATGGATGCACCAGAGACAGAACGTGCAGCGGTGGCCATTCAGTCTCAGTTCAGAAAATTCCAGAAGAAGAAGGCTGGGTCTCAGTCCTAGCGGGAGAGCCCCCTCCTATTCCACCTGAAAACACCAAACTCAACCATTATCTGTCAAGAAATTAAACGAACAACACCCTAGAGAGAAGTCATCCACACACAATCCACACACGCACAGCAAACCTCCAATGCATGTACAGAAACCTGTGATATTTAGACCCTTGTAGGAAGGTATAGACAATGGAATTGTGAGTAGCTTAATCTCTATGTTTCTCTCCATTTTCATTCCTCCTGCAACTATTTTCCTTGATGTTGTAATAAAATGAAGTTAAGATGAGTGAATTCAAGTGTCTGCCTTTCTCTCTCTCTTTATTTTACCCGACGTTAGAGGTGACTGTGAGCCACGTGTCTATTTCCTCCTTCTCTTAGGAGTCAGAGACGTAACACGTTGTCTTCTGTTAGGAGCTTTTCTGCTGGGAGTGAGAGATCCATTTTCAGCCATGCCTGCCTCATTCGGAGAGTCCTAAGTGCTGGCTGGCGATGGCAATATATTTTCTTCTTATCATGGGAATAGAGCCCTGCATCCTCGGGTGCCGAAGACTCAGAAGTTTCCCTGGGGAATTATGACTGATCCAGGAGAATAAAACGGGAGAAGGTGATGCGTATGTGTTTGGAGCGTCCCCAGATTTACTCAGCAGACCCATTTCAGATCTCCAAAGGGGACATCCTAGCCTGTGAGAGGCCATTCTGCGGCTTACCTGCAGTACTCTGCACCTGTGTGACTCCAGGGTACTGGCACCTTCTCCAGACTCCCCAACTTCCTCCATGCTGTGATTTGCCACCTGGTAGGGTTATTTATTACAACCTGTAATTTAGAGAAGCTATCAGGCTTCTCTTCCACTCCATTTTCTCCCCCTGCAAACCTTGCAGGTAAACTGTTCTGCAAATCCCAAAGTGGTTTTGTAGGCACTGAGGAGAGGTCCATCACACGGAGAGGACCTCGCCGTCACTGATTCGGGAACCAGTTGGTTGGGTGGGTACCCGCCTTGGGAGGCACTTGTGGTTTTTGTTTGAACTTTTCCACATGATAACGTGATGTGTAAGTCACATCTCATCTTCAACTTCCTGAGATGCTTGAGATGCTCCATGACTGCTCTTGTATACTGTGGGACATTGCATGTCTTTCCTTTGCCAGCTCCTTAACCAAGGGTCAAGGTGGAGCATGAAGAATAATGGGAAAAGGGGCAAGGGATGACGCCATGTGTGTGCATGGGTGTGTGGATGTAAGGGATGGTGAGTGAGGCATGGGTAGGGCACTGACTGCAGGTGGACATGCTGCTGTTCCTGCAGCAGGGCCCCATTTATTGTCGGGAGGGCACAGGTTGAGAAACACTGGCATGCTTGGGTGTCTGTCTCAAAAATCCCTCTGAAAATGTGCATATTTTGTTGTGTAAGGAAATCTCTCCTGCCAGATAATTCCCTGTGGTTGTTAGAGACAGGGAAAACTCATAGACTCTGATCAATTTCCAATCATCAGAGAGCTAAATAGGATACTTTGGCCCTAACAACCAGTGAGGGCTCTGAGGGACTCCTGATGTTGGGGTCCCTACTGAAAAGAGGAACACAGGCTGAGGGGACACTCCAGGAAAAGCTTCCTGAGATACAGGGGTATGAATGCCAAAGAAATCAGATGAGTCTCGATGTAGTCTTCTTTGGCATTCCCTTAAGCTACCAATGTAAAGTAAGCCAGGAACAAAACAAACACTTACAAATTTTGGATCAATTTCACCACACCTTATACTTCAAGCACCCCCATCCTCTGAATATTTCACATAAAGGAAGCAGGGACGCTGTCTATACTGGCTGCACTCTGGCTGGTGCTCACCCCACACTGACCCCTCTGGAAGCTAATCTGGCTTATAATGAGGATGCTTTCTTTACAGGGGACTCTCTATGCAGAACAGAAAATTCCAATGGAGTGGTTCGTCCCTATGTCCCCAAAGGACTGGGAATATTCTTTCAGTAACAATGGCCCACTGGGGGAAGAAGGATGAAAGTGGGGTGAGAGACGTGAAATTTGGAGAGGTCCCTTAAAGACTGTGATGTGCCTCTCTTTTTCCCATCACAGGACAGGGTTATAACTGCTTTCCTCTGAGCCACAGGGATGAATTTAACTGTTCACTTCCCAGGTAGATTCATGAGGGTCTAGAGCTTCAGCTAACAGCATGGGGAATATTCCAAATGCGCCCCCGCTCAGCATAGGAACTGGGTATGTTGAGTCTATGGTCTCATAAAACCAGAAGAAGGACAAGGGATTGTGGCTGCAGGCTAGGGAGCACCTTTTCCTTACCATGGGCTGCAGTATTTATTTAGGGTAAAGGAAGGAAACTCCTGAGGTGCTACGGGCTGCCAGCAATTTGGAGCATCACTAATTCAATGTCCCTTCAGCCATGTGTATTCAACTCCTGCTGTGGGTGTGGACTTGGTGCAGTGGCTGCAAAGCAGGACAGTCCTTGTCAAGGTGCTGTTAGGCTGGTGGGGAAGGGACGAGGATAAGCAGATGCTGGAACAGAAGGAGGGGCACAGCAAGGCAGAGCATGGAGAATCAATCTCTCAAGTCTTCTCCAGGTACAGCCACACTTGGCAGAGAACTGAAGGCTGAGAGGAGTTCCTGGGTAAATAAGGGCGGTGGCTGGTGGAGAAGTGTCTGGGCAAAGTCCTTGAGAAGGAAGTGCCCAGTTTTGCTGTTCCAGAGGCTGAATTTATCAGTGCACGTCAGCCTGGGGGATGTAACTCTGCTCTCTGAACTTGGGGAGGCCAGGAGGCAAGAACCCAAGTATTTGAGACTTGAAACTGGATCCATCTTTGACTTACAGGTCAGTCAAGTGACACAGAGAAGTTACCTACCTCAAGTAGCCAGTTTCTTTAACAGCAAAGTGATGATAAAATCTTTGTGGTAAGGTGGTTGGCAAAGTATTAGGAATTTAGAATGAGGCAAAATGCATTAGTGTCTGGCTCAGTGTAGGTGTCCAATAAAGGTAAGCTATCATTATTGATAAACCCATGTGGTAAAGAGTCAACCATGGCTTCCCTTATCAACACGCAACACACAACACCTCACTCAACTGAAGCCACAAGACTCAGTTTCTCTTGGCTACAGCTAGTTGGATCAGTGGTGGGCACCTGACTCAAGGGGTGGGCTCAGCCTGTCTGAATATTTCTTTAGTGATTCTGAATTAACCATCATGGGAGCTGAGTCAGTTAAGATGAAGGAGATGTTGAGTTGGGACAAGGTTGGTGTTGTGACAGGTAAAAGCTGCAAAAAAGGTTTAAAAATATATATTTTTTTTGTTTTGCAAGGAGCTGCAAAAGCCCATGTGGGACAGGTGCAGAAAGAAGGAGAGGATTTGAGACTCAAGGTACACGAGCCCATGAGAGATGAAGAGGTAGCCCAGGTTGAGTTAGTCATTTGGTGGCAATGAATAGAAGCCCACTCATACTAGCTAAAAAAAGAGAGAATTATTCAGGTTTCATAGACATCCAAGAATAGAACATCCAAGACACCCAAGAAAAGAACAGAACACCATGGGCAGGCAGAATTATATTAGATTTATAAATAAACTGGGGCACAGTAGGGAAGAATTGATGTCTTTATATTATTGTTTTTATAGCATTTTGTGACGTTGGTGGTTTTATAGTTTTCTTCATATAGGTCTTGCACATTTCTTTTTGTTCTAAGTGTTTCATGGGTTTTGTTGCCCTTGTAAGCAGGATCTTTTTCCAAAGCATTCTCTAGTAGGTTTTGCTGTTATCTCAAAGAACTACTGATTTCTGTAGATTTAGCTCTGTAACTATTCATCTTACTGAACTACATTTCTGATCATTTTCCAGTGAATATTTTTGGATTTCCAGGTCCTATCACTTGCAAATAACAATAATTTTGTCTCTTCTTTCCAACAACTTTTAATTCCTTTCCTTTGTTCTGTCTCATCTTCCTTATAATTAATTCTTGTGTGTTGAGGGAGGCTTGGGCACGATTTCAGTCTCAACAGTTATAGTGATAGACCATCTCTTGGGGTTGTCATTTGCACCTATTTTGGGTTGATTAATTTTAACTTCATAGGATCATCTTTTCGCAAGTTTCATGAGTCTCTTATTGTACCTTTGAATGCACACATTTTATAGACTGTGGAGATTAACCTAAATAAATTAGTATAATTATAAGGGGAGATTGAACAGGAAGAGTTTAGGGTTAGAGCTTATTTAGGATTTGTATTTAAGATGAGGATTCACATAAATATCATGTCTAGGAGATTTCACTTGATTACAGCTCCAATCATGGACAATCAAGGTGGAGTCCCTTGGTCACACTTTTAGCTAGGGATGCTATAACAAAATACCACATAAGGGAAGCTTAAACAATAGACACTTATTTTTCACAGTTCTGGAGGCTAGGAAGTCCAAGATGAAGGTGCTGCTGGACTTGGTTCCTGGTGAGGTCTCTCTTCCTGGCTTTTAGACGGCCACCTTGCTCCATCCTCACGTGGTAACATGGTAGAGAGTGAGTGAGCTTGCTCTGATGTTTCTTTCTCTTCTTCTTCTTCTTCTTCTTCTTCTTCTTCTTCTTCTTCTTCTTCTTCTTCTTCTTCTTCTTCTTCTTCTTCTTCTTCTGCTTCTGCTTCTGCTTCTGCTTCTGCTTCTGCTTCTGCTTCTGCTTCTGCTTCTTCTGCTTCTGCTTCTGCTTCTGCTTCTGCTTCTGCTTCTGCTTCTGCTTCTGCTTCTGCTTCTTCTTCTTCTTCTTCTTTTTTTTTCTTTTGAGATGGTATCTTGCTATGTTACCCAGGCTGGAGTGGAGTGGTGGAATCTCGGCTCACTGCAACCTCTGACTCCTGGGTTCAAGTGATTCTCCTGCCTCAGCCTCCCGAGTAGCTGGGATTATAGGTTCGCACCACCACGCCCCACTAATTTTTGTATTATTAGTAGAGATGGGGTTTCATCATGTTAGTCACGCTGGTCTCAAACTTCTGACCTCAGGTGATCCACCCACCTCAGCCTCCCAAAGTGCTGGGATTACAACCAGGAGCCACCACGCCCACCTCTTTCTCTTCTTGTTAGGGTACTAATCCCATCATGGGGCCCAACCCTCTTGATTTCATCTAAGCCTAATAACCTTCCAAAGGTCTCACTTCAATATCATCATCTTGGGAGTTAGGGATTCGCCACGTGAATTTAAAGGGACTTAAACCTTCAGTCCATAACATTCAGCTCACCCTTGGTCTTCATTTTCTGTAATTTGATCAGACTGAACAGAAGATTGGACTTTATTTACTGCCCATCGATTTACTGCACAACGTGGATTTATGCTCACGTTGCCTGCCACTGTTCCCCACCGGCTGCTGCTTCAAGACTGGCTCCATTTTCCCTACAGCTGTGACAATGTACTCTGTTCAGTGCCCCATTGCCCTTTAGGAAGTCTTTTGCTCTTTTGCTAACGGTTGCTTAATTGAATAAGAATTAAGGGTAAGCAGAATGCTGCTATGCTTTATGTGCCCTCCATGGGAGTTAGGAGTCTGCAGAGAGGGGATGATGATGGGTTTGGACTGAGGCATGTGTTGGAGGGCACCTGCTGGAGGGCAAGGCTTGAATAAAATCACCAGAGGATTGTTAAAGTAGAGCCACTGGTTTTGCTCTCTGCCCTGTAGAGCTGATGTGAATATTAAATTTTTGAACCCCCCCCCCAAAAAAAAGCTAACCACTCATTATTTCTATATGCCCGTGCTTCAGGCTTTCTCTGGCACCTGCAGGTGTAAAGAGCTACCATCACATGGACCACGACAGTTCACAAAGGAGAGCGATGTGCTTGTCTGTTAGTGCTTCTGGGGCTTCTACTGTGGGTCTTTCTTAAAGCCCCCAAGCTAAGGAATAATTTTCTAGACTACCTACTGCATGAACTACATTGTTAGATGATTGTCTTGTTCAAAGCCAGGCTGAGTCTTTGATTTAGTGAGATGGATTCCTGCATACAAATGCCTAGACTCAGGCGAAATCCCATGGTATTCGATGAAACTAAGAGGAGTCCATGCCTTCCTGCTGTACTCTCATGTGAACCTTGCTGCCAAAAATATTAGGCTGGCTGCTTTCCTCCCTCTGCAGCAGCCAGGCCCCCAGTACCCAGGCCTTCCAACCAAGCACTGTGGTTTAGGAGTCACACATGGGGCATGTCTGGCCCTAGACAAAATAGCTTGTGGTTGACTCGCTAACTCTTGACAGGTACAGAGGCTTAGACAGTGCTAATCCTGAGAGCTAACGCTGTTCTATATCTGGATAATTTCAGTGACCATCCCTCCAATTTCACCACATAATTTCCTCTTTCTAGTATATTCTGTAGCAGCCAGAGTAATTTTTTAAAAATGCAAACCTGGTCCTATCATCTTTTCCATGCTTCCCTCCCCTCAAACTTCAACATTCTTCAATGTCTTAACTGTGCTCACAGGATAAAGCCGATTTCCTCTGTGTGGCACCCACACTGCCACCTCTCCTCTCGTTCTGGAGGCTTCTGATATTCCTGGGATGTGCTCTCCTGTCCCCCCAACATCAAGATGCTTGAGTCTGCTTCTCAGTCTCAGTCTGCCCCTCTTTCTCTGCATCTCATACTTCCCATCATCTTAGTTCTGAGCTGACCTGTTACTTTCTGGAGAACTAACTGATGGAAAGATAAACCCCCAAGTCCCGGTGCCTGCACCCGGTAGAACTTTATTTCTTGCTTACAGCAGAATCCAAGACTGGTGCTCCAGAGTCATCTGCATTCTCCATGCGGGAGGCTGTGTCAAAAGTTTCTGATGGGTCAGATCCAGAAGTGACTGATTGACATTGATTCCCCTGGCTGGGAGAAAACACCTGGTCTCACCTATGTGTGGGGGAGCGGGGAAATGCAGTCCACCTGTGTACCCAGGAAGTGGAGGAAGCAGGTTTGGGGCATCACTGCAGTTTCTGCCACAGCCCCCTCCCCTCACATCCCATCCATTCCCACACACCTACCCATCCCCCTCACCTAAGGTCCTGCTCCTGATGGCAGTTATTACAACTGCAATTCACAGGCATCACTGGGATTCTCCGATCAATACTTGTCTCCTCCATGCTGCTCCATGAGGTCAGGGACACCCGTTTTACCAGCTGTTCAGGTGCTCCATAAGAACTTGCAGCAAGAATGAACAAATACATCCATGCTCACATTTGGGGCATGCACTCTACAGAAATCATCTTTCCCAGTGTATTTGAGGGCAGAGGTACATAAAGGAATCCTAATGTTTTCATTCAGCAAACAGTCAAGGAAGACCTTGATCTGGTCAGAGTCCAAAGTCAGCTGGTATGCTTCAGCTTTTCCTTTTCCTCTCTAGGAGGGTGTTAGAAAGCCACTGTGCTGTAGATTTTCTTGTCATAGAGTGGAATTCAGGACAGACAGGCACCAAGACACGGTTACATTTCTAGGCCTTTGTTTATTCCCCCAAAAAGCTGAACAAATCCCCAAGCCTATGGTGGTCTTCAGGTCAATCAGGTCTTCAGGTCAAACTGCAGACTCAGGATCCTACTTTATTCCATGTTATTCTTTCTTTCACAGGCTCACTGCAACCTGCAACCTCCACCTCCTGGGTTCAAGCGATTCTCCTGTCTCAGCCTCCCAAGTAATTAGGATTACAGGTCCCCACCACCATGCCCAGCTAATTTTCTATTTTCAGTAGAGATGAGGTTTCACCATATTGGCCAGGCTGGTCTCAAACTCCTAACCTCAGGTGATCCATCCACCTCAGCCTCCCAGAATGCTGGGATTATAGGCGTGAGCCAACGCGCCTGGCCATGTCATTCTTTCTGTATAGAACAAATGCCTGCTGTTAGCCTGCCCTCACTGTGGGCAGTGGGCTGCCCTGGGCTTGTGGTCAGCCAGCCTAGTACTGGGGTTGTCCTGGGAAAGGAGCACAACTTCCTCTGGCCACAACCTACCCTTCTATAAAGTGGACATAACTCTCAGGATGGTAGGGAGAGATTAAAAACAACCTGTGTGGAGTTCTTCCTGTGTGTCGGGTTGTGGCAAGCTACTAAGGGCTTCACACATATTATTTCATTGAGTCTTAACAGTCTTAAAAAGGATGTACTTCATCCCCATTTTACAGATGAGAAAACTAAGGCTCAGAGAGGATGAGGGTCATGCAGCTATTGAGGGATGAGGTTGAATTCTGCATCTGGGTTTGACTTGAGAGCCTGAAGTCTTTGACACCCACTTCATCTAGTAGGAGGCATTGAACACCAATGTATTTTGTAACTTACGGTGCTTCCTATCCATGTGGGGCACCGTTTGGGTTCTGTAATCTCCAGTGCCCCCATGATGCCTCTCTCAATGATTCAGGTCCTTTGGGGATCCTCTGGCCTCTGCATTCCAATAGTGATGACCGTAGACAGAATAAGACCCCTAAAGATGTCCACGTCCAAAACCCAGAACACATGAATATGCCCAAAAGGACTTCATGGATGTGATTAAGTTAAAGATTTTGAGATGGGAAGATTGTACTGGATTGCCTGAGTGGGTTCAATGTAATCACAAGCATATTTCTAAGAAGGAGGCAAGAGAGGATCAGTGTTGGAAAAAGAAGGTGGGAGGAATGTGCTTTGAGGATGGAGGAAGGGGCCATGAGCCAAGGAATGCAGGTGGCCTCTAGAAAGGGAAGGAACAGATTCTCCCTAGGAACCTCCAGAAGGAACACAGCCCTGCCAAAACTTTGATTTTTACCTTATTATAATAGACTCATTTTGGACTTCTAAGCCCCAGAACTATAGCATAGTAAATTTGTGTTGTTTGAAGCTACTAGGTTTGTGGTAATTTGGAAATTATAATGCAATGGTAATTTCTGTGCCATGTCTCTTGTACCTTAACGCTTGTGTGGTCTCACAGCTCACCTGTTATGCATGCACTAATTATTATCACCCCAGCTCACACAGCATCCCTCGAGAGGGTCACCCAGTACATCCCTCTCTGTGAGGACACTGCAGATACAGAAGAGCCAAGGAAATGTTTTCTGGTCTTTAAAACTGTGGTACGGTGGTGAGGCTACTGAGATGGCTGTCAGATCACACTGTCCTCAGCCCTGGTCTCTGGGAATGGGTGGGATCTGCAGCAACATGATTATACCACAGACTCTGTAGGACCCCCTTGGACAGGGAGGTGCTGAGGGCTGAGGCAAGCCAGCAGCACTGTGGTTCATCAGCTGCTGTGGCCTGACAGCCGTGGGTGAGCTTTGGAGGCTGGCCTGTGGCCAGCACCGGCCACAGATTTTCTCCTTGTTCAGGTGTCGCTCAGGCTCTTTTGTGTGATTTGTTTGCAACCAAGCCAGCAGCCTCTGCAACCCCAGGCACGGAGCCAAGCCAATAAATCTGGCTGCCATGCAAATGACTCTGCCACTGCAGAGCTGCAGGCCGAGAGGGAGCCATGAAGACTCTGCGCCATTTGTATTCCTGCCTGAAATATCGTGCCATTCCCCGCATTCCCTGGACCCACTGCTGTCAAGCTCCCAGGGGACGAGCTGCCCATCCACCCAGTGTAAAGGACCAGTGGGGTGGTAAAGCAGGAAGTGGGTGTTTTATGACTTTGATAACCTCCTTGTGGGTGTGTGAAGGTGAGAGAACTCTGTTGGGTGGTGGTTGGAGTTGTTGGTCTCCCCTTTTTGATTGTTTGGGTCTCAATGAACGAAGGCATTCTGCAGCTCCCTTCTGAATGCCTGGCTCCCAATCCAGCTCTCATTTACTCAGTGCCTCTCACCCCCAACTACCGGCTCCCTGATGTGTCTTCATGCTTATAAATCAAAGAGCGTGAGTGCTGCTAACTACCTTAGGGACCTCACCCAGCCCTGTATTTTATAAACAAGTGAAGCGAAGCTCTGATAAATGGAGTGCTTGCCTGCAACCACAGGTGAGGCCCAGGCATAGCATCCTTCAGGGTCAGTGCGTATCCTGATGCAGCTGGACCCTCAGCAAGGCTGCAGCCACCCATCCGCAACTCTCCACCAGAGACAGGAGGCTGTGTTTTGCCCATTCAGGCCCCGAGAGGCCCCTTGCTGGCCAGGTTGCCCAATCACTTGCTTGAATTCCCTGGGAATAGACATGGAAGAAAGAGCAAAAATAAACAAGCAGTGGCGCACTCCATTGCTTTTTCAGTCCGAATTTCAGAAGAGTAGAGGGAAGGGATGTTGCCATCAGGATGGAATCTCAGCACTTTATTTGACATCCCCAGTGACAATGGCTTCAACGACCCGGTCTCATGTGTTTCATCTGTAAGAGCCTCGATGAACAGGAGCTTGCTGGTATCAGGACCAGAACTTCTACCTTGTCTGGCCATCTTTAGTGTACTGCCCTTTCTCTCATAGTTTGAGATGGATCACCACTACACTCATGTCCCGCCGCAGGAAGGGGGGGACAATCTGGTGGACAACTGGGAGGATGGACAGAGAAGAGCACAGTCTCTGCCTCATGGGCCATCTTTTGTGGCCTGAACTAGGTAGTTGGGCATGCATGTGGCTTGAGCTCCCCAGATGGTTGACACTTGTCCAATTCTCCTGGTGCTGTGCGGCCTGGAGATATGTGATTGGTATGGCAGAAGATGGTCTCCATCCATGCACGCATCTTGCCAGCACTCATCCTTCCAGTTAATGCTGATGCATCTCCTAGCCAGCACACAGGGCAGCTGGAAGTGATCGGCATTCCTGCCACTCAGCACCGTTCCTGGCCAATGCCTTGTACTTGCAGGATAAATATCTCAGCTAACTTGCTGTCTATGTGAAATCACTCTGAGGCTGTGCTGTTCTGCCTCCCAGAGTTCCCTTACAGGGGTGAGCCCCAGGTCACACATGCAGTAAACTGCCGGAGGGTGTACTTTGTATAGGCTTTTCTCCCTGTCTCACATACTCACTTCCCTCCTGATACTCCCCAGATAACCTCCCAAACAAACCACTTATATTTAAATGCTTGTCTCAAGGTTTGCATCTAGGAGAACCCAGCCCAAGACAGATGGCAAAGGAGACGTGTGGGCATTTTTAGCTAAAACTCCAGGTTCCAAGAATTCTGGACCATATGCACCATATGTTTTGTTTACATCTTATGTTTCACAACCTCTTTTTTTTTTTTTTTTTTATTAAGAAATCAGCCTCTTAAGATATAAACGGGCAGAAATTAACTTAGTTTTTGTCCATCAGGAGTTGTTTCCTTTCCTTGAAGGAAAAGCTTCCCTACAAGGGAAGGAAGGTGGAGTAGGAGGACCCATCTGCTCTGTGTTGGAATTCATCTAAGTCCTGGAAGTATGAAGATGAGAGAGACGTGGTCTCTACTCTCCCTGGAAGCTTCATTCAAATGGGAGATTTAAGAGACCTGTATATGAGAAGTCAGCTAAGAGCATGAGAGAGACATGCAAGACGTGTCGCAGCGAAGCTCACATTTATGAAAAAGCATAATGGATATGCTTTTTCCATTGGACTCCATGGATAGCTGGGAAGGCAGAAGCTTCTAGAAGAGGACCAGATAGGTGGGAGGAGGAGAAAGGACCCTCAGCCCAAGAGTGAGGGTCTCAGCGTCCATCACAAGATCACGTGGTGCTGCGTCAGCCTCGCCTATTTGATCACAGGCATTTCAGCCATGAGCCCCTCCCTTCTGCTTCCTTGGGAATTGTATACGAACTCCCTCTGCTTTTCTAGGCTGGTGGAACATGCATTTCGGTGGCTTCAGGGATGCTGCTTCCTTTACTGATTTGCGTGTGTGACTTGGTGCTCCACTCTCTGGGATACGCTGACATCTTGAATCTGCTTCTGCATCTCAGGTTAAAACAGGGATGTGTTCTGTGCACATGTTCATCCCCTCCCTTCCCCACGCTATGTTACCCATGGCCTGGCCCCTCTCTGTCTTCCTGATGCTTGCCTATTTGCTCTCTGTTGAAGAACTTTAGGTTCCAAGCATTCTGGACCATATGTACCATGGTTTGTTTCCGTCTTATTTTTCACAACCTTTTTTTTTTTAATTAAGATATCAGCACCTTAAGATAAAAATGGGCAGACATTAACTTAGTTTGTGTCTATCAAGAGTTATTTCCTTTCCTTGAAAGGAAGGAAGGTGGAGTAGGAGGCTGTGATCCAATTGCTTTGTGTGGGGATCCATCTAAGTCCTGAAGGTATGAAGATGAGGGAGATGTGGTCTCCATTTTTTCTGGAAGCTTCATCCCAGTGGGATGCCCCTTACCCTTAGACCATTCTTGGAATGGTCCTTACTCCCCGAGAACAATTCTGTGTTTGGTCGCCTCAGTCACCTTGAAGCTCTCTGTCCTTGGGATAGCTGCTTCCCAGGAGGATCCCTGACGCCTTGTGCCAGTGTTGTTTGGTGGACACAAGCTCTCAGCCACCCTGGCTGCAGAGAGGCGTGACTCTATAGCCTGAAAATAGCAGAGCCCACCTCCCAGCACCTGTCCTAATCTAAGACTGTGAAAAGCTATTCTAGCTAAAATCAATTCAGTTTGGGGTGAAACTGATCCCACTGTAGCCCCTTAGCATATTCCAGGGTCCTGTCTTTCCTCTTTTTCTATAGTTTCTAAGTCCCATGCTATGATTTTCCAGTTTCCTTTATGGGCAGTGTAACAAGCTGAGTTACCGTCTAGATAGATCACATCATCTTCAACTTGCTTTAAACTGGATGCTCATTCTGGATTGAATCAGTCCTGGGGTATTTCTCTTGGCTTCCTCTGGTCTGGAATCACACTCATTCCCAATCTGAGGTCTCCCCAGTGGCTTTCCATAGGGTTCATGGGCTCTAGCATTCTATTTGTAATAAGAAGTCTGACTTAGTCTCTGAGACAACAGTTAGTTCAGTAGGTTGTGGGGATAATGTGGGACTTAACATAACAGGACTGTGGGTCACTCTATCCTGAACCCATATCTACTAGAAAGGTCCAGAACTGGATATGCTGCTGAAGGTGAGGGGCTGGAACTGCTAAGTACAGTTACACAGTCACTGTAATTAGTTCTTCACCACCTTTCCTAATATCCAGGCTTCTTTTCCTCTCTATCTAGATCCCTACTATAGATCCCTTAAGAATAATAGTCGTATTGCTTGGGATAATCAATGCCAGATGCTGTAACAAACAACCCCATCGTTTAGTGATTTAATACACAGGAAGTATCGTTCTCACTCCTGTGAAGCCAGATGAGCTTTGCGCAGCTATGTAGGCAGCTCTCCATCCAGGCAGTGACTCAGGGATGCAGGCTCTGTCCCTTGGATGACTATGTCTTTGGGTCATTTGCTTCTGAGAGAAAGAGCTTGGATGATCACAAAATGTGTCAGTTTCTACGGCTGCCATAACACATTTCCACACTGGATAGCTTACAAAACAAAAATTTATTGTCTTATAGTTCTGGAGGCTGGAAGTCTGAAATCAAGGTGTTGGCAGGGGTGGTTCCTTCTGGAGACAGAGAGAGAATCTGTTCCATGGCTCTGTTAGCTTCTGGTGGCTGCCAGCAGTCCTTGGCATTCCTTGGAGTGTAGACACGGTACTCCAGTCTCTGCCTCCATCCTCACATCGCCCTTTGTGTCTGTGTGAATCTTCTTCTTCTTTTTTTCCTTTTTGCCTCTTGTAAGGACAGAAGTTGTTGGATTTAGGGCCTACCCTAAATCCAGGATGATCTCATCTTTTGATCTTTAACTTACATCTACAAAAATACGTTTTTTTTCAGGTAAGGTCTCCTTCATGAGTTCCATGAGTTAGGGCTTGGGTACATCGTTTAGGGGGATGCTATTCAACCCACTGCACATGTCTGTTTGCTTTATTATCATGCCTAGAAGTGGCACCCATGCCCACTCACATTCCATCGGTCAGCTCGAATCACACAGCACAGCCCTGGTTGCAAGGGAGGGTGGGAAGATTATCCTCCTGTTTGCCCAGATAAGCAGATGGAGGTGGTGAGCACCTAGCTAGTCTCAGACACATGGCCATGTTCAAAGAGCGCTTCCTCTGTGCCTGATGCCATGCTGAGGACTTTGCAAGGATTGTCTCCTTTTAATCCTCACGAGAAGCCTCTGAAGTGGACACTCTTAGTTATCCAATTTTCAGACAAATAAGCAGAGGCACAGAGTCCCTTGACAAATTTCCCAGGTCATTCATATATGGTAGAACCACTGATTCCATCTGAGCAGACTTTTCAGAGCCTGGGCCTTTTGCCCCATAGAATGCTGCTTCTAACTGTACTGACTCCTGGTCTTTTATCCTTGTGGGACAGTTGTCACAGCCCCATGCCTAGTCTCAGATTTCCTTTACTTATCCCTGGAGGCTGAGCTCACTGGAGCTAAGTGCTTAGAGCTAAGTGCTTACTGGGGACTGCCTTTCCTTGCAAAATTTCTTTCTTTCACCCTAGACACTGTCTCAGCTTTCTTGTTCCCACAGTGACTTGTTCAAGGACACATCAAAGACTGAAAACACAGCCAAAGTTTTCACTTTCTGGCCCAGAAACTGGATGACACCAATGGACAGAAGTGACAATGCAGATGTCTCAAGTTGATGGAAGCAAATGTTGACAAGTTCATCTGCCAAAGAAGAGATGGCTAGGTGGAACCTGATGTTTTATTCTTCAAGCACAGCTATCAACTTTGAGTGAGAGGATACAGAAAATTTATTTCTACTTTGGCTGCTTTCAGAACGGCATATCAGCAGCTCCAGCACAATCTACATCAAGCTGCAAAACGTAAGTTGGCAGCCTGTTTGAAGCAGATCCAGGCTACCTTGTCTGAATAGAGCCACACAGCATATTTGCAAGCAAGAAGGCTTAGGTTCTTGGCAGGTGGGGACAAGGGACCAGGGTCACTTTCCCATTCTACGCTACCCCTTCTGTTCTGGAAAATTTTCTGCTGGCTTGCAAAAGATCAAAGAGGGAAAAACAAGCTTATGTAATTTAGTACCTCATTACTGATTATTGATCCAGATCTGTCTTGTACACATAGCAGATAAAAAAGTAAATGCTGTTTTGAAAGAAATAAAGACCAAGAGAATAATGATGCTGGAGGAAGGGCAAAAAGAAGGAAGAAAAGAATCAAAGGAAGGAAGAGAGACTGAAAGGGAGGCGAGAAAAGAAACAAAGTCACTAGGTGGGAAAGAAAATAACTTCCCTGTAGTTTGGTTTTGAAGTAAGAGAAAACATGTTCTACCATACCTTTGACAAGTACATAGTTAGCAGATAACCCTGTCTGTCACAAATTCTGGCAAGCCCACTCTCCGTGTCTGCAGATGCAACAGATTTCATTCCAGGAGTTGGATAGCCATCGGCAGTTTGTGATTGGGGCAGGTGACACCAGAGAGCATGAGTTGGGCTCTAGTTCACTCTGCATCTACCATGCCCAAGGTATTGTACCGATTTCATGGGGACAGAGTGAAGGATGCAGTTAGGCACAGATAATGCTTATAGGTTTTCTTCAGTGAGGCACAATGACAAGACATGGCCATTTGTCTTCAAGAAGTTTGCTTTCTCATGGAACTGACAGACATGTTCCCCAATAAGGTAAAAGTGGTGAGTCCTTTGAGAGACAAACAGAGGAAGAATGGGAAGGGAGAGAGATCAATGTTGACTAGGAGAATGCTTGATAGAGAGATATAGGTCTTGAAGAAAGCATAGAAGTTGAACAGGTGGAGATAGGGAAAAGGACATTTTAGGAAGCGCACACACAGAGGCAAGAAAACACTTCTTTTGAGGAATAGCAACTCTTCCAGGCTGGGAAGTGCATAGGGAGCATGGAGGGGTTCAGTGGAATCCAAGTCTGGAGAGGTAGGTCAAGGCCAGGCTGGATGACAGATGGCCACTGTGGCCGAACTGGCTAACAGCTCACCAGCCTGTCTTCTCTTCATCTTGGGAACAGCCTGTCAACACTGGCCAGGCTTCCTGGCAGTGAAATGTGGCCATGTGCCTGAGTCCTGGCCAGTGAAACCACAGGGCAGAAGCCACATGAGTCACTTTCAAGCTAGGCACGTAGAAAATAAAAGTTCTATATGTGGTCTCCATTCTCTTTCTCCTTGTTTCCATGATGGGGAAAGAGACTGGAGGATCACACATAGCACTTTTATGTTTTCATGCCCATTAGGGTGACTTTGGAACTGGTTTAAGAGGGCTGCTAGTATTTGAATGTTTGTATTCCCCCAGGAATCCTATGTTGAAACCTAATCCTCAGTGTGACAGTGTTAAGAGGTGGGGTCTTGGATGGGGTAGGGGGTCATGAGGAGGAAGCCATTACGAATGGAATTTATGCCCTTATAAATGAGGCCTGAGAGAGCTCCCATGCCTCTTCCACCGCATAAGAACACTGCAAGAGGGCGCCCTCTATGAACCAGGAGACAGACCCTCACTGGATGCAGAATCTGCACCTAGACCTTGGACTTCCCAGCCTCTAGAACTGTGAAAAATAAATTCCTGTATGGAAGCCACCCATTTGATGGCAGTTTTGTTTTAGCAGTCTTAACAGATGGAGACAATAGCAGAGCCCCACAGGATGGAAAGCATCCAGGTCCCTGAATGGTCATGTAGAAGGCCACCCGATGTTCAAGAACACTTTTTTTGGATTTAACTTGAGCAATAAATGAACTACTATTGTGTGCATCCCAGAGATTTGGGGATTTACCTGTTATAGCAGCCAGCACCACTCTAACTCATAGAGTTGCAAATGAAAGTGAGGCACTTATGTTTTATTAACAGGCAGTGAGGAGCCAGGGGGTCTGTATCTTTCATCTATCAGGGAGCACAGCTGAGATGGAACAGTTGCCAACCCACATCCCATGGATAAAATAAAAGGAAAGTCCATAGGTTCCTTATTATGGAACCTCAGACAACAAATTCTCTGTCACCCTTTAGAGTGGATGAACATCGTTGAATGGTGGGTCATGCTCATTATTTCAAAAATTTCTTATTTCACTATAGGTGTTGAGCATCTATTATTTTCAAGTTCCCCTAACTCCAGCACGTTGAAAAATCATTGATACATGGGATAGAGTTCTTGCTTTTTGAAACATTTCAGCCTAACAAGGAAGAAAAGTCAGGATCAAACTAAAGTGCATTACAAGGCAGCTTATAAACTTGCCCCCAAAGAGGAGCAGACTGTATGTGCAGAGGGAAGGTGAGCTCGCATGGTGGTACCACACATGCTACCATGCCAGCTGCCACCAGCAACACCACCACCACCATGGCTGTGACTATGAACAGGTGTCCAGCTCACATGCCATGCCAGATGTCATTCTAAGTGCTCTGATTTTTTTTTTTTTTTTTCATTTAAACCTGACACTGACCCTATGGAGTGGGAACTCTTATCTCCATTTTGAAGATGTATATAATGGCATTGGTTGTATTTTGCATTTAGGGGCTTTAGCCTGTCTATGCTTTTAGAGTTCTTTGCAACCAATTCTTAAAAGCATGATATTCACGTCATGGTTTAGGCTTTGTTTTCTTAATCATGTTAATCATTTAGTTAATCTGGTAGATTAATCAGGGTATGTGAAGAGAAGCATATTCATCTGCCAAAGGCAGAATTTCCAGCAAAGTGTTACAGCATATAAATGTTTAGTGCATGTGTCCCTTGAAAACTTGGGCAGCGGCAGTACTGTCTTGATAACTGTTCTTCATTATTATGACTCTTACTTTATTGATAAAATGATTTAGAATAGAACAAAAGGGACATTTTGTTTGAGAAATGAAATGAAGTGCTTGAAGACCTGACCTGCAGATGAACAGAAAATTGATGAAGATGGTTTTCGAAACACGTTGTTCTGATCTGAATGCTGAATTCCACCCCTACCCTCCTGCTGCCTCCATTAATTCCCTCTGCATGTCTGCAACCACAGCCGTTTATTTACCTTGCTCTACAGCCCCACTATGACTGTGTCTCTGCCCTCTCCATTAATTTCTTCCAACCACTCCCATTTAAACTTCACTTTCATTTTAGCCTCTGCCTCTAACTCAGCCTAATTTTTTTAGCATACACATTCCCCTCCCCTCTTGGCCCATTGCCTCGTTTTTTTTCTTACTTTTGAAAATGTTACATGATTCTGCAAAGCTTATAAGAAAAACACAGTATTCTATGCCCCCAATTTTCTTTTTCTTTTTCTTTTTTTTTTTTTTTTACTATACTTTAAGTTCTAGGGTACATGTGCATAACGTGCAGGTTTGTTACATATGTATACTTGTGCCATGTTGGTGTGCTGCACCCATCAACTCGTCAGCACCCATCAACTCGTCATTTACATCAGGTATAACTCCCAGTGCCATCCCTCCCCCTTCCCCCCTCCCCGTGATAGGCCCCAGTGTGTGACGTTCCCCTTCCCGAGTCCAAGTGATCTCATTGTTCAGTTCCCACCTATGAGTGAGAACATGCGGTGTTTGGTTTTCTGTTCTTGCCATAGTTTGCTGAGAATGATGGTTTCCAGCTGCATCCATGTCCCTACAAAGGACACAAACTCATCCTTTTTTATGGCTGCATGCCATAGTTTGCTGAGAATGATGGTTTCCAGCTGCATTCATGTCCCTACAAAGGACACAAACTCATCCTTTTTTATGGCTGCATAGTATTCCATGGTGTATATGTGCCACATTTTCTTAATCCAGTCTGTCACTGATGGACATTTGGGTTGATTCCAAGTCTTTGCTATTGTGAATAGTGCCACAATAAACATACGTGTTATACCCCCAATTTTCCATTTCCGTGTCCTGTTTCCCCGCCAAAATGCTTTCAACTTTTTCAGCTGCTCCTTTGGGCACTTACTTCCATATTTCTAAAACATGCTTGTGTAGCTCTTTCCTAATTTTTCAGTTTCAGAGATTGCATGATAACTTCCTACGTGAAACATGAGGATTTGCCTCTCCTCCTGGTCTTTCCTTTCTCTTATTTTCTCAACACAATTGCCGTTTTGGTGTTTTCTTTATTATGTCTTTGTTAATGTAATCCACAGCTGAGTCATTTAATATACTGTCATTGCATTTTCTTTCCTGGAGTTAATCATTTTCTAACTTTTCCTTTGCTTAGTTTTCATGTACTTACCACTATTATAATGCTGGACTTTCCACCAAAAATATATTTTTCCTTAATATATTCAAAGGTCTCAAGAGTAACCTGTAGTTTCCTTTTTTCACATGTTTTTTTTTCATAGACTCTTCCTCCATCTTCACGCTCCAATAGGGCTATGGCACGGATTCCATTCTGGGGTGTCTGTTCATTATCCCTCAGGGAGTTGTTCAGTGTTTCTCTGGTCCTAGGTTGTCATATGTTCCTCTTTCATGGTTGTCTTTCTCATGTGGATGGTATATATCTTTAGGATCCTGTTAAGAAAGGGGACCTAGAATGTTTGAATTTCTGCATTTTTAAGATATATTTTTCTTAACCCTTTAATCCAATGATAGTTTGGCTAGGCATAAAATTTTAGGGGGTGAACAAATTTTTTTTTAATACTCTTTTTTATTAGCTTTACTAATACATAATTTACTAGCAATAATGATCAAAAATGTATATTAAAAAGGATACAGTTTTATGATTTTGGTAACTGTATACAACTGTGTAACAACTACTACTATCAAGATACAGAACAGTCCTATCACCCTAAAACAATTCCTCACGCCCCTCTATCTTTGAACCTCAGGCAGCCAGTGCTCTGCTTTGTGTCATTACAGTTTTGCCTTTTCCAGAACTTCATATGAAAGGAATCACACAGTACGTAGACTTTTGTGTTTAACTTCTTATTTAGTATGTTTTGTGATTCATCCATGTTGTCGTGTATGCTAATATTTCATTTCATTTTATGGCTGAGTAGTATTCCCTAGTATGGATATACTGCAACGTCCCTTCAACAACTGGTAGACAATTTATTTGCATCCATTTTGGGATTTTATTAATCATTCTGCAACAAATATTAGCATACAAGTCTTTGTGTGCACATATGTGTTTATTTCATTTCTTTTTCTATGAGTGGTATTGCTAGGTCATATGGTAAGTTTGTACTTAATTATATATACTGGTTTCCAAAGTGGCTGTGCCATTTTGCATTTGTGCCAGCAATGCATGAGATTTTTAGTACTTGCCCATCCTTGTCAATACTTGGCACTGTTTCTTAAGACTCTGAATTGTTCTTCTTTATTGTATAGCTTCCATTATTGCTGAAGAGGAATCCAACACCATTTTCATTTCCAATCCTTTGTGCCCTAGTTTTTGCTCTAAAAGCCTTAAGGTTCTTCTCTTTAGCCCCAGTTTTCTGATAATTTATATGGATTGCATTGAGGTAAGTGTCTTTCATCCATTTGTACTGGATGTTTAAAGGTAACTTTCCAACTGGGGTCTTGTGTCCTTCAGTTCCTGGAAATATTCCTAAATTATTTACTTGGTAATTTATTCCCCTCCATTGTTCTTTGAAGTTACTTTCTAGAATATCTGTTATGTGGATGTTGGCTTCCTGGAATGATCCTTTCATTTTGTTTATTATTCTTTCCCATTTTTCATCTCTCTGTCACTTTGTCTTACTAGCTGGAAGATTTGTTTTTTCAATTTTGCCTTTCAATGCATCTATTTTTCATTTTGACCTGATATTTTTAGTTTCCTATGTCTGTTTTTAGTTGCTTGAATCTAATTTTTTGTAATCACACTTTATTCTGATTTTATTTAAAAAGTATCTACTTATAGCTATTATGATATTAATTATGGTTTTTCCCCAAAAGATATATTACCCTCCTTACATCATCTCTTTTTTTCTATTTTTTATTTCTTAGAGTTTGTCTTTCCCTTCATGTTAGGTAAGTGATTCTCAACTGGTTTGGGAGTAGACAGATATTTCATCTTCAATAGATATTGGTCAATAGCTGGAAATAGTTTGAATTGTCACAACGGGCGTGGGTGCTGCTAGCATCTCGCGGGTGGAGGCCAGGCATGTTGCTGAGCATTTTACAATGCACAGAATAGCCTCCTGTGATGGTTAATACTGAGTGTCAACCTGTTTGGATTGATGGATGCAAAGTATTGATCCTGGGTGTGTCTGTAGGGGTGTTGCCAAAGGAGATTCACATTTGAGTCAGTGGATGGGGAGAGGCAGACCCAACCTCAATCTGGGTGGGCACAATCTAATCAGCTGCCAGTGCAGCTGGAATAAAGCAGGCAGAAGAACGTGGAGGAACTAGACTGGCTGAGTCTTCTGGCCTTCTTCTTTCTCCTGTGCTGGATGCTTCCTGCCCTCGAATATTGGACTCCAAGTTCTTCAGCTTTTGGGCTCTTCGACCTACACCAGTTGTTTGCCGGGGCCTCTCGGGGCTTTGGCCATAGACTGCAGGCTGCACTGTCTGCTTCCCTACTTTTGAGGTTTTGGGACTTGGAGTGGCTTTCTTGCTCCTCAGCTTGCAGAAGGCCCATCATGGGACTTCACCTTGTGATCATGTGAGTCAATGCTCCTTAATAAACTGCCTTTCATATATACATCTATCCTATTAGTTCTGTCCCTCTAGAGAACCCTGACTAATACACCTTGCCATAGCAAAGGATTTTCCAGTCCCAAATCACAGTAGTGCAGAGGTTGAGAAACCCTGTGCTTGTAGATGCTTTTGTGAAATGTCTGCTGATAGTTCACATTTAAACGGCAGTGCGCTCCAAAGTATCTGTGGGTGAGGCTTACTGACTGGTGGCTTCAAGGTAGGGAGGTTTGGCTGGGTCTTTCCATTGCTAAGTTTGGATCATTGTTAGGGCTCAGGAGCAATCCTCGAAGTCCTAGCGTGAAGTGTGTAGCAGGAAGAGTATAAGTCTGGCAGCGCATGCGCTCTGAACTGAAGGGGTTCAGGGGTCTTACCATTTAGTGTGTCCATTTTTATTGATTCTCTTCACCTCAGTGATGCCTCTGCTTCAGTCTCTCTAGAGAATGAACTTCAGTCTCATGCCGGGTGGAGGTGGACAGCTTGGGGGGTAACTGCCTTTACATAGACTTTCAATCAATGCTCCTGTTTTTGGGAACACCTGCTCCCCAGTGTCCCCCTGAGCTCTAACCTCTGTCCATCCTCTCTGCAGGTCATTCCTTCTTTCAGTGTTGGTTTTCCCCAGTAGCTGCCATATACCCTTTAAATTCTCTTTAGATGCTCATCCCACTGCCAGCTGCTCCCTAAAGTCTTAGCAGATGATCTCACCTCCCCTGTTACTGAGCAGACTGAAGCCATTCCAACATAAATCCTAATTTCACTCCTCTTATGGACAGTGTGGCTTAGCCTCATCTCTCTTCTCGCTCCTGTTTATGAAGAAATGTCTGTTCCCTTATAAAGGTACCCTGTTGCCCTCTGTGCTGGATCACTCTCCTCCCAGCTGTCCGGAAAAGCTACTCCACAGTTCTCCTCCTTTTAATGAGCATTCAGTTTCTTCCCCATTGTGGTCCCTGTTGTCCCTGTAAATATATGGTCAGGTCTACTCTGCCTTTAAAAACAAAGTCATTCCATTACTCTGGTATTTCCGAAGACTCCTGTCCTTCTCCTCACAGCCAATTTTCTTTAAAAAAGTTGTCTGCATTTCTGGAAAAAAATTACCCACCTGGCATTTGTGGGCTGGCCTTCCCTTCCTTCCCTCCAAATGTCACTGGTGATAATCCTGGCTGAGGATTGTCTGGAGGACAATCCTAGAGTTCCCTACCCTCTTGTCACTATGTTTCCTCTCTGCTGATTTCTTCTCTCCTCATTGTTGGGTGTTCCTTTCCTGCTGCGCACTAATAAATGGAAGAGTCGCTCGGGGCACCACATTCCCCTCATTCCTTCTCTGAGGGATAATCATAGGCAGACTCATGGTTTCTACGCAGTTGGCTCCCAGATCTCCATCAGCAGGTTCCTGGTTTGACACGCTCAGGTTCCCTATAAGGCATACCTGAGGGAAAGAGCCTTGTGATTTTAGATTGTGTGGGTATATTAATCATATGTGTATTTTTTTGCATTTTATGATGCTTTGCTGTTCTGGGGCCTGGAGAGGCGACTCCTTCCAGGGCTAGCGAATTCCCAACATAGCAAACATTTTCCCTGCAAACACGCCTGTCATGTGCAAAACAATAAAACCAAAGCCCAAATCACCAACCGCCTCTTTTATCAAACTCTGATATACCAAGCCAATATCTTCTCTGCCCTACATTGTCCCCAAGGTCAGGTACTGGACAACTAGAGACCACCTCTCTAGCCCAGAGCCTGCTGAAATTATTCAAACTATCCAGCCCTAAACTTGCTCAAACTTGTCTGCTCTGCTTCACCGTGGAAACCATCATGAGGGCTCTGGGCCAGGATTTCCCCAGCCTCCCGGCTGGTCCCGCATGGCATGGTGAACTCCCTTCTCTTAGAAACTGCGAGGAAATCCTGGCCATAGCTGAAGCAGTGGGGGGAAGAAAAAGGACAGAAGTCAAAATATTGCTGCAATGGCTACATGCATAAGGGCAGAGCGTGGCATGCCCTGTCAACCTGCTGTGGCTTCCTGGTGGGCTCACATTGCCAGGTGTGCAAAATAGCCTCTCACCTCCGAGAAAATATTCGGCGTTTCTGCCCTTCCTCCCCATCACACCTTCATTTTGTTCTGTCTTAATTTGGGAACTTTTTTTTTTTTTTTAACTCCTAAGCTATTCACATACTTCTGCTTGCCAAATTACTCTGAAATTACATTTTGTTGTCCATCTGTAGATGTAGACCAAAGCAATATGGTCTTTCATTGTTTTTAAGTTCAAAATAAAAGCCTAGTGTGTATTCCGTGATGTAGCACACAAAGGAGCAAGCGACCTCTTTGAAGCCCCCACACTCGCTCACATGCTCATTAAGCTGCGATTGGATGGAGTCTCGTGGCTTAGGTGCTGGGTCCTGCCACACATAATAGTCACCTGGGAAGCTCTGCAAAAGCACCATTGTTTGGGCTCCTCCTCTGGACCAATTATAGGGCTCGGGCATCAGCATTTTCAAAAGCTTTTCAAGGGATTCAAATGTGCTGCCAGCGCTGAGAACGAACGTTCCCGTTGGGTTTTGTTCTCTGCTTTTCTGTGCTTTTTTGGCCAAGACTTAAATCTTTCTCCAGAGGTTTTCAGACTTTAGTGCATATTGGAATCACCTGGAGGGATCTGGGAGGCTCACCCTCAGTATTTTTGATTCAGTAGGTCTGGGGTGGGGCCTAAGAATGTGCATTTCTAACAAATACCCAGTTGACGCTGATACTGCTGGTCCAGGGCCACACTTTGAGAACCACTGCCTAACTCTGCCTAAGGGTGTTTTTTCTTCTGGGATCTGTTTCTCTGAGTTAGGGTAATCAGTTAGTCTCCATTTCAGCAGTAAAAGTCCTATGTTCTGGGAAACCCCTCAGCCCCTGGAAAACTGGGATAGTTGATCCCCAAAAAGATATGTCCACATCCTAATCCCCAGAACCTGTCAATACGACCTTGCTTGGGAAAAGGCAGAGACCCCAGACCCTGTCTCTGCATATATAATGAAGTTAGGAATCTCGAGATGAGATTGTCCTGGCTTATCTGGGTAGGCCCTAAATCCAATGGCAGGTGTTCCTGTAAGAACGACACAGAGGAAGATTACGCAGACAGAAGAGAAGGCGACCACGTGACCACAGAGGCAGAGGGTGCGGAGAGACAGTCCCAAGCCAAGGAATATTCCCAGACCCAATCAAGGGTCAGGCTGCTTATTCTCGCAGCCTTGTAATGAGATGTAGATGAACTGGGAAAGAAGAAAGTTTATTTCTGTAACCAGGGACAGGGAGAAGGCCAGGAAAATATCGCCAGGTCAACTCAAAATTACAAAGTTTTCCGGAGCTTATATACCTTCTAAGCTATATGTCTATGTGTAAGTAGACATATAGCTTACACGTAGCATTCATCCAAAGACAAAAGTGATTAACTTCTAATCTATAACTAAAGTCTGAGTCCTAAAGACCTTCCTCTGGAGCCTCAGTAAATTTACTTAATGTTGATGGGTCCAGGTGCCAGGAGTGATTACCCTTATCTTGTCACCTGCTAAATCATGGAGGTTTGGGGAGTTCCTTTAGTCCCCCAATAAAAGTTGTTTGTGAAGGTTTGGAGAGATTCTTCAGACGCACAATAAAACTTGTGTAATCCTAAACAGGTCTTGTTAAGAATTCCTTCATTATCTTGTCATGCTTCAAGGCCCAGGAAAGCCCTGGGCAAAACTCTTGGTGGGTTTTTGTTACATTCAAGTCTTTGTACAAGGGTGCTGGCTCTTTCAGCCTTCTTTTCTTTTTTTTTTTTTTTTTTCTTGAGACAGAGTCTCGCTCTGTTGCCCAGGCTGGAGTGCAGTGACGCGATCTCGGCTCACTGCAATCTCTGCCTCCCAGGTTTAAGCAATTCTCCTGTCCCAACCTCCTGAGTAGCTGGGACTACAGGTGCCCACCACCACGCCCGGCTGATTTTTATATTTTTAGTAGAGATGGGGTTTCACCATATTAGTCAGGCTGGTCTCGAACTCCTGACCTCGTGATCCACCCGCCTTTGTCTCCCAAAGTGCTGGGATTATAGGTGTGAGCCACTATGAGCAACCTCTTTCACCTTTTAATATTTTTTTTTTTTTTTTTTGAGACGGAGTCTCGCTGTGTCGCCCAGGCTGGAGTGCAGTGGCCGGATCTCAGCTCACTGCAAGCTCTGCCTCCCGGGTTTTTATGCCATTCTCCTGCCTCAGCCTCCCGAGTAGCCGGGACTACAGGCGCCCGCCACCTCGCCCGGCTAGTTTTTTGTATTTTTTAGTAGAGACAGGGTTTCACCGTGTTAGCCAGGATGGTCTCGAACTCCTGACCTCATGATCCGCCCGTCTCGGCCTCCCAAAGTGCTGGGATTACAGGCTTGAGCCACCGCGCCCGGCAGCTTTTAGTATTTAACTTAACCACTCAGTCAGTGCTGGAACCATTGTCACGGAGGCCTGTTCAGCTGGTAGTGAAACCTGGCTTGCCACCGGAATGTGGGTGGCCACCAGAGGCTGGAAGAGACGAGAAATCCATTCTCCCCTAGATCGTTTGGAGAGAGCATGGTCTTGCTGATATCTTAACTTTGGATTTCTTCTGCAGAACTGTGAGAGAATACATCTCTGTTATTTTAAGCCACTGGTTTTGTGGTAATCTGTTATAGCAGCTCTAGGTAACTAATACCATCCCTCTAACTCACCACTACTATTCTAGAGGGATATTGGGGGCAGTTTCCACCTCTCCTGCCTATCAAAAGTGAGATGTTCTGAAATTGTGTGGCCTTCACAAAGACTAGCTGATTGACTAATGAGTCTATAAAAACACTTCCCAGAAAGAACAGTCTAGAAACCAATGAAGCACAGCTAATCTGATCTATTATGAGTACGGAAGACTATCTACAGTAGGTCATTAAGCAGCCAATGATGTAAATAAAAACTCTATTAATATTAAATGTGCCACTTTGGTTTGCAGGACGCAGCAGACCGACAATCGTGGGCGGCCTGTCGGAAGTGCTCTGGAGTGACTGTTCTCAGGGTGCAGAGAGAGACCTGGTGGCATTGTTGAGGAAGGACGGCAATGTTAGAGCCCAGTGTGGATGGCCTTTCCGTGTTCTGCGAAGGCGCTGGCAACTCCACAGAGCTGGAAAGGCTGGGCCATGGACAGGGCTCACCCTGTCAACTCCAGTTACCTCCAGGAACCGTGGCCAAAATGCTTGGAAGAGGAAGGGCCAGAAACACATGGAAAGCTCCAGAAGTGTCAGATTGGCCTCCTCAGCCCTGGGCTGGCTCCACTCTGGAAAACCAGGTGTGAGTCTATTTGGGGCCCCAGACTAGGGTGCTCTGTTTTCCCCATTTCTTCTGGCCGTTCAGCTGCTGCCTCTGAGGGGTTTCTGGCTCCTACACCTTTGCTGAAGTTTGAGTCATGATTTTCTCTTGATGCTCGTCTTTCGGACTGTTCACTGACGTCCCACTGTGTGAACGGTCTTCTTCAGGTTGCCCGTACTTAGTGCCCAGCATATGCTGTGATGTATTCTACTTATAAAAAGAAAGCTCATCCGTTGTCTGATAAGAATATATTTCTGCCTACAGAGATTACAAATTATTTTATTTTATTTTTTGAGACAGGGTCTAGCTCTGTTGCCCAGACTGGATTGCAATGATGAGATCTCAGCTCACTGCAAACCTGCAACCTCTGCCTCCTGGGCTCAAGCAATCCTCCCACCTCAGCCTCTGGAGTAGCTAGCACCACAGCTGCATGCTACTACACCAGTCTAATTTTTTTTTTTTTTTTTTAGAAACAGGGTCTCGCTGTATCGCCCAGGCTGGCCTCAAACTCCTGAGCTCAACCGATCTGCCTGCCTTGGCCTCCCAAAGGGCTGGGATTACAGCCATGAGCCACAATGCCTGGCCTAAAAATTGTTTTAGAAGTTTACTCTGCATATAATAAAGCAGTCTTGAACTAGGAGACTTCAAACCAAAAGTGCTAAGTAGCTCAGGTCATAGCATTTACAGTGCAGCTCATGAAGCACAAATGAAGAAGAACACTGATTTTATTGCGATGGGCTATTATAAACTCCCATTCCTTTTAGGCCAAGTAGAGCTGTATAAGCTGTTTTGTCTGTAGCTGATTAGTTCAGAATCATGATGACCAAATAAAATCTTAAGTTTTGTTTACAGTTAAAGCTAGCATTGCAAGGAAATCAGGATGGTTTAAGTGTTAGTTATGTGGCTGTGGGCAGTAGGCCCAAAGGTATAGCCAAATTGTGACCTCTGTTTTCTCTTTTTAAATATTCTCAATCTATGAATTTAAGGTTTACAACATGTTGCTTTGATGTCTGTGTTAATAGTGCAGTCATTACCACAGTTGTGTAAATCAACATATCCATCACCTTACATAGTTCTTTTTTTTTTTTTTGTAGTAAGAGTATCAAAAATGGACACTTTTTAGCAGTCCTCAAGTTGTATTAGATTTCTAGGGTAATTCACCCCAGCTAACTGCATCTTGATATGCTTCCACGTCTCCACATTCCTACCAAGCCCCCACTTCTGGTAATCAACTTTCTACTCTGTTTGTATGTATTTAATTATTATTTCTGTATTGCACGTATAAGTGAAATCAGGTGGTATTTTTTTTTCCCTGTCTGGCTTATTTTACTTAGCATAATGTCCTCTAGGTTCATCCATGTCGCTGCAAATGGCAGACTGTCTTACAAATTATTTAAGGGCAAGAGTCAGCCTATCTGCTTTTTCTCACTTTCAACACACCCAGGCCTCTCGTGTCCCCACACAGTGGGATCTTCACTGGCACAGGCTTATCCCGTCTCCCACCATTTAAAAATTATTCTCCAGTCTAAATATTATTGAAAACTTTCTGGTTCAGCTTTGAATTGAAAGGGGCCCCCAAATGGTAGCCACTGGCTACTAAATGTTCCAAAACACGAGGCGAGAGAATCCACACACCGTGCCTGGGAGAGGGTGCTGTGGTCACAGGAAAAGCTCAGTACCTGGCACCTCTGCAGACACTCAGTGACTTTGCTGAATGAACGCAGCCCGAGGGAATCAGCAGCACCTGGTAATAAAATACATAGAAGCATTTTGCATGACAGAGAGAATCCATTTGGAAACTCAACTTTTGCAGTGATGGTTGTTATCGGACTCAGTTTCGGAGACCAGAAAAGAGAAATTCTAAGTTGTGTTTAATGTCATGTCCAGCCCAGGACATGACCTGACCAAAGGCTTCAAATGTGTTTGAAATCTGGTGTTTCAGTCTAAAAATTCACATAAACATTGCATTCAATTCTCTAGGACTTGCACTTTACTCACCAGGGAATGAAATAGATTTTTCAGGAAGATCCGCATGCTTGCTTTGTGACTTTCTCACTCCTTCACTGCTGGGTACTCTAGAATTCAAGGTTCTCATGCATAGCTCTTCAATGTGACTGGCTCATAGAACAATTGTAGGTAATTTTGTTAAAACAGTAATTTTAAAGAGGGAGTGTGTTCAACATAGTTTATAAAATGTAAAAGATGTAAGATCCAGTACATAGTTCTGGCCATCTCTACAGCTAGCTATGAAGGATGATCTTAGAGAAAATTTAACGTGCTTATTGCTAAAAATAGAAGCAACCTGTCAAGATGCAATGGGCTATTGTAACAGGCTCTGCAACCTCTTCTCAAAAAAGTAGAATTGTTAGTAGGCTAAAATGCGGTGGGATTTTAATACACAGGTTTACCACTGAAGCTTTTAATTTGCGACAGCTAACATAAAAATGATTTGCTGTTGACGCTTTAGAGGATGGTTTCTTTGGGATTTATTTATAATTTTATTGAAAAGTTGCAGTATAGGGAAAAACAGTGACTGTTTCTGAATGTTGTTGAAATTACGCTATGCAAAGACCTTAAACTGGAGAAAGAAGAGGAGCTTAAAGAGAAAATAGAAAACCTCCCATCAATGGGATGATGATTTCGAAAACTAAAAAAATTTTGTATCAGTCACTTTGGTGCAAAATTACAAAGATTCTCTGTTGGTTCCTGATAAATTTCAATTGGATTTGTTTTGGCATTTTATTATTCAGTCCCAAATCCAAAGGGAATTTCATAAAATTAATTTGTTCCCTTCCCCACCATCCCACCAACAAAAGCGCCCAAACGCAATGTTGTATCCAAGGATAGTCAGGCTTCCTGCTGATAAAAGCTGATCATGTTCTTCTAGCTATTGTTCCAGGGAACTATTTCTAGAAGCTTGGGAACGTCTTTAAAACTTAGAGGCTCAAGCCAATGTCGTGTAAATGAAATTAAGCTTATGAAGAATTAGTTTCTTTCTACTTTTTGGCACCCTCAGTAAACACTGCAGCCCAGATTTTTTTTTTTTTTTTTCCACAATGTCTGACCTTGGGAAGTTATGGTATATGACAGAATAAAACAACATAGAAAGAGTATTTTAAAAAATATTATGTGAGCCTGCTAACTCTTGGTTTTAAATGTAGATGTTGGCTTCTAAGCAACTAATTTTAAAAAACTTAAAGATAGGAAACTAAGTTTTATGAAAAGAAGCGGTACTTCTGAGGTTATAAGACTTAAAATTATCTAAGGAGGAAGATATTTCTATGAATGTGTGGCTAAACTTTGAGGGGTATCTGATACACCTTTTGCGAACTGACTCTCAAAGTGACATACAACTGTACATCTGCTGAATACATTAAGCAAATATACAATTTTTTTTTTTTTTTTGAGACGGAGTTTCTCTCTTGTTGCCCAGGTTGGAATACAATGGTGCGATCTCGGCTCACCACAGACTGCCTCCCGGGTTCAAGCGGCTCTCCTTCCTCAGCCTCCCAAGTAGCTGGGATTACAGGCAAGCACCACCATGCCCAGCTAATTTTTGTATTTTTAGTAGAGATGGGGTTTCTCCATGTCGGTCAGGCTGGTCTCAAACTCCCAACCTCAGGTGATCCGCCTGCCTTGGCATCCCAAAGTGCTAGGATTACAGAGGCAAATATACAACATTTTTAACAGGTAAGGCAGGGTAGAAGTTTTCTCTAAGTTGTATCCAAAATATGTTTCTATCAGTGTTGGTGTTTATGAATAAGCCGAGCAGTCACATGAAATGGGAGGTTCTTTCTTGCTTCTTTTTTTGAAACTTGCTGACCTCATGTGTTTTCCACCTCAAATTTCAAGAGTCAGGTGGATTTTTCTTTCTTTCTTTCTTTTTTTTTTGAAGTTCACATTCTGCCAGTTTGTGTATTTTTGGCTGGGACTCAAAAATAAAATAGGCAGGCATTTATTAAATACAGTGACTTTTCAAAAACTGTTATTTCTGTATTTTTATTTTTAACAATTTGAATAGAAATTTTAAAAGAATGTTTCATGTTAGCAAGAAAGCTTACAGAATGAAACTTTTCCTAAAAATTTGAATTTAACAACCCCAGAAAACACTGCATTTTAGCTTAAGTCAGGGACCCAAGGAGAGGAGAGGAAATAGAGGGATGAGATAATGTGTCTGACTTGGGTCCTACCTCAGATGTAGGGAAACACGGTAACAGTTTTTCAACCCTTTTGGCATCAATAATCATCACTTGTATTTCAGTTCAGTTCAGAAACTGTCATTCATGCCCTTTTTCTGGGTCTTATAAGCACTCAGAGCTACTCTGCTTACAAGGAGGGCAAATTCCTCACCTGGGCTGTGACCTTTGGTCTCTTCCACTCCCTCACTCTCACTGCTTTTATTTTCATTTATTAAATTCACCTCTGTGTGTGTCCACATGCTTGTGCAGTTTTTTTTTTTTTCTAGTCTTGATGTTGAGCTTCTAGACGCTGCTAGAGAAAGATACTCAATAATGGTTATTTTGTGTGTTTGTTTGTTTTTGAGGCAGGGTCTTGCTCCGCCCCCCAAGTTGGAGTGCATTGGTACCATTTCAGCTCACTGTAGTCTCTGCCTCCTGGTTGCAGGTGATTCTCCCACCTCAGCCTCCTGAGTAGCTGGGACAACAGATGTGCACCACCATGCTGGGCTAATTTTTGTATTTTTAGTAGAGACAGGGTTTCACCATGTTGGCCAGGCTGGTCTTGAACTCCTGACCTCAAGTGATCTGCCCACCTTGGCCTCCCAAAGTGCTGGGATTACAGGCATGAGCCACTATGCCTGGCCAACAATACTCAATAATGTTTATTCCTCTCACTATGAAATTATTTCAGATAGCCTCAGTTGAGGCCTCCTTCCTATGTGACATTTCTCCTCATTTATCCTAGTTAATTCCCTAGTGAGTTGCTCACAAAGGCTAATCTGTCCCTTTTCTAGTCTCTCCAAGTTTCAAACTTACTTTCTTAAACCTCCTTACTCTCTAAAAATCAACTTGTGTTCTACTTCACTGAGAAGACATGACTATTTAAAATTTCCCTCTCTCTCAGCCTGTTTCACCTCACCAGTATCAGAATTCTCTACATCCCCTGTTCTCTTCTCTTTTAGTAGTATTTCAGAAGATGAAATATCTCTCTTCTTTTTTCATCACTGGAAAATTCTCAGCCATTATCTCTGTGAATATTACTTCTGTCCAATTTTCCCTCTTTCTTCTCCTTTTTGGGACACCAAATATATGTATGTTGGACCTTCTGTGAGTATCCCATATGTTATTTATGCTCTTAACCATTTTTCCCACTATTTTTTTCCCTCTCTGAAATTTGGGTGCTATTAGTTTTTCTTCCAGTTCACTAATACTGTATTCTGCTGTGTCTGATCTGCTGTTAAACCTATCCACTATTATCTAATATTTAGGCATTATTACATTTTCAATTCAGAGGTCCACTTGGTTATTTATAAACTAGCTATTTGGGAAAATTATCCTTCTTTTTATCTACCTTATGATTCTTTTTCTTCATTTAAATAAACATATTAATCAAATTAAAGAACTTGTTTGCTCTCTTTAGCTTATCTGTGATTTTACTTTGATTGAATTTTTTTTCTTCTGATTATTGGTCATGTGGTCTTCCCTCTTTGGATGTCCAATTCTCCTTTTCTTCATAGTCAGTAGAGACTGCAGTTGTTGTTCTCTTCCACCAAAGAGGTTGTTGCTTCCTTTGTTAGGCAGAGAGGGTAAGGACTAATCGGCTTAATACAGAGGTTGAGCTGAGCTGGGTGTTGAGCTGCAGTTTTTGTGAGACTCAGTCTACATCTAGTTCATGGCTCTTCCAGCCTTTTGACCCAAGCCCATTGGGTTTCTATCTCAGTCCTGAAAGACTGCAAAAGATTTAGTTCTGCCCTTCAGAGGTTTTTAGCTTAGCTCTCAAACTTCACACCTGTGTTGGTGTCTGTTTCTGCACAACAAATCACCTGAAGTTTAGAAGCTCAAAACAGCAAATACTCATTTTGTCATGGTTTCTGTGTGTCAAGAATTTGGGAATAGCTTAGGTGGGTGAATTTGGCTGTAGGTGTCTCATGAGGTTTCACTCAAGCTGTTGGCTGCAGATACCACAGAATGAAGACTGGACTGGGACTGGAAGACCTGTTTCCAAGTTTGGTCCTATCGTAGTGGGCTGGGGCCTTTTGTCTTTTTTTGCTGCTGGCCAAAGGCCTCATTTCCTCACCATGAGCTTCTCGGTGATTTCTTATGTGTCTTGATGACCTGGTGATTAATCATGAGTGATTCAAGCATGAGTGATTCGAGAGAGACAGCAAATCATAATGTGTTTATGACTTAGGTTCAGTGGTCACTGTCCATATTTTCTGCCATCAGAAATTCCTATTGATCAGAAGTGAGTCACTAAGTAGAGTCCACTCTCAAGGTGAGGGGAATTAGCTCTACTGAAGGGGAAAGTCTAAGCAAATTTGTGAACATACTTTAAAACCATCAAACCTCTTTATATGTCTTTCAAAATCTGACAGACATCTTCAGGGAAGACCTGCCTTGTGTTTGAGGTAAACCCCCGGTAGGTTTTATTTTTTAAGTACCGAGAAAATGCAGGAGAACTCACTTTATTGTTTAGAGACTGTGGCCTGGCTCCCCCATCTCCCACATAGTTCCAGAGCTCAGCAGATATACTGAGACCTCTCTCATTTCCAGTTGGTCACACCAGCCTTATTTGCTGCTAGAAGCTTTGCCGGTTCTCCGTTCTCCCAACAGGAGCCCTCTGCATGTTCTGATCCTTAGCCCTCACCCAGACATAGAACATGTCCCAGGGGAAAAACGGAGGCCACCATCATTTCAACTCAGAATGGTTTCCCTACATCTGAAATTTTGGTTCATCCATTTCCTATTGTCCCATAGTTCTGCTTTAAAAATACGATTTTATAATTTATTCACCTTTTTGTAGTTGTCATAATAGGGGCATTGCCCTACCGTGACTTGTACATCTTACCCTGAAGCAGAAGTTTCTCTGTCTTCCCTTTTAAGGAAAATGTCTCTATTCTTTGTCTTGTTTCTGAGTCCTCAAAGATCCTGCTCCACAAACCATATTTCTTTCCCTTGAATCTTCCTTTCTTCCTGTTCTTTTCCTTTGGCTTAAAAACATCTTTATGTATTTTCTCTCTTAAGTACTTTTTTCTTTTTTTTTTGAGACAGGGTCTCTTGCTCTGTTGCTTAGGCTGGAGTGAGTAGTGTGATCTCGGCTCACTGTAGCCTCAATCTCCCAGGCTCAGGCAATCCTCCTTCCTCAGCCTCCTGAGTAGCTGAGACTACAGGCATGCACCGCTGTGCCCAGCTAATTTTTGTATTTTTTTTGTAGAGATGGGGATTTACCATGTTGCCCAGGCTGGTCTCGAACTCTTGGATGCAAGCAATCCTCCCACCTCTGCCTCCCAAACTGCTGGGATTACAGGTATGAGTCATCTCACTCAACCTCTAAACACAGTTTTAAAACTCTGACGCCCCTTAACAGCACCCCCTTTCGCCCCCTCCCCTTTTACTCCGGTGTTTGGGCTGTCTTTTCCTCACCATCTCCTACTTATTACACCCCTTGGCACTTTGCTTCTGAGAGTTCTGGGTAAGGTCCTCAAATGTCCTCTACATGACAAAATCCAGAGGCTTCTTCTCAGTGTTTCTCACACCCAAACATCCAGCTGCTTTTACTGTTAAAATTCTCCCCCTCTGGCCTTTTCTTCAGCATTTCCCTTGATGTAACCTTTCTGGGTCTTTTCCATTTTCTCTTCTCTTTCCTCTTCTTACTGGACATTCTCTTCTAATTTCACTAAAACTCATGCCTTACACTTCCATTTCTGTTTGAATGGCTTCCAAATTTTCACTTGTAGTCTCTTACCTTCCTCTCTGGCAACAAACCAGATTTCAAGTGCTTATCAGACACCTGCATATAAGTGGCTCATTATTATGCTAAACACAATATGTTGACCTGAAATTTAAGTTGTATAACCTCCATTGAGCCTTCAAGACTCACATCATATTGCTCTTCCCTCTGGCATCCTCTGGGTCCTCAGGTTGCATGGGGTGGTTTGGAGTTGGGGTGGGGGGAAGCTTTTTCTCTGGGATCCCTGTTTTCCTCCATCAGGACAGTCATCACCGTGCATTGCATTTTTGTTGACTTCTCTCTTGTTTCCTAGAGCAGCAATTCTTAACTAGGGGAGATTTTGCTCTCTGAAGGACATTTGACAATGTATGGAGACATTTTCTGTTGTGACTATTTGGCAGCTTCCACTTGCATCTAATGAAAAGAGGCCAGATACATTGCTGAATATTGAATGATATGTTGCACAAGCCCCACAACAAGGAACGCCTCAGACCCAAGTGTCAGCAGTGCCAAGGTTGAGAAACCAATCTAGACTATGAACCTCTCACAAAATGGTGGCATGGTTTTCTGATCCATGGACTTGGCACATCAGATATACTGAGTAAGTGTCTATTAAATGGAAGACAAGAAACTCATTAAATACATTCTTCCCTTCTTTTCTACATGCTGTGCTATTTTTCCCTTTTTGCTCACTAAAATCTTATCCATTCTTTATGATTCAGCTCCAATGCCAGCACCTCCCTGAGGTCTGTCGTGTTTCCTCTGGAATTCCTGCCTCTGTCCTCTGTGTTCCGCAGCAACTTGGGGGGTAGCATTTATCATCTCTTCTGGAGTAATATGTTTACCTGCCTCCCTGGTCACCTGAGTAACTCATAAGTCCCTTGTAAGCACTGTTGGCTGACTGCTCTTTTTCAAATGCTTCTCTAGGCTGGCATGTGCCTCAGGATTGGAAATATTTATTTCATTGTTAATGAACGGACTCCTGTTACCAAATGGCCCTCAGTCTTCTCTCAATTCAGAGTCCTTTCCATATACCAGGCTCTTTCCCCTAAAATGGTGCACAGCCCAGTGGATCATTTGGGCCTCCTGTTTGGAGTCATTTGCAGTGTGACACAAAATGCCTGAGACCTTCCTGTGGGCTGGTAATGCCCCATAGAACTTGTTAAAAAAAAATCCCAACAAAATGATTTTCCAAACATCCTGTACAACAACAGCATCACTGGAATTAATGTATATCTTTCCATTTGGTGGAAAATTTTTATTTCAAACTATAAATATCTGCATTTTGTGAAAAAAATCAAGCGTTTTGCTAGTCACACTTGGCCTAAAGCGCACACCCAAACCATTATAAGCAAGTATGGCCATTTATTTAACAAATAATATGAGCTGGGCACTAGGCATATAGTGGTAAACAAAAACGTTCTTTCAAAGACAGGCACATTCTTCTCACTGCTGGCAAATTCCTGCTCTTTGAGGGTGAATTTGAGTTTTTGAAATTGTCCAAATCATTCAGTGGAGAACAAACAGTTCAGAGTTGAGAACAGAGTTGAGAATTGTCTGAAATCATTCAGAGTTGAACAAAGGGGGTTAGTCCTAGGCCTTTTCTGCTAGTTAAAGATAGGGTTTAAATAAATAATTAAGCCTGTATTTCTTATGACATTTTTTATAAAGCCTGGATTATTTATAAACAAGCTCAGAAAGCCATTTCAAAATGCCTTTATGTGTTTCAGCATCAGTGAGACATTACTTTCAGAGTCAAACTCATTTTGAGATACAGATTCTGTCATAGTCTCATTATCTCTCATTCATACATTGTTTTGAAACAAGTATGCTTAAATACCTTGTGAAGAAGGCAATGATTCCTACTCTATTAGCAAAGACTAGAATATTCACAAGATGGGGGGGAGGGGAGCTCATTCAACATCCTTCTTGCATGACTTCTTAAAGATTTCTATTGCTCTTAATGATGGGCCTCTTTTCTGCCTCTGGCTAGGAACCTTCCAGGCATTTTAGATGAGATTTTCTGTGCTTCCAACATGAACCCATCATTGGGGAGCTAAATTACATTTAGAAGCTGCATTTTTATTTTAATGATATATTGTTGATTGACTTTACACTCAATTTGATAGAGTAATCATCTTTTTCCCCAGTGGTTCTGACATGCTCAGTGCCCTAGGCCAGGAGCCAGAATCAAGATCCTGTAAGAACAGAGAAGAGAGAGAGAATCAGTTCTTCACTCCACACCCTCCATCCCCACCAGCTGCTTGAACTCATTTTCATTTGGATTCCTAAATTAATGAATTATCTTTTACAAAATAACAATCCCAGTTTATATAAACTGATTCATACGCAATGCACAAAATAGGTGGTGCTTGTTTGTTTTGCCAAAGGAAAGGAATGAACTTCCATGGTTATGGTTTTATTAGACACTGAGTTTCCTTTGACTTTTAAAAATCTGCACTCATACACAAGCACACACATGCACACACACACATGGCACATTGCAATTAAGAGCTCCAGAACATGTCATTCTGCAGTGCTGGGACTGGATTACAAGGGATGTTTACAATTCTACATAACCTCATAATTTACAGCACACATTGTATTTTATATTTTAATTTATTTAATATCCAAAATGATCACTAGAGGTAAAATAACCCACCAGAGGAGAGAATGATGGATCCAGGACTAGATCACGTTTTTAGACCCAGGTCTTCTACGCTCTTTATTACAAGAGGGTTTCTCAAACTCAAGTATTGTAGAAACGCCTTTGAAAGAGAAAAATCCCTCTTATGGATCCTTGAGGGAAACGATGCTGCCATTTTTGGCGGTCAGCTAGTCTCATAACATCAGAAATCCTGAGGTGAACATGAGCATCCAGCCATTCAGAATAAGCTCGGGCTTCAGAGAGTTGAAAAAACACGTGTTATAGAATATGCATGTTATCACAGGATTTGAAGGATCCCGCAAATTTATAGACTCCAGATTTAAAAACACATGACTTATGACAAAGACTATTTTATAACTATTCTGAGTGAAGATGGATGTATTAGTCTGTTTTCAGGCTGCTGATAAAGACATACCCGAGACTGGGCAATTTACGAAATAAAGAAGTAATTGCACTTACAGTTCCACATGGCAAAAATATTTTGTCCATTTCAGCTTGTGGATCAGGGACCACCACACTAAAAAAAGAAAGTTGAATGAAACTGAAGGAAATTTTCAAATTTTCCTCAAACCTGATGACTGGGACAAGATAAGGAATATCACAAGCATCAGTTTCTTCAACTAGGAACAGAAATTCTTGGTAATCTCTGGCTGGCACTGTTCTAGTTGAATGTTTTCTCATCTACTAAGGCCAGGGCTTAATGCATTCGTACCTCTCTATTCATAAGCCCTTTTCTGTGGTTTGATTATAAAGCCAAAACCCATCTATTTTGTCACTTAGATAAATTATTATAATTACGCTTTGAAAAATAAAACTTTTGAAGCCCAGACATAGAATGAGGATCTAGCTGCATCATAATTATAGTTAGTCCTGTGTGTCCCTGAATGAATTTTCCATTTGTCTCAGAAAAAGCTGGTTCTGTGAAATATGGCATATCTTTTAATTGCTGATTAAGACCTACACAAATCCTGGACCCTATTTCTTTGTTCAAAGACATACCATCTTAAATAACTAGTGTAGAGGCGGCTTCCTATAATATTTGTTGAATGAATGAATACTAGGTAAGAATACAGATGCTTATATAAAATGTAAAATGGTTGGGGAGCCTTCGGGGTGCACTTGTTCATGTGGCTTAAACCACTCGGCACTGCTGGCCCAGATATTACTATGTCCATCTGATTCCTGACCTCGGGGGCTGTTTTGTCAGCGGGTGTAGGGTGAATGCAAAACAGCCTCTGCCAACTGAAGCAGGGAGGAATGCACTGGAAGTTTCTAGAACCAAAGAGAAGGCTGGAGACTGTGGTGCAGAGGAAGGGCAGTGTCCAAGGCAGGTGCAGCACAGGGATAAAGCCCAGAACCTGCCAGCCTGGGCCTCGTTGTTGGCACTGTGCCTACCACTGGTTGCTTAATGCCCATGCTGATACATCCTGGGGTCAGAGGCCCTTAGATATCTGCCTCCATGTGGCAGCCACCACACTATCCCAGCATCTCTGGGTCACCCTCCTGAATGTGAAGCCTGGGGCGGAAGCTTCTCATTGGCAGAGTGGCAGTCCCAGGCCCACGCAGTAGCAGTCAGGGTGGCACTGCCGCTATGCCTTCCACTGGAAGTCACACAATGGGGTGACTCCCTCAAAGTGGGAACCATGTTCTGAATCTGAGTGAGCAAAACCCCCGCTGATTTTCACTGCTGTGTGCAACAGAGTCATGAAGAAATGTAGTTTTACTGAAAAGAAAGGAGCATTACACCAAGGCAAGCAAAATCACAGAACTGGCCCAGTTTTCCCATAGAATTGAAGCTTGAGCAACTCGCATTTGTTTCACCTGAGTTACTTTCTCAGGAAACTAACCATGAGGACTCTCAGATCATACCAAGGAACTGAAACTTCCCATATCACCACATTCGGACAATCAGACACACCTGCTACCTCTGGACCAACTCTTCTTCCTTACCCCTCCCTAATTCTCTGCTATACAAACCCCTAATTTTACTTGGGTATAGAGATGGATTTGAGACTTGAGACCCATCTTCTGGCTGCCATCACCTGCAATAAAGCCTTTCTTCCCTAGCAATACTTGTCTCAGTGACTGGCTTTCTGTGTGGTGAGCATCCAGACCTAGGCTGATAAAGAAGATAATTCAAGGAGCATTGAGGAGCTCTAATCTTCTAAGCTGCTTTGAGGGCAAGCACAGTGGTTCATACCTGTAATCCCAACACTTTGGGAGAATGAGGCTGGAAGATCACTTGAGACCAGGAGTTTGAGACGAGCCTGGGCAACATAGCGAGATCCCATCTACATAAAAAAATAAAAATGTTCGCTGGGCATGGTGGTATGCACCTGTAGTAGTAGCTACTTGAGAGGCTGAGGCAGGAGGATTGCTTGAGCCCAGGAATTTGAGGCTGCAGTGAGCTATGAATGTGCCACTGCACTCCAGCCTGGGAGACAGAGGAAGATCTTGTCTCTAAAATAAATAAATAAAAATAAAAAATTTTTAAAATGAAGTGCTTTGAACTCCTTGAGACCAAAGACTAATTTTTATTCTTAATTCTTTCTTTTTTTGTTATTTGCTAATGAACAGCTAGTTATGCTGAGTCGAATGACTCTGCACTAAACCGAACTTCAGCACATGGGGACAATTCCAGTGGTTTAATGAGGAATTATGTGCCTAAAATGCCCAGAGTAGAGCTGAAAGAATCTGGTTTCAAGTCTTGCATCTGCAACGAATTAAGTAAATAAATATCTCCAAGTCTTGTTGTTTTCTTTGTAGAATGGAGAAAGCAATGTCTATTTCCTAGGTTTGCTGTGAAGATTAGAGAGTACATAGGAAAAAAAATGATTGCTGTTATGTGAGGAGGAAACTGAAATAGATTTTCCTGGCCATGATCAAAGGTGGCAGCTTTTTACCAATCATGTCCCAAAGTGATTTAGGGAGAGGGTCCTCCCCAAATAACCATCATCAATTCAATTAGCCATTGAATTTTTGTGTGTGTGTGTGCAGTTTATCCAGGATGACTTCATTTAAAAGACACCCAGCATGCCTGCTTTTAAAAGATAAATCACGGAAACTCTGACCTTTGTGTTCTAAAGCAGCTTTTATCTGGTACAAACAAAATATTTGAAATGCTGAGAAAGCCTTTTAACTGGAGACCTTTGCTGCAGACTGGCACAATCAGGGCTGATGACCTTGTTAATTGATGTTGGACCAAGCTCCTCTGAAAAAAATTAAGCTTAAAGTTAGTTTGTTAAACAAATTTTCATTTAAAGAGTTGGAAGCTGTGGTTTCTTTCTTTCTAACAATGACAGAGGGATTTTCAAATTTTTTTTTTTTTTAGCAAAGCTTTTGCCCCATCTTTTAACATCTCTACCACTCCCAGCATCTCTGAGGCTTTGACATGGAAGTTAATTCTCTGTAGGTCAAGGCCTTTGCCCTGGGAGACAGATTAGCCTTCAGGAAGCACAAAGGCTAACAAAGAGTTCCCAGAGATGCAGAAGGATAACATTGGGTCCTACGTTGTCGGCCAGGGAAAATCCATTTTGCTATTGAGTCTTGATGCTGGAGTCTCCGTGCTGAGTCGTCATGGAAGTCGACAGTAAATGCAAGAGAACACTTGCCCTTTGGTCTTGCCAAGGCGAACAGAAGAATCATTGAGGAGGTGTGAACCTGCAGGTGTTTCATTGGACTCTAAGTAGGCCTCACCTGCACGGAAGCCTTTCATGTTGCAGACGCCCATCCAGTTCCCAACTTTCCTGGACATCACAGCTTCTCAGCAGCCATGTCTATGAGCTTATTTCCAAACATCTCTTTGGATGGGAGGTTTTCTGTTCCTTTCAGTCACCAATATCTATGCAAACATTGGATTTGTTTTTGTTCAGTGTGTCCATTTTTATCCAATAGTGTGTGGGGCTTCTAGAATGTTCCATTTGGTAATGGGTCTGTTACCCACCTCTGATTTCCTGGACTCCTGATTTGTCTTAAATATACCAGGCATACGCGAGTGCAGGTGGCCTGAGGTTTGCCCTGCAATCCCGTGTCCGGAAAAAGGCATGGACTACGGAATGTCTCCTGTTAATGGCCACCACCAGCCTGGAGCCATCCCAGCACATGTATCACTTCTCCCAGGAGAAGGTCAGCTTCTCCTCAGCCCTGCATCTCTCTTCCCTGACGTGGCCCACGGAGGCAGGTAGAGGAACTGCTCTTGGTGCTTGGCCCCCGCTCCCAAAGTTCTCCTGACGCACGAGTCCTTCCCTGCGGTCCTGCTGCTGCTCAAAAGCGTGCCCAGTCAACTTCAGACGGAAGGCACTCAGACTTCAGACTGCAGCCCAGCATATTTTTAGCTCAAGCTCGCTAAGAACCATGAAATGCTGATTTTTAGATTTTTTTTACTTTTTGCCAGAAGCATGTAACTGCCTCTTTAAATTATTTCAGCTAACTTCTGTTGATGGTCTGTGGATAAACAAAAGTGTCCGCTGAACTGAATTTGTGGGGTGATTTCACAGAAAGCAGGCATGCTGTAAGTAGGAAATCTGCATTCTGGAACATCTAATTAGGAAAACCTAACGGCGGCCTCCATAAATGTCTCCCAGGGAGTCTGCATCTGTGCTCAGTACGTCAGTTGCATATTAAAGATTCATAGTTTGTGTGAGTCATTAAAACTATGTAACAATCATCAAGGATGTTTGGCTCTTGGGGAAAATGGAAAGCATAGTTTTGATTTTAAAATAATTTGTTTTATTAAGAGTGTGTGTGTGTGTGTGTGTGTGTGTGTGATACAAAAATGTCCAGTAGGTGACCTTTGTTGATCTTTGTTCCTGCCTCTTCGGAGACCTGACCTCCACCTTGGACTCATCTCCCTTGTAGGCAACTAAATGAAATCTCATGACTATAGGTTCTTGATATTTTGCTCTCTACCAGGTTTAGAAGATTAATAACCAGATTAATAACCAGAAAATTAATAACCAGATTGGGATAAAAAGAAGAGAAAGAACACCAATATGGAACAGAGGGAATGGGCCCAACCAAGGTGGGGAATGGGCCCAAGCAAGGGGGAAAATAGAAGCTAAGACATAGATGAAGGCTCCGGAACAAAACACAAGGAAGAAGGCAAACTTGCCCTTGCCAGTACTGCCATTCAGAATTTTTCTATTAGTTGAAGTCAGTAAAGATGGTTGTCCAACTGGAAGTCATACTGGACTTCTGTGGTTCTGTAATTCTAACTGGGAATCTTCGGTTAGAACCTAGACTTGGCATAGGGAAGGGCCTACAAAGATCCAGCACAACCTGAAATCAAGGTTCCTATTTGTTTGTTTTCCTGTTTACTGACCCCGCTTACCAGAATGGAGGCTCCTTGTGGGCCAGGTACTTGCCTATCACGTTCATTGTTGGATCCCAGGTCCTATTCCCAGTGTTTGACAGATAGCAGGTGCCCAATAAATACGTGACATGTGAAGGAATGAATAGTGAGCATGAGGCTTTATTTATATGTATTTTGTTCAAATTTCAATCTCTGAGTTTTTGACTTTCACTCCCTGGTCCAGTCCTTCCCAGAGCTTATTTATTTATTTATTTATTTATTTATTTTTATTTTTTTGACAGGGCCTCACTTTGTCACCCAGGCCAGAGTTCAGTGATGCAATCTCAGCTCACTGCAGTTTCGACCTCCTGCGTTCGAGCAATCCTTCTGCCTCCACCCCCCAAGTAACTTGGGCTATAGGTATGCACCACCACGCCTGGCTAATATTTGCATTTTTTGTAGAGATGGGGTCTTGCCATGTTGCCCAGGTTGGTCTAGAACTCCTGAGCTCAAGTGATCCCCCGACGTCGGCCTCCTTAGAGCTTTAATTGCCTCCTGTTTACCCCGTTGGTGGGGGAGGGATTCCCTCCCTAGGGTTTGGAATGTGGCTGAACACACAACACCTGACAGTGGACAGATGCGATTGACACAGCAGCCTATTCCTAACATCTACCCACAGCCCAGGGAAGGAGGACACCATGCCATGCAGGCCACTTAAGGACAGAGTGAACAACCGGGGGCCGTGGGAGGCAGGCTTTGTAGTAACAAGAGACTGCAGTGTCTCCCAGGTCCCGTGGGAGGATGCGACTGGCTCGTTTGAGTAATTCCACAGGCTGGCAGGGAATGAAATTCACTACTCAAGGATAAGCAGGATCTGCCTGGTCCCTTGATAAGGAGGGTTGTTTGGCTGGGAGACCTTCTCTGCAGGAGCAGACTGAGGAGGGGAGCTTGTGGTTATGCCATCTGAGGCCCTCCTGATTTTGCCAGATGGAAGGAAATAAATAATACTTAGCTTTAATTTAAACCTTAGACTATACCGAGTAACAAGAACAGGCCACAGAGTCAGTCCTTATGAGGCCAAATCACCTACTAAGCTGTGTGTCTTGAAGTTATGTAGCCTCTCTCTGCCCTTCTCAACCTATTAATGAGGAATGATAATAACATTCACTTCATAAACTGCTGTCCAAAATAAGTTGATGCATAAAAGACACTTGCACCAGCCAGGCACAGTGGCTCACGCCTGTGATCCCGGCACTCTGGGAGGCCGAGGCTGGCAGATCACAAGGTCAGGAGATCGAGACCATCCTGGCCAACATGGTAAAACCCCAATACAAAAATCAGCCGTGTGTGGTGGCATATACCTGTAATCCCAGCGACTCAGGAGGCTGAGACAGGAGAACGTCTTGAACCCGGGAGGTGGAGATTGCAGTGAGCTGAGATTGCACCGCTGAACTCCAGGCTGGTGACAGAGTGAGAATCCGTCTCAAAAAAAAAAAGACACTTGCACCTTGCCTGGAATTAACACAATGTGGGTTGTCATGCTTAATGGAAGGAGCATAGATGTGGAAGTAGACAGACTCACATTTGAGGCTGTCTCTGCCATGAAGTAGATTTCACTTCTCTAAGCCTCAGTTTCTCCATTTGGCGATTTGCAAGTAATAGATGTAAAACACATAGCATGGTCCCTGGCCCCTGATAGCCATTCACTCACATCCACAGGGGTTATTCTATTCATGATACTATAGAAATAGCTTCCACTTACAGAATGCTTACTCTGTGCTGAGTGCTGACCCAGGCACTGGCTCAGGGGGTGTAAGGCCCTGGGAGGGTGGAGGATCCAGGGTGAAGGACGGATTGGGTCACAGTAGGAAGTATGTTGTAGACCGTGGTGAAGAATCTGGAACATGTGGCTGTCACCCTGGGGTCTGGAGTTATGAGATGGGAAAATAGTGTAGAAATTGTTGAGGGGGGGCATTTCAAAGTTCACACGACCGTGAGAGGTCTGGCCACTCCTTCCACTGGGAAACCTGCACATCCTTCTTCCCTTCTGCATGTACTGGCCTTGGCTTGATGAGCGTGGCTGCTGTGGGTGTGTCCCTCAGGCATGCTGGGACAGAGACAGTGTGGAGGGCTGCTGCAATGGAGGGACATGGAGACTCAGGAGGGTGTGAGCTGGGGAGGGTAGGTCAGGGTGTGGGTGGAGTGAACATTCAGGCTGCCCTGCAGAGGATAGACTGCAGCTGAGAAAGACCCGAGAAAGGGAGGGGGGGAGAGAGAGAGAGAGAGAGAGAGACAGAGAGAGACAGAGAGAGACAGAGAAAGCAAGGATGGTGTGCCCATGTCTGGAAGAGACAGCATGAGCAGGGCGGCCAAGGAGAGGATGAGAAGGATTTGTGACCACGGGGCTCTCTTTCCAACCAAGGGCGTCACACCAGTGCAGACACCTTTTCTTCTCAGTCTGGGAGAATTTCACTTCTGGTACCTGTAAAATAGGAGTTGCTCCTGCGAGTAATTTTTTGAAAACAAGGCAGAATAAAGAATACATATTTTTGCACTGAAAGCCTTGAGAGCTGGAAAGCATCTCGAATCTCAGGTCCTGAGGAAAGAGGGTACGGAGGTATAGGTGAGAGGGGTGGGGGCAGGGGCTGCAGCCTGAAAACATGGAGGGCTTGTGAAATGCCTGTTCTGCAGTCTTCAAGGAAATATTCCAATGTATCTCAAATACTCATGCCATATAGCCTCGCTGGGGCCACGGAGCCACATAGAGGTTAGCAACTCTATCCTGCAGTCAGAAAGTCCCGACAGAACATCAGATGCAGGGATGAACTGCAGTAAGCGGAGCTGCAGTCAAGCAAAATGAGGGTCAGAGCAGCTCACTGAGCCTGGGCAAGGTGGAGCGCTAGAGAATTCCCTAGCAAGCAAGGAAAATGCATGGAAATAAATCTCCCTGCAAACAACATTGCTAATTAAAAATGTATCCATGCCATTGATTATGTGGAGTTTTGTTGTTTTATGTTAGTGGCTATAAATGTATTTACATTGGCTTTCAAGCTTACTGCCCTTTGTAAGTTCTTAAATCCTTAATGTCAGATTCTACAGTCAAATTCAATGACCCATGGATTTAATCCTCCAGTGGAGGGAAATCTGTAGTATTTAAGTATTTAAGGGTCGGGATTCTCAGGACTCAGTGATGTACTTGGTGGAGTTAGGGCTAGAGGTGGCTGGGGCAGGAGTCAGGACCGGGCACAGGGAGGCAGCTATATGAGTGGTGGGGGTGGGGGCTTACAGGGCTCCTGTGGGACAGGCAGAGTCAGGTGACTTGGAGCTGGAGGCATGTAGACAGCAGGTCGGGCTCTCCCTGCAAATCCTTTCAGTTCACAGAATCCACCCGGTTCGTGTGTTAGATGTATACCCACATGGGTGCCACCTTTCCCAGTGGCAAGCAACCGAATGGCAATACGCTGATATCACTATCATTTTCTTTCTTTTTCGGGACAGTTGAAGATGTTTCCCAAGAAAAGAGATCTCTGTCTTTTAGAATGAGACTGGGCCATTTTGTGGACCTGGGGAAGTCGCTTACCTTTACTTAGCTTCAATTGCTCATTTCTTATGTGTGGAGAGTCACATCTGCGACGCGAAATAAATGTAAGGAAGTAACACGTACAATCTCCTAGCACGGTGTCTGGGACATACCAGACATTCCACAGTAGTAATGATCATCATCAAGATCACGTGGCTGGTTCTTTTGAAATACTTTGCATTAAACCATCTATAAGGTTCCTTCCGAAAAAATACTACTTGATTTGCATGTGCATTAGAAGAAAGGCCACTGGGGCTGGGGAAGGTGGAGACACGGCCACATTCTAAATGTTAATGGTATGCTCCTTTGAAAAAGAAGTTCCAGGCATGACTTCCTCCTTTGTGTTCATGTATACCTGCATGATTGCTTGAGGGTAAGACTAATGTCCCATACATTTTATTAGTTCATATATTGGCCATCAAGTGTGGGGCAAGTCCTTCTTACAGAGTGGCATTCCTTGTGGTGAACCTGTGTTCCTTCTCTGCTTGCCTCAGCTCCTTTTCTTTCTTCTTTCTCCCGACTTTTTCTTGGCTGGCTTCTCTGAGAACAAAGTAGAAAGATCACATAAGTCAGAGGAAAGATGAAAAGAAATTAGTGGTTACAGTCTTATAGCTCACTTGGGAAATCTGTGCCCTTTCTCTAGGGGTTTCCAAGTTTAATTTTCTTTTATTCAATTTTTTACAGTCTGAACCCGGTGGCAGGCAGTGAATTTCTTTTAAGACTGCTGCGGCGTGGAGCTTCTGTTGGCAGAAATAATTTTTTAGGGCTATAAAAATCTTGGCAGAGTTTGAGAAACATCCTGGTGGTCCCAGCCCATCTCCAAGTGACCACTCCATTAAATCCAGGAAACAAATCCTTCATCGACTGGTATCACAAAGTTGAAATTTATTATACAGTTCAGAAGTGTAACGATTCTGGGAAATCAAGGAGAAATAGAGACGAAATTCCCAGCTTCACAGCATAATTCTCTCAGTAAATGGATGCAATCCTGCCTCTTATTTTGAGCTCAAAAGACAGACTTTGAAGATCTGAAAGTGTCCATTATTGAAGCTACTTAAAAGAAGTTGGCTCCAAAATCATCAAGTACTCTGTTTGTGGAATAAATGGAGTTTTAATGGCCTGTGGTGCCATATGAATATTCATGCTAATAGGTATTTTCCATTTAGGATATTAACTACATAGTAACCAAGAATTAATTCTAATGGCTGGCCGTTGTTATAGGCAACTAATTTATGTTGATTCTTGACTAGAAAAAGCAAATTGCCACATCCATTAAGGAAATTAAAGGAAGCTATCTTTTTTCCTTCACCTGCACCAGCCCACAGGCAGCCTCCACCTACATCTGCTGAGCATCCAAATGTCTTCTAAATGTGTTTACCAGTTTTATTTCAACCAGTAAGTGCCCTGTTTTCCATTTGCTGTTACTCAGTTAACAAGAAAGGAACCCAATATGGAAAATTTAGATTAAGCGTCAAGAACTGAATACTTACAATCCGTTTAACTAGGCCCTTTACATCACAATGAGGTCTTGCAGAAGGCAAAAGAAATCTTCTTGGTCACTATTTTGTGCAGAGTGTCCCTAACCTCAAGTATTGTAGATGTCAAAGCTGATTGGGTGAGGAGGATAGCCTTTCTTTTTGCACTCTTAGATAAGGCAAAAGTAAAGGATTCTCAAGGAAGAAAAGAATGAACTATTTATTTTCCAGTCTTCAACCAAGATCATTAAGAAACTTGTTGTGATCATAAGAAACCAGCCTTCCCTCAAAATCAACATGTTAGATGTCAAGTCTCTGCTTACAGAGCCCAGCTGAAAAGAATAATTTTTCTGAGAGTCATTCATTGAGGGTTCTCTGCTTTTTTCCCCCCTTTCTAACCAAGAGTTACTATCTTCAATAAGACCACTTGGTTTGGTAGACCACCTACTACTACCAAGCTCGAAAATATACTTTAAGTTCTCTAACAGAAAAATAAAAAGAAAAAAGAGAAAAGCAAAATTCTAGGAGTTCAATGGGAAACCAGAATATCTTTGGCATGAAAATATTGGAAATATATTTTATATGCTGTAGCACAGTAACTTTCCTCCAACTCCTTTTCCTACGTAAAATTCAGCTATTATGTAGATCAACCTCTAGATGCCTTGCCTGCAAATGCACAACTTTGGAATCAGTACATGCACATTTCTTTAAAATGCTCTCATATTTTTTATGAGAAGTTCTCTTCATATAGAATAGATCAAGATTAGGACATAATTTGTCATATTTCAATTCTATGTCATAAATTTATCTTCTTTGTCATATTCTTGTGGTGTGCATAACCATTGCTCACTGTTTTACTCTCATGGCCCTGCCTATGGTAGGTGATCAATACATATTTATTAAATGTGTAAGTAAATAAATGAATATGATCTTTATGTAGACCACATGCTGTTGAGCATAAAATATTCAACAGTAATGCCTTGATCTGCTGTTACTGGAGAAGGAGAGCTCAGGAGAAGGACCAATCCTTACCGTGAGCCTCATTGTAATACCTTCACCCAGGGAGGGGCTTAGCTGCCATTTTCTGATCATGCAAAATATGTGTTAACATGATTTTTTACTGCATCTGCACACCCTGCACTCCACCCTGCACATGTAATGATCTTCACCTACCTCATGAGTCATGCATGTCACCCTTCCTAAGACACCACAATGCATTCCCCTGGGGAGTCAGCCAGAGGACCCTTCTTCCTGCGCTTTCTCCCAGTGTATGCCGTGTTTCAGGGAGAAGTCTTAATAAACCTTGTGTAGGAAACTTGCTTGGCCTAGTGACAATTTCTGTTGCATGGGGGCCTAAGAACTTGTGGTCAGTAACACAACCACCATGAAACTTGGTGAGAGGAGCCTTGCAAATCCCATCATCTAAGTGAGTAGAATCCTGGATCACCAGATGCCATCACCACAACTTTCCCTCCCTCCCTCCTTTCCTTTCCTTTCCTTCCTTCCTTCCTTCCTTCCTTCCTTCCTTCCTTCCTTCCTTCCTTTTCCTTCCTTCCTCCCTCCCTCCCTCCCTCCCTCCCTCCCTCCCTCCCTCCCTCCCTCCCTTCCTTCCTTCCTTCCTTCCTTCCTTCCTTCCTTCCTTCCTTCCTTCCTTCCTTCCTTCCTTCCTTCCTTCCTTCCTTCCTTCCCCATTGTCCTCTGAAGCTGAGGCTGAAAGGGAGTAGGAGAAACTAACAGGTATTGGGCCACTGCTCTCTGCCCACCAGTGGTACCCACTAGAATATCTCAAATCTGAGAATGGGATTTTCCAGAATCCCTGTGGTTTCATCTAATTTTGTTATTTTCAATAAATTTAATTTGTTGAACTTACATAACTAAATGTTACTTTTTGTATGCTTATAAAACCTCTCATAAATAAATCCATAAACCCTAAAAATACTCTTATTTCTAAATGTGTACTGTGGTTTTGATTTGGGAAATACAGTTTTACGCAAAGGGATAAATTTAAATTGAACAGCTGGAGAAACAAGCTTGAAAAAAAAATTCAGCCTCCAAATAAGACAGAAGGATTTGATGGTGAAATGTAGTTCAGTGAAATTTAAAATAATTGCCTGTGGGCTTTCGTTGTGGTGGTTTGTGTTCCTAAGACATTACCCAGCTGGAGTTAAAATGTCGGTGGTCCAGCATTGTTTGCAGCTCTCTGGTGTGGGGGCTTCTTCTTCAGTTTGCTGACACCTTCCCATTAGCGTGTGGACTGCATGAGGCCGTCCAAGTTCCCCACTCAGTCTCCCCACATCCCGCGGAAAGTCTTCAGGGTTCATGATCTTGGACAAACATGTGCTGGAGATTTCCAAGTTCACGTCTCTGGCTTTTGATTAGCCTCTGGAAATCCAGCCATATTTCCAAATATCTGCAGGACGCCTCTGTGGAGATTGGAACGATTTAGCCTGGATCCATGGGCATTTAACAAAATCCACCATGGCTACTGGGAGCCCACAGTTCTGAGGAAGTTGTATGCAAAATTGAGTGTGTGTGTGTGTGTGTGTGTGTCCGTGTGGTGTGCATACCTATGGATGTGGGGGTGTGGGGAGGGTGCGTTTGCACAGTGCATTTTTCTGGGAAGAGAGTACACAGATTTTTTTCAGATTTTCAAAGTGGTCTTTGGTGCTTCTCTTCTCCCACAGTAGCTAATGTTCTAGGAATGCTTATCTTGTGCCAGGCATCATACCAAGTGCTTTATTGGTATTGTTTATTTAATCATTTCAGTCATCTTTTGAGGTACGATCTGTTCATATTTGTCATTTTGGAAATGCGAAGCATAGTGACATTGGTAAACTCCAAAGTCATAGCTAATAGACATTGGAGGGAAGGTTCAAATCCTGCCCCTGCCCCAAGGCAAGATCCTGGCTCCTAATTCAAGTTCTCCACCAGCATTGCCTCACTGGGACCTACCTGTCTCCCCTACTTAGTCATGGATTTTGGTGTTTCTTTTTAAAACTCTATCTCCCAGACATTCTCACAGCCTCTCCTCTAGTTCAAACCCCAAATATGATGTTAGTTGGCCTATGGAGGCTCACCCATCTCCAGACTGGATTATTGGTACGCTGGTCTTCCCACCCCTTCCCCTCTCCCTCCACCCCTGCATCACCCAGGGCCCACAGGGTCTCTAAAACATCCGTGGGCTCACAACCTGCAGTCTAGCCTGTCAGCGGGAGGTCATGTTACTCCACGGTCATAGTCTCTCTGACCTTTCCAGACACAGTTCTGAAGGGCTCTTCAGGAGACACCACACATACACACCAAACACACACACACTGCCCAAATACATCAGACACCCCCACACTACACACACACACACGCACTCACATACAACACAAACACACTGAACACACACACACCACCACTCTCCACACTCCACACAAATATTCACACACTCACCAACCACACAAAACACATCACACACACCACACACACACCCACAAAACACACACATCAGACACCCCCACATTACACACACACATACAACACAAATACACACCAGATACTTTCCACACTACACACATGTACACACTCACCACCCACACAAAACACATCACACACACCACACAAACACATGCCATACACTGTGCACACACACATACCACACAACACCAAACACATAGACACCAGACACCCCCACACTACACACACTCACATATAACATAAACACACACCACACACACATACCAGACACTCTCCATACTATACACACAACTCAATATCCACACAAAACACATCACACACACCACACAAACACACACCATACACTGTGCACACACACTCACATACCACACAACACACCACATAGACACCAGACACCCCTCATACTACACACACACTCACATATAACACAAACACACACCAAACACACACAAACCACTCTCCATACTATACACACACACCCACTCAATATCCACACAAAACACATCACATACCACACACACCACACACTGCACACACACACAGACACCAGACACCGCCGTAGTAATCACACACACATCACACGTACACATGTATCACACATACAAAACACACACACCAGACACCCCCCCACACTACACACACACACCCCACACAAAATACACCAAACACACCAGACACACACACCAGACACACACACACCACACACCAAACAAAACACATCACATACACACACACTCACATGTCACACAAATACACATCACATACACATGTACTCATGTCACATAAACACACACCACACACCTACACACACACCAGACACACACACCACACAAAACACATCATACACATGCACTCACATGTCACACAAACACACACCACACACATACACACGTACCAGACACACACACACACCACACAAAACACATCACATACACACACACTCACATGTCACACAAATACACATCACATACACATGTACTCATGTCACATAAACACACACCACACACCTACACACACACCAGACACACACACCACACAAAACACATCATACACATGCACTCACATGTCACACAAACACACACCACACACATACACACGTACCAGACACACACACACACCACACAAAACACATCACATACACATACACTCACATGTCGCACAAACACACACATACACACCAGACACCCTCCGTACTATACACCACACAAAACACACATACACTCACATACACACACCAGACACTCTCCCACATACTATGTACATCACCACACACACAACTCACACAAACATACACACTACACAAAACACACCACACACACTCCCCAGACACTCCCCCCAACACCACACACACTGTGCACACACATACATTCATGCCACACACCATACATACCAAACACCACACACACACAAACACCAGACACCCGCACATATCTCTATGCACACCACACACAAACAGCACACCACACACTACACACACACTTCCACACACCACAGCCCCCCACCTTCCCACACACCCTGCTCCCCTACACCACACCCCACATACTACCTCCCACATCCCACACCACATCCCACCACACACACACCCCTTTGATGTCTCTGAGGCCTAGAACCTCTGCCATGTGAGGACACAGCATTCGCCCCCTCCTGAGGACACAGTGTTCAAGGCACTATCTTGGAAGCAGAGACCAGACTCTGATCAAGTGATGGACCTGCTGGCAACTTGATCACGGACTTCCCACTCTCCAGAACTATAAAAAATACATTTCTTTTCTTTATAAATTACATGACCTGTGGTGTTCTGTGATTGCAGCACAAAACAAAGATAATTGTCTTTCCTGAATGTGTATAACTGTTCCCAGATTTCTCCTTTCTATAAGGACACCACTCATATTGGATTAAAGTTCATGCTAAGCACCTCACTTGAGCTCAATTACCTCTGTCAAGACCCTATCTCACAATAAGGTCACATTTGGCACTGGGAGTTAGGAAGCCAACATACCTTTTCTGGGTAGTGGGGGACGTAATTTTACCCATCACAGCATTTGATCACTCTCTTGGTTTCTGTACTCATCTTAGGGTCAGCAATTAGCCCCCGAAGAGTGCTTCTTTCCACCACCTCTTCCTTCTTCAACATGGACAATTTACGTTTTCATCTGCGCTCTTATTACCCTTGGTCTCCTGTAGTTAAGAATCCTGAATCGGGCCGGACGCAGTGGCTCACGCCTGTAATCCCAGCACTTTGGGAGGCCGAGGCCGGCAGATCACAAGTTCAAGAGATCGAGACCGTTCTGACTAACATGGTGAAACCCCGTCTCTACTCAAAATAAAAAATTATCCAGGCATGGTGATGTGCGCCTATAGTCACAGCTACTGGGGAGGCTGAGGCAGGAGAATTGCTTGAACCCGGGAGGCGGAAGTTGCAGTGAACTGAGATCGCGCCACTGCACTCTAGGCTGGTGACAGAGCAAGACTTTGTCCCCGCCCCCACCTCCCCCCAAAAAAACATCCTGAATCGAATCAATGTCTTTTCACAGATTTTTTTACAGGACAGCTGTATTTTCAGCTTTGAGGTCACTGCAGGGTGGTTTTGTTTTAATTAATTTATATTTTTCTTTCCAGCCAGGCTGCAGCAAGTGCTTGGTTTTCTGGAAGAGGTTTTGGGATGCTCAGATGTACACAGCAGGCCAGAATTTGGCCATGCGAAGGGTCTTAGGGTTAGAGATGAAGCATGACTATTAATAATAACAATTATCACAGGGTGGCTGCTCAGAGTCAGTGTCATCTGCATAATCATCTTTCACCTCAGCATCTGCTCCCTTCAAATACAGGCGTGTGATTTTTAAAGAACCAAATATCCAGAATAGGCCTTTCTTCTCCCCCACTTCTGAGGCACTCAGATCACTTTGTTGTGAGATCTAAGGTGATTCCTTTGCTCTTCACAAGCACTTCATGATAAGGTGGTAATTTAATGCCTTGGGGAATTAGATGTAGTTATAGCTGTAGATGTACTTGGGTTACTGGAATCCAGACAGGCAAAGATGATTTACTGATAGATGCACCACAGCTCAGCAAGGAGAAAAAAATAGGGCCAATATTTCTGACTCTTGGCTTCCAACTTCTAACCATATTCTATCCAGGTTGACCAACTTTGAAGCACCTGCCATTGCAATTTCAGGGTATGTGCTCTGACGCACGTCTTCTGCAAAGGCTTCGAGTCATTTTGTTTGATGTGCTTTTTATTATCGATTGCATCCTGAAGCACTCACTGAGTGCAAAACTCTGACATTTTTGGAAAACTCTTGCCGTTGGCCAAGCAGATGTCAGGGATGCCCTGTGGACAGGATCCAGGTGTGTGATGGGCTTCATGGGTCTAGCTGCCCTTCCTCTTTCCAGATGAGTCCTGTCGCAGCCTCAAGCTGAAGAAGATACAACAAGGGGTGCGGGGAGGGGCTCATGAGGTTACATTTTCACTACGACTTGTGAGCTTCAGCAAAGGAGAAATGGAAATGTCAGTGAGGGTTGCCATCTTTAAAATATGTGCATTCTAAGGAGAAGAATTAAAAACAAACAAACAGAAAAACCTAGCATCTATGCAACTCTGGATTTCTTTGTTCCATATCACACACTGGGTAGCTTAAAATGGTAGAGCTTTATTCTCTCACAGTTCTGGAAGGTAGAAGTCAGAAGTCAAGGTATCAGTTAGAGACATACTTCACATTCACTTATCCACAAACGAGTGGATGCTACATTTTGGTCATTTGGAAGATCTTTATTATAGGAGTGTGTAGACTTTCCATACAGTGCTGTTGTGTGGCTTGAATTTTAGTTGTAGCCCTGCCTCTGGCTTCGTCAGTGATTTATCCTGGTTCCAGGAAATAAGAATAGCCTTTTCCTCATGATTGTCTTTGGTAGTTTTTAAAACATTTGTTTAACTCAACAGATGCACCATGTGCCTGACACTGCTCTACACCAGTGAACAATTTACACAGTAATGGGGGGAGGTAACTATAAAGATGATAAACATAATATCTTAATTGGAGTGAGTATGAAGGTGGTTGTTATCTTTTCCTAAAAGAAACAACAACAACAACAACAAAACAAAAAAAGAAGTCAAGGTATCAAGAGGGAGATGCTCCCTCTGAGACTCTGGAGAGAATCCTTCATTGCCTCCTCCTTGCTTCTGGGGGTGGCCATCAATTCGTGGTGTTTCCTGGTTTGCAGCTGTGTCACTCTCATCTTGGTCTCCATCTTCACATAATGTGCTCCCTGTGTATGTCTATGCTCAACTTTCTCTTTTCTTATAAAGACACCAGTCATCGGATTTAGGACCCACCCCAGTCCAATACCACTGCATCTTAATTTGCTTACATCTGCAAAATCCTATTTTCAAATAAGGTCCCCTTCACAGGTACAGGGGTTAAGGATGCCAGCATATCTTTCTGGGGGACACAGTTCAACCCAGGGCATGCTCCATTATCATCACATGGATGCATTTGTCTGCTTGGCTTGCAGGGGCTCTGTTATAAGAATGCAAAGTCTGATGAAATACTGAAAGTTGTCTGAACTTGGGGTTCTGAGGTTGTGTCTGCAGTCCTCAGATTTTTTTTTTTTTTGATAGGGATAAAGAAGTAAAAATTGGAATGGGTTTTGGTTTCTAGGAATCAGGTGAGTTGCCGAGAGAGAGCTACATGGGGTTGATCCCCAGCCGGTTGCCATCAGAACCCACAAACACCAGGTTCCTCAGTCCAGATCAATCCATACCCACAGCTCTGTTTCACATTAGTGTCACAGAAGATTTTCCTGTGCTTCTTTGTGTGGAATCAACATAGAAATTAAACAGTGCAGCAAATATCACTGACATTTTGTAATAACGTTCCTTGGATTTCACTGGGAATTGGCAAATCTCAGAAAGAAATAATTGAATAACTTGGGTGCTTGACTCGTGTCTATCACTCTTAGGAAGGGAGTGTCTGTGGTCCAGAGTCACAGCCTAAGGAGAGCCCATCTCTCCAAGGACCCTGTCCATGCGGCTTCTTTATGTTCCTGATATTGGAGGAATAAAGGGGATAGGTTGTCATTTTCCCACCATGTTAAGAAGCCATCTGTGTGGTCGTCGGTCTGGCAAAAAGACAGAGAATTTCCATTTCCATTTTTTTTTTTTTTTTTTTTTTGAGACGGAGTCTCGCTTTGTCACCCAGGCTGGGGTGCAGTGGCGATCTCAGCTCACTGCAAGCTCTGCCTCCCGGGTTCACTCCTGTGTCAGCCTCCCAAGTAGCTGGGACTACAGGCGCCCACCCTAACGCCCGACTAATTTTTTGTATTTTTTAGTAGAGACGGGGTTTCACCGTGTTAGCCAGGATGGTCTCGATCTCCTGACCTCGTGATCCGCCCGCTTCGGTCTCCCAAAGTGCTGGGATTACAGGCGTGAGCCACCGCGGCCGTCCCATTTCCATTTTTGATGCACTTGCTTCATGACCCTGGGCAGAGCCATTTGACTATTTTGGTTTTGCTTCTTTATTTGTGAAGATGATGAGAAGGAAGCTCACACCAGGAAGCCCACACCAGGAAGCCCAACTTTCCTGTATTCCAAATCCAGAAATAAATAAACGGGACCTTTAAGGCAGGTTTTTGAGGATTCTTGTGAATGATGCCATGGGTACCCCAAATCAGCCTTCAAACATGCTCGTTAATGTTTTCAGGGTGCCAGGGCATTATTGAGTAAATTGCAACTTTAGACATATAAAACAAAATATGACTGAAAAATAATTCTAAAAATCATGACAATTTTACATAAACTTAAAAAAACTAGGTCATTGGAAATTTCTGAATACTTAAGATCTCCCCCATTCAGGGACTTTCCCTACAGTCAAAGTAACCGAAATGCTTAGGTCCCGAAACCTACTTTGTAGCAAATGGTTTACTTTACTGGATGCTTCTTTATGTAAATATGACTTTTTGAATATATATGTAGTATTTCTTTGTAGGGTAAATGCAGTGCTCACCAAAACAACCACTGTCTGGGAATTTTCTGTCAACTAAAACTGAGGTTGTTGTGAATTAGGGGAAATAGCTTTTGTTGTCACTTTGAACTGCAGCAGGGCAAAAAAGAAAAAAAATAGCATTGCGAATTATGTCTTATGCTCCTATTACAAAGCTAATGATTTCCTACTTACTCTTTCTTATTCCTTGATAAGGTATTGACAAAACTTGAGCCATAGGTTTATGTACAAGCCCGAAACGCTAACTTTTAGAAACGTGAACATACTAATTTCTCACAAATACAAATGAACATTGGCTTCTTGTGAAGTGTCAGTTCACTGGCAGGATGCACAGGAAGTCCTGTAGTTTTATTTTTTCCAGTATTTACCCCTTCCAACTCTGTTAGGATAAACCCTCCCTTCTCCAGGCATCCTCAATGACTTTCTGCTGCAGCCTGTACTTCTTTCTCAGCCCCACTGATTCTTAGCACAGTTTCATCTTGCTACTCAGGATTCAGTGCTGTTCCCCTAAAAACATCTCTCTCGAGATGGGTTCAGATCTCTTGTCTCCTGCCCACAGAGCAAGTACACCTCAGCTGTTTCCTCCTCATGCCCCTCATCCTTGTCCTCCTCCTCCTCCTCCTTCTTCCCTTCCTCCCTATCTCTCTTCTAGGATCCTTTGAGGATAAGGTCAGGAAGTTGGCAAGAAAGTACAAGTGCCCCCCGAGTGACTGGGTGAGATGACAGTCTGCTTTGCTGTGTATTGTGGCCTCGGTGGCTGATGCTGGCCTTTGGTGCTCTTCCTAAGCTGGAAATCCAAGTGTCCGTCATTGGTGGACACCCATATGGTTCTTTGGAGACCATATGGAGATCTTCACCTCCTTAGCTCCCACTATAGGAAGTCATGCCCTCAGCTTCTGGCTTCATGCCTAAAAGATCCCTCTTGACTGGGTATCCACATGCCAGGACAACCTTCGGTATTCACTCAATCCACAGGGAACTCCTGGATTCTTGCAATGTCTCATGAGGAGGTTCAGGCTGCTTCGGGATGCCCAGTCTTGAAGACCTCTCCCTGGTCTTCGCAGAGGAGGAGTGCTGCTTTATCCCACTTTTCCTCTCCTCTGAGGAGAGCCATGGGGAGCAGCAGACAGAGCAGTAGGGTGGGGCCAGTGGTACCTTAGGAGGGAGAGAGGCTTATGGAGGAATTTTCTGATTGGCTACAGGGAGTCATTCTTCCAAGGACCCCATGGTTTCTAACTTCATCATCAGGCTTGAATTGAAACACACCAGCTACCTAAATTTCCTGCTCGGAGAAATCCAATAAGGCTGAAAAAGTTGATCCTTTTCTCCTTTTACAGGTGAGAAAACATCCCAGCCTATGTCGTCCCTACATTTCACATTTCTCCCTGACACACGTGGTCCTTGAGCATCTAGGTCTTTCCTCCATCATCCAAATCAGTCCTCCTTTTAATATGGAGATAACTATGTCCTTGAAGGCTCCTGTGATTACCCTGGCTTTATCTTTCTTCCTGAATGCATAATTCAGCACTAAATTTAATCTGTTTTGTCTTATTGTGTACGTGAAGTCTATTCATCTCACTTCTCTAACCAGATGATACAATTTTAAACGTGGGAATCATATTTTCCAGGACTTACAGTTGCCTCTTTATTGAGTAGAAAATACTGAACATTTGATAGAATGTTCTTCGTTGAGTAGAAAATGCTCTTTATTGAGTAGAAAATGCTGAACATTTGATTGGAAAGGGCAGCTCAAACTAGTAGTGGAAGTTTGAGTTATTCTGGTCTTTCCCTGAGTCCTTCTTTATTGGGAAACTGTGATGTGCTTGAAAAGATACATAATTGATAGATGCTCCCCTTTTCCCTTATTGAATTTTATGTACAAATGTATGACCTTGGGCAGACCCAACCAAGTGGGGGCCCCATTCACAGGTTCTGATGGAGGAGAATGCCGGTTCCAGTTATTCTGAGATCCAGAACCTTAACAGAGGATGGTAGGTGACTTCTCCTGTTCAGCTTCCTTCCCAGTCTCTCTAGAAGGGATCTCTCCACAGTGCCTTACAGAGGCAACCAAGGAAAAGTTTGGGAAGGATCAAAGTCATGCTAGGGAAGATAAATACACAGCTGGCTAGGCAGGAGACTTTGACTATAACATGTGCATAAGAAACCAATATTCCTATGTAATCTAAGAATAGCCCGGTTCTGGTACTGAGTGCAAATCCATTGCCCCCTAAGAGTTGGGGCCACTGAAGAGACCCTGTCTCTGCCGTCTTTTTTCCAGTAGTGTGGTTCCATGGTGTCCTTTTCTTTCTGGCTGGTCGCTGACTGCATTGGATGGACAACCACTTGTGTTCTGGCTGATTTAAAAATGGCAAGCCAGTCTCCAGCAATTATTTCTCAAAGTACTGACTCTGAAATATAGAAAGCTGTTCATGAACCGTACTCCCAGCTTCATTTGTGCTAAAGCAGAAGTCCCTTAGAGTAACTCAGAGGTGCTGTTTTCTTCCAGTGTGAGCTCCGCATAAGTCTCACTGCCACTCCTGACCTCTCCTCCCCAGGAATGGCTCTTGTTTCCTCCTGGTTATTTCAGTGGCTGGGTTGGTTTTAGAATCCACTCTGGTTTTTGAGTGGATGAAACCAGAAACGAGTCAGTGAAACACGGGTTCTGACCTCCACTTGGCTGCCCAGTGGAGGTGTGTGACTTTGGCGGACTCATCTGCAATCTCAGTATCTTCGTGATGACTTCTGCCTCTGATCTTTTTCATCTGTAGAGAGCAGAATATGGGTGTTACATTATCAAAGGTCCTGTGCCTGCAGCAGCTCAATAATGGGGTTGGGGACACGGACTGCTGTTGCTGCCAAAGGGCTTTGTGTCCACTTATGGTGGCTTACATTTGCATAATACACCAAAAATTGTGTTGCTTCAGATGCAGGTATCCAAATATTGATGCCAATGCTGAGGAAGCCTGACATCTGATCATACAGTATTTTTATATCTACCATGAACTGGGTTGTTTTTTATTATTCCTTTTTTTTTTTTTTTTTTTTTTTTTTGAGAAAATGTCATAAGGTTTCAATGAAGGCATTCTGGTTGACATCTATGAACTTATAATGCCCCCTCACTTGAGTTTGAGGAAGGAACAAGGATGTGGGATCCTGGCGAGCCCTCCTTAAATTCGAGAGGCCAGGAGCCCTGCCTCCGGCGAATCTGGTGTGGGGTACAAAGGTATCTTTGTATCTTGAATGCGAAGGACAAAGAGGAGTGGTTAGAAGAAGAAGCAGAAGGCATGCCAGCTTTGTAAGAGATAGTAATCAACCCAAGACCCAAGATAAACAAGAAAAAAAAAAAGTAAAAACATTTTTTAAAATTCTCATTAAACTGAAGGCATTTGGGTCAAGTAAGTAAGTCTAAGTCTTTCACTAATTGCTTATTTGGGCCTAAACCCAAGAGCACCCTTTGGCTGAAAATATCAACTTGAATAATTACTTGAAAACCATGAAACAGTAGCAGTGAAACTTTAATTAAAAATAGCCATTGCTTACCATGTGAGAGGACTTCCTGCTTAATGGGGACACGGTAGAGGATGTTTAAATTGTTTACAGCATAAAATTTGCTTTCATCCTAATAAGAAAACTCAAAAACCTTCAGAAAAATAACTAAAAAAGAAGACATAATGGTCTCACAGGGCTTGGGCCCACGAACAGCCTCTTCTGCAAGGGGCAGCTGGTCACCCCAAGAAGAAATAAACCCTCCTGAAGTGAACAGAGGGGCAGCATTTCCAATGTTTATCAGCCTGAAATTTTTGTTAGTATGAATGTCTTTTCTGTTCACCCTGGGACTCTCCGTTAAGCAGGTGTCTTTTTTCTTTTTTTTTTTTTCTTGTTTGTTAAGCTGTTGATTCTCTTTGAAGCTGAGGAGGGTCCCATGAGTTTTTAACTAGACCTGACCCCAGCTTGTTAATTCCTACAATCCAGACCCTGGGAAATGCTCCCTCATTAAACAACACCCTGCTCTCTCCTAAGGGCCCTACACAGCAGCAGAGTGTATTTTAGGTAAGTTAACCCTTGCTTTGCCATGGATCCCAGAGCACAGCTTCTCATCTGCCGAAGGTGCAGGCTGGGTGCTCAAAGCCTTGCATGGTCAGCCCTGGGAAATGCATGGTGATGGAATCGAAGCCATGGAGCCCCACGCCTGGCTCAGCCACTCATGAGTAGCATGGGGGAAGTTACTACTGCTCTCCAGCTCTGTGGCACTGTTTCAGCATCTGTAAAATGAAGATCGCTGTTCCATAAGGATATTGGGAAGATCACATGAGATAATGCCTGGGAAGGGCTTTCTAGTTTCCTGGCACGTGATAAGGACTCAATCAATGTGCAGTTGCTGTTTTATCACTGTTTTCATTCCAGAAAACTATAATGAGCCCCTACTGTTTACCAGGCACTGGGCTGCACAAGTGGGAGTGCCAAGATTCATAGAAGAACCCATTGGACCCAGAAGCTCCATCTGGTAAGAGAGAAGACAAGTAGGTAGTCATGAGAGTTCAGGGTGACCCTGGCTTTGATGGAGGCTTCCCAGGGTACTCAGGAGCATCTGTCCCAGATATGGGCTCAGGGACATTCTGAAGACTGGGTACACCTGTGACACCTGAAGGGACATTCTGAAGACTGCGTAGGATTTAGGCATGGAAAAGTGTTCCCAATAAAGGGATGCCCTTAAGCAAAAACTCAGAGGCATGTAGAGCCATGATGAGTTCTGGAGTTACTGCTGCAAGGCGCTGGGGAGTTGAGTCTACGTAGTAGGTAGAGCCAGACCAGGGGACTCTGAGTGTCGTGTCCTGAGGCAATGGAAAGTCACCAAAAATGTCAGTGGAGGAGTTATGTGATCAGATTCCCATTTCAGGAGAATGGATTTTCCAGGAATATGAAGGAGAGGATGGAGGGAGAAGGATTGGAGTCCAAGGGACTGGTTGGGAGAACATTGCATTGAGAGAAGGAGCACCTGGCCCCAGCAATGGCTGCAGAGATGGGCAAGAAAACACAGAAACAAGCGGGGGTTGAGGCACAGAGTAGACAACATTGGCAAGCACGGATGGTGGGAGCTGAGGCGTCTGGAGGGGAGAAGGGCATTGAGACATGTTAGAATCTGGCAGGTGGTACAAGGTGAAGCCTGCTCCCATCTGTGATGGGGATTAGGAGCAAGAGCAGCCCCTGAGACAGCAATAAGGAGTTCTGCATGCTTCAGATTCCAGTTTTTGTACTTCATAAGTCCATGACCTTGGGCAAGTGATTATTTGCAAGACTCATATTCCTCACTTATAAAATGGGGCTAGTAACACCTTCCTTGGGGGCTGTGATGTACCTCAAACAAAGGACCGTGTGCACTGAACACAGAGCCTGGAATCTGAGGCGTGGTCAGGGGGCCCAAGTCAAAAGCATGTCACCAGAAGTGTCATCATAATTGTTTGAGGACACAAAGACTGCGAGGGGCCAGTCCATATCAACTGCATGGTGATTTGAGGTTTGATCAATCGCAGTTGTGGTCTCCATAAAAATGGGTCCTTTGCTTTGCACACAGGAAAAGGATTTGAATGAATCCCAAGTGGGTTACTATTTTGTGCAAGCTACAGAAATAGTCAGCATGCAAGTGGTACAGATAAGGCACAGTCCCTTTCCCTTGGGGAGCTGAGAGCTGGTGAGCCGGCTGAGTGTCATCAGAGGGTCTAGGTTTCAGGCTCACATCACTGCCCTCTTTTACTGCCATCGTCTCAGGTGAGTTTCCCACATTCCCTGAGTAGTGTTCTCCACCTGGAAGCGGGGATCATCATGCTTGCTTTCTGGCTATTGGGAGACTTAGAGGAGGCACAGGGCAAGACCCAGCCCCTAGTGGTTTAATTCATTATTAGGGGAAATAAAATGTGATCACAAATGCTTATTATCTAGCACAAAGTGAAAAGTGCCATTAGAGAAGGATCAGGTATTATGGAAGTTCAGAGGAGAAAGGTGTCATATTCAGCTGAGATAATCAAGAGATGGAGCTTCCACTGAACGTGGAAGAAAGGCAGGGATTGTGGTGGCTTCACAGGTTGACTTGGCTATGCTGGAGTTACATTTCCCAGAATTCCGCTCCCCTTGGAGGGTGGGTTGGAGGTGGGTCACAGGGCATGTGCAGGAGGTTTTGAAGGTAAAGGAGAAGCAACAGCTGTGTTCCTTCAGCCCTTGGGGGCCAATTGAGGCCAAGGGCTGGGTTCTGAAACTGCTTGTGCACTTTGTCCTCACCTGTGGCTCACCTGGCTGCTCAGCCTCCAGCTCCTGCTGAATGCCCACTCTGTTCTCCAACTCCTGGGCCGCAGGCAGACTCAGCCTCACAACAAGGAAAGCCAGCTTCTCCTACAGAACCCTCAGTCCTGTCACTGAAGTCGAGGCCTAGAAGTGTGAGAGACTAGGGTATGAGGCCTAAAGCTACAGCCCAATATTATGTGTGTGCCTTCACATCTGGGGAACCCAGGAGGGCCTGGAATGGTCTAATGGCAAGTTCCCCATCCCACGGTGCTTCTGCGGAGAAGGTGTCGTGGCTAAGCCACTCTCCCTAACACCAGGGCCAGGCACAGTGCCTGCTATTGCTGGTAGGGGCTTCTGTTCGCTGCAGGAACCACATCCTCCTGCAGAAGCCAAGGGGCACCCTATTCCCTTGATACCACAGAGCCTGCCTCCCTTAGCCTTTTCTTCTTCACTCAGCTCCTAAGTGCAATCACTGTGTGGCCCTGAATGGTATATGGTGTCCTCCTCTCAACCTGTCAATTTCACCCGTTCAGTGTTGAGGTGTCCTATGTTTGACCAGACTCAAAATCCTGGGCAGGGAATCCCTCCTTCACCTACAAGGTGAAGAGATGATGTTCAGAACACAGCCCCCCGAGGTTCCAGTCTGTTCTCTTGGATTCTGGCTCCTGCCTGTGGGGTTTGCTCATCCTCACTCTCTCCCACTTCAAGTCCCCCCCGCTCTTCCTCACTGCCTCCCCTGTGGACTTTAAATGTCAGAACCAGACACAAAGACGACAGCCTTGCAGAGACCACATAACTAACTTCCATCATTATGTGGCATCAAATTCCTATAATCATATCATAAAGGATCAAATTCCTTATCATAAAGGATTTATTATAGTAATGTGACCCCACACAGGGATGGAAGTTGGTTAAACAGTCAAGGATGGAAGCTGGTTAAACAGTCAAGAATGGAAGCTGGTTAAATAGTCTGTCTCTCTCTCTGTCTCTATCACTCTGATGGTTTTATTGCTTGGATCTAACCTTGATTTTTACAGACTCTAACTGGTCAATCAGACTGAAGGAATAACAGGATCTGAAAAATCTAACAATGGTGAAGAAAAAGGTTGCTTCTGTGACGGCGGGAATTTCTCAATCCACCATCTTGGGTGTGCTAGAAATGTGACTGACTTTCTCTCTGGAGGTCCTTTTCTTGCAAGGAGCAGAAATAGAATTTCCCTAATTCACAGGAAGCACAATGACTATTCAGATTCCTCTCCCACGACCTTCATTTCAGAGGGGACACATTCCTTCCAGGGACTGACATGGCAGCGTCTCAGTCTCAGCAGGGGAGAGATGGGTCTTCCTTGGCCTCAGTAGGCATTGGCCTCCTCTGCAATGAGCATTGTCCCATTGGTGCTTATTGGTTCTACTGGCCAGTCCACCTTACCCGAGAACAGTGTCCTCTCCTCCATTGTCTGCTGCCGTATTTGATTCCTCTCTACTCTATTATGGGTCAGCAGGGGTGGGGGCCCACTGTGAGTCTTCCTCATGTCCTTGGCCTCAGCCTCCTGAGCAGACAATGTTGTCTTGGTGCCCAGGGCAGCCAGAGGCAAAGGGCACCTAGGATTCCTCAACTCTAGGACTGTCAAACAACAACAATCCCCTTGTGGCCAGGCATTGGGTGGGTTCATGGTTCCTTTTGAGAAACCCCATAGGCACTTCATTCTTTTCATTTTCTGTGCTCGCTCTTTCAGCCTGAAGAGAGTATGGTTCCTTAGAAGCAGCAAGTAGTTAAACAATATTTTCTTCTTTTCTTTGGCTTAGAGCTCAACAAAAGACAAAACTCAGATGATGAAGAACTTGACATCTTTCTTCTTTCTTTCCTGCTGACTTGATGACTCTGCTTTGGAGCAGTGGGGGCCTCAGGGTCCCAGCGGAGAAGGCCATAGGCCAGTGGGAGGTGAAAGGGAGCCAAAGGTGGGAGAGGGTTCGAGGGAAGAGGCCATGGATAAAGGGAACACCCTTTACACAGAGGTCAGGGAAAGATGGCTTTAGGGAAAGTCATTTGATTTGATATTTGAGAGATGTTTGGTGACCTTCAAGAGCATATTTTTGGGAGAATGCCAGAAAGAAAATAAGGTTGTAAAGAATGAAAAGGTCAGTAAGGACTGTAAGGATAGGCAATATGGAAAAACTCAGTGTTAGCCACTTACTTTTATGGGATCCTAGTAAATAAAGGGGGAGACAGGTGATGGAAACTTTAGGGCATGTAGGGGACATTTAGGTCCAAGCAGGGTGGAGGGAAAGATATTTTTAGGATGAGGGAGACTTGGGTATCATGGTTGACAGGAGAGAAAGAGCAAGAGGGCAGGAGAGACCAAACACGTAGTGAAAATGCTCAACCTCTTTTGGAATCTTGGCTGTACTTCCACTAGCTTGGTGACCCTGGAAAAGACAATAAGCCTCTCAGAGCCTGACATTCTTAATACATGTAACTTTTAGAGATGGCAAGCCTAAGTCAAAGGCTGGTTTTGTAATGTTATACCATCAGTATAACAACAAACATGCATAGTGTGCCTCTACTTGCATAAATACAGAACACATATATGGTTCTTACTATGTGTCAGGCCTTGTTCTCCATATTTACCGCATATGAACTCACTGAATTGCATGCAGTTAACATCTACTAACTCAATTCTCAAAGTAACCCTAGGAGTCCAATTTTTAAATTATCCTTGTCTTACAAATGAAGCAACTGAGGCACAGAGGGGTTAAATAACTCTCCCAAGAACACAGAGAAGGCAGTTGACAGGAAAATAGGCTTGATAACCTATGCTCTTAGTCACTGTACAACACTGTCTCATGCTGAATGAGTTTTCAGGATAAAAACTGATTGTTGATTGATAGATTGGCTGAGCAGAGAAAGATGAAAGAAATTGGTGGTAAACAACCACAGAGAAGGAACAAAAGTGTGGATCAATAGACCAAGTGAAAGGGTGGACCTGTGAAGAGCAAAGAACAAGCCCAAAAGAAAATACAGAGGTGCCGGGTAACAACAATGCTGTTTGAGCTCCTGGATCCAGCTGTGCCTGAAGCTGATAAAATCTATTTTCAGACCTTTGGCTAAGCCAACAAATTTCCTCTCTTCCTGAAACCAGGATGGGCTGGATGTCCACTCACTTTCATCTGAAAGATGATTCACTAATATGCCCATCTATTTTGAAGTCTGGTAGCAGAGAAGAGAGGTGGCATAGGCTAGCAATTCATGGTGTTACCAGCCTCTGGCTACCTCCTTCTATTAGTTTCCCAGGGCTGCCGTAGCAAGTGACCCCAACTGTGTGGCTTAAATCAGCAGACATTTATTCTCTTATAGTTGTGGAGGCCAGAAGTCTGAAATCAAGGTGTCAGGTCAGCAGAGCCATGCTCCCTCTGAAGGCTGTAGGTGAGAATAATTCCTTGCCTCTTCCTGACTTCCAATGTTGCCATGAATCCTTGGTGTTCCTTGGCTTGCAGATGCATTATCTTCCCTGCGTGGTCTGTCTGGGTTTTCCTTCTTCTTATGAAGACACAAGTTTTATTGAATTAGGGCCCACCCTAGTTGAAAACGACCTCGTCTTTATTTGATTGCAACTGCGAAGAGCCTATTTCCAGGTCACATTAGCAGGTACTGGAGTTAGAGCTTCAACGTGTCTTTTTGGGAGGCTCTCATGTCTATTGTACACGGCTGTGCGTGGCAAAGAATCATTTTGCTGTTTTCCCCTTATTCCCTCTACCTTCCTCCGGCATTCAGGCAGCTGTCTATCTCTCAGCTCTCAAAGGAAGGAATGATAAAGGCCAGATTTTTGATTTTTGAGTTCGGAAGCAGGCTCTTGAGATTCACTCTACAGATTACAGTCTAAAAACTAAAGGATATAGATGGACAAGTGCTGGAGTTTGTTGAGAGACAAAAGGATTTGTGGGTTTCAGCAAGAAAGCTCAGAGGCCTGAGCACGGAAAGCATAAAATAAGCCAGAAAGCTGGGGGCACACAGCGTAAGATGCAAATGCAGTGATATGGTTTGGCTCTGTCCACACCCAAGTCTCATCTTGAATTGTAGCTCCCATAATTCCCATTGACTTCAGCCATGACTGTCAGCCAAGAATTCTCAAAGACCATGAAGGGTGACTTCACTGAGGCAGAGGTAACTGCAAGAGCTGTAGGCAGCCCTTGTGCCAGGTACCCTGTCCTAAACTGAGTGTAAGTTTCCCTCTCCCCTGCTTTCCTGAGAACGTAGATTGTTGAAAAGACAAGGAGAAGAGAAAGGACAGGAGGGAGTGCTACATTTGGAAAAACCTGGACAAGCAGTACTCTGTAGTGATTGCTAGAAAGGATTGCTTCCATGTGGGTGAACTGCATTTTACACTTTCATATGCCACTAGAGACCAGCGGAATTGTTTCCTTTGCTTACTGAAGTTTTACTCAGTGTAATTTGGCTATGGCCAGGCATGGTGGCTCACGCGTGTAATCCCAGCACTTTGGGAGGTCAAGGAGGGTGAATCACTTGAGGTCAGGAGTTCGAGACTAGCTTGGCCAACATGGAGAAACCCCATCTCTACTAAAAATACAAAATTAGCTAGGTGTGGTGGTGTACTCCTATAGTCTCAGCTGCCTGGGAGGCTGAGGCAGGAGATTCACTTGAATCTGGGAGGCAGAGGTTGCAGTGAACCGAGATGGTGCCACTGCACTCTAGCCTGGGTGACAGAAATAGACTCTGTCTCAAATAATGATAATGATAATGATAATAATAATAATAATAATAATAATTTGGCTCTTGCAAAAGAGATAACATTTGAGAAACTCAAACTTGCTTTTATTACTTTTATTAAGTCTAATACATAAGAAATAAATGAGAGCATGTACCAACAGGAACAATGACTATTTAAAACTTTCAACATGTTTCTCTTAGACTGATAACAGAACAGTTTCATTTGAAGCTTAAACTGTACATGCTGTCATTTATACATATTGGTAGAAATACTTTAGAAGGTGGCTTTAATTAGCTGCTCTTCTTCTCTTCCCCCTCATTCTTAAATAGATGTCAATATAATTAACTTTGTTAATGAAACTGGCTGAAATGAGCTGAAGACATGGTATCAGATCGGCAAAGAACTGCACAATTAAGCATTTGAACATGAATAAACACACACATATATGCTGTTGGGCTAGGAATTGATTTCAGGATACATGGGCAGTCGCCCAGTTAAAAGTGCCGTGGGAGTGTGCCTTATGCTGATATGTACAAATATAACAGAATGACCCTTTTCGGCCCAAATGTTGAGACAGTGCTTGGGATGACTGAGTGGGATGTTTGTTGAGACATTCTCCATGGGCAGGTGTTACTAAGCATGCATGGTCTTATGTAAGTAGATTAAAAGAATGACTAATGATCATTATTAATGTTTATGAGAGAACTTGTTATGTGCCAGGGACTATTCTAAGCCCTTTAGATGTCGTAACTCATTTGATGACTCAAACTATCCCTAAATCGAGTGAGTTACTGTTATTTCTCATGCCTTAAAGATAAGAACATGGAGCCATGGTTAGTACCTCGTCCACGGTTAGAAGCTTATCTGTGGTACAACACGGTTCTGAACTCAACCTCTGGCTCCAGATTCCACTTTTTTTTTTTTTTTTTTAGAGACAGAGTCTCGCTCTGTCGCCCAGGCTGGAGTGCAGCGGCATGACCGGGGCTCACTGCAAGCTCCGCCTCCCGGATTCACACCATTCTCCTGCCTCAGCCTCCCAAGTAGCTACGACTACAGGCTCCCGCCACCAAGCCTGGCTAATTTTTTTGTATTTTTTTTAGTAGAGATGGGGTTTCACCGTGTTAGCCAGGATGGTCTCCATCTCCTGACCTTGTGCTCTGCCCGCCTCGGCCTCCCAAAATGCTGGGATTACAGGCGTGAGCCACCGCGCCTGGCCCTCCCACACTCTTAAGTACTGCATTTTAAGTTTCCTTCAGCGTTGGTGCATATGGGGAAGTCAGTGAGAAAGTCTTCAAGATGGTTAAAGAAAAGCAAATAAGCCCTCTTTGGGCTGTTCCGTGAAGTCTCAGGATTAACTGATGAAAAAATCCTGGTGTGGTGTGTGTTCAGGGTCTCAGAGTGGCTTCTATCTGTATGATAGGAAGGCTCCAATGAAGCTCATTCTCCTATATTTATTCTTTTTAGTCCAAAGACAAGCTCCTATTAACTTTGTGTGCAATGCCATTTATTTTTGGCCGTCTTTTGAAATACTGTGCTCAGCTCAAGTGAACAAGTTCTTGCCCCAGGTGTTAGAAACGTTGGCCACATCCTAGCAGGAAGCTGGGAGCGTGAATCAGCCACAAAGAAGGGCATCACAAAGGAACCTTAAAAGGAGGCCAAACTCAAATTTCTGGAAATGTGTTAAAGGTTCCACATGTATTCTGAGATCTATAAATATCTCATCTCCTATCTTTGAAAGGCCTTACTGCTAGTTCAAATGTAAATCCTCATTAGGTTATAAACCCTGAAAGGATTTTGTCATCAAAGATAGTGCTAAAATTAGATGCTTCCCGGCTGAGCCCAGCCTGCTTGCTTGAAGAAGCCAAATTATTTCCCCCTCTGTGAATTCAAAGCCCTGACAAATTCACCTCTCCCTCCAGGCTGTCAATCCAATTGGAAAAGTCCTTTGCTGAGTACCTGGGTATCAGTGTCCTCTCAGGTTATCCTTTGCAGGAGGGCTCACAAGGGAAGATTTGAACCCAGAGCAAGCCTGTTCTGACTGCTGTGGGATGCAGAGGCAGTGGCTACCATGCTGCTTTCCACTTCCTTCCCCTTAGCTCCTGGGCAGCTGCAGAGCAGACTCGGACTGGCTCATGTCTCCTTGAAAGCATAGCAGAGACGTTTGCATTTCAAGAAGATTTGATCTTATACTTTCTCCTTTACTTTTGGCCAAGATTTACTTGCACTATGCATTGAGAAGCTCAGATGGTATTCAGTAAGCATCGCCCTAGATAAATCTTTTTTTTTTTTTTTTTTTTTTTTTTTTTGAGACAGAGTTTCACTCTTATTGCCCAGGCTGGAGTGTAATGGTGCAATCTTGGCTCACTGCAACCTCCACCTTCCGGGTTCAAGCAAGTCTTCTGCCTCAGCTTTCCGAGTAGCTGGGACTACAAGTGCCCGTCACCACGCCCGGCCAATTTTTGTATTTTTAGTAGAGATGCGGTTTTGCCATGTTGGCCAGGCTGGTCTCAAACTCCTGACCTCAAGTGGTTAACGTGCCTTGGCCTCCCAAAATGTTAAGATTACAGGCGTGAGCCACTGCACCTGGCCCCTACAGAAATCTTAACTGGGGAGAATAAGGAAGGAGATATCACATTTACAATATCATCTACTCTCATTCATTCATTCATTCATTCATCTACTTATTTATTTATTGTCAAATATTTATTGAACATCGAATGTATACTAGGCACTAGGATAGGTACAGGGGTAGAATAAAGGATAAGAACTTGCATTAGGTAGAGCTCCCCAGAAATAGAACTCGAGATGTGAATTTACATGCAGTGATTTATTAAAGTGTTATCAAGATAAATCAGGAATAGGGTGGAGGAGGAAAGTCTGGAAAAATTCAGACTTTGTTCTACCTTGATGCCAGGGAGCTGGGTTTTCATGCACCTGCAGTTGTCAGTCAGTCTGAGTGGTATGGTAATGCCATCTATTGCAATACAGATTCAGGAAGAGGGGATCCAGGAGTTGTGGGGTCATATGTAGTTATGCGTGTTGATTAGGTTGAGTTTGAGCTTTACATGGATGGGCAAGTGGAGGTGTCTGGAGGCTATTGAATGTGGACTGGAAGCTCAGAGAAGTCAGGTTGAAGATTTAAATTTAGGAATCATCAGAATATAGATGGTAACTAAAGCTGTGATTGAAGACAAGATGCTAACATTGCCCAGGGTGAGTAATGCACAGGACTGAGGTTGCAACTCTGGGAACATACACCTTTGAAGGTACTTTGGAGAAAGAGGAACTTGCTAATGGCTCACGCCTGTAATCCCAGCACTTTGGGAGGCTGAGGTGGGTGGATCACGAGGTCAAGAGATCAGGACCATCCTGACTAGCATGGTGAAACCCCGTTTCTACTAAAAATACAAAAATTAGCTGGGTGTGTGGGTACGTACCTGTAGTCCCAGCTACTCGGGAGGCTGAGGCAGGAGAATTGCTTGAACCAGGGAGGTGGAGGTTGCAGTGAGCCAAGATTGCGCCATTACACTCCAGCCTGGGTGACAAGAGCGAGACTCCATCAAAAAAAAAAAAAAAAAAAAAAAAAAAAAAAAAGAAAAAAAAAAGAAGAGAGATCTGAGGTGATGCTCTGTTCTACCTCAAGACCCTTCAGAGAGTCCCCACCAGCAACATGGCTCTCACTGAATATTGCCGCTTGATCTTGGACTTCTCAGACTCTATAACTTTGAGAAATAAATTCCTTTTCTTCATAAACCAGTTTCAGGTATTCCGTTATGATCAACAGAAAATGGACTAAGACCGAAGGGGAGACATAGGACAGTATCTCCAGTGAGTGCAGGGAAAGTGGGGGGCTTTTGTACTGATGGGGGAGACTTGAATGTCTTCACACATGGGTATAAGATGAGATCCAGGTATAGAAAGGAGGGTGAGAGTTTTATAAAGTTGGGAGCAGCTGTGATCCAGAGTATGGATGGAGGGAGGGGTTATGGATGGAAGGAGGAGTTATGGATGAGAAGAGGCAGGGTCAGGAAGGAGATGGCTGTGAGGAGTTTGGTGGTGGGGGCAGAACAGGGAAGATACACTATGGCCTTTGATGTCAGGGGTGTCTGTCTGCTGAGAGTGAGGGAAGGAGATGGGCTGGGCACTTGGAAAGGTCCCTAAGGGTTTGCCTGGGTTGGCATCGGATGTGCTGGCTCCCCAGAAGACTCACCTGGCTCAGCAATGGTCACTTGGTTCACCTTTCCAAGGATGAGAAATGTGAGCAGCTACTGCCGGTGTACTATGGCAGGAGCAGGGTCTCGGAAGAGGGAGGGACTGGGGACATGCTCCCTACGGAGAGACCGTCAGACTTTTTACCAATGACGGCAACAACAGAAAACAGTTTTCTGCTGACTCTCATGCAGGGGCCACCAGCACAAATTTAGAAATCTACTCAAGAGGATGTTCAGGTAGAGCTTTGTCTAAAGAGAAGTTTTTATTTAGAAGGACCTGAGGGAAGGCCTATCTTTTCAACAGCAGCACGTGAGATTTTGTGCAACACACATGAAGCCTCCAGCATCTGAAACCTACACATGATCAGGTTGGTCTTTTAAACTTCCTTTTCCCTCTAGGATAAAATGCAAATACAAAAATAATTAGGTGAGTTTAGGAGTTTATTAAAAGCATAAAAGTCTGCCTTATACACTGAGCTCATAGACATGGAGAACATCCCTTTCTACATTCCACAACACATCTCTCCACACTGACTTTCATGTCACATTCTTCGTAAACATTCACCTTTTCACCGGTTTGGGCTGATACCTGTGCAGGGTGCTAGGAGTACAAAAAATAAATGAAAGGCAGGCTCAACTTACCCCCCACCACACACTTTTAAGGAGCTCAAATATTTGCCCAGTGATGTTGGTACTGAGAAAGGTCATCTCCTTGTTGGGCAAACAGGGCCTTAGAGGCCTCCTGGTCCACTCAGGTCTGGTTACTGATGCCCAACCAGATGGCCTTTTGTGAGACCTCCTGACTTGTTACTGAGAAGCTGGTGCTTAGAATAAGCCTCTCAGTGCAGTGTTCTTCCTATTAGGCTATGTTCCTTGCTCATCCCAAATTTTCCTGTGATCCTAGGTCATTGAATAAGCCAATTTCACATGCTGCAGAATGGACATGTGAGGCAGGTAACCAAACACAGCTGAGAATGGACCTTGACCAAGATGGACACTAGAAGCTTTTCCAGTTACTTCCATAGCAACAAGAATGTCCCCTTGCCAGGTGCTCTGTAACTCCATTTGGAAGCATCTTCATTATTCTTGGCTCCATGCAAAGAACTCCCAGTCCTCTTCCTGGAAATGTCAGCACCTTGGTGTTGAGGGTTAACTTTTGCTACAGAAGTGGACAGAATGCCATCTGCTAACTCGAAGATGATGAGAGGCCTGTCAAAGAGAATCAACTGGAGAAGAGAAGTAGAAGTTTCAATGAGACAGGAATGTTCTCTCATCACATGACTTAACAGAGGAATAGACACAGGATTCGGCTGATACTTGATTGAGGTAAAATCAGTTCTAGTGGCTGTATCTTTCTCTGGCTGTTGCTTCACTTGGCATGTGCAGAGTGTATCTCTTAGAACTGTCATTAGTCACCTTCCTGGGCTGTGACAGAACCACCTCTCACCCTGGATAGGGAAGCAGATGTTGAGGGGTTGTTGACGTGCTGCAAGAGTGTAGTAGATTTGTGTTTTACCAAGTGTTAGCAGTAGTTGCAGGGACGACTGTGCTTCCACTCAGGGTGAGAGGCCTGGTTTTCTGTGCCTGGGGGTTGGACCACGATACCACACCATCAGTTTGCCATCTAGGAAGCTGCACCTTTATAAGACACTTACACTTTCAGCTCTAGAAACAGGAAGCATCTTTTTAATAGACTGCTAAAACATTGCTTCACAGAGTAGCAAGGGGACAGTCCCCTCTATTTAGTGAGGTGGTCACCCTTAGGGCAATCTCAGAGAATGAAAGATTGAGGCAAACATTGAATTAATTGCTTGAGAATAAAACCCTTGCAGGTACACACAGCATGACTGGGAATGCCACCTCTGCTTTGGCTGTGATGCCCTCTGATGTCCAGTGGACATGGTGACCCACCTAGGTTGCAGTCTGGTCCAGCACTGCTGTCCTCAAGGACCCTTGGAGCACCCCTTGCCCCTGGTGCCACCACACATATGAATGTACGTGGCAGGTATTTTCTTCTCCATGGAAAGATGATCTCCTAGAGGCAGAGTCCAGCACTCTGGGAGATCCAGTGCTGAAGATGATAAACATTATCTTTTCTTCTTAGAGGGGGGTTGAAGTTTCTGGGACACAAAAGGCTTTCTGGCTTTGTCAAGCTGGTCTTGAGAGATGAAACAGGCGCCCCCCGCCATGTGCTGAAAGTCACTTTTACCAAGTTTTCCGTTTTTCTTTCTTTTTGATGGTGAGAGATTGAGAAGAGAAAGAAAAAAAAATACCACTCCCACCAAATCGCAAAAAGTTTGTGAGTCTAAGCTGTGACTTGTCCCTCTGGGGAGTGGGTGAGGGAGCTGGTGCTGCCCACGTCTGGTTTGTGCTTGTTGAGGATGGTAGAAAGCCTGGGACTTTTACCTTTCTTGTGAGTTACCAGGTTGGCTTGTCTCGGTTTCATAGATGCTGGCAGAAGGCACGAGACTCCTGGGTCAGAGATTGAGGATATCATTGCTCAAAGTATAGCAGTAAGTGTGAGAGCCATATTCTCACCAGCTCCCCATCCCTGCAGGGCCCATGGGGTGATTCAGAGACGTTCAGGTGGACGCTGTGCACGCAGTGGGTTTGTGTCATAGCTGAGGAGCTCTAAGCTTAGAGCTCAAACTTTTTTTTTCCCCCAGACAACAAATACTTGTAAGATGCCTATTGTGTGCCAGGGACGTTTCTAGGAACTGTGGAGACTGTAAACAAAACAAAGAATTCTATTCTTGTGAAGCTGACATTCTTGAGAGTAAAGACAGGTAACAAAGAATAACCATTATGAATAAATAAATTTCAGAGCAAGTTAGATGATAAGGGTATGGACAAGAGCTAAAGCAGATATGGGGGCAGGAATCCTGGGGGAACTGCGGCATTGAATAGGGTGCTCACGGAGGCCCTCGTTGAAAAGATGAACTTAGACCAAAGATGAAGGAACTGAGGGAGGCTGCCCCAGACCTGTCTAGAATCTCTAGACAGGGACCAGTGAGGCTGTGGCTCCTGATTGGCTGTGTCTAATGCCTAAAAAACTCTGGAAGGGGGCTGCTGGTACACCTGCCCAAATTTTGCCTCAGAAGGAGACATTGTTTTTATTATCTAGGTCAGCCAACAAATCTGCCATCTGTCTAGCAAGGACACACTATCTCTATCTTCCAAGGCTATCTGCTACGCAAGCATCCTTGCAAAAACAGTAGAGAACAGAAGCCATCAAAGCCTCTGCTCAAGAGACATGTACAAATGCAGTGACCCATGGGGGATGGTCTCACAACAGGTACACCCACTCCTATGCTTGATGGCACTCAGGTGACCCAAGTTATCATCAGGCCCATCCAGTCTTCAGTCCCTGCTTGCCAAGGGGTGAGGAGTTCAGTGAGGATCCTGTCCACAGCTCCATCTGACCCTGCTGTAGCTCTGGCTCGTCAGTGCCACATATTCTTCAGGCTACTCAGTGACCCTGCCATCACAAGTCTCCTCCTCAAGCTAACAAACATCCCACAGCAAACAGACACGGGTTTTATGCAGGTCTGAAGATTCCTTCCTGGCTTAAACTTTTGTTAGGGATTACAACAGCTTGGTTTCCAAGATCTGCAGAAAATCTTTCCTTCACTGCAGCCACACTCTACTGCCTCTCACGGACCATTTCGGAATAATGGGTGGAGAAGCAACATGGGCCTCGGGTGCCCTGGATATTAAACTGAGGATATTTAGTCTTTCCAGGTGGTCTTCAGAGAGCTGAGATACTCTCTACCACGTTCCTTAGAAATTTAAAAGAGGACGTTTATGGACAAACTGTTAGGTTCCTTTGAACCTTTGGTGAGTAGGTGGCCTCTAACACACTAGTCCTTTGGTCCCGTCTTATTCCAGTTCTAGAAGCCTGTGCGTCATTGCTGGAAATTGATTCATATAGTTCCAGAGCTTCTCTAGAAGGCCTCAGCCATGTCCTTAAAAGTTGCATAAACCTTTTGGCATATGAGTGATTCAGGGATCATGACACCAGACCAGAGGGACTTTACTGAGTGGTGATCTCCTGCTTATTTAAAGAGCAATGTAAGCAACAGTGTATTTTCTGCGTCGTAAGGTAGTATCAAGGGTCTCTGCAGCAAGGGCCCAAAGACGATGGGTGGAATAAAAGCTTATCCAGTGTAGCTGGTGACCAGCTTCATGTCATGGCACTGTTCCATCTTTTGCCATCTCAACTGTTCCCCTTCTTCTCTTCACGGGTAGACACGGTGGACATGGATGCAAGACAGCAGTCATCAGGCAGATGTGAATATGTAGCCAGTGGCTTACTGGCTACATATTAAGAGAAGGCCTTGCTTAGTCCAGGAGAGTGGGCATTTTTCAGGCTGTCAGCCAGATGGATGCTGAGGAGCAAACCCAGTCCACTGACCTAATAGCTATTGCCCATGTACCCTACAGATATTGACCAGAGGATACAGAATTTGAGTTTCACCATTCCAACACAGAATAATCTGTGTGCAGACTTGGGCTAATAGGATGACTTCCACAAAACAAATCAGACAAGTAGAGGTCCAGAGGAAAATCTATTATTATTACTGTCAATAACAGTCATTTTAGTATACACTACCCTTTAATCTGCAGCCCCTGGAAGACAATAATCATAGACCCCTATCTGAACTGGAAGGAGGTGATCTTTTGAGACAATTGTTTGTGTGTTGAACTGGTTTTAATGAGTACTTTTTAAGGCAGGAGTCTTGAAAGCAATCCATTCTAGAGGCAAATATAATGTAGAATTTTTTTTATTTTTGTACAGGTTGAGAGAAAAATGTTAAAAAGGTGAACTTCTATGTTTGGGGGATATAGAAGTTTTAGGTTGATGAAAGATAGACTTTTATTTTTTTTGCCCAGAAAGTAGCATTTCATTTCTTTTGCATAAAAAAAACCAGTCTGAGAATATGCAAACAGTACATGTCAACACGGATTAGATTCTGAAACCATGGATGCACACCTCACATTCATGGAGTCATCTAACACTAGCACCAGCAGGTGGTCCTGGACACATTCTGTGTCACTGAATCTAAGCAGGCAGATGGGCCTGCCTGGAAAATAAATAGAAGGAAGAAAGGATGGGAAAGGAGGGAGGGAGGGAAGGAAAGACATTTCTGAATGCGTTCCCAAGATGGTAATAACTGGCACCAGTCTATGTTGGTGGTCTTAATGGAAGCCTGTAGAGAATCTTCAGCCTGGGAGACTGAGCAGCCACGGACGTTTGATCATGTTTTCTGGTTAATGCCAAATCTCTGACATGAAGACCTGGTTATCTTTCACTTCTATGGAAGTGAGCCTGGAATGGAGTGTTGCAGCCAGGGGAGGATTACATCCTCTTTCAAAAGCAAACCGTGTGAGGGATGCGGGATAGAGAATGCAGTTCCAACTATTTATGAGTAAATTCTCTCTTAGGATGAGCCACATGGGAGATAAACTGGGGGAAGGGAAACTAAAAACTTAGATTTTAGAGGAACATCACTTTCCTCTGGTTACAGAGGATTGAGGCAATGTTTATTAAGATGGTCTATCACAAATTTGGATACCAGGCATAGTGGAGATAGGAAAAGTCATGCAGGGTAGGATGCATGATCGTGCCCAGGCTGGGGCTACATTTCAGACTCTAGAGCAAGGGTTTGGCAAATGTTTCCTGTAATGGGCCAGGTAATAAATATTTTAGGTTTCATAGGCTATACCATCTCTGTTACAACTATTCAGCTCTACCATTGTGCCATGAAAGTAGCCATAGACAATAGCAAATAGTGTATGTGGTCTTGTTTCAATAAAACTTTATTTAAAAAAACAGCAGGAGGCTGGATTTGGCCCATAGGTCACAGTCAGTTGAACCCTGGCCATGGGCAGGCAAGGGACAGAGCCTTGCGAGGGGCTTTGAATACTTGGGCTGGGCTCTGGTTTCGGTGGAGACCAGCCTGCATTTTGTCCTCTCCAGCTTGAGAGCAGGAGCTGCACCTTCTTTGTGCTTCCTGGAGATTCCTGAGGAGTTCAGGGTGTTACTATGGACTCTGGTTTATTAAATTGAGCTCTGGGTTCAGGCCTGGTGTTTCCAAACAGAAGTACCAATGGGAAGGAGGACCAGGCCATTGGTAGAAGACGAGAGAAGCAGACATGGAAATAAAGGCAGACAACCTTTTCTTTTTTATTTCGCTTAGACAAAATGCAAAGAGTGTCTCATTAAATTAAAAAAGAAACAAAAAAGAAAATCAAATTGATTCCCCCCCACCCCTTCACTGACGGCACTCATCCTAATTAACAAAAGAAGACCAAATTGAGAACCCGGTTTCTAATGGGAAAGAAAGGTGTGCAAACGTGACTGAAGTTTTCCCCTGCCCGCAAATCGGTGTTCCTTTTAAAATCACAAATAGGCTAATTTCCCCCCCACCCTGTTTTCTTTCTTGCCTCTTGTGTGATAGAACTTCCAGTCAGAAGGTTTAATTAATCCCCCCATGCACTTTTGTAGAAAATCAGTAAAAATGCAATAGCCTGTGAAGATCATAAAACTGGACTTCTTTCCCAAAAAATCAGACGCCCAGGCGGATGGAGCTCACACTCAGACAGAAGAAAAGCGGGAGAGTCTTTGCACTGTCTGTGGTTTCAGTATTTTCTCTCTCTCTTTTTTTTTTTTAATATATTTTGGCAATTTTCTTTAATTATAAATATTGGAATTCCGTAAAAAAAAGGTAGCTTTGATTGAATTGTTTGAATTGTATTTACAACCGCTGTCCAGTCATGCTGTCTGTTATACCAGGGTGTAAGATTTTGCGTAGGGATTGTTGCCTTTCAAATGGCCCCGGGAGTCGAGCAGTGATTCTTGGGAGCTGCTCATTTTAGCTGCCTGTCCCAGCTCTGCCCCCTCCCGCTGAGGTAATGTGGCCACGGCCCCCGGCTGCCACGACTGTCCTTCTCTCGTGGAGGAGGCGGAGGAGGCGGCTTCCATCGGGATGGGCTCCAGGACCGTGGGGCGCTTCAGGGTCCGGCTTTTCTGAGGTTCCAAGCATGCTTGTCCTAAGCTCAGGTCCCTGCTGGTGCCTGGACCACCTCGGTTTAACAAAAAGTCCATTCTAAGGTATGGAGGCAAATGTATGAGGTCACCTAGAAGGAAAGACAGGGTAGTTAGTTGGTGTCTTCATTTGGTAAACACCGGCAGAATCCCCTGTGTGCATGTGGGTGGCCATGCGGGTTTTAGAGACGAGAATGGCGCTGCACACAGGTGCTTTTCTCAAGATCCTCCATCAGCGCTCACCACAAAGACAGGTGGAATCGTCCTCCTACCTCTTCGCTGGGCACGGGAGGAGCTCATTTTCCGACAGTACTTACTTGTATTAACTTACTTGTACAGAAATGGAGGAATGGAGGTAACAGAATCCTTCAAAACACCATCGTTGAAAGAAAAACATACATCAAAGGCAACAGCATCCACTGGTTACAAACGGTGATAGACCAAATCCCGCATGTGATTGGAAGCGCGGGGAGAGCACAGGGTTGAAGGAGAGACCAGGGATGTCAAGGGAAGAATGATGGACAGCTGGCTCTCGTCTTGGCAATTCTATGAAACCTTGTGACCTTGGCCAGCCACTTCATTATGGGTCTTTATGATGGCTTTGGGTGAAAGTGCCACAGCTTATGGCCTCCTTACCAGGCCCTGCCTACCTGCTAACCTCTGCGTGGCTCTTCTGTTTCAGCCATGCTGTGTATAGAGATGACAGCAGCTTAGACCAGAGTTCTAGCATTTCTACTTCCTGCTCAAGGTCACTCTGGCTTCTGTGGTGCCATGTAAACATAACCTCAGGTCTCCTTCAAGAGCATCTGCTGGCTGGGCATGGTGGCTCATGCCTGTAATCCCAGAACTTTGGGAGGCTGTGGCGGGAGGATGACCTGAGGTCAGGAGTTCAAGACCAGCCAGGCCAATGCGGCGAAACCCTGTCTCTACTAAAAAACACAAAAACTAGCCAGGCATGGTGGTGGGCGCCTGTAGTTCCAGCTACCGGGGAGGCTGAGGCAGGAGAATTGCTTGAACCCAGGATGAGGAGGTTGCAGTGAGCCAAGAGTATGCCACTGCACTCCAGCCTGGGTGACAGAGCAAGACTCAAAAACAAAACAAAACAAAAACAAACCAAACAAAAAAACCCCAAACCAAAACAAAAAAACCAAGAGCATCTGCTGCAGGCAGGGAGGTACCAGTTCTCTGGGATGCTGCAAGCCAGTGACAAGCATGACAGGGCTTTCCTCATGGCCATCCCCGCCCAGTGCGGGATCTCCCTAACAGGCATCCTTTGCTCAGGGATGCCCCATCAGCCTCACTGCAGCCTTCTCAGAGGTGCACTGCAGCCTGAGGTGCCTCCAACCAATCCCTCCTTCCCCTTCTCCTCTCACAGGTGTCAGACCTCTGTTATGGTCCCTGGACTCTCCTTGCCACCTCCTGCTTCCTCTTGCTTCGTTCTTCACAAGAATTTCCCCAATAAATTCCTTGCCTGTCTAATCTGTCTTCATAGGTGCTTCTCAGAAAACCTGAACTGCCACAGCTTCTTTCACCACCAACTACTGAAAGGTCAACTCTGACCTCTCATTGCCAAATTCTCTGGTTTCCTCTTGGTCCTCTTCCTACCTGCATTACTATAGCAATTGATGCTGTTGATATTTTTATTGTTGGCCGCCTCAGCTGCCAGGGCACTGTGGTCTTCCAGATCTCTGCCTACATCTCTGGCCATCCCTTCTCACTTTCCTTGACTGGATCCTTTTCTCTGTCTTTCCTCTAAATGTTACAGAGTATTCCCAGTGGCCTGCTCTCAGCCCTCTCTCGAAAGGCTTGGCTGCTTTCCTCTTCTCTTTATAAATAGCTTTCCCATCTATCTTTTCCATTTTGCTCTTTCTCCTGAGCCCTAAATGTGACTTTCAGGTGCTTCGCTAGGCATTTCCACATGAGTGTCCGTCTGGAATTCTGAATAACACAGTCTACCAATTCAGTTAATGAAGGCCAACTCCATCCCCTCCCAATCCCAAATGCTGCTCTTCTCCCGTGTGCTCCATCTTGTGTAACATTATCACCATCCTTCCATCCTTGAAACCTCAGAGGCGACACTGACACCTTTCTCTCCAGGTTAATTCTACTGGCAAAATATCTCTTGACTCCTTATTTTTTTTTTAAAAAAACAAGAGATAAAGTCTTGCTCTGTTGCCCAGACTGGAGTGCAGTGGTGCATTCATGGCTCACTGCAGCCTCAAACTGCTGGGCTCAAGCAACCCTTCCACCTCAGCCTCCAGAATAGCTAGGGCTACAGGTACACATCGCCATGCCTGGATAATTATTATTATTTTTAAAATATTTTGGAGACACAAGGTCTTTCTTAGTTGCCTAGGCTGGTCTCAAACTCTTGGCCTCAAGCAATGCTCCTGCTTCAACTTCTCAAAGCACTGGGATTACAGACATTAGCCACCTGGCCTTGACTCCTTCTCATTCCCATCTTCAGGGCCCTGTTTCAAGGCTTTAAAACATCCCATCACCCCCTTGCAATGCATGAGCACAATTAGGGCCCAGCCACCAAGTCCACTTTGCCACCAACACTGCCTGGCTTGAGCTGGACTGACGCTGCGTCTGAGTTTCTGCTGTTTTGGTATAGGCAGTGTGCATTCTCCAGCCCAGTGCTTTCCACTTTTATCTTTTTGAGGTATAGGGAGACAAGGGGTATTTGTGCAGCAACACTGGGATGAGCCCAAGGAGTTGCTTCTGGCCACCTTGAGGTCTGAAGGACTCACCGTCTTGGCACACCTATAACTCATGTCATACCAGGTGCAAAACTCTGGCTAGAGAATGGGCTGGTGGTATGTGGTCCTGGAGCGAGGGCCCAGGGAAAAGGATGTGCAGGGAGAGAGAGATGATAATGGTCTGAGCTCAGGAGAAGCTGTGGGATGTGAGAGAGGGAATTAAATTGTGATACAAAGAGGGTCCAAGGAAGGCGGCTTCAGAGTCAATGACAAGTGGGAGTGGTGAGAGAGGGGAAGGGGTTAGGGGCGACTCCTTCCCAGGCTCTAAGCTCAGGAAACTCTGTGGACAGTGAAACCACTAACTGTGAAAGGGTGTATAGGGGAAAGATTGTACTTTGATGACAAAAGATGAAGGGTTTAGTTTCAGACCTGCTGAGTTTGATGCAGCTGGGGACATTCAAGACAAGGTATCTAGTAGGTATTTTTATCGTAGAAACGTAGCACTAGAATGACTCATTGCTCATTTTCTGAATCTAAAGTAACTGAATATTCTCGTTTCTTTTGCTTCAAAATATTCCCTGCTTTCCTTAGGTTACTGTATGTTAACAATAGTTAATTGAGCCTTCCTCATCCAGCCCCTTTGGGCCTGTAGGCCCTGTAGGTGCAGGCTGAGGGGATCTGAGACCACCTGAGCCAAGCGAGGGCTGTCATTAGCCAGCTGCCCTGCTAGCGGGGCAACGGAAGTGATGTGTGTTTAGATAGTGCTTAAAGCCTGAACCTTAGGAAACACTTCAAGTTTACCCACAGAAAAAGGATAACCAGCATAACAGAAGGAAAGGACTATTCAAGAGTATAAGGGAACTGGCCTGTAATCTCAGCACTTTGGGAGGCCGAGGCAATGGATCACCTGAGGTCAGGTGTTCGAGACCAGCCAGGCCAACATGGTGAAACCCTGTCTCTACTAAAAATAGAAAAATCAGCTGGACGTGGTGGTACATGCCTGTAATCCCAGCTACTCAGAAGGCTGAGGCAGGAGAATCGTTTGAACCCGGGCATCAGAGGTTGCTGCACCACTGCACTCTAGCCTGGGCAACAAGGATGAAACTCCATTTCAAAAAAAAAAAAAGAGTATAAGAGAACTAAAAATAAATATGGCCAAGTCAAGCCGTAAAAATGCATTTTATACAATGTAAATGAGCATACAAATTTTCAAAATGTTATTACCCTTCCTGAAAACCTTTTACCCCCAACAATAGGAGTAATGACCTTATTTTTGGGAAATCCACCAAATGATTTCTTTGTCCTTGTATTATTACATTGTTGCACCCCTTGGTATGTATGATTCAAAATTCCATTTAGCTTTTTCAGGATGTCTTTATTCTATTAAGTGATGATGAGTAATTATATGATTTCATTGGGAATGGCAGCATGTAATTCACTAAATGACCCGGCGACACTGGATTGGGCTCGCTGAAATTAAAGGCAATTCTAATTCAATGTTGGCTTCCTACTGTCAATTGGATCCAAGGGAAGCTCAGTAATAAATACCTAGACAATAAATGCGCCATAACATTCTTTTTTTTTTTTTGATGGAGTTTTGCTCTTGTTGCCCAGGCTGGGGTGCAATGGCGCGATCTTGGTTCACTGCAACCTCTACCTCCCACCTCCCGGTTCAAGCGATTCGTCCCCCTCAGCCTCCCAAGTAGCTGGGATTACAGGCATGCACCACCACACCTGGCTAATTTTTGTATTTTTAGTAGAGACGGGGTTTCTCCATGTTGGTCAGGCTGGTCTCATATTCCTGACCTCAGGTGATCCGCCCACCTCAGCCTCCTAAAGTGCTGGGATTACAGGCGCGAGCCACCGCACCTGGTCCATAACATTCTTATAGGAAGAAATTACATAATTTGGCATTCTTGTAAAAAGGGTTTTGGTAACTTGATGCATCTGAACTCTGGCTTATAAAAATATAATGGCATGAGGCCTACCCATTATAGACACTAATGAGGAGGGTTCAGGAATATCTTGCCATCTAGAATAGCTTTGTTCCTGAAAGATGAAATAATTTGATTTTTTAAAACTTTATGAAACTTCATGGCATTGAAAATTACTTATGTTCCTTTATGGTAGCTATTCTTCAGTCTTCTCTAACTAGGTGTTAATTATTTGCAAAAAAAAAAAAGTGATGAAAACATTAACAGAGTTGTCATTAAGAAATAAATTGAATAATTCTTTTGAAATGAGAACATCCTTTTGTATGTGAATCAATACATCTTAATTGACCAATCTTGCAATTTGTAGTTTTATATAATCAATCTCCAGAAGGTGATGTCTTTATTCCTAAGAATCTTATAAACAAATTGTTAATTTTCTTATTTATTTATTTTTAATTATTTTTATTAAATATTATTTTTCTCATGTTGTTCGTATATTTGAGGAAATGCAACAGACATTTACCTCCAGGGTTCTTTAAAAATATAGGTCAAGAATGCCTCATGCTGTTTCTGAGACCCGACTCAATCACGAACACTTGACATATTTGTAATGTGTTGCAACAGATTTGGGGATAAATCTCTATTCTAGTGACTCCCCACTGAATGCACAGGGCTTATTAAACCCCTACAAAGTAATAGCATCGTGGTCCCCGCTGGACTGCAGAACATTCGGGTCTTAGATTGGAAGGAAGAAACGTGTTTGAAATCAAAAGATAGGACTCATAATATCTGCATCCTGCCTGCAGGGGCTCCCACTTCAGATGTAGTGATCAAGAGGGCTCCAGTCACTGAAATGGACAGGTGAGAAGTAAAAATCCTTCATAATGGAAACAGCTCAGTGCTTACATGCAATGCCTACATGTGTTTGTTTACTGCAGGTCTGATAAGTATCTCTGAATATCCATTATCTCTGATTGATCCAGTCTTTCAGGTAAAACTCTATGTAAAGTTGTGCGATTCTCTAATTAGCTCCCTTCAAAAATGTGTATTTTCTGATTAGCACCCACAGCAGCCCTTTCAACTGTGTGCATGCTGCAAATGAGTTCTCTCAATAATTCATGCACTTACAGAGAAGAGAGCACCAGAGTAGTCAGCGGTAAGCTCTGTTATTATAGGCACTTATGTCCATTAAAACCCCAGCCCATGGGCTCATCAACAAAGCCTCTGAGGATGTGGACTCTCTAATAGTCATCCCATGTGCTTCAGATGCCTACACATACCAAGACAACTCACACAGTTATTGATCCAGAAAGAGACACGTGATGTGTGAGACTGTGTTGACCATGGGGACATTGGCACAGCATCCCCCACCCCCAGCACCCTGCCATCCGCCTGTGTCACATGGGAGAAACTAGCCCTTGGCTTTAATTGTGGTGATGAGGAGTAGAGGCCAGGATAACATTGCCTGCATTTATCTGACAGTTCTAGATCTGAGCTCAGTTTCCTCATCCATAAAATGGGAGTAATAGCAGAATCTAGCATAGAAGGCTGTGGTGAAGAGTAAATTAGATAATGCATGTGAACACCTTCCATGGATTAAGAAATCTGTTTCCACAGAGAGCAGGGCCTTCATGGGTGTGTTTGGCACTCCCCAGCTCACTTGCCCCATAGCTTATCAGTCAGGACCCTCTCCAGTTCTCCTATGCAGTGAAAAGTAGCAGGGATCCAGGAGAAGTCTGAGGATCTTTTGTGCTTTGAACTCCAAGGTCACCATATTGGGTCACCATGCCATGGGTACTCACCTCCACTGGGTGCAAATGCCCTCGGCGTCTCTGTGTGTAAATCTATCATTGCCATAAACACTGGCAAAGGCAAATGCCCGGTCTTAGTACTTGTTTCAGTAAAACCAGCTATGACAAAATTCACTTATATTCCTGGTAATGATTTCCAAACTCTATGGCGTCACTTCCTCTGCTTTGCTTCCCTCTACCTGTCTCCACATTTCCCCCTTCTCCTTCTCCCTCCTTCTTTCCCTTCCTTTTTCTTTCTCTCTTTCTCTCATTCTCTCCACTCTTTCCTTTATTTTCCTTCTACTATGGTTTGGCCGTGTCTCCACCCAAATCTCTTCTTGAATTGCAGCTCCCATAATTCCCATGTGTTGCAGGAGGGACCCAGTGGGAAGTAATTGAATCACGGCAGTGGTCTCCCTCCTACTGTTCTCATGGTACTGAATGAGTCTCATAAGGTCTGATGGCTTATAAGGGGTTTTCCCTTTCACTTGGCTCTCATTTCTCTCTTGCTGCCTCTATGTAAGATGTGCCTGTCACCTTCCACCATGATTGTGAGGCTTCCCCAGCCACATGGAACTGTGAGTCCATTAAATCTCTTTTTCTTTATAAATTATCCAGTCTCAGGTAACATGAAAACTAACTTCCTTCCTTCCTTCTTTTCCTTTTTTTGTTTCCCTTGTACTAAACCTTCATCCATGAAATCAAAGGCATAGAAAAGGGGTAAAAGCATGAAGCAGGGGAGGAACAAAGAGATGGCTGAGTGCAAAAAGACAGCAAACAGGGCATAAACATCAAGAAAAGTGTGGTGCGTGTGTGTGTGTGTGTGTGAGAGAGAGAGAGAGACAGAGAGACAGAGAGAGATAGAGAGGAGAGAGATATGGGAGGGAAAATCCAACTGGAAGAGCAGCATACTGAAAGGGGAAGTGGAGGCATGGAGAAGGAAAGGACTAGCACTGGCAGGAGGACCCGGCTCATGGTCTGACAGCAGGAGGGACTGAGCTTGAACTCACTTCCATGCCCTCCTTCTCCGCTGCTCACCTACCTGCCCACACTGCCGGTTCCTTCCCCTTCCCAGTGAGCTAAACCCAGTTAGTGTCTCCTGCCTAACCCCAGCATGAATACAAAGGCTAACAGAGTCCTGCCTGGGCCTTTGGGACAGGGTCCCCCCTGCTGACTTCTTTGGGCTGTAGTGGTGGATTTGCACACCACAAACCCACTGTGCTCTGCCTTGAGGCCAATACCCTTCCTGTCAGACTCTAACTGAGGGTGAGGGATGAAGCAGGTGGAGAAGGCCCAGCACAGAGAAGGGCTCTGGGAAACTGAGGGACTGAGATGCAGGAATATATCAGGGTCAGGGGAGGCTGAGATGAATGAGGTTGGGTGAGTGTGAGGGAGGATGGATGAGAGAGAGGGGGATGAGAGAGAGGGGGAAGAGACAGAGAGAGAGAGAGAGAGAGAGGGATCAGAGAGAGGGAAACACACACACAGAGGGAGGCAGAAAGAAAGAAATGTAGCTACACAGATCCGTAGACAGATAAAAATTAAGGGCAGAGTCACAAATAGAGAAGGGAAAAAGGGAACATGGTAACCAACTGGGACAGTGGTAAGGAGTAGTGGGGGAAGAGGGCACCAGAAAGGTGGGCGCTATGAGAATAAATGTGTATTACCCACAATTAACAGCCCTTGTGGAGCTTTAAAGATGTGTGTACCATACAATGACCACTGGCCCATCCATCACTGGGGCACCCATTTCTCATTCTCTCCTCATCAGCCTCACCAAAACCCAGTGCAGATCACAGGCTGCACCCATCACTGCCTTTCTGGAGGGAGCCCAGGCAGCTGCTTTGACTTCAGCCTTGAGGATGAGACGCTTTACCAATTATTGCAGCATAATGCTTTATTATTTGACATCATGCTTCATTTCTCATCCTTCTGTTGCTGCCCTCTGGGGACCTTCAGTGCCATTAACGTCTCCAAAAGTCCTGATTAAATAAGTCAGCATTGATTTCTCCTTCCTTCCCTAACCACTCTGCATACAGGTATCACAAGCACCACGTTGCCTTTGGTTCTGAAATGTACAGATTTCAGGCCCCACATCTATCATCAGATACACACTCAGAGCTTGTCCCCCTCCACTCTAGTGCACTCATGGTGCACTAGAGCCATGGTTGGCCTCACTGCGTGAAAACTGCTGAACTAAAGCTGCCTCCTTTTAGTTGAAACCCAGGAAAGCAAAACTTCCTGAACTTTCTCAATCTATTCGGACACACGCAAAGTTTGAATGTATTTCAGTTCTTGGAAGAAGGATGGCAAAATCAATACTGAAACAACAAGAATGAAGTGATTCACAAAATCTATAATGGATGTGCATTCCATTAATCCATCATCAAACAATGGCTCTTGCCATCTTGCAGGCACCACACTAGGGGAAAATATCTGAACACTAGATCAGAGGCTCTCCACTGAGGGCGGTTTTGTTCCCAGGGGACATGTGGCAAAGTCTGGAGACATTTTGGTTGTCACAACACAGGGGAGGGTGCCACTATTGGTACCTATTGGTCAGAGGCCAGGGGTGCTGCTCAACATCCTACAATGCTCAGGACGGCCCCTGCCACGAAGAATGATCTGGCTTCAAATACTAACGGTGCTGCTGTTGAGAAACTCTGCTTTAGATGATGAGAATTCATAATGCCAAGTGTTCCTTATTTCACTTTAATTCTACTTATAAAGCATTGAATTCAACCAGGATAAGCAGTTGTACCCCTCAGCCTCAGAATACTAGTCCACAAGGAGTGACGACCTCAGTTCTTCATGGAAGAAAATAAGAGATGGTCCAATGGAACTGTAATCAGAAGGCAAAATCCCCAGGTCTTTCTCCAGTGGCACCCGCTGAGGTGGGAGCTGACTCCAGTGGAAAGAACAGTAGTTACAGACTGCAGGGCTTCGTGTTGAAATACTGTCTCTGCCTCTGTTTCTGCCTCCAGGTAGTTTTGTGACCCTTTTGAGCCTCAGTGCTCTCGCCTTTAGTCAAATGAATGAGGCACACTAGTTTCTAAAGGCATCTTGAAGCCTAAAAGAGCCCTTCTTGTGCTCTGAGCTATCTCACCTCTGAAAACTGGTTATATACATCTGTACCGGGAATGTATGGATAAGGGTGGAACAAATGAAATGCATTTCTGGGGGCCAGATATTCCAAGGCACTTTGCGGTAGCCTTCTTCCTCCTCCTCTGCAACGCTTTGTTAGTTGGAGGCTGTGAACATGCAGATGCTTTCCCAAATTTGTGGGAATGAAGGTGAATCACAGTTTTTGGGGCTTCAATCTCCTCTGGGGACACATAAAAAGGAACTTTCATCAATTTCTAACAAGGTTTGAGGTCTGCCTGGATAGAGCTGGATATTGATGCAAAAGTAAGAAGCAAAGGATGATTTCCTTGAGTTCGAGCAATTTCAATAAAAAACACAGAGACCAGACTTGCAACAACACTACAGTGTCAAAGAGCTGGTTCCCAAAGGGGAGCATAGAGTCCACCCATACCAGAGGCAGAAGAGATCTAACACTTTTTGAGTTTAATATTAATGTTGCAGCATGGTAATGAAAACTAGTAAAATAATCTCTCTTGGTAAATGAATCTTCACTCCCAAATGGCAACCAGGAAAAACCCTAAATAAATAATGTGAGACTGATATCAGAGGCCCATGTACAGGGATTCGATTACAATTCTTGGCTTGTACTCAGGGGGCCCTCATGCATTTTTTAAGAGCTCATCGATATTGTGATCCTTCTGCTTGCTCGTGAACTTTAAAAGCTACACTGAGGTATAAAAGTAGGGCTTTGACTTTGTTGAGGCTCATGATTGTTCTCAAATAAAGTAGTTCTGAATAAAAGTGGGATTGGAAAATCTTCTCTGTCCTTTAGGCAAGCGCAGAACTTAGCAACGGTTTTGGAGCACCCACTGTGGAACGATTCATGAGATCCAAAGATGGATACAGTTCCCACATGAGAGCCACGAGGAAACACACATTGGGGACCACCTGACGCAGAACCCCGGCTGGGAGCTTGCCCTTGTTCTGCCACGAAGCTGACAGAGCTGTCTCTACAACAATGTGCATCTTCAATCATCCCACAGAAGGAGCTGAGTTAGCTGGAAATGAGAGAATTCCAGACAGAGTGAATGTGTATTTGTGGAGTTGTAGGAGGCCAGAAAGTTGAAGGCTGGAGAATAGGGGTCAAGGTTGAAGGCTGGAGACCAGGGGTCAAGGTTGGAGGCTGGAGACCAGGAGTCAAGGTTGAAGGCTGGAGACCAGGGGTCAAGGATGGAGGCTGGAGACCAGGGGTCAAGGTTGGATGCTGGAGACCAGGGGTCAAGGTTGGAGGCTAGAGACCAGGAGTCAAGGCAAGGAAGACATGGCTGACCCCTCAGACGCCATGAGAGCAGCAGGAAGCCATGGAAGGAGGTTAAACAGGAGAAGGTTGACTCTTACTGGAGTTGATGGCTTGTTTCCCCTTTCTGGTTTGGGATACAGGATGCCTTAGGCCTTGGTGCCAGCAGAGTGTACAGGCGGCCACACTGGAAAACGAAGACCACACTGGTCTTTGCTGTCTTCTTCTTACCTTTCTGTATGCCCCTGGGCCTTCATGGGGCTTTAGCTTCTCACGAGGCCTCACTGGGCTGTGTGTGTTTGTGTGTGTGTATGTGTGTGTGCGTGTGTATAGGTGGCGACTGCCCATCTTCTATGAGCTGGGCTCTGTATTACTTTTTGACCTTCTCAAGATTTGCCTGTCTCATGTCTTCAGAACCCATTGCCTGCAGTCTTTGATACACACTATTCTGATAAATGAATGAGACTGTGAGGCGTGTTAATTTAAGATATTAACCCTTTTATGCCTTAGGGTAATACCCAGTGTCTTTTTACTCAGGAGATATTCAATCAGTAGGTGTCCAATACACGAGTGTCGCATATTTGTGTTTTAACTGGGTCTGAGATGCCATGAATGTTCAGTTAGCCTGGGCAGCCTTCTCTCTTGTTGTCTGCAGCGCTGGAATCTGGGAGCTTCCTTCTGGTCACTCAGCAGGGACAACGAGGCCTCTACCCCCACATCACTGTTCTCTCAGGTACACTCCTCCCCCATCACTTTCCACCTCTCGAGGAACTGGCGCAGCCCAGGATTAGAACTGAACCCCAATAAGCTACCCAAGAAAAACAGTGAGGCTTTTAAGGGGCTCAGAAGTCACAGAAAAGGCAATCAGAACACAGGGAATGCATATTCTGGAACAAGAGGACACAGACACCAGCCCAGCACCCGCAGCAAATACAGTGAACCAGCCAGACCACCGGACAAGGTCAGAGGTACAGGGGACGGCCTCTTGAACACAATGGCAGGAGGCTGGGTGCGGAGTGGTGGCTGCAAAAGACCCAATGGACATATGTGCTACGCTTTTATTTCAGGCAATGGGCTTAGAGTTCTAAGCTTGGGAACCCCTCAGAGCAGGTGCTACTGTTACCTTCTGAGTCTGAGGGGGAGCTATTAAGAAGACACTGAAATTCTACAAGAGCCCTTAAGAAGCTAAAATTGCAAATACTCCTCAGAGAGACCTGGTTTTCCAGCAGAAATCAGGATTAGCACATGCCAATATTTAGGTCGACATAGAGTGCGCGTGAACAGCAGTATGTGGAGGCTTTGTTGGATGGCCCCAGGGTTCTTTTAACCTAAAATTCTACGGGAGTGTTTGAAAGGTCATGTATGTTTGGCAGTTCAGAGGGAACTCTTGATCCCTGTTGTGTACACCAAGCTCATTCCTTTCTCCTGGCCTTTATCTTTGCTCAGCTCTCTGGACCACCAGAAGGATCTTTGCAGGGGTCTTTCCATCCCATCATTTACATCTCATTGCCTCAGAGGCCTTTCTGGGCCATTCTTTCCAAAATACTCCTCTCCCACGTTTTATCCCCTTCCTGGATTTGCGTCTCTGCCCAGCACTCACCATGGTCGGGAACGATACTATTTGTTTACTTGATCAGTGTCTGTCTCCCTTCCAGCAACAGAAGTGTCTTCAATGTGGATCTCTGTGGGTCTTGTCTATCACTGCATCCTCAGTTCCCAAAACAGGACCAGTCATTTAGTGTCCACTCAACACATGCATGGCAAAGAAACACAGGGAAGCAGGGAGGCTGAGAGGGAGGGAGCAAGCCTTCCTCTAGAAAACCCAGAGCAGTGCAGTGAGAATGTGTGTGCGTCTGTGTGTATCCATGCATAGGAGCATGTGCTTATGTGCCCACATACATGTGCATGTGTGTGAACATATATGTGTGTCCATGCATATGTGCATATGTGTGCACAAGTACCTACGCATCTGTGCTTGTGTGTGAATGTGTATGTGTGCATGCCTGTGTGTGCCCATGCACACACGTGTAGGCATCAAAGAGATTTTCATTTGAAAGGAGACCTTTACTATAATATTTATGATAAACGTTTCAAAATTGAGTTTTAGTGATGTGCAAAACAGGAGGAAGATGCCGGTGCCGAGGCCTGGCACCCCAGCTGCCTGAGCCAAGTCCTCAGGCAGTGAGGGAGATGTAGGTAAGTGAAGCTGGGAGTGGGGGTTATTTAGCTCTGAAGATTGGATTGCTGGTATCTTGTTTTGATTTAAGAGCCAACAAGAGAGATACACAGACTTCAGAGAGGGAAAACAGCATGGTCAAAATGACAACTGAGAATAAGGTGGCCAGCCTTGGTCAGAATAGTGCTGACCTGTGCAGAGGTAGGCTCTTTCTTCAGGTAAGGGCTCCTCCAGGAGCTCCTGGCCTCAATGCATGCCTTGGGCCCCGCCTCTTACTCTCCACCCTCACACCCTCAGGAGAGAGTGATGCAAGATGAATGGATCCTAAATTTAAAATCCAGTAATTGTTTCGAATTACTGTCATTCAGTGAATTAACAAGTTGGCACCAGGCAGTGGCCCTTTCCCACTAAACAAAACAAAACTCAAATGCATTCCCCAAGGAAGGGGCTGAAACTCATAATGTTGTGTCTGGGGCCCAGAGGGCATGAGCACAGAGATCCCAAGGGGTTGATGCTTTTCCTACCGCTAGTGGGGCAGGCTGTGGTAGGGTGCACGTCTGAAGCTTGAAATTGAATTAAGTAGCTTCATGCAATGGCTTCTCTTGATGGCACAGGATAAACATCATGAATCAAGAAGCAGCAACAGTAATCCAAGAATGTTTGCAACAGGCTCAAAATGCTACCTGAAACCAAGAATGGGTACTGTAATCAAAGAATTGGAAGCCACCTTGACCCAGAGGAAAAAAGATGTTAAACTTTGCGGCTATTTCTCAGAGGAATAGAATTTTGTTTTCTGTTTGTAGAGATGGGAATAGTCATCCCTTATGGAAGAAGACAATAATTTGCTGCATTTTTAGGACTTGTACTTGTACAGGCAAATTCAAAATTCAGGTATCAGGAAAATTATAGCTAGATAATGCTGCCTCCTTTGTGGATAGCTAGCCTCACTTCATGGGAGGGCACCCCTTTATCTGTTGAAGAGATGTCTTTTTTATTTGCTAAGGGCAAGAACAGAAAATAAGTCACTTTGATTAAAGGTGCTGAAAGTTGGAGTAGATTTAAATGTCCTTTTGTATTTGACTATTTCCAGTAATTGAAATATTTTCATTTTCACCAATTGGTTTTGTTGTCACAACCATAATATATTCATTCATACAATAATGTTTATGAAGCACCTACTATGTACCAGACACAGTGCCATATATGTGTATATTATACACACACACACTGGAGATACATATATATATATATATATAGTTTTAAAAATGAATTAATACTATTGGATATTCAATAGTATTAATCCATTTATAAATATTTCTTGCATGATAGCTACTTGCCTATCAGGTATCTGCTAGACCTTGAGAAGGATGAAGATAATTCAGACATGTTTCCTATTTTTCTGAAGCCACAATCTGCTCAAATTCATGTAACTTGATCCCAATTTGCAGAGAATTTAAAAGTTTGGGGATCATAACTATTTGTACCGAAGACAGAAAAAATAAAAAGGGAAAGAGAACAAAAAGGACCATCAAAAAAGAAGCTCTAAGGCTGAGGAGAAATATATCAAGAGATTTGGAAGACTATAAACGGAAACAGATATATGACTGATATCACTTAGCGTGAAGAGGGCACATAGGAAAAGAATGTGATTTAAAAGCACAACTCAAGGAGCTGCTAATTGTATCACAGCCTCCAGTTAGCCGAAAAGTAAATAGGAACCTTGTATTTTGTGCCCAACGTTGAATTTAGTTGAATTATAAAGGAGCAATGGAAAGGCTTCCAAAGGCTGAAGTATTTTCTAAAGCATATCAGATGTTCAATAATAATGCAGTCATCTAGGGTAGATAAAACAAAGTTTGTGGACATTTGAACTTGCATTGATTTAAGAGATTATTCAAACCTGTATTTATAAAATCATGTTACTCTGAAAAGTATATTAAGACAATAGTAACTTAGCTATGATCTTCCATTGCTCTAATGGATCCAGGCAACAATGTCATGAGCAAAGGTCAAATTTTTAAGAGACAATCCAACAATATGAACAGCATGTCATCAAAAAGAAGCTTCAACCCTCTAATTATGTAAAGGCCTGCACAAATAGGACAGTCTTCTAACCTAGAAGCTCAGTCTGTGCCCTAAATCACACACAAAGGGAAAATGATGGCATGCTATCTCAGGTGGAAGCATAAAGTACTTAACTGGGTGGCACACAATTGAGGTGGGTGCCTGCTAGGACTTGAGTGGTCACTGGAGAAAAATAAAAGCAAGAAGGAAGAGGCGGCCAGCAGTACAACTGGAGTCACCATGGGGATTCTAACAACCACAGCCACCAGACAGCGCCAGAAACAACAGCTAATATGGCTGAGCGCCTCCTCTGCTGACCTCTTCACCTGTGTTATGCTACGTGCATCTAACAGAAGCCCAGTACACAGTCACCAATGCCATTCCCATTTTACAGATGCAGGAACTGAAGCTGAGAACGCCTATCCAATATGCCTACAGGCTCATTGGTCTTCTCTCTGGTCCTCCTCACATTCAGGCTGAACGGCTGCAGAAAGCCATGACATTTATCCTGCATTTTTCTCCATTTGCCTTGCAAATAAACGCCAACAATACCAAAAAAAAAAAAAAAAATAGTTGAAATAAAAACACCCACAAATAACAGCTCGTCTTTTCCCCTGAGGAGGTAGACAGAATGAAAATAAATGAAGCCATCATTCTTTATTGGATGCTGGCAAGAATCTTGAGCTGGTATGGAAGATTATTTGCTGGATAAACAATTCTTATTTTATATATTTTTATGCATCTCTAAAGCTCATTTCAGCTAGGCCTTATCCCATAAAACCCAAGGGAACTGCAGTCATTCAAAAGTGAAGATACGTTTTTGAAATGGAATCAGAACAGTGGTGTAGAAAATGGGTAAAATGGGAAATAAAACTGGATTCCATAAGAGTGGCTAGATAAGTCTGTGAAGGAAAGTCTACAGGCAGCTATTTCAGGGTGAAAAAGAAAACGTGGTTCTTCAGATGAGAACTACAATTGGCTGCCATACGTTGGATTCCATCTGAAGATGTGTTTTATTTGCCCTGTACAATGGTTTACAAATATCCAAGCCAACACTAAAAAAGCTGTGAATTTCCACAGAAAACCAAGATTTCTGGCTTCTCTTAAAACACAAGCCCACACTAAGGCCCCCATTTCCACTTGTGATCAGTTGGCAGGGTCCTGCTAGAGTCTTTTCCTTTAGACAGCAGTGAACTCTGAAATGGCCCATGTCCCCATCACTCCTCTGACCCGGTTCTTAGCCTCTGCATTCTATTATCCGCCAGGCCCTGCAGACCCCAGAATATGCAGCTTTCTTTCACAACCCAGATGATTCACAGGTGTTCAAGTTGAAGACCAAACTACTGGCTGACCTAATGTTAGCCAGTTACCATCACCTTGTGTAATTCAGTGAGGCCAAGTCCCAAACACTGGCTACAGTAACACCTCTCCCCTTTCAGAAGCCCTCAGTGTGGCCGTTTTAAAATTCAGCCTTCCCATGTTTAACAGTCTTCCCCTCAAGCAGTCGGGGGCCTCCTTCTCTGCAATCAGGGCTTCCTGGGCTCTGTGACTGCTTGCTTAATAGAATACAAGAGAAATGATAGCTGTGTGTTTCCAGGCCCAACCTAAGGAAACTGGCTATTTCCACAGACTGTGTCTTGGGCCATTTGCTGCTAGAACCCAGCCACCATGCTGTGAGGAAGCTAAAGCACCTTGTGGAGAGGCCGGCACAGGGAGAACACAGCCAGGCCAGTGAGCCACTTTGGAAGTAGATGCCCAGCCCCAGGAGAGCCTCTGCAGCATGGCACCCTCACTAGACCCCACCCACATTTCAGATTCATAAAACAAGTGACTGCTGTAGTTTTAATCCAATGAACTTTGGGATGGTTTGTTATGCAGCCATCAATAAACAGAGCACCCATTTGGTCTGAACACTGAGAAGGGCTTTCATAGCAGATAAGGGAGAACCAGGAAGGTGCACTTCCCTAAGCGACGGCCCCCACGTGGTCTTGCTCACCTGGCCGATGTGCCTTTGGAACTGCCATATTCATTACTCTTCCTCCATCCTGAGGTTTGGGGGGAGATGCAGTGAACCTGCAGATTCCCGATTCGGAAGGGGTGCTGGAGGTCAGACTGTCCGTGTACTCATTTGTCCCTGCCGTCAACTGTTCGGATGACGTGTCTGATATGAAGCACTCTGTGATGGTGAACTTGGCGTGCCTCAGTTGCTCTTCCATCTTGGCGTGTTCATAGGCCCTGGCCAGTTCTTCGTAAGTGGAGGAGGCACTTTCTGTGGAGACCATGCTGCTTCTTGCTCGATCTACACCATGAAAGAGAAAAACAAGACGGACGACTCACCATCAGAAGTCTGAACCAACGGCATGGCCCTTCCTGGCTTGGGACCGTTTTCTTCCAGATCATGGTGGGACCTGGTAGGAGTTCTGGTTCCTTGTCAGAGGCTCCTGAGGCCAGCTTCACAAGCCTCAGCAGATCTGGCTAAGGAAAACTTTGTTGCAACCAAATTGCTGTAGTCAGATGTTCCAGCTTGGGACATTTCCATAAATAAGTAATGCATTCCCTCTAAAAAAGTCCTGCTTTTAGTGAAAACAGCAGGACTGGCAGCACCCCTCTCTCTGCTCCAACCTGCAAATGGATCTGTGCCCTAGAGACTCTTTAACTGGCATGAATGATTTGAGCTGCAGTTCAGCTTCTGGGGCCTCAGCTCAGGAAGGAAGATGTGACGATATTTAGAAATAAAGACGTGACATTGCACGGAAATTGGACACAAGTGCAGAATGGTCCGCAACCCCTGGGATGCATCTTCTGTTGTGATTACCCTCTATGGGGACTAGAAAACCATCAGGACAAAAACCGGTGCCCACGTGCCTTTGAGCTGGGCCACATCATCTTGGTCAGGGAGATGCGTGCATTTCAAATGCACTAAAAAGTTTTAAGGTCACCTCTGCAGAACTCTGAGACTCTTCTAAGAGAAATCACAGCCATAAAAATAAATTCACATGGCGACGATCCACCTCTGGAACACTGTTTTTGAAGTATATCATCAAGAACAAAAGAAAAATGAGTATTAATATTTCCTACAGCTATTAGATTCAGATGTAATTTCTTTTCAAAATTTAAGGGGGAGTGGTGGGCAACCCACTGCTATTCTTAGGCCCTGTCTTCTCTCTGAAGTGAAAACTTGGTGGTTGATGGCATAGACCGAATGACTTACCTTATAAGCTACCCCTGTTTAATTGTCAAACAGATCAGCCTATGTTCCCTATAGAGGGTGCTGCGACCTCATCATGTAACTTCAAGTGCAGTGTCTTAATCCTGGAGAAGGTAGTGGGTCAGACGCCCTCAGAGTGTAATCAGCAATTATCGCAATCACGGGGGTGCAAATTTAAAAATGTCTCTATTTCTCCCAGTGGGGTAGGAACTAAATGGAGAAATAAGCTTGGGTCTAAGATTCAGGACACCTGCAGAAGAGATGCAGTTTGGCTCTGTGTTGCCTTGTGTGGAGTAAAGGCTATGCAGTTGTATCGGTAACTGTTAGATAAACCGCTTAACAATTTGAAAGTGACCTTCAAAAGAACATCAGTAGGAGGGAGGAAGCCCTCTCTCCCCTCCCCAAGGAGACCACGAAGCTCGAGGTGTGGGGGCTGTGCTGGTCTCCAGGGATGGAAGAGGCAGCGTCAGGGCCTACCTGTGTCTTGCGAAGGGCTGACGCTGTAACTGTCGCTCTCTTTGTCTACTGATCCTGTAGCCCTGGGTGTTGGTAGCCTCCAGTCTGTGGTGAGGGTGTGTGCTGAGATGGTGGGGTGGGGTCTGTTGAGGGTCCACTGGCTGGCATAGCGGTTTCTCGCTGTGGGCCCAGCCTTGGCATTCCTCCTGGTGGTGGGATCTGTGAAGAGCCAAGAATTGTGTCTGTCTTTGTCTGCAGAGGAGTGTGGTCAGCTGAGAGCAAGAGCGGAGGTCAGTGCCACCCACTCAGCCCTGCTGACTTGCCCACACCCTCCAGGAAAACTTCCTTGACTTCTCCTGTGCAGAGGATACTTTCCCTTTCCTTTGTGGCTTGAAACCTTCATCTGATACTTACGTGTTTAATCAGCCCTGAAAGGAAAAGAATACCCTACTTGGATTCAGAAGTTACATATTTGAGTCTTGTTCTTGGCCTTTAATAATGTTGTGATGCTTCTAAAAGCTAGAAATGGAATGAGGGGAGACTGACAATAATTACAGGACAAAACAAGAAAATTTCAGATAGTGATGAAGATTATAAAGAAAATACAACCAATTACTGTGCTAGAGAATGACTTGAGAGAGGTACTTCAGTTATGATGTTTGCAACCGTAATTAAATGAATGATGGTACAAAAAAAATAATGTTATGACCTGGGCATCATCATTTAACCTTCCTGGGCATCATCATCTTCTATAACACAAGGAAGTTCAGCCCAATGTGTTCTCACACGACCTCCTTTCTACAACCTTAGGTGTTGTTTTGAGTGAATCATGTTCCCCCAAAAGATATGTTCATGTGCTAACCCCCAGGACCTCAGAATGTGTGATCTGGTTCGGAAACAGGGTCATTACAGATGAAATTAGCTAAGATGAGGTCATACTGGAATGGGGTTGGCCCTTAATCCACTATGACTGGTGTCCTTATAAGAAGAGAACACAGACACAGGAGGGGAGAAGGCCATGGGATGATGGAGGTGGAGACTGGAGTGCTACAGCTGCAAGCAAATACATTTCTGTGCTGTGAAGCCACCCATTTGGTGGTACTACGTTAAAACAGCTCTAGGAAATTAATACAGATGTTGCCTGTATTTTTGTTTCTCATATTGCTACTCATTGTTTTAATGATGACTGTTTTATTCATTAAATTGAAAGCTCCTAGAGCAGAGGGACCATATTATTATGTCCCAACTCTCCTTAAGCTCCTTGTGTATGATAACACATCTCTTTAATGGAATTGTCCTAACTTTAACACAGACACCTTGGGTTATTTAATATGGAGAACAAAGGGTTAAGCTGGTGCCAGATGGGTTTCATTTTCTCTAAATCTGGAACCAAAGGCAGCAAGTCGATGGGGCTGGTGAGCTAAGAAGAAGGATGTTCCACCAGCAGAGACTGTCAGGTATCAGAGTGGGCTACGACATTGCCTTTTCCAGAATTCTGTGGAAAACGAGAGAGGTTCAGTTACCTGGAATGATTTTTTGGGGGCTCCAGCCTGGAGGCATTCTAAGGTCCTAGATGGGTCTTTTCTACCTTTGAATTCTCTGCTTCTCAAAGAGCAGTTTGGTGCAGTCATATTTCAGTATGGTCTGGCCACTTCTAAACCCAGCAGACTGTATTCACTGTTGGGCCCTCACAAAGTTTCAAAGGAGCAAAACTGACAGGGCCAGCCTGTAATGTTATTGCACTGATTTATTTATGTGCTTTCATGAGTCTGGCAGTGTCTCCAGGGCAGGGGCAATGGTATCTCTCTTTGGATCCATCCATAGAACCTACAATAATCCCTGACATACAGAGTTTTCTGAAGGAATTCATAGACCTAGGGTTACTTTATGAAGGCAATGGAAGCTCAGAGAGAAGTGACACAGCTGTTAAGTGATAAAACTATAACCCACACCTTCTGCCTTTTCAGTTCAGATAATGCCTGTTACTTGACCACATATGGCCAAATCCTGAGTGTCTAAGTTTCCTAGTACAGTGTCTACATGACCCTGGCTTGCTTATAATTCCATGTTGGAACCTGAAAGGCTAACACTGGGAAGGTGCAATGACTTTGTTTTTAAATGGAAGATTTCCTCATTGCAAGTTTCTAGTTAATTGGACTTTGAACCTAATCTATCATTCTGTGTTGCTGGAGAGGCACGTTAAGATGGCAGCCAAAGAGATAGATTTTAAGATTTCCTAAATCATCAGAATACTCAATCTTGGTGAATATTCTCTGGGGCATTGATTTTAAGACACATTTCATCCCTTACTTGCACAATTCCATGGAAGACTTCATTAGAAGATATTTTTTGGCCTTGATGAAAATGTAAATGAGTTATGCTGGAGCTCTACACAACCAGGTATGAATGATAATTGGGTTTCTTCACCGAAATGCTAGGAAAGAGGTCCTCAAAAAGACAGAAAAACATTATCATGGGTAAGAGGCTAAATGTCTTCCAGGCACTATCGACTTGATAAGTGGAGCTTAAATAACTGGAGCTTGTTATTTAAATGCTAATGAGTTTTTTCCAGAAAATTACCCAGTCCCTTACATAAGTTTTGAAAATTTTCATTTTTATTCTTCTTTAAGTTTCTTGCAACTACAACTGTTGCAGCTCATTCTGAGCAGGTTTACGTCTGGCATGGAAGTTGGAGGGTGGTTGGGGGGTATAGTTTGCTAGTCCCACTTCAAGGATACAATTATCTCCAATCCCCCAAACCTCGACCCTCGCTGCTTCTCCTTGAGCTCACTCCCCAATGGTGGGGCAAAGATCTTCACTGTCATAGCCCCTTTCCTCATTAAGATCACCCTATTTGGAAAATTCCATGGGAAAGTCGCACATGTCAGCCTTGATTCAAAGCCAGGTCTCTTTTTAAGTTAATTTTGTTCGTAATCTCTTTTTTCTAGATAAGAACAGTTTTACTGGTGGCCTGATAATGTTGAAAATATAGGTCAGGATATTAGTTTCCTTAAATCACAGCCCTCAGTTCTGTTCTGCGGGAGGCAGGCATCCTAGGATCAAAATTGTCTCAGTATGTAGAATACTGAAGTATTTGACACATTTATTTTTTAATAATTGGGTTTTTACAGCCATTGTTTTGTACCTGAACTGAACTCTGCTGTATGATAATGCCTAAGATAGCAGCTAAAATACAATTTTTACTTGGATTCCATGGGTAGCCTTTTTTGTATAACTTACTAGCTCATCTACTAAGCAAATAAACGCTGGGATTTACTGCCCCTTCATGGAAAGTATTTTGTTAGGCTCCCAGCATCCTAACATAAATAAAACTCGGTGATTAAGCATCACGCCTGCCCAGCAGCCCATGAGTTGGAGGGCATGGGATATAAATAGCTCATGGCCTTTCAACCTGGGGTCTGAACCCTAATTAAGCTTCTGCCCATTGAATCAGATTATTTTAATTATCCCGAATTTGGGATGACAGAGGATTTTGTAGATAATAGGGTTACAGAACGTGTCATGTGTACTGGGATCATGCTTTTAATCTGCTTTCGTCCGTGCCATTGGTTTCCATATCTTGTAGTTGTGGAGGTCCAGCTTTACATAACAAATTTATTAATTGTCTCATAGAGAGGATGAAACTGGGAGATCTGAACACTCCCTCATGTAACTAACAAATGTTTATCTAGCACTTATTACATCCTGGACCACTGGATGCACCTCACCCACCCCAGGTATTTCCCTCAGGGCCATTGCTAGTCCCATCCTAGGTGACAGAAGGCATTTTGTTTTGTTTTTTTTTTTCAGAGTCTCAACAGTAAAAATTCGAGTCCATGTTGTAAGCTTTTGTCATTGAATGTGCATATGTGTGAAGTCAATTCTTTAGTCTCTACATATCCTATATGTAGCATCTCTACCTAAAGGCAATGTAGAATGACTGAGAATGAGAGCTTTGGAATTAGGCTGCCTGGGCTGGAAGTTCATATTCACTACTCCCTGGCTGTGTCACTGGCCAAGTGACCTTGTCAGACCTGCCTAATCCCCTAGTCTCTGAGACTGGGTGATGTCATCACCCACCTTAAGAGCTGTCGTGAAGTTTGAATGAGATTAATGTGCCCAAGTGCTCTGGGCACAAGGGGCAGGCTCAGCCGGCCCCGCCTATGATTCCTGTGCAGCAAACATGACTCAACATCTTTTTTTTTTTCCATTCCCATTGTTGCGATCTCAGAACATGATGGCTGATTGGTATTTATCCACTACATGCCTGTGTCAGACACTGTGGCTGGTATGCAGATGAGGACATGAATAGAGTCCTAGTTTTCCAGTGTATTATAATCCACAGGAGAGTCAGAGAAGTAATCAGTGCAGCAGAACAGCCAAGGGACGTGTTTTCACACACTGACAGAGATAAATAGCAAATTGTTATGATTTCTCCCACCCTTATAAGAATCTGTTGCAACCCTCTGGCAAACTAATAAAATGCCTAGAAACGTAACTTCTACAATACAGTCATTCTGGTGTGCAAGCAACATGTTTTAGATGCTCTTCTTAAAAATAAAGAATGCTTGCAATGACAACACGGTCCTAACATATAAAATAGAATCATGATGTCTTTTCTAGCTGAGAAAATAGAGAATACAAATGAATCTCTGCAAATATGCCCAACTGCAGTGAGAAGAACCTGCTCCATGGAATTCACTGAGGTAGAAACACCTGGGCAGAGGTGAGAAGCTCTGGTGCAAGAAGCTAGTGGGGGAACTGTGCTTCAGAAAGTTCATGAGTTTCAGACTCTTGAACCCACTGTGGGGCCAGTCACCCATCATTTCTAATTCTAAATAAAACATAGAGTGTTGTCAGTCCCTCATACTGTGGTTTTTAAGGAACATTTAACAAAAAAATGATCCAGAAGATCTTTTCCTAACACAGAGGGTTCCGCAAGTGCTAAATGAATAAGCTCATTTTGGAGAGTGAGGGGGGAACCAGAGATTGATGCATGCATTTGAGTAGATTTGCTTGATGTTGGTAAACATCATTTAGTGAAATTCATCACAAAGGAAACAAACATTGTTCTATAAGCTGCAGTGTTTCCCTGTGATCATCAGGCTAAGCCCCAAGGACAGCATCTCAGCACTCTCAGAATGAAATACACCTGCCACACGCTGGCTTAGGGTAGGTGCCCTGCAAGATGAGGGCAGCTGTTTCTCTGTCTCACCTTTTCCTTGCCTTTCACTGTGCTCCAGTGCCAACTTCCATGCTCATCATGCGGGGAACCTTGGGAGCTTTTCCCTGCCGCCCCCTCTGCTCCCGCTGTGGCTCTGATCTTGTTTCATGTCTTCTCCTCACTGGAGGTCTTCTCGAATGACTTGGACCCAAGACAGCCCCTCCCACTGCTCCACATGCCCGCTGACTCACCATGGCTTCATTCTCTTTCTGTCTAGGACTTACTGAGACATGAGAAACACTTTAGCTCCATGTCTAACGTCTGCCCCCTGACTAGAATGAAATGAATGTCTTTTTGTGTCTTACTCATGGTGTATCTCCATCACACAGCACTGAGCCATATATGTAAAGTGAAACCTGAATAAATATTTTTGAAAGCTGAATGAATGCATTAACATTCCCAGCCCTGCTTCCAACTGTATAGCCATGAGATATACACACGTCTCTCCCATGTGCATCCTGCCTGCCACTCACTGACCACTGGTTTACAGTATCTGCTGTGACTCAGGTTCATGTCTCTGTTGATATTTTACATGCCAACAAATCAACTTCTCCATTATTCTGGGGCTGACCATGCAGCCGGAAGGTTGCCAGTGCTTTTGTTTTGGGCTGCTTCTTCTCCTGTCTTAACTATTTATGACTAGCTTTATGCATTCTCGGCTGCTAGCTGACCATTGAAAGGAAAGTAGAAATGCACGTTGCTTTTTACCTGGCAGGAAGAACTGATGTGCTGGAGGGGTCCTGCCCTGCTGCGTTACACACAGGAAACATTTCTAACCCTTGCGGCAGTGTTTCTCAATGTGGGGTCCAAACAGCCAGCATTAGAATCACCCAGGGTATCTGTCACCATGCAGATTCTTAGGCCAGAATCTCTTGGTGGAGGCCTGGAATTGATATTTTAAATAGGCACCAGGTGATTCTGATGCATGTAAAGGTGGAGAATGAGACCCAGGGCATCTGCTCTGTTGTCTCTTTTGCCTACTCTTCCGCTACCGTTTCTAACAGAATGCTGAAGCCAAGGCTGCATCGCTCTAAAAATCGAATCCTTTCAATATCTATAACTTTTTCTGATGTAGCAGCAAAAAAGTGGCTCTTAAACCCATTGGAGCAGTGTCTTGAAGTAGCAGCAAGCCACACCAGGCAGTTCACAGTGGAGAAGCCAATGGCTGAAGAGACGTCAAAGTCCTTGAATCTTTTTTTTTTTTTTTTGAGACAGAGTCTTGCTCTGTCACCCAGGCTGGAGTGCAGTGGTGCAATCTCGGCTCAATGCAAGCTCTGCCTTCCGGGTTCATGCCATTCTCCTGCCTCAGCCTTCTGAGTAGTTGGGACTACAGGCACCTGCCACCAGGCCGGCTACTATTTTGTATTTTTAGTAGAGACAGGGTTTTCTCCGTGTTAGCCAGGATGGTCTCGATCTCCTGACCTCGTGATCTGCCCGCCTCAGCCTCCCAAAGTGCTGGGATTACAGGCGTGAGCCACCGCGCCCGGCCTGAATCATTTTTTAAGAGCCAGGCTCTGGCACACACCCCTTTACAAAGCTAATTCCCACTCATATCCCGTTTATGTCTTCAGAATGTACTAATGTGATCAAAGAAAGGGGGGAAGAAGATTAGACAAAAGGAAGAGGTGAAAGACTTCTTTCGAATGTAGAATGTTCTTGAAAACATTTTTTAAATGAATTTCAATGCCTGCTGAAACTGTTTTCTGTATATTACAATGTTATTTTGTAGGCAACGGGTTTACTTCATAAAGCTCACTGCATTTTGCAAATGCTTCTCAAGCTAGGATTTATGAAGAATAGCTTTTAACATTATAATATTTATTTTTCTAATAATAACACACTAAGAATGTAAATTTTTGCAAAGAAATTGATTCGAGATTTGAAAGCTAGACATCAAAGCTTCCAAAATGATAATAATCAGGACATTAATTTCTCAGTCTGTAAAGAGATTTAGGAACGATTCCAATTATGAAGAAATAAGAATATGTAATTAATAAGCTCTACATACATATTAGGGGATTCACCTTCATTGCAGTAATTAATTTCCATATATTATGGATGCAAATATTAATAACAGAATCCAACATAATCTTCACATTAACCAGAACTATAATTTTTCTCAAACAGCATGTTCAGGGGGAAAAGCATAAGCTTTGGGGATAGACAGGTCTGTTGCTGAATCTTGGTTTTACTACTTATGTGTGCAACTTTATGCATTTGCATAATTTATCTGAGGCTACAGTTTTCTCATCTGCAGAATAGAGGCTATGATACCTACTTCATGAGTAGGTATCTTACAGGATTGTTGCAAAGATAACTTGCATGACATCATCTTTCTATCCCAATACTGGCACACGGCAGATACACACTAATGTGGATTACCTTCTTCCTTTTCTGTGTTGCCTAAATTAAAAAAAAAAATACATGTACCTGAAATTTCTAGAACTTTTTATAGTAAACCAATACTAACAGTAATTCAATTGACATGATAATAGCCAAGATCCATCCATAACAGCTCATTATCCCAACTAGAGATGTTGTTATACCCATTTGTTTCTCAGGCACAGGTATGAAAAGCCACACATTTTCATTTGAGAGAGAAAGAGCATTACTATGTTTTCAGCGTTGTTAACACCCACACATTTTAAGTGTTGTTGACCACTCACTCGTTCCCGGCCGAGCATCTGAAACATCCACTAAGGGCCCAGTGGCCTGAGACACCGATTGGTAATGGACCGTGTGAGTGACCGTCAGGGACTTCTGCTTCGCTGCCTCTCCAAAGTCAGCATCCGTCAACAGAACCGTGGAGCGATCATCTACAGAACGGCAGAACACAGACAGAAAGCCAAACACGTTTACCTCCCTTCCAACGACTCCCTGGCCTTTTCTCTCCTGAGGCACTTGTGTTACTGTTAATGACAACCACAAGAATAGCCTCATCTAAAGTGACAAAAATGATTGCAAATTCAAGCACTGAACCAGCATTACTCTAGAGTGCTAGGAATAGAAGCTTCTTCCTAGGGGTTGGTTTTGGGAGCACTGAGCTAAGAAGAACCATGACTATGCAGAGAAGGAGCTCTTCTTTCTCTTTGCGCTTGGTTTTTCATTAAGCTAACATTGATGTGAACTCTGGATTTATGTGTTTGTCAAAAGCTTCTCTGAGACATCATCTGCAGCGCCAGCCCCCTCACCAGTGATGAGGTTGTCAATGAAGATGGATCCCTTTGGCTGCTGGGAAGCTCTGTTTGCAGGACTAGAAAATCGCCACTGCAGTTCTCTCTACTGAGGCTTGCTCTTATTCTGAACTTGGCAAATGTTTGGAGGCGAAATAAAGAGAAGAAAACATGCCAGTCTTCAGAGCTTATTGATTCCTCTATTTTAAAGGACTCAAGGTATGTTCCTTTCCTTCCCACCTCCTGTAAGCTTTAATCACTCTAGAACATCCATTAACTGACTTCTCCTACGTGATTCACTTGTCAGACTTCCCAAGTCCTACTGCCGTGGGCACTTGAAGGTGAGCAAGGCAGGAGCCTGGGTTTGGATGGGTTCTGGGCATCTCAGTCTTTGGAGCAGGAGCCGCTGATTGAGCTGGGTCATTATTTGGTGGTCCAGGGTTCTCATTACTACCTCGTGATATGTTCCATACTTTTTAAAGAGCTTTTTTACTCCAAGGGAGACTTTGGCTAGGATATATAGATTTTTCATAAATTTTCAAAGACTGCAGCCCAGGATGCTGTTGCTGGGAGTTTATCAGTCAGCAGGGACCACGCTGCAGCCTGCCCTGACACTGCAACAGGGATGCGAAAGTCGTAAACAACACAGCTCGACGCCCATGCCCAAAAAAGGCTCTGAACAGAATGAACCTTACAAAATCCAATTACTCAGGCTCTGGCAGGAAAGGAAAGCCTCTCGAAGTTAGAATAAAATTTCTTGGCAGAGAAATAGAGGAAAGGCTGCCAAGATGTCTGTGAGTATCCCAGCGTGTGGTGCGGTGAGGGTGGCACCACAGCAGGAGCCAGGGCTTGGCCTGGAGGTCCGGCCCCGTGGCGGTCACTTGACTCCTCCAAGAGGGTGGCTCTTCCACAGAGACAGTGTCCTACAAGTGGACCCAGCACCAGAGGCTCCATGTCTACATTTGTTTTTCATTAATGATGGAAAGTATCACAGTTTCTAGCATGCAGGCCTTTTTAGATCACACCAGATGATCTGTGGGGCTAGGTTACACACTTTTCATGGAAAATTTTGGGCACCCATCTGATCATGAGGTTAACCATTCATACTAGTTGGAAATTAATGTCACTGTAATATTGGATTCTTGTAGTCAGAGCCTGGAGCATTTTAAAGCACCACAGTTCTACTTCCCAGTAATTAGAAAATGCCATCGACCAATTGTTAGACATCACAAGGAGGTCAAGGGCTCTCGCTGATAGATGATCCTGCATGGACTGGGATGGATCTCTGGCTAAGGGTCATATTTACAAATGGAAATGACTGGCAGAATTTCTCTGGTGTTAAGCCCCCAGTGACCAGCTCCTAGCAGGCCATAGACCACTCATGGCATCTGCCTATCTATTTTCATAGCCATATGTAGGATTATTAACTCTAGTGAGGCGCATTTAACAAATACTGTAACCGTGTTATATAACCATGGTGACCTCCACAAGCTATGTAACCTCTCTACGTCTCAGTTACAAAAGAACCTTTTCCTATGTTGGCTGGAAGGGTTAAATTAAACAATGCATATAAAGAGCTTATAAAATTACATGGTCAAAGGAATTACATTCTGATTTTTGAAATTTTTTCAAAGGAAATTTTTAGTTTTAATGCCCAATCTACTGGGTGAAACAAAAGAGATTCCAGGTCTACCTTTCCCTTTCCCAAAAAAAGATCATCAAAAGCAAAACATAGTAGCTTATCCCTTATCCTGATATAAGCAAGCTAATAAAATCTTGTGTACTTCAGGGCAGGTAGTGCCTCCTCATATACATGGTTTAACTGAAGCGTTTCACTGAAGTTAGCCCATCAAGAGCCACTTTGGACTTGACCAGTCTTGCTTTAAGTGCTGCTATGCCTGGACCAAATGCGACTCCAGCTAGGAGAACCCAGGCCTTAGAATTTAGGAGCCATTAGGTCAAGATGTCGCCAGTGGTGGGCGGGGCAGCAGAAGGGCAAGGGTTGATGGAGGAGGTGTGCTGCTCACGTGGCCTCTTACCACTGCCTTCCTGGCAGGAGGCAGCCGGGCTATGTGCTGAGAGTCAGGCAGTTTATCCAGACCACAAGGAAGGGTTGCCCTGGAACCCATGCCAGCCAACACCTTCCAAAACAAACATAGCCAGGTTTGAAAAGAGGCAGCCTTGGAGCCTGCCTCAGAGGGTTTCCACGGGCACTTGAAAGCTTGGGTAACTTCTGGCTGAGGCTTTCTTGGAAGCAGCCTGTTGGTGTGGAAGCAGGTGGCCTGCTGCTGTGCTAGCTGTCACTGGAGACAGACAGCACGGTGGTGAGTGTGGCCAGGTGGGGAACCTGGTTCTGCGCCTGTCTCTGTGACCTTGGAATGCTACACAGACCTCTCCACATCTTGGTTCCAAAAGCAAGACTTCTTTCATAGGTTGGCTGAAAGGTTAAACTAAGTAATGCACACGAAGTGCTTACAAAAACTGTGTGACATTTACAGAATTCTCAATACATGTTAGCTATTCTTCTCATTATTATTGGAAAGGAAATATAAGGTATTTCACTCCAGAATAAACAGAATAATCGAGGGAGGCAGTGTGGGGTAATGGACTTCAGGTGGAAAGAGGCTGGGAAGAGTGAAGACACCTGGGTTCTGGGTGAACAAGCCAGGAAACCTCCAGGTGGCTGTTCTGAAACCCTAAGACTAGGGCCCTGGTGTTTTTTTCCAAAGTGCTGCTGGGGAAACAGCTGCAGGATGTTTCTGGGGCATGGGTGTGGGGGAAGATGTCCTGTACAAAGACATGTGTTTGTTTAAGTGTTAAGTATAGTTTAAAAGTTTTCTTTAAGGACGGCTTGCGTTATCAGAGTTGATGAGGGGGGCACAGAGTGGATTTTCAACCTGGGGCTTTAGAGTGCAGGCCTTCTGGATTGATGTGTATTTGATTACAGATGTTTATTCCTTGGAGTGGCATCCATAGCCTCCCCTGGAAAGATCCCAAATGGATCAGAGCTGGGGGATTTCTGTCCCAAATGCCTGGAAATGAATGGCATATTGGCATATATGGTGGTAGATATAAGTCAAATTTTCTGCACATTTGCTGGTACTTACCCTTCTTCACAAGAACAATTCTCTGCTTTCTAGCTTTTGTACTCATGTAGCCTTCAAGACACTCTCCTGTCTAATATTTCCCACACCCTGGGGTTTGGATTGAGACGGCATGGCTGTGGCAGCCACTTTCTGTAAAATGGCAAATAGGGCACCTTACCGATGGTCTCCATTGTGTCTCTCTCTTCAATCAAAAGCTGAGCCCTGGGAATGTCGATGTGCATTCGCAGGGTTTGCTGCTGCTTGCTTAAGGTATCTGAAGTCCGGGTATTCTTACTGGGAATAAAATGGGGGAATGCATTAACAAATCCAGTTCAGTGTTAACATTCTACCAACATGGACCTGTATACCAACTTAGTTTATTGTCTAAATATACAATACCTTGTGGGGAGGGGAACAGAAAAAGTACATACTATGAAAATGTTTCCTTCATTCAAATGTTATTTATTAATATTAAATTTCAGCTGGCTGGGGAGTTTCAGAAAATAAAAATTGTCAGTAGAGACTGGCTCTACATCAATAGAATCTTTAGAAAGTTCTCATTTCTTGTGTAAATGCTAAATGAAACAAATGAAAAGCAATTAAAAACCAACAGCATTTTCATTTGTCACATATGAGATATTCCAGTGAGGGTGAGGAATAGAGCACCAGATATTCCAAAGATGGTGAGGGAAAAAGCACGTGCACCAGCTGTTTGTCGGATGGGAGTTTTACTAATGGATTTGTATTTATATCTGGTGTCATTTTATGTTTGTTCTAGAAGCAAATCACAAACCTTGTTAGCTTCCCTGACATTAGTTTTCCTAACTGATAGTACATTTTAGAATAGAAAAAAAGAAAAGCAATTACTATCATAATTTAATCTCAAAATTTGTGTTCCAGAAAATTACTCTTAGAGTGAGCTGTTCTCTAAAAGTAAATGAAAATAAGTAGTAAAACTGCATGGTAGAATTGTATTCAGTTATGGCCTGCAGTTAAAAAAAATCTCCACGTTGCACAAAAATCTAAGAAAGTCAATAAAGACCTTAATTAGCAATCCACATTAGAAGGGCGGTTGTTCAGTCTTTACAGAATAATAAGACTTTACTAGATGTTCAAATAGTATTTGCTAAAGCATCCTGTAAGAAGTAACAGTCCCTTGGATAATCCAATCAATGGCATAATCTATGGCATCCATCAGTCCAGCTCAATTGTTGTTAACACTGGTTTTGACAAAGATTTCCGGAGCCTAGTTAACTCAATAATAGTTTACCTCTGCGTTACTTTCAATGGAGACCGAAATAGGAATACTCACGCTACATTTTAAATGCTTTCCCCTCTAACCAAGCCATTCACCCCAAGTCCCAGGGCTCTGCCTCCACCGATCCTTCCTTGTTAATGAGGACTCATCCATTCTTGAACCAAGTGGTGGACAGAACCTTAATTATCCCAAAGTGAAGTTCACTCAAGTACCCCCTTAGATGTTTGCCTGATGAGATCCATGTATACTCCTCATTTGAGGAAAAGCAAATTATCCCATGAGAAAGACAACTTCTGAAAGGTGCAACATTTCTACTTAGGACTTGATCTTGAACCAGATTTCTTGCTCTGCAGATGAGGAAACTGGGTTATGTACCTACATCATGCTAATTATGCAGAGCCCAAATTCAAACGTTTTGTCCTGATTTTTCACATGGTCTCTGTGCTCTTTCAAATTACTTAACTCACTTCTCATTTATTGATTTTTTTAAAAAGAGAGTAACAAAAAAATTCAAATAATCATATAAAATGAAGAGCATTTTGGTTACTTGGGGGTGTGCACTTACGGCATGCTTAGACAAGCTATATTTCCACAAAAACATATGGGGAACTACTCCTCTGTGAATATCCCAAAGATCTGTTTAGAAACCTCACTAGAGACTTGAGCTTGTCCTTGCACCAAAAATAGAAGTGTGAGCTAGTTCCTTCTGCTCTTCATGAATAGTTATGAGGCAGTCAGCGGCTGCTCTATTAAATAGCGATGAACACCAAGTGCAGGCTATACTTAAACAACAATAAGGGGTCTGCTACCAGACTGCCACAGGAAGCAGGCTAAATAACGGCTGTGAACCGCCACGACTGGCTGGCATCAAGATTTAGAACATGATTCGACCCTGCGAGCCAGGACGACCAAGGCTGGAGGTAAATTCTTCCTCCTCAGAAGACTATAAGAAAATGGCCCAACAAACCTTGAGATTCAGAAGCTAATTGTTTTTTGTTGTTGTTGTGATTGTTGTTTTTTTTTAGAGACAGGGTCTTGCTCTGTCACCCAGGCTGGAGTGCAGTGGTGCAATCACAGTTCACTGCGGTCTTTTTTTTTTTTTTTGAGACGGAGTCGTGCACTGTTGCCCAGGCTGGAATGTAGTGGTGCGATCTCGGCTCACTGCAAGCTCTGCCTCCCAAGTTCACACCATTCTCCTGCCTCAGCCTCCTGAGTAGCTGGGACTACAGGTGCCTGCTACCACGTCTGGCTATTTTTTTTTTTTTTTGTATTTTTAGTAGAGACAGAGTTTCACCCTGTTAGCCAGGATGGTCTCTATCTCCTGACCTCATGATCAGCCCGCCTTGGCCTCCCAAAGTGCTGGGATTACAGGTGTGAGCCACTGCACTCAGTTGGACTCACAGTTCTTTCTCTTTGCACTTGGCTGCTCCCTTTGTTTAGAACACACTTCCCCTGCTACCCCCAAAACCCCCATAGCTGGCTCCCTCCTTGCAAAGCTCAACTCAGATGCCATCTTTCCAATGGAGCCAGGCTGGCCATGTGATGGGGATGTCTCATGAGTCCTCTCCCCATTCTCTGTTTAATTTTGTCTCCTTGGCACTTATTACTCTCTAGCATATACTTAACTGATTTATCTTATCCATTATCTGCCTCCCTCACTGGAAAATATGCTCCACCAGGGTTTTCTTCACCTGCTCTGTTTCCTGTGTCTCCCTAGGACTTAGAACAGTATATGGCCAAAGTAAGTGCTCAATAAATATCTATTAAGTAAATCCTCACACTGATTTATTTTGAGGGCACAATGTGAGCTGAGTGACTTTGTATTGAGGCAATAATATCCTTCTCATTCTAAAAGGGTCATTGGATTCCAACTAAGTTATTCCATTACTTAATATTTGCTGTCATTTTTGACAATCTATTGTTACATTTATATTTATCACTCTGTGTTCTGTGAACCTCAAAAATGATAACAATTGGTCATTAGAATGGCAGCAAACCTTAAAAAAGTGATTTGAACAAACCTCATTTGCAACCTGGAAAAAAGAGTCCAAATGTTTTCACTGTGGAAGCAAAAATTGCATCTTTTTGGCATGGCATAGGATCATGCTAAATATATTAGTTATTATTGAGCTATAATCTTCAACCATCCATTTATTTGCCATCTGGTTGTTTGATTAAAATGAGAAGAAGAGGAGAGCAGAGGGGGTTTCACAGGGCAGAGAATTTCCCGGCTTAGCCAATCAATTATTTGCAGCCACTGCCACTCTTCAAAGTCTTAATAGTCCATCATCCTCCCAAATATGACACAGAACACTCCTTAAATGTACAAATGACTATGGGACTGTTAAGAGCATAGCTCATTATAACACTAGGGTAGAGATTTTTTATGTGCACAAAAATACGAACATCAAAAAAGCTAAACTAATTTGACCATTCCATTTGAACCTTTTTCTACTTACACCCAACTCACTCACTAATACTGATTCCTGGACCTTAAACATTATACATGTTAGCTCTCTACAGTATACAGGTTAGCTCTTTAGAGCAAGCACCTCTTAGAAGGCTGTTTCTTTTTTTAAATCTTGCATAAAAATATAAAAGGACAACCTTTCTATCTGGGTGTGAGGGATGCAGTCTCTCTTCCCTGGGGTGATGTGCATGGGTAAAATAGGTGGGTATCTAGGAGCATGAAGCTCAGCAATGGGTGATGCTGCCATGCCAGGGATCCCTGGGGACCCAGGCTGAGTGGTATGTTCTGCTGTCTCACCTGCCTTCCTGGCCTGGCCCTCAGCTAATCTCCCTGAAATACGCAGATACTTCTTGGTAGAAAATGGTTGAAAAATAAATGTTACATTCACCTAGAACACAGAACATGGAGTGATAAAGCTAGAAACAATGTTGAATATTTTATTTTTATTTTTTAGGTAAGGAAATCAAGACACAAAGTGGTAAAATGACCTGCTAAGATCTGAAAACCAGCTTATGGCCACACGGGGCCTAGAACATAGACTTGTGGTTCATATTCTCACTGTACCAGGCTGCCAGCTCCTTTGACTTCCAGAGACAACAGCAGCACAGACCAGGGGTAGCTGTTCAGTATCCTCTCTGCCAATGGACACGATTTGTCTGGACCCCTTGGGACATGTCCAAAAATGGTTGATCCTAAATTGACCAGTTAGGTAACGAGGTCTTTGTGTGCTTGGCCCATTCACCTGCCAAACTTAGATTGAACGAACCTTTCATGGGTAAAAGCTTTGCTTTTACTTCTAAATTAATCCCATAAAAATCCACCTATTTGAGAAGCTTGAAAATTCTCTTCCTTTTCAATCACTTTGACCATTTGAAGGAAAACCACTGTAACTATCATAAGTGGTTGTGATTACTGGTTTTACTGTTCCTAATTCATCCTGGCAACTGGCAATAGGAAGACCATAATTAATTCCTCCTCTTATCAACAGATGGTCTTGCAACCACAGCACTACCCTGTTTATAGAGGATGCTTGCTAATGTCTTTCTCAGAGGCTAGGGAGAAGGAGTAGGAATACACTCTAGAACATCAGGAGAAGTGAAAAAGCAATCATCCTAACTGAACAAATGTTGAACATGTCAGAAAATATAGCCTGCAGTTTCACAGCCTCTGGACAAAGGCATGATTTACAGTTTGGAAGTAGATAGGGGAGGGGCCAGGGTAGGTTGTGCAGAGCACAGCTGAGGGGAGGAGAAGCTGTCTGGGGGGCTGCAGGAGTCGTGCTCAGTGTACGAACTGGTGAAGCAGACCAGGGGTGGGGGCTGCTGTGGTGAGCAAAAGTCACGCCATTCTAAAGGGGCACTGTGCCTACCTCCAGGCACCATTATGACCTCAGCGGTGTCCAGTATGGCCAGGGCATTTTCAAGAGAAATCAGAAAGCCAATTTTTTTTTTCTTTTTTTTGAGATGGAGTCTTGCTCTGTCGCCCAGGCTGGAGTGCAGTGGCGAGATCTCGGCTCACTGCAAGCTCCGCCTCCTGGGTTCACACCATTCTCCTGCCTCAGCCTCCCCAGCAGCTGGGACTGCAGGCACCCACCACCACGCCCAGCTAATTTTTTGTATTTTTAGTAGAGACGGGGTTTCACCCTGTTAGCCAGGATGGTCCCGATCTCCTGACCTCATGATCCGCCCGCCTCAGCCTCCCAAAGTGCTGGGATTACAGGTGTGAGCCACCGCGCCCGGCCCAGAAAGCCAAATTTTATATGAAATCTCTTCATTTTAAATGTCATCAACTAATTCATATTTTTAAAGTCTATCTTTGACAATTTCTTTTATTAGGTAGATTAGTTATTAAAAGTCAAGTGACTCTGACTTCTTTCTTTTCCATGTTTTATCAGATCTACTCAACACAAGTGCATGTGTGTTTGGATGTATTCCCTGTGACCCATAAATGTCACACAAACAAAGAGCACGGGCTGAAGGCATCGCATGCGATGTCTGTAATCTTCTCCCGGAAGTGTGATGAAGTACCCCTTGTGAAGGAGATACTGTAGAGAGAATTTGCATCTTTGCTTTTCCTCTGGGCTCCAGATTTCTGCTACCAGTTGTCTATTTGACACTTCCTCTGGATGCCTTAAAAATAATCCCAAATTCAACATGACCCAGACAGGTCTTTTCATTCCCATCAACACCTCCTCCCAACCTACCTTCCAAAAAAATCAAAAGTCCATAGCCTGCCTCTATCTTCCTCATCGTGGCAGATGGCACCAACGTTCATCAGATCAGTCACAACAAATGCATTTTAGAGTTATCCTTCCCTGGTGACTCAAGCCTGTAATCCCAGCGCTTTGGGAGGCCAAGGCGGGTGAATCACCGGAGGTCAGGAGTTCGAGACCAGCCTGGCCAACATGGTGAAACCCTGTCTCTATTAAAAATACAAAAATTAGCCAGGCATGATGGTAGGTGCCTGTAATCCCAGCTCTTTGGGAGGCTGAGGCAGGAGAATCACTTGACCCGGGAGCTGGAGGTTGCAGTGAGCCGAGACCACGCCATTGCACTCCAGCCTGGGCAACAAGAGCAAAACTCCAACAACAACAACAACAACAAAAGAGTTATCCTTCATACTATTGTTTTACCTACAACTCACGTTGTTTTAAAATACAGTATGGCCAAACAAAATGTCTGTAGGATGGAATCTGTGTGCCAACGGCATTCTACTACTACCTTCGGTCTTCAAAGATACTAGTGATATGGAACATGTGAAGTTTTTAAATAACAAAAAAGTACTAATTTTATATGTGTAGATGGAGAAGGAAGTCACAGCCAAATGTGTTGGTGATGGGAGTGGGAAGAGATCCTAGATCCACCCTCTTTCTCTCCCACATAAATCATCCTAAAGTGGCAATGTTGAGTTCACCATCAGAGTCCTTGCCATTTTCCCTACTTATTTTCTAGACTCTGATTTTCCTTTTTCACTTTTCATTTAATCATTGCAATATGAAAGGCCTAAAATGCAAATATCAGGCTGAGGTAACACATCAGGCAATTAATCCATACGTGTAAATGCTTCATATCAGAGTGTTCTGTTATTTACAGAGTAAAAAGGTGGGACAGCACAAGAAAACTGAACGTTTGAAGAGGGGGACTGGGTGGAAAATAGAGTTTGGGGACGTGAAAGCAACGTGCTTGTCACAGCTTTGCTGATCACAAGCCTGTGGACGTGTGAAAGGAAAGCTGTGAAGGATGCATTTCTGTCTTCCACAGTTGTGAACATTCTCGTACTTACTCAATAACCACTCTTCATTCATCCCCTCCACGGTTATGAATGAGGCAACTACTGTGCTGACTACTCCTAACATGAGGATGAACTATGAAGGCTATGACTTCCAGGACCAGAATAGACAGTGAATAGACAGTGGTAAGAGGAGCTGATGGGTGCCCTGGTGGAGGGTGTTGATGGAGACCCAGAGCCTTTGAAGAGCATGGGGCACAGCACACTCCTTTTGTGCTTTTCTTTTAACTTGGATGACTCTGTTAGAAAGACGGCTTGACCTCATGAGTAGTAAATTTAGGTGAAGGCAAAACTAAAGCTACTTCCTCTTTATGTGCCTCTGTTCCCCGGCTAATGGAAGCCTTCTATTGGTTGTGTCCAGCCAACAAGACATGTCTACAAATACATCATTTTCATCTACAACTTCAGCGAGGTATTACATAAATATTTTGGAATGTATAGGAAATTGCATTCTTTTCTAAAAAGAAAAGATATTATCCATTTCAGACTGCCATTATTAAAAAAGAAAAGAAATTATCAAGGCAAGTTGGAAATTGTTCTTTCAAACATGGTGTCTGGGGTCTTGTTCTTACCTCATGAGCATTTCAGCTAAACTCTTTGCATCTGGGGAAAGAAAGTTAACATTAGTACATGGTAAATAACTCATTAACATTCACTTAGGCATTTATGACAAATACTCTACAGTCAGATCACAACAGTCATTTTTAAACACAATCATATACCCAGATTACTACTAATGACCTCGAGTTTTATGGAGTCCTTATTTCTTCTAAATGAGACTTTTAAAATATATCTTATTTTAATTACAAAAAGATCAACATAACTATCCTATGATTATAACATTCTCAGACATCTACTAAATGTTTTATTCCAGCCTACAGTAACTTCTAGGAAATCCAATTTTATTTTCGGTAGTCAGAAAATTAACATTTTGAAAGTATATCATTTATGTTGAACAAACCCATGCTTTTTGTTATCAAAATATCAGAAGTAAGTGGCATTATTATAGAGCTCTGAGTTCCTCGGGTTGACCAAAGAATTGTATAAATGAAATATAAATGTTCCTGGAAACTTAGATGTTTATTTCGAATTCAGAAATAAAAAAAACTTCATTTTTTTTTTCTCTGAGGACATTGTTTACCAAGACCTGGTTATCACTCCTGACAGAAGGAATCCTGACTAAAAGTGTAGAAAAAAAAAATCCAATTTTTTTTGGTGGTGCTATTTTGAAATTCCCGTTTCCCTTAAAATATAATTTATTCTTTTTACACATTTGGTCCTGGCAAAAATGAATGTTTCCTTACTTAGAGCACAAAAACCTTCCTTTCTTTTTTATTTCATTGCTCTCTAAAAAGTCTTGATGCTAAGTATACTGTTCAATGAACAGAACTTTCCGGAAATGGACTCAACTGACGGTGTGACCAGCTCTGCAGTGAAAGAATACATATGTGGGAGCATTTCCATCTCATGCCTTTGGGGGCTGGCAAACGTGGTCAGTCTCTGCACAGTGAGCAGCATGCTATTTCTGAAAGACGTGGACAGTCACAGAATGACCACGTAGAGGCTGTCCTCGCCATGAGCCAAGCTTAGTTCGTTAAGTTGGCCAGTCCCAATGGTAACCCCAAGATGGGGCCTGGTTTTGTGCACAGATGGGTTCAGTCTGGGAAATGAAACAGGGCCCATCTACTCCACCCACACAGCAAAGAAAAGAAAGCAAAATAGCATTGGATTTCCCAGTTCATGTCTTTATACTTATCTGCAAAGACACAGCAAATATAATGAATTTCCTCTTTCCCCGAATGACTTAACACTTACAAAGTATATATATATATGTGCTTATATATACTTCATGTGTGTGTGTATACATATATATACACGCATACATACAATGCCGCCAGAAGCTTGGACTTAATTAGCTCCAGGGAACTACCAAGCAGTGGCTGGTACAATACTCTAAAAAGGGGGAAACAAATTCAAGGAGTAAACATCCCACTTCAGTTCACACTTGGAAGAGTTATCAGCCTCAATTGTCTTCAGAATCAACTGCTCTCCTCATTCTGCCCACCACAATAATTCTCCTTTTCCTATTCTCGGTCAGTCATCAAGCTCTCTCCTATGAGCTGGTCATGGCAACATACTAAGGAATTGCAGTGTCCAGCAGGGAGAAAAGAGCTCCCTGCAATGACTGCCATGCCAACAGCAGACCTCTCTTGGCTGCCACGTGCAGGCATCCTCCCCCAGGCTCAGGTCTTTCACAGGTCTAGATGCCCAAAGCCGTTTGGGTCAACCCTTCCCTCAACCTAACACTGACCCTACCTTAAAGGAGCATGGGACGTGGGGAGTTTTGACATGAACGGGCAGTGTGCTCCATGCAGAGAATTCACATGCATTGGAATTATGAGCCCATTTGAGAAGTAATGACTAGGTCAGTTTGACTGGACAGAGAAGTTGCCAGGATGGTGGTCTGGTGCACAGTCTAGACATTAAAGAGCTAAGATGTGACTTTGTATTACTGACCTGAAAGCTTCTACCTGGGCCAAGGGGAGAGAGGAAAAAGAACGGCAGAGGTGGGTGGTGGATGGGTGTGGGTACTGTGAACTAGCGTCCACCGGGCAATCCAGAATGCTCTGAATGGGGAGGTGGTGGCCTGGGACTTATTGAAAGCTTCTTAGTCCTTAGTCCAAGTGAGAGGCTCTGGGCATTGGAAGAGAGAGCAGCGGTTGTGTGGGTAACATTATAATGTGAAGATAGAGGAAATCTGTAAGAATCAGAGTCCTACCAGGTGTACAGTGGGACAAGGAGGAGTTGCAAGGAGTCCAGGAAAAGGGCAAGATTTGGGATATGCAGAGCTAGATGTAGTAACATGAGTGACAGGAATGGTCTAAAACAACATGGAAGCAGCAATTTGGGGAGAGACTCATCTAGTTTCAATATCGGGGGACATTAGGTGAGGCTGTTCAGAGGCAAATTTGGAATCAAGTTTGGAAAGATGCCACGGCTGAGATGAGGGTCTGGGTGTTTTTCATATCCCCATAGCGAGAGTGCAAAAAGAAGATGGCAGAGTCTCATCTGGGTCACACTTTCATTAAGGGTGAGAAGACAGTCTGAGACAAGCCAAGAAAAAATTTAAAGTCCCAGATTCACAGAATCTTAAGAGCAATAAAGACTTTTCAGACTGGCCTCCTAATGAATGTTGGAATCCCTTTCACAATGTCTTACACAAACGGGCACATATTCTCTGTCTACATGAATCTAGAGCTGGGGCCACTGCCACTCCAGCATTGGGGTCAGTGCTCCTGCTGCACACCTAGTGTCCTTCCTCTTCTCCCAGTACTCTCCTGCCTTCCAGGTCTGCAGGTCTCTCCCAGTCAGCATGTCCCCAGGTGAACCTTTGTTTCTTCTCTTCTCAGTCCTAATCTCACTTATTAGTCAGCATCATTACTGCTGGTGTGCCCAACACTGATATCCACACTGCAGGAAGGGTGAAGACTTGGAATCCATCTTACTGCATCACACCTGTGCTTTGAAACCTTCAAAAGGACCTTGTTGCAACAGCCCTCATCAGCACAGAGAACCACCTTCCATGCTGGTCCAAGCTGTCATCCGGCTCTGCTGCCGCTCACTTGTAACCTCCAACCTCTCTCTGAGTTTCCTGCACTTGCCACTTTCTGCAGAGAGCCCAAGGCTTTGCTAGTGCAAAGCCCTCCATTGTCCCCACCACCCCATGCGGATTCAACTTTCTCCATGCACCCTCCCATGCCCAGTAGGCAGGGTTGAAGCTTCAGTTCCCTCTGCTTCCCTGAACCTCTGCCTTATACCTCACACATCTCTTCTCAGCTCATACTGTGCCCACCTGTTTCTGGGTTGTCTTTCTCTTGGCCCCTTTGGGCACAGTCCTGTCCCTGATCCACAGTGAAGCTACACAAAGATTTACTGAAGACACATTTAACTGTGACAGACATCTTCCTTTTCTCGTGCAGAAATTCCTTGATGTAATTTTAACCTGAAGTCATTTGCAACCCGTTCAGATATTTCTATGGAGGTGCATTTCCCTTGCTTGGCCTTAGCTTTCTCTTTTCTGGGTTACATTCTCTAATTCTCTCAGCCACTCCTCATACGGAATGATTTCTAGGTAATTCCCCACTTGGGACTCTCCTCTTTGAAAGGCCTGAGATTTTTTTATTTCTTTATTAAATGAGGTTGAGAAAGATGCTGGTAATTCTTGATCTTCTAGCACACTAGGGAGAGCACAATGCTCATTATATGTGTTGCAAATGAATTTTTTTTACAACTTCTACAGAAGACTTCACAATTATTCCTATTAAACTGTATCTTCTTGGTTCCAGCCTTTCAAAATCTCTTAAAATGTGGATTCGTCCCTCTAATTCATTAGCTTCCCCACCAGGATATATGTGGCCTCCAAGATTGGATCAACCTGCCCATGCTTTCAGCAACATCCTGGTGTTCCCTTATTAATCAGCCCTGTCAAAATACAAATGGAGTTTGTCCTGGCCCCTGGTGGTCCCTTCTATTCCCTGATTGCGCACAAAACATCCTTTCTATAACCTCAACTAACTTATTTCAATCTATAATGTCCAGAATGAATCTACTATTGTTGAAAACGCATACAGGGTATATAGATGCTCTTTGACTTATGATTACCTCCTGATGAACCCATCATCAACTGAAAATATAACTAAGTCAAAAATGCATTTAATATGCCTGACCTACCAAACATCAGGGCTTAGCCTAGCCTATCTTCAACATGCTCAGAACACTTACTCTAGGCTACAGTTGGGCAAAACTAGCTAACACAGAGCTTATTTTATAATCAGGTGTTGAGTATCTCATGTAAAAGTGTTGGATCACATGTCACTAACCCAGACAAAGATCAGAGTTCAAAATATAGTTTCTACTGAATGCGTATCACTTTTGCACTATTGTAAAGTCAAAAACTCCTAAGTTGAACCACAGTAAGTCAGGGACCATCTGCATAATCATTTTCTAACACCTCTAATTTGCATTTGATTGTTCAAAGGTTATCCAGAAAGATCTTGGGGTTATGTCTGGAAAAATTTTGTTCAGAACCCTAAAATGTTGTCCTTCAGAATCATGGGACTGGAACCCCATGACAGCTTCCCCAAGTTTTTAGTGGTGGTGGAGATCTTCCCCTTCAGTGAAACAGCACAGCATTTATTGTGTCTGCATTAGGCTGCTTAAGCTTTGGAACTTGTGTAATAGTTCTTTGTAAACATTGTCTGCAAACAGCGACATCTACACCTCCACATAATGGCTAATACACAGTATGTTTTGAAAAAAATAAATCATTTTAAACTATCAGGGCGCTGATTATTTTCATAAGCATCCTGAGTCCCTCCCCTCCCCTCCCTCCTGCCTGCCTGCCTTCCTTCCTTCCTTCCTCCCTTCTTCCCTCCCGCCTTCCTCCCTTCCTTTCCTTCCTCCCTTCTTCCCTTCCTTTCCTTCCTCCCTTCCTCTCCTTCCTTTCCTTCCTCCCTTCCTCCCTTTCCTTCCTCCCTTCCTCCCTTTCCTTCCTCCCTTCCTCCCTTTCCTTCCTCCCTTCCTCCCTTCCTCCCTTCCTTTCCTTCCTTTCCTTCCTTCCCTTCCTCCCTTCCTTCTTTTTATAATTCCTGGTCCACATTTTCTGATTCAAATAGCATTTCTCCTGGTACACATCAAGCAAAGCAGATGCTGAGCAGCTCTCCTGTCTACCTGCCATCTGTTAGTATGAGAACATTGTTCACAGCCGTGTTCTTCTTGCACAAACACAGCTAAACAGTCCTTGCATTGCCTGTCACATTTTTTCCCACACATTTCAGATCAATCTGAGATTCAGACTTTGCGACATCTTTTCTAAAGCCCCTTGCTACTCCCACACATCCATCCTTGGCTCTGGGCTCCTCCCTTATCTGTTGGACTGGGAAATGATGGAGAAATGATAGCAGGCTAATCCAGTGATATTAAAATGTGGAATGAAGGCATTTCAAAAGACAACATTTGCTAACACTCTGAATGCTGCAAAGAGGGCTAAAAAATGATGGCTGAAAGGATAATGTGGAGATCAGAGAATAACTGGTCATCTGTCTTCAGGAAAGCAGTTACATTTGGGTGGCAAGTGGAAGGGGACTGTGAGAATTTGGGAGGAATTGAGAGGTAGTGTAGCTGACAGAATACTCTCAAGCATTCAGTGGAGAAAAGAATCAGAGAGGCAGTAGGTTGAAGATATGCAAGCTAGAAGGAATATGTATATGTCTCTCTCTCTATATATAATGTATATATATTTAAAATATAATTAGGGGAAGGGTGAAGGGCAGTGAATATTGAGATACAAAATCAATAGACCAAGTATTTTGATGGGCAAACAAAATTATATAGTAGCTATTGATACTGTGTTAATACATCTTCTAATTCCAGGTATAATTGATAAACCTTTAGAGCTTACTTAATGTTGATGAGAAAACCTGTTTCTTACTTGAATATTCAAAATCCTACAGAAGTTTCAAGGCAAGAGGAGTGGGGTAGGGAGAGTGATCTGAACTCCCTTCTAGCTCTGCCTAGACTCATATGTGATTCTGGATAATTCTATAGCTGGCCTTCAGTTTTCATGTCAGAAAATGGGGCATCATGACTGGATGCGGTAGCCCATGCCTGTAATCCCAGCACTTCGGGAGGCTGAGGCAGGCAGATCACCTCAGGTTGGGAGTTCAAGACCAGCCTGACCAACTTGGAGAAACCCCATCTCTACTAAAAATACCAAATTAACTGGGCACGGTGGTGCATGGCCATAATCCCAGCTACTCAGGAGGCTGAGGCAGGAAAATTGCTTGAACCTGGGAGGTGGAGACTGTGGTGAGCCAAGATCATACCACTGCAAGCCAGCCTGGGCAAAAAGAGCAAAACTCTGTCTCAGAGAAAAAAAAAAAAAAAAGAAAAGAAAGAAAATGGGGCATCATAATGGGCAGTTCATACTCAACCGTTTTGCACAGCTATTGAAAGACTAAGGCAAGATGGTGTATAGTGAAGTACTATGGAAAAGAAAGAGGAGCGAAACAATGGGAAACATTAGTAGCCTGTGGATTAGGACGTGGTTAGATCGAGTTTTGGGAAATGGCACCTCTGGTTGGATGTGGAGGCTCCCAGCTTGGCCTTGCCCAGTTCCTGTGTTCTGGTTGTAGACCACAGCTTGCATCCTGGTGACGTGCCTGGCATGAAGCTGCATATCAACGAGGCAGAGCATGCCACTGCATGGCATGGGAGAGTGCTCACCACGACCCCAGGTACTGCGACTGTGCAAAGCTTGAGAGGCTGAATTGCCTCACATTTTGCACACCCCAATTTTTCTTTAAAAAAGAGAAATTTTGTTTTATAGCCACAAGGCTATGTTTTAATGTCCAAAGTTCTAGTTACGTAAACTGGAAGATGCTTAGGTTAATATCTTTACTGGACAGTCACCTGCAGACACCCACAAAAAAACATTTGAGGGTAGCAGATTTTGACCTTATATTACCATCCATCAAAAGCTTTTATTTGTAGCCTCTCCCTCAACAGTCCCTGTCTTTCTGTGGAATTGAAATAGTCTCATAAAGTAGCTATTTTTGCAAGGGCTATAAACCTGCATTATGTTTTTACAAGATCCCAAATAGGACTTCCAATCATCACAATGCTCAGATGAAAGCTGATTTGAAAACTGTGGCAGACATATATTAAAAAAAGAAGGCCATATATACTGGTGATCTGAAAAAACTGCATGCACAGATACAGACAAAATAGAACACCCAGGCAAAGCGGAGCTCCAGGGCCCGGCTGAGACCCACAATCCCCTCCCGACTGCCCACTCCCTGGTCCCCCTCCACGGGCAGCCCTCGACTCCCCCTCACCCCCATGCTCTTTGCTTCCCGCTCTCAGATGCAGAGAGCCTTCTATTCAGTTTGCCATAACAAGTTTGATGTTTTCAAAGAATAATTCATTAAGAAACCAAGACAGAAAGAAAGAGAGAGAGAGAGAAAGAGAGGAAGAGAAAGAGAAAAAAGGAGAGAGAAAGGGAAAGGAAGGAAAGGATGCGAAAGGAAGGGAAGGGAAAGGAAAGGAAGGGAAAGAAAGAAAAAGAAAAAGAAAGACAGAAAGAAAGAAAGAAAGAGAGAGAGAGAAAGAAAGAAAGAAAGAGAAAGAAAGGAAGGAAGGAAGGAAGGAAGAAAGAAAGAAAGAAAGAAAGAGAAAGAAAACACAAAGCACAGAACTAAAGAGTTTCAGGGTACAGGCTTCTAATGCCATCTTAGCCACACTTGGCAATGAAATCTCTAGGGTGCATGTGTGCTACTAATTCATTAACAATGTGGGCTTCCCACATTTAGGGTGGCTTTATGCATTAGTGCTGGGGCATCTACTAAGACTTTGAGTCTGTCTCAAGTCTAAGTGTCACTGGGCTCCTGGATGCACATTCCTGCTTTAGATGAGCAAAGTTCAAGCTACCTTTTGGTTTTCCAAATGAGGGGAGCTTTGGGCTCATTTGCAGAGCAGATAAATGTCCTGTTAGAACTCAGAAAATAACAATGATTCCTCATAACCTACCCCTTAATCTGCCTGCATAGCACCATGAACCCAGATCCTCTTTGGGAACGGTCTTCTAGAATTGATCAGTTTTGTAACAATCCATTTCAAAGCATCTTTAAAATAATAAACACATTTCCATTCAAGAGAAGCAAGACGCTTTGCCACAAAAGCATGGTCAAATGTGACATCCCTCACTGATTTTTATCTTTAGCTTATTTGAAGTCCTGCAGGTTGACCCACGCTAACTGGTGCCGAGTTAGCTTGTGCTTTCTTGCATAAATGCATACCAAAGGAGGAGGCTTTTAGAAAGATTGGAGTTGATTACTTGACATGGGATCACATTTTATAAGGTTGGGGCTGCCTGCATCTCAGGCCCAACCAGTGACTCACTCTATAACCTTGCACTTCAAAGGATCTAGAAGTTGAAGAAAAACCAGGGCACCATTAAAAGCAAAATGCAGCTCCTGAACTCCTGGATAAGGTTATAGATTTTAAAAAAATGTGGGCACTTGCAGGCAATTTAGAGTTTAGGAGGTCGCTATGCTCTAAAATTAGTAAAGTACTCAGGAAGAGAGAATATAGGTTGACTACACTGCTAGAGTCCCATTTTCTTTCTTTCTTTCTAAAATTTTACATAAAATAACATCATATTATATTCATCTAACTAGGTTACTTGTCTATACAGTAAAACATACTCAGCCTATAAACATTTTTGTAGTTTCTAGCAATTGAAAAATGTGATCAATTTCAACCATATAAAATCGATCTCACCTAATCACTCTAATTCACTGGGGATCCCTATAATATTTTTCTATAATTCAAATCTCCTTATTTCCATTTCTGATCCTGATAGATGGTTGCTCAGGCAATGCTGACATGTCACTAGAAATGTTGTCCTTACTTTTGACAATCAAAATACTCTGTCTGTAGAGTCTGTAAATATATTTAAACTTATTCTTCCACAGGCACAAAGTCTGTACCTCATGTGGGTTCGCTTGAAATTGGGTGATTCGACTAATGCAATCTGGATATTTAATACATAGGCACCTATTCCTTTAAACTCGGCAGCTGCAATTTCCCTCCATGAGTGAGTTGAAAATACTTTGAATTAGTAATGAACATTTCAGGGCCCTGCAGGGCTAAGAAACAAAGGTCTTTCTGGGGCAAGGCCTGACTTTTCATCGATTCCCCTTTATGACCCTCACCTCTGGCGCTGTCCTTTTATGGCAGTGCTTTGCACAGGTATGGAGATGAGTCTGCCCCTTGCAAGTCTTGACCCACTGCCACTACAATGTCACCTTTTATAGTTCTCAGAGTCTTAGAAATCTCTTCTCTCTCTAGGACCTAGCTAAACTCTTGTGATCAAATAGAAATGGTCGACAAGCAAATGTTACCAATAGTTTAAAAAAAGGTTCCATCTTGCACCTGGTAGATAATCTACAGTGGTTTGTCAAATTGCATTTATTGCAGTGTGTCTACATTAAAACTTGCCACTCAGAAGTGGTGTGAAATTGTGTACCCAATCCTTGGCATCCTGACTGCCCTCTTGTCAGATTCTTGATTTGAGAGCCTTTGTTAGCCACGTACAAAATGCGGAACTGCAGATACCTCTGTGCCACGGCAAGCTATTTTCTGAACTCCTTTGCTCCTCAACCTCTCTTAGGAATCTTTGCCCCAGCACTTATTTTCTTCCTACTGAAACCTTTGTGTTGGATTTACCTTTTCCCCAGAACAAAGAAAACAAACTGTTTCTGGGGAATGAAAGGCCATGTTCTCTGAGGTGACGGACTGCTGTCTTTACCAAGCCCAACTGCAAAACACTAGTGTCTAGAAGCAGAGAGACCAAGAATTAAAACGCCAGCCCCAGGATGTTTTCTGGAGAGAGCCCTTATACAGCAATAATTAAATCACAAAGAACTACTAAGAATTCAAATACAGGATGCATGGGTCATCATTTCAACCCAAAGGCCTCACTCAGTTAGAGTCCACAGCACGTTTATCTGGAAGCACTCTCAGCGACAGGAAATGCACTGCTGGGGGTGCTCAAGTTCAAAGGTAAATAGGAAAAATAAAATAATAGCTGGGAAGGATGGAGAGCGATAGGAATCAGGGAAAAGAAGACAAGCTGAATTTGGCAGAGGGTGTAGACTGATGAGAAGCATTACCTAGATGCTTAACTCTTGTGATTAAATCGAAATCATTAATAAGAAATATTTACTATTGGTTTTTAGAAATGTCATACAGACAACGTATAGCCTTCTAAATGCAAGTAGTTAGACATAGTTATCCAATGGTAACAAGGACAGACACCCTTGGTATCTCATAACAATTCTTCTAAAGTCCAGGCCACCGTGAACAAGGTTATGAAAACATCCCTTTTGTATTTTAGTGATGAACACTCATGAACTGAACGGAATTCAACACGGTCCATGTTGTATGGAACTTCTCACCATAATGGGCTGTGTTATATACTTGTAGTTCTATTTTACTTAGCACTGAGGTGGCCTCCCTTTCCCTCTCCACCTGGGATTAATCTGTCCTTCTTTTTCACTGATGTAGGCCTTCTTTGAAGCCCTATTTCTGTATTCATGACAGTTTTGTTCTTTTACTGGTAGCTGCTATGGGTCTACCTCCTACCTTAAACCCAGAGTTCAGAAAGCTCTTTCTTTTCATCTTTGCATATTAAGCACCTAGCATTCACTCAAGTAATGTCTGCAAAATTAAAAGATAATTGGTTCGTACAATTGAGAAAACATTTCAAGGAGACTGATGTTTACCTGAATTAATTGGGCTGCAGGAGATTTACATGGACAGATTCTTAATTGTACAGATGAAGTACAATGTACTTCGAAACTGTAAGTTGTTGGCAGAGCAAAAGCAAGTTGATCGTAAAATGTACTAGAATTCCATAAAAAGGGGTGCTTTGGATAAGTGAAGACAGGTGAAAATATTACCACGTTCTCTGCTCTAAGTGGATTATGGTCAAATGAAGTATTTACAGAAGACGTCATTGTTTTCTAAATGTATCAGTAAAGTTTGGGATACGTTTTGAGGAGACAGTGCTTCCAGATTTGTATTTTGAACATAACTTTGAAACATACACAGGACGCTGCATAGAAGTATCCCACATTACACTGATATTAAAATGAAAATACCTTGTAATGCACTTTACTGAAAAAGCGGCTTGGTTAAATACCCTCACCGGTAAAGGGCAAAGGACCTGGGAACACTTCTGCACAGTTTCATATTTGAAATAACTCCTTGTCCTCACATTGCAGAGCAAGGGCAAGTAAGGGCTCTTGGCCAGAAGCTGAGAACAGCCTCATCACACAGAACGACATGGGGCTGGACATTATAATCATGGTGTCTGTTCACAATGGAGCTCATCTGGCCTGGCTTCTCCAGCCTTCATTATTTTTTTGCTTCATTAGAGTGAAACTCTTACACCAGGCTTCAGATCCCATTTCTAATTTGGGATGGCATGTGTCGTCTGCTTCACAATGCTTCACCAGTACCCTAAGCCCTCAATTTCTACTTCCAGTCAGTCAAATAATTCTCATTCCTGGAGCAAATCTGATAGATCTTTTCATAGAAAGCCATAATTGGTGGCTTTGCTGGACCCACTGAAAATTAAAGAGACTAGAGTTAAAAAATTAATTTTCCTTGCCGACCAACAGCTAGGATTTAGGGGACGGGCTGGTTTTCGCCTGATTTCTGACTGAGCTAGGAACATTCTTATTGTTCTTCCCTGAGGCTCTGCAGTGTCGCTGAAGGAACATCAGAGAACCAGGCAGTGGGGGGACCTGGGTCAGAGAAGGAAGAGTCACTCCCTTTTGAGGTTTGTTCTCCAGCTGGCATCTCTCCCGGTGGCTGCAGAGCAGCAGGGGACATGCGGAGGTGGACAGCAGGGTCTAGACCTACCTCGCAGCCTCTTCAGCCTCTGCTCCCGCCTCCTCCTCCGCACAACCAGCAGGAGCACGAACAGCAGCAAGACCCCCACCAGGATACAGGAGATGGTCACCAGCATCTTGAGCCCCTCGTTGGTCGTCAGCCCTTCTTCGCTTTGGACAACTGATTTAATGAGTGGAGGAATTGTACCTGAAAGCAGGGCCACGGTGTTAGATGGCTATTAATGAAGACGGCATGGTGGAGCTTTTAGGGATGATAGGTTATAAAAATCGTGGTGTGATCCTAGGGTGTCGGAGGTGATGAAAAATGAAAAGAACTCTTTTTCTAGGCCCTGGCTCACTTATTTTCGTATTTATTTCCCTCCCTCTGCCTGAATTTCCAACTTATTCTATAGCGCACATTTGAAAAGGACTTCCTTTTGCGACACACTACTGAGCGCAGGCACTTGAAAGCATGAGGCCCAGGCTCAGTGCTGACAAAAGCCACATGCATCTACCCAGAATTAAGTGTTCCCTTGACTGTCACCCACACTACAACTGATAGAGACTACTTGAAAAAACTGCACATCAAAGAATGAACAAAAGGTTGGGCAAATGGACAGAAGCACATGTGCAGGGAGAGGGTCCTAGATACATTCGCATAAAGCTCAAATCCCTTGTGATTAGGTTATTTGTGGGCTTTTGTCACAGGTGTAAGACCAAATCTACTTCAAGAGCTGCCATCTAAGAGTACGAGAGCTACAGACAACTTTTCAAAGGGGACCCATCCAGGTTTCTAAAGGAGCCTACTTTTGATCCGGCATTATTAAATAGTGCTACAAAATCCAGATTATTTCGAGTTACAAGGAAACACTGAAGGAAAATGAACTCTGAGCTATCTTAAGCTGCCTTCTATCTAGATGCTCAGTACAATGGATGCAGAGATCTAAACACAGGCATCCACCTTTTATGGGGTATGTATTTTGCTACCCTCCATTATGTAAGATGCTCCACCCCACTGCACTTTCCATATACAGCAAGGGCCAGAAAGTCAGCACTTCAGGAAAAGAGAATGCAAAAATAATATAATTTCTCTCCCAGCAAAATGGTCTTTATCCCACATTTAGTGAGCAGAGCAGGGATAATGGAATCCTCGTTCCTCTGAGATCTCCGCTAAAGCCAAGAAGACTGTTTTTCCAACTTCAAAGTGTTTTTGTGAAAACCCAAGTCTCCAAATGCTTAGAAATTCAGGGAAGAGGCACTTACAGGATGCCCATAAGGATGGGTCTGCAAAACCAAGACAACACAAGGACAAGCAGAAACATTTGGCTAAGGAAATGGCAGAAGAAAGAGTGAGATCAATAAATGGAGGACTCTGAAACCTGAGTGATATGAATGTAGGCTGTCCATCTTGGTTTTCTCAAGATAAAAAAGTTCTTCAGGCAGATGTGACAATAGAGATATTAAAGCTATCTATTCATAAGTTTGGTCCAAAGAAATCTGTAATCTCTTTCAAGGAAAATATAAATATGCAGTCTTATTTCTTACTGTCATAAAGTCATTTCATATTTCCAAAATGTAAAGGTAGCTTGCAGGATTTTTCAAAATTTGGGATCTTAAAGTGAGAAAATGATATGTTTTCTTAGAAGACAAACATTTAAAATCCGCAGAGCACTTTGTGAATTAGAATCACAGTTTCAAATTCTACATGAGTAGTTTTCTAATTAAATCATGAGCTGTGAGCATATCATCAGTGTGCACATTTAAGCTGGGTGCCCAGGCATCTGCACATATTATAGAGAATCTGGGGACCAGAAAGTGAATATTGTAAGACAATGATCTAAAGCAAAAAAGATACTTACTACTCAAATGTGTGCTGGTTAACAGAGGATTTTGATGAACCGTTAAATGCTAAGTAAAGTGTCTGGTAAGTGTCAAAGTTCTTTACTTTGTAAGATCAAATAATTCAGCCACATTATGGGGAGAGGCCAGCATGGAAGTTCTCCTCTCTCTGTGGGTGATGCTTTGTGATGGGGCCACCTTTGAATGAAGTCACTCGAGTGAGGGCTATGAAATTAGAGAGAGGCAGCCCATGAAAAGCATCAGCCCCTGAAGAGAAAAGTTGTTGTCTGGGAGGGCATAGGCTATTCTGGGGCCATAGGACAGAGCCGCTGCAGAGGCTAGGGACCCCGGCTGGTGTAACCAACACTAGAAGAGCTTTCTACAAGCTCAAGGTCTTCCTATAGCCCTGAGACCCAGGCCAGAAGTGCCAGGAAGACCCTGGGCTCTGGCGGAGGAGGGTGTTGTGGAAAAATGACCTTGGACAGGAGATTTGGGGTAGGTCTGCTCTGTGTGCGAAGCAGGAAGAGCCAGTTCTGCGCCATCCGGACATTATAGGAGAAATTGATCAGATGAAAATCCCAGGCAACTTCACCTCATTAGCTCCTTGTGGTCATTTCTGTGGGTCCTTAGTTTCACAGACACTCTTCTTAGGATGGCATAAACTGTGCTCCAAGGAGCTACTTGCTGGAGCTTTAATAAAGCGGCCTCCCGAATGCACGAAGTAGAGGAAGAATCACTCTTCCAGAGGGCAACCTTTCTCTTCAAGGGCTGATGCTTTTCATGGGTTGCCTCTGTCTAATTTCACAGCCCTTAGTTTTGAGTGACTTCATTGAAAGATGTCTCCTCACAAAGCATCACCCACAGGTAGAGGAGTACTTCCAACTTGGTCTTGGTTTGGCTAACTGTCAATAAAGGGTTTCGGTGTTTCTTGGTTAAGTCGTTCAACACTGTGGTCTAGCCTGACCAACAGAAGATGAACAGAAGGCTCTGAGGAGAGTTGCGCTGGAGTTCCAATTTATCCTGATGCATTGCTGCCATTTTTACCTTGCAATTAGAGCACCTAACTCAATCCTTGCTGTTCCCCTAGTGAGAAATCAGCATCAACGCGCTGCTACCGGGACCTTCTAAAGTTCTCCTACTAAGTTACAGTCAAGGACACACTCCCTTTCAGCTTCGCTGGGCTTAGCATTTGTTCAGTTAGCAATAAATGGCCCTTGATACCAGAAAAAATGAGTGAGATTTTCAACCATTTATTTTTGGTTAACTAATGTCAAGAGACACCTCACCTAGTTTTTGGAAAGTAAATGCAAGTGGCAAGTGTGTGTGAGTTTGTGTGTGTGCACGTGTTCACGGATTTCTATTATCCTATTTCCATCGGTGACCCTGCTCCTGCCCAGAGACTAACATAAGCTCCTTTACCATGGAAAATTGTTTTCGCACATGCAGTTTAAGGGCATAATGAGTGCAAAAAAGAAAGTTGTTATGTGGATTGGGATGAGGTGGGGAAAGGGGTGGGAGACAACAAAAGCAATGTTAGCTCATAGACGTCAACACAAGCACAGAACCACATGGTCAAGAGTCCTTCAGCCCTGAGAGAAATCACTCCTGCCCCATGACTCCCCACTGAGACTCCATCAGTGTCCATCAGTGTGGGCACACAGCTTACGACACTTCCTGATGATGGCAACGGCTTTGGCGACTGCTGTGTTTCAGGAATGCTGGGTTATCTTTGTCTTGGAAACTCTCCCTCACTAAAACTGGCTTCTCCCCGAGGACCCTGTGCTCTGACACCCTTCTTGTTCTATCTCTCCTATGCTCTCACACTTGCAGAATCCAAGCCTCATTTCATTTGAGTCTCTTATTTCTGGACACACAGTGATGGTCATCTGGATATAATGAACTAGGGAGCCCCAGACAGAGTTCACTGAATCCCCAAAGCCTAATGGGCTCCATGGGCACTGGTCACACTATGGCAAAGATGATGTTCGATGGGAAAGGGGCAGGGCCCACGTGCACATTCCCCAAGACACAAACAGGAGGGCCACGAAGCCAGCCAGCTTACTGCCGTCGTAGTTCAGCGTGGCGAAGTTGGCCTGCTTCTCTGCGCAGCCAGCGCTGTTGCACACCCGCATCTGCAGCTCATACCAGGTGGCTTCCTGCAGGTCATACAGGATGTAGGACTTGGAGAGAGAGGTCCTCTGAGCTGTGGTCCAAACCGTGGTCCCAAAGGGCCTGTACTCCAGTGTGAAGGAGGTGATGGGGCAGCCGCCGTCATTCCAGCCAATGAGGTTCAGCCTCACGCGCGTGGTGTTGATGCTGGCAAACAGCTCCTGCTCCTTTGAGAACTGGGGCTCTGCGGGAGAAGGCACATGGAGGTCAGCTCACAGGACACATGGGGAGGCCATCAGCGTCTTCACGCACTTCCCTGAGACTGCTTCCTCCAGCGAGGCCAGGAGCTCAGTTCAAGTCTGGCTCACAGGCACTGGCAACTTGTCCCATTAATAGAGATTTTATGGACCAACAGGCTTTCTCCAACTGTAATGACCTGGGTGTGTGAGGGAAAATTGCACAGGCGGAGGTTATTTGGGGGTATCTTAGAGTTCCCTAAAGAACAATGCGACGTTCACGTATGGGTTTCCTTCTGTGGTTTGCACTGCAGTGGGCTGGGCTGACCTTTTTCCATCCTCATGTGATGAACCTGACTCAAGAGAAGACAGAGTTGGATTTGGGAAGCACCAACAGATTTTCCTCCACAACTAAACACTTGGTCTTGGAGCCCAGGGACCTAATGGATATATTTCTGCATAAATCAATCCCAGATCATTTGACCTCTTACCACTTGTTACTCAAAACTGTGGCACCGGGCACAAATAATACCCTTGCCATCTCATTACTCGCTCTCCTGCCATCTGACCCCACCCCACCTGATAGGACTCCCATGGGAGGGAAGCCTGCAGAGACATCTCCTCACCTTCTCCCTTTGCTCACACAGAGCTGCATCACCCCTCCTTCCTTCTGGAGTTCCTGGGACAAAACCTCTTTCTCTGAATATCATTTCTTTGGGGTTCATCTCCTTGAAAGTCCACATTTTAGATTAAAAAAAAAAAGCAACTCATTTTGAAATGTTAACAATTTACCCATCATTTTCCCTCTGAAAAGCAGGGGCTATGTGGCAATGCGGAAATGATAGGAAGGTGGGGGTATGGGCTGGCTAAGGGAGAATGGGGCCTCAAAACGGCTGACAGGGCAAGTGTCACGCTTCATGGCTGTACAGCCTTGGCACCTCACGTTCACCACGCTCTTGATTTTCAAACGACATTCTTCTCTTTAACTGCAAATGAAACAATAAAAGAGAGGACCAGAACACTCTGGAAGGTCCAGCTGTCCCTCTCATTATGCTGTGGCACTGCTGAAGCCATCTGAGGAATGACAAAGTTCAAACACATAAACATAAAACATGATGGATCTTTTATGACTCCAATCTCCCCTTCTGGCTGGGAAAACGGAGGATATTTAGAAGCGACGAGAAGGCACACCTACCTTTTCCTAAGGTCTTTGCTTCTATGATTTCACTTATACGCCCTGGGCCCACTCCGTTTTGGGCTGTCAGTGTGAACTTATACCAAGTCCCACATTTGAGATTTTCCAAGCGGTAGGAACGTTCGCTGGGGCTGATTGGAAAACTCCCCCACTGCTCACTGTTGTCCTCAGAGTACTGCAGTATGTATCCTGCAGAGAATGAGAAAGATTCACATAGCACTGTTTGCTTTCTACGGGAAGTGGGTTGACGTTTGCATTTTGTGTGTGTAATAGAATGAACGTTCTCAGAACTGAAGAATCTTCAGAAGGAACATTTTCACTCTTTCTGACTCCAGGAAATTTAACCCAGCCTGGGAGAAGCGCCATGATGTATTGATTAGTGAGTCATTTGGGCCACACCAGACATTATCACTGCAAAGTATTGCTGGATAGTGTGGTCAAAATTAAACCACTTTTCTGCTCATTCTTTTCTAAAAGCCATATTGGGCAGCAGGGAATACTAAGTTGCTCAGTATCTGCCCCTCAGATCTTATGTGCCTGAATCCTTGAGTGCAGACGTAGGCTGAAGCTGAGTTATTTTTGCAAGACCTGAATCTCTGGGAAAGGGACATGTTATCAATGGGAGTAGAGATTTCCTCAACTGCCTCACTTCTCATGCACTCCTGGTCTCACAATCCATAGACACTAGGAGAAACAACTCCAAGTCTTGCAGCCATCCCAATATTCTGACAGTAACCTGGCTTCTCTTTAGTTTGAAAAATTCCTCCAACAATTCATTCCTCCACAGGACCACTGCCTCTACTTTTACAACTACTAACGATGACTGTCCACTCTTGAGCACTCACTCCATGCCAAGCCCTGTCCTAAGCCCTTTGCTTACAGGATTTCTGCAAGTCTATGGAACAGTGATGACTCTCCCACACTGAGATCCAGAGCAACTAAGTGGTGAGTCCCACGTGCAGAAAGGAGGACACAGACCCTTCAGTCAGCCTGAAGCCCATGCTCTTCACCCCCATGAATGCTGAAATATTCTTCCTGTTAGCTCCTTCATCCCTGTTATCTACAGCCGTGTTCCTTCTCCACCCTGGCTAGCTGGCCTGGAATATGGCGTCTTTGCAACAACGGGTTGGTACCTTCTATTCCTGTCCTGTGGAGCTCCATTTTAATTTAAAAAAAACCATTTTTTTCCCTGCACACTACAGTGTCTCCTAAACCCAAATGGGCAGGTTTGCTGATTTCCACACTCATCTCTGATGCCTCCTTCCGAGGTCACGGTCAGTGTCTTCCCTACTCCTTTCAGCCTTCCCTCCCCACTGGACTTCTGTAGCCGTAGGGTCCCTGCTCCTTCCTGAGCCTTTGTGTTCCTCATCTGACCTCCGCAAAGCTCCTTCAGTACCTGACAGGTGATATCTGTGCACCTGCTCCCAGCCACATCCCAGCCTGTATTCCAGCTGCCCTACACATTATAGGGATTCCGCTTTCCTCCCACTCTCCACCCTTGAAGTCACCTAAAAAAACTCCCCTAATCCTTGGTGATAGGCCTGTATAGTTCCCTGTCCCCTGCTATCATCCTCAGTGCCATCAGTGTCCATCAGTGTGGGCACACAACTTACGACACCTCCTGATGATGGCAACGGCTTTGGCCACTATGGTGTTTCAGGAATGTTGGGTTATCTTTGTCTTGGAAACTCTCCCTCACTAAAACTGGCTTCATCCTGAGGACCCTGTGCTCTGACACCCCTCTTATTCTACCTCTCCCATACTCTCACACTTGCAGAATCCAAGCCTCATTTCATTTGAGCCCATCCCCAGATGTCCCCCGTTTTTTTCCTATAAGAAGGTTCTCTAGTCAGCCTGGAACCTTTGGTAGGCCGTTTCAACAAGGAGCCTCGTTTCTCCCACTCTTTAGACTTCTGGTCATGCTTATGTTACTGGTAATCTGTGATCCACTTTTCTTCCCAGCTGTCCAGAATCATTTAAGAAAGTCATTAGGCCAAGTGTGGTGGCTCAGGACTGTAATCCCGGCACTTTGGGAGGCCAAGGCACGTGAATCACGAAGTCAGGAGATTGAGACCATCCTGGCTAACATGGTGAAACCCCGTCTCTACTAAAAATAAGAAAAATCAGCTGGATGTGGTGACGCATGCCTGTAGTCCCAGCTAGGTGGGAGGCTGAGGCAGGAGAATCACTTGAACCTAGGAGACAGAGGTTGCAGTGAGCCTAGATCACACCGCTGCACTCCAGCCTGGGCGACAGAGTGAGACTCCATCTCAAACAAAACAAAACAAAACAAAACAGAAGAGAAAGTCATTAAACTGTGATAATTGTGACTCCTACAATTTGTGCTGTGCATCTGCAGCTGGGTCCTTGTAGCTTCTTGGCAATGACTTTTTTCATCTATTAATGACTCCCTGTGCATTCCACAAGGCAGCTGTTACAAACCTATCCCATGATCCTCAAATCCACAGACATCCTCACCACTATTTAAAAAAAAATCACCTCACTTTTTCTTTCCTGAAAAAAAAAATGAAAAGAAAGAAAGATCTTCCCTTCACCCATTGGCATGCTGATAAAAGTCTAACAACTGGTCTTGGAGAGGAGAAAAAAGGCTCTTATTTGTAGCATTTCTGATTTCCATGGTGAGGGAATGTTCTTAGGATGGCTGTGGCTACTGAGTGCAAAGCTGGGAAGGTATAGGGCACTTCACTCTTGGAGCTGGAAGGAGCTGATCCAGCACACCACTGAAGTCACTCTGAATTGCTCCTGACTTCTGGTTTACTTCCCAGCCTTCCTTCTCTCTCAGAAGAAAGGGTGTTCTCTGCCTTAGGAAGTCTAAGCCCCTATTCTCTCTCCCCAGCCCTGGGACCTCTTTTATGGCTCAGGCCCTCTTTCCTGTGTATCTTCTGTCTCTAGCTTAACTCCACCTACACTAGAACGATCATGCTCACTCCTTCCATATAAACCTCATTTAGGCTGCGTGTGGCGGCTCACGCCTGTAAGCCCAGTACTTTGGGAGGCCGAGGTGGGCAGATCACCTGAGGTCAGGAGTTCGAGACCAGCCTGGCCAACGTGGCAAAACCCCATCTCTAGTAAAAATACAAAAAACTAGCTGGGCGCAGTGGTGCGTGTCTGTAATCCCAGCTACTTGGGAGGTTGAGGCAGAAGAATCCCTTGAACCGGAGAAGTGGAGGTTGCAGTGAGCCAAGATAGTGCCATTGCACTCCAGCCTGGGTGACAGAGTGAGACTCCATCTCAAAAAAACAAAACCTTGTTTATATACCTCAACTGTGAACTAATTGCAAAGGCTTTGTGCAAATAGATTGTTTTACATGTACACTTTAGGTCTTCTGTCTTTTATTACTTTCTAAGTCAGGACAGTACGTATGGTTACATAAATGAATGACATTGTGTTGACAAAATAAAAAAGAAACAGTATTTAGAATCTCAAAAAAGAGATGTCTAAATTTCTTTTTTCTTTCTTTCTTGCAACTGTTGATATTTCACTCTGTGAATAAGCATCCTTGGATGAATGATTTGAGTTTCAACAAATGTCCTAAAAATAGATGTATGGTTTCTGTCGTAGGTTATGGAGGGACTGTTTATAGTATTTTTGGGGGAGAATAAACTAACATCATTTGCTGAAGATGTGTCACTTATTGGCATGTGGATCACACAACTAATCAACTCTTGTGTACAATCTCTATCTTATTACCTCTGATGGAGCTGCCCCCGTTGTCTCCAGGGAGCCAAGAAAGGGTGATGGAGGAAGACGTGGTCTTGGAGACTGTAAGCCGAGGCTGATCTGGTGGAACTAGAGAGGAAACAGTTTTTAGAAAACAAGAATTAGTTTTTTTCACATCTTTAATTTTCCTGAACAGTCATTTACCAACTCATTTTTAACAGCCACTTATTAAATAAGTGTTTTAGATTGCCAAAATAAGCAATTCACTTCTGTCAAAATGTCTATTTAGTTGATATTCTGGGCTAAAGAGATAGAACAGAGTGAATCTATTATTTTTTTAAAAAATCAGCCACATTTCTTCTTGGATTCATATCTAACGCATCTCCTCACTAGTTCCTTGACTGTCTGAGTTATTCATCACTAATTGAAATCTTTAAACTTACTAAGTATACATGCCTCATTTTACTATGAATTTCTGCCATGAAATTTAAATGGAAAAGATAAATGGCATCCACTTAGCAGTTCTGTTCTTCTCAGGATGGGAAAGGGGAAGGAGGAAAAGTAGCTAGTGGGAAAAAGAACTGGAAAAATCTTCACTTTCTAAGCTATTCCTCCAAGATGCAACACACACACACACACACACACACACACACACACACACACACACGCACACACACACACACCCCTCTGAAAATCAAAAGCAGGCCTTTGAACTGCAGAACATGAACTGGTCTCTCTTACAAGGCTTGTAGAATACATACTGGTAAATAAGTCTGGACCGGTTCTGAGGACAGAAACACTAAATTCAGAATCAGGTTATCCAAATCATATAGAAAGCCTCATATAAAGCTTCATATAAAATTCCCTTCTCTTTTCCTCCGAGAGAAGCCTGATATATTGGCCTATCTCTTTAGAGTCATAATATAGTGCCTGTCTTCCAAAATGCCCTCGAATTATCCTGACTTCAATTAACTTGAAATTCAAGATCAATTTTGCAATATTTTTAGAAATATAGTCCTTTTCCTTTCCTTCCATCCCACTGAGAACAGTATTGATTTTACTTTTACTTGCTGTAATCTATTAATGCGACAACACCTAAATCCAAAGAGGCACACACTTTGATTTTTCTACTAATAAAATATTGCTGTGCATACAAATCTGAACTCAATCAGTTATTGATCGGGATTTACACAAAATTTTAATATGATAATCTTTTGAAGTTGTGCACATTTTGTGTATGATATCAAGAAAAATACTTAGTATTAAATACATAGCTAAATATTATAGAAATCTAGTTAGAGGTCCAGTCACTGTCATTTTATAAAATACACTGCATATAAAAATTGAGCTAATTAGCATACGAAAAAGACCACAATTCAGACTTGTTTTTTGTTTGTGTTTTCTGGGGATACACTTACACATATGTAAACAGTGTAATTAATGGAAATTAAGAAGGACTTTTTTAGACATGCACGCATAAAGAAAAAAGAGACTAGGCATTCTGTATGCAAAGATGTTTTGTATCTTGGTATTTCTGAGGCTGTGAATGCTTTTTATTTTCTTTGATTTGTTTAATTATATTTTGCAAAATGAACATGTGGTTGTTTTCTGTAATATGAAAACAGAGATTAGCTCTTTATAAGGGCTGATTTTAAAATGTGTTCAATGTTACCCTTTGCATACAAAGTGTACATGTAAAAGATATCATTAAAAAGAGTCCTCAGATGTTGTACCTTGTACTTGTAGGTTTAAAATAATTTCATCAGATCCCCAGTTGTTGTTGGCAATGCAGCTGTAATAGCCAGAGTCTTCTGCTTTCACCGTGCGAATAATGAAGCTTCCGTTGCTAAAGATGCTCCTCCGCCCATCAATCGTTACTAGACTGGGTGTCCCGTTACTGCCTCACAGGAAGAAAAATGCACAGATTAAAGAAATTACAATCCAAATTAGCTGAGGTTGGGGAAAAGCATAAAGACTCTCTGTGAAGCAAACAACACATTTGAAAGCTTCATATTTCTTGCATTATGAAAGAACTAAATATGATTACATAATGAAAACAATCAATAGCTGTGTAGCTGAAGGTTTCCTTTGTAAAAAATGTTATGTTGAAGACGAGATCTGCATCAAGGGCCCAGATTCTGGCTCAAGTCAATGGGCTCCTCATCCATGCCAGAGACAGATGGGTCCTTCTTTACTCCATTCTGTGGGCACTGGAGATCTCCTCATTTTGGCAATTCTGGGAATTTCTTCTGTAGGCAGAAGCGCCAGTTTGAACAAATCATATAGGTGAAACTAAACCTTGGGATCATTTTTAGATTCACTGCAAGTCACAATTATTCATGATTTTGGCATGAAAAATGACATGTGATATCTCAAGAGGGTGATGAGTTTACCCCAGTATAAAAAGAACTGCGTGGCCATCATAACCACTGCTCCGGTGGCAGATTGTACAGTCCTCTGGGGTCATTCGCACAATAGGCAGAATGCCAGCTTGACCTTGGGAGCTACATATTTCATTTGGATGAACCAACTTTAAATGCATGAGAAAAGTGGTCACTAAACCAAGCCATTATTATTTCTACAGTTTGGTCACTACACCAAGCCATTATTTCTATAGTTTATGCCTTCTAAGTGCTTTTGCTTGAAACTAGGCTTTCTCAGAAGAAAATAGAAATATCACATTTCTATGCTCATAAATGAATTTTCAACCCTTTACTTATGTCCTAATTTCTTCTCCTGAATAGAGATAAAGCACTTTAAAAAGTTATATGGACAGACCACATCTCACTCACTCTCTCCCTCTATCTTGGCTCCTATTATTTTAATAATTACTATTGAGTATGGAGAACCAGATTTTAAATGAGCAAAGTCCTAATGTACTCCATTTCTTAAAGTCCTTTCTCAGGGTATTTGAGTTATGGTTAGTTCGCTAACTTTAAAGAAGAAGAGATAGGTGTTAAGTCACACAATAACCTTGGGTACATTCATCTCAGTTACATGGACAATTTATCTGAGAGGGTACAGCAAACGTCCACAATAATTGAGTTGGTTCGACTATTTTCCTTGCAAGCATTCTTTCATGAATTAAAAGGCTCTGAATTAACAGAGGGTTGATACAATAAATCAGACCCTTTCAGTGCTAAAGCCGAGATTTCTTCCCTGCCCTCATCTCAGAAGAATTGGTAGGTTTCCTTGAGTTTTCACTAATATAAACAAACACAAAATTAGAAGACCACTAGACCCAACCTAAGAATGTCAGATGTAATCTCTTAAGAGTTTCACTGAAGGCATACATTGGGTTACTGGTTACCTGTCTTTCATCCATTTGACCGCAGGAGAAGGGTCCCCAACAGCCTTACAAGGCAAGACAATGTCTTTCATCCATGGAGTAGTCACTGTCCCACTGAAGGTCAGGATTCGCGCAGGAGCTGAGGAATCAAACGAAGTGGATGCTTGATTACTCCACAGACGCGTCTACACAGAGGCCAACGTGACCTACTCAATAAGGGCAATACCCAAAAATGGATGTGAAGCCAAGTCACATTACAACTGTCCATGCTACTCCCTGGTAGCTGGGTTATGAGGAATTGTCATTGTAAGAACACACAACTAGCAGAAAATTCCCATTGTAGCATTTTTTTCTTTTATTGACTAAACATGAGGAGTCCAAATTAAATATTTGGGGCTTCATAGGCCAAGCAGCTCCAAGCTGTGTTTTCTATGAGCCCAATTACTTCTCAAAGCACTTTATGAAGCAATTTATCTCAACACAAAAACTGTTCATTAAAATATACTTTAATATCAGAGGAAGTAGACAATACAAAACACAAAGGCCCCAAAGACAGGAAGGAGTAAAACTGGAACAAGTTCTACTTATCAATTTCCCGACTGTGTTATAGCAACTTGATCTCTAGGACACACATTAAGGAGAATGAACATTTCCAGAGCAGCCTGTCTCGAAGAACAACCGTTTGCTTGGGACAGTGATTCAGATGCCTAAACAGGAGCATCTGCCAGGGGCATCTGGTGCTGGCGCGGCCCCAAGGTAGCAGGAAGTCCCAGGAGACAAGGAAAAAAGCTCATGGTGAACTTGCCTTGAAGTCCAGTGTGGCCAGCAATGAGAGGTTCTAGTACTACCTCCATCAGTGAGTCACAAAAGCTGACAGGGACGCCACACGCAAGTCTTCTAGAGGAAAACAATCTGCTCAGTCTGTGTCATACATTGGGACATTACTTTCTGGGGCATAAACAGGAGCCAGGGGCTTCTCCTGTCCTTTGTTTTAGCCAGTATGTTTCAGACACTGTCATGGAGCTGGGGACATAGAGGAAACAGGTGCCCCTATGGGAGCTCACCCTCAATAGATGCACAGACCAAAAACCACAGGTGGCAGGCAGCCTTGATCTGATTCAGAGCCCATAAAAATGGGGCCAATGTGAGACCCCTGCACCATTTCTGGGTTGAGGGTTTGCATTGGCAAAGGAAGGTGAGAGGGCTCTCCCAGGGAAGCTCTAGAATCCCAGGAAGGGCAGAGTACCCGGAGCCAAGTCATTATGCAGCCATCCTAGTATAGAATACCCACATTAGCCACTAGGATCTACCAGATCAAATCAGACATTTATGCTTCCGGGCACTGTGGGCAAGAGTAGAGAGAAAAAGGAAATGCCAGAGGGCTTAGAAGCTAGACCTTGTTTTTTGTTGCAGCAAAACCCATGTTTCAAGCAGTTTCTGCAGACTGAGATGAAGTATTCTAAGGCAGGGCTCATTTCATCAGTCATTGACATTGCTGATTTTGCATCATGATAACAAAATGGTCCTGATTAGGCAGCATCAGATTTCCCGCACTGGTAGCTTTTGGCATTTTCTTTTTCACACTCTTCAGACAGTTCTTTAGAGAGTGGAGAATGTCCTCAACAGTAAAAGGGGGGTGGCTAGAGAAATTCAGCTAGAGTTATGGGCTTTCTGGCTTTTTAACAGTCAGCCACTTTAAGAAATATCTTTTACATCAAATTCCAGAAGCTACACAAGCATTGGGATGTTTGTGTGAGTGCACACAAAGTTGCCTGAATAAAGACTTCACTATATGTGATGCATTATGATGTTTTCTACCCTTTCTTAACCCTAGTTTAGTCTAGTCTAGTTGATTTGACTCTGTTCCATTCTATTCCATTGTTGTTCTTTAACATTCTGGGCATAACCCCTCAAATTAACTCCAGGACTTACAAATGCTTTTCCATTAGCAATTTTAAAACTACAAGCTAGAGCTACTTCATCTTCAAGCCCAACAACCTCCAATGCTATAGCCCAATGCCCATTTTAGACAGTTGAAATTTAAAGGGTCTCTAGCCAGAGATGTCATGACTGGGCAACTCAACACACTAGACCTGGGGCAGCCAAGAGAATCCCCTAGAATCTTTGTTTAAAATGCAGGTTCCCACCATGGCCTTGTGGATTCAGCAGCTCTTTCGTGTGCTTGGGACATCTGCCTTTTGACAAGTATCCCAGGTGATTCTGATGAGAAACTGAATCCCTTTGCAACCTGGTGTCCCCTCTGATTCGGGTCCTGTTTGTTCTTAGCCATGGGGCCAGATTCTCTGTGCCTCGTTCGTGTCCTATGAGGGGACACGAACTTCCTAGGAGGGGCTTCCCCCAGGACCAGTGCCATGGCCCCATTCTGCCACTCCCTCCATAAAAGCAGTGGTCCTCCTCTTCTTCAATCTATATCTGAATTTTGGACCCTGTTACCTGTCGCTAGACTGCTGCTGGTCTGCCTTGACTTCCAAACAAGTACAGAATAACCTGTCTCAGTCTCCTCTGCTGTGGACATCCCCACCCCTCTAGGATGGGCCTTTCAGCCTTAATGGTTTGCCAGTGTCTGGGCTTCTGGGTGGGGGCTGCCCAATTGATTATCTGCTCCATCCTGGGGCACTCCCTAGCTTATCCCCTTTCCAGAAAACTTACCTACAGGACCCTAACCCTGAGTCAACCTCCCTTAAGCATGAAAAGTTGAACCTTTCTGGAAAAAATCCATGCAATAGAGTACTTGGAGATTGACCACCATTTAGGATCACCAACCTCAACTGATCTGTCAGTACTTCCTGCCGGTCTCACTGTTTCTTTAGTAAATGTCCTCCCCGTTCCCTGCAACGATGGCTTCCTACTGTCCCTCCTCTTCTCACACTTCTGGGCTTCCCTCCACCATCCCCAAGTTGCCTAATGTTTCAGGGACACCATCCAGGAATCCTGCATTTCCAGTCACCAAATCTGTAAACCTACTGGCATTTCCTCCTCTAAACCTCAGAGCTGTGGTTATCGGCTCTTTCTTATGTATTGTTGACTTCTCCTTTCTCCCTCTCTACTGGGATCTTCCCATTACCATACAAATATGCTCTCATGGCAGGCCTCATGAAAAAACAATGAACCCAGAGCCTTTCCTCGAATGAGACCCTCCCACACCTCCAAGCTTCTTCTCTTGGTTGTCACTTCTTCTAAGTGATGTGTGTTGAAGGAATGTTCTGCCCAGTCAGCCTGTCCCTCACCTCCTACCCACTTTCTCACCTGACTCAGGCTCATTTCTGCATGCCCCTCCACACTCACTGACACCGCTCACAGAAAGGTCACCATGGTCCTCCACGTGGCCAAACTGAGGGGCATTTTTGCCTGGTTTCACCTGACTTTCCAGCAGCAGCAGCCTCAGCTGACCGCTCCCTCCTTTTGCAAGCATTTGTTTTGAATCTGCAGCCTAACACCCTGCTGTCTCCCCTGCCTCTCTGGCTTTTCCCCTTTTCCTTTAACTGCTCCCACTCCCTTTGAGAGGCCATCCTGTACCTTCATCTCTCTTCCATCTCTCAGCCAATCTCATTCTTATCCCAGGTGTAAGGGATACCCAGATGCTGACCCCCTGAATTTCTGCCTCCTTCCAGATGTCTCTCGAGAGCCAGGACACACCTCAATGCATAGACGCCTCTGAGTGAATGGCTCTTCGTCATGTTGGAACCCCTCCAAATGCCTGTGCCTCCTCTCACTGGCTTCAAAATCCACTTCTTCCATGGTCTTCTTCATCAATAAATCATGCCTCCACTTATGCTAACCCACATGAGAATTTGGGTTTTCATTCTTGCTATCTCCCTCTCCACCCTCTTCCATTTCTGCCACCAAGTCTCCTCTGCTCTGTGTCCACAACACAGCCCAGGCCCCTCGGCTTCTCCTCTCAATCCTCTTTGCTACTCTGCTACTCCAAGCCTCACTGGGTGACCCCTTGGCCTCCTTGCTGGGCATCTGCTTTTCTCACCCTTCCCCCTCTGCAGTCCATTCAGGACAGAGAGATCAGGGTGGTCTTAAAAAGCACATCCACTATTGACTGGGCGCAGTGGCTCACGTTTGTAATCCCAGTGCTTTGGGAGGCCAAGGCAGGCAGATCACGAGGTCAGGAGATCAGAACCATCCTGGCCAATGTGGTGAAACCCCATCTCTACTAAAAAGAAAAAAATGCAACAATTAGCTGGGTGTGATGGTACGTGCCTGTAGTCCCAGTTACTTGGGAGGCTGAGGCAGGAGAATCGCTTGAGCCTGGGAGGCAGAGGTTGCAGTGAGCCGAGATGGCACCACTTCACTCCAGCCTGGTGACAGAGCAAGACTCTGTCTAAAAAAACAAAACAAAACAAAAAAAGCACACCTGCCATTAACTATACGAAAGGCACCATTTAATTAGGATGTCTATAAAAAGGAAAACTAGGTGTGAGGTAAATGGCAACTCTGTATTCTATCATCACAATTTTTCTGTAAGTCTAAAACTGTTCTAAAAAATAAGGTTTATCACACACACAGAGACAGACAGACAGACACACACACACACACACACACACAAAGATCATGTGCCTCCTTTGCTTAAAACCCTACACTGTCTTCTTATCTCTCTTATGGGAAAATCTGAAATCCCTAACACAGTGTTGAAAACCTAGCATGATCAGGCCCCTGCCTTCCTTCCCAGCATCTCTGGGACCACTGTTCCTTCCCCGGCCCCAGCAGGGTCCAGTGTCCTGGACTTCCCCCTGCTAAATCTTTCTCTGAAGGAGCTTCTGACTGCTCACTTCTTCCCTCTTCACATAACTGCCTTTGCTTGTCCTCAGGGACCAAGTGTGTCTTCCATCTGACACTACGGGTGAGGTCCTCTCACGCCATTTCTTTATAGCACTGACTGCAGTTTGTCTTTATGCATATACTTTTGTGATGCTTTGTCTACTAACTGTATTAGTCTGTTCTCATGCTGCTAATAAAGGCATGCCTGAGACTGGGTAATTTATAAAGGAAAGAGGTTTAATGGACTCACAGTGCCACATGACTGGGGAGGCCTCACAATTATGGGAGAAGGCAAATGAGGAGCACAGGGCATATCTTAGGTGGCGGCAGGCAAGAGAGCATGTGCGGGGGATCTCCCCTTTACAAAACCATCAGATCTCATGAGACTTACTGTCATGAGAACAGCACAGGAAAGACCCGCTCCCATGACTCAATTACCTCCCATCGGATCCCTCCCATGACACGTGGAAATTATGGGAGCTACAATCCAAGATGAGATTTGGGTGGGGACACAGCCAAACCATATCACTGACTGGTTCCCCACCAGACTGTAAGATCAAGGGAGTCAGGGAGTGAACACATCTCTTAGATCATCTTAAGAGACTCCTCTGGGCTCTCCAAACCCTGCTTTCCTTTCCCTAGTGGGTCCATCCCTTTATTCTAGACAATAGGATATTAGTAAAAATAACATATATACTTCCATATCTGGCTCATGAAAACCTCTCATCAAACCCTCCATACTCCCTTCTTCCCCCATCAATGTAGCTTTAAATGAGGAGAAATCCAGGGTTGTAAATCATAAGGTGGAAGAGGCCTGGATCCCTGAAACACCATGTGGAACAGGCCACCCAAGAGAGCCCTGACCAAAAATATCTCTGTTGGACTATGTTATTATGTGAAGCTACTGAGATTTAGGGAACATTTGTTTCAGCAGTCAGCCTCCCTTGACCAAATCCTCTGTGTCCCCAGCACAGACCCTGACATGCAACAGGCACTCAAAATGACTTATTAAATGACTAGAGGACATTGAATTTCCCCAGGCAAGACGTGCTTCTATGGGAATTTTCAACTCTTCCCCCACTGAGTAAGTCATACCCCACTGCACTAGCCAGGCCTTTCTGACTGTGTCGAGAGATAGAACTTTGAAAGCACAAAGGAAAGGAAGAAATATTATTGCTAATTCTATGTGTTTTGTTGTAGTTTTTTTTTTTTTTTTGGTAAATCACACAGCTCAGTCCTTATGTCCAACATTTTCCTTGGTAATCATCATTTTCTCAATCTCAGGGAGTGGCTGAATATCATGACCAAAGAGGGTAACACAAAAAATAAGTCCCCCCAGTTTATTTCCCTTACCAACTTACTTATTTTCTATTTGTATTTGAGCTCAAAATGTGACACCCCTCTTTTTTCCCCTCACTGTTTTATTCTGCCTATTTCTTTTTTTTTATTTTTTATTTTTTATTTATTTTTTTAAATTTATTTATTATTAATACTTTAAGTTGTAGGGTACATGTGCATAACGTGCAGGTTTGTTACATATGTATACTTGTGCCATGTTGGTGTGCTGCACCCATCAACTCGTCATTTACATCAGGTATAACTCCCAATGCAATCCCTATCCCCTCCCCCCTCCCCATGATAGGCCCCTGTGTGTGATGTTCCCCTTCCTGAGTCCAAGTGATCTCATTGTTCAGTTCCCACCTGAGTGAGAACATGCAGTGTTTGGTTTTCTGTTCTTGTGATAGTTTGCTAAGAATGATGGTTTCCAGCTGCATCCATGTCCATACAAAGGACACAAACTCATCCTTTTTGATGGCTGCATAGTATTCCATGGTGTATATGTGCCACATTTTCTTAATCCAATCTGTCACTGATGGACATTTGGGTTGATTCCAAGTCTTTGCTATTGTGAATAGTGCTGCAATAAACATACGTGTGCATGTGTCTTTATAGCAGCATAATTTATAATCCTTTGGGTATATACCCAGTAATGGGATGGCTGGGTCATATGGTACATCTAGTTCTAGATCCTTGAGGAATCGCCATACTGTTTTCCATAATGGTTGAACTAGTTTACAATCCCACCAACAGTGTAAAAGTGTTCCTATTTCTCCACATCCTCTCCAGCACCTGTTGTTTCCTGACTTTTTAATGATCGCCATTCTAACTGGTGTGAGATGGTATCTCATTGTGGTTTTGATTTGCATTTCTCTGATGGCCAGTGATGATGAGCATTTTTTCATGTGTCTGTTGGCTGTATGAATGTCTTCTTTTGAGAAATGTCTGTTCATATCCTTTGCCCACTTTTTGATGGGGTTGTTTGTTTTTTTCTTGTCAATTTGTTTGAGTTCTTTGTAGGTTCTGGATATTAGCCCTTTGTCAGATGAGTAGATTGCAAAAATTTTCTCCCATTCTGTAGGTTGCCTGTTCACTCTGATGGTAGTTTCTTTTGCTGTGCAGAAGCTCTTTAGTTTAATGAGATCCCATTTGTCAATTTTGGCTTTTGCTGCCGTTGCTTTTGGTGTTTTAGACATGAAGTCTTTGCCCATGCCTATGTCCTGAATGGTACTACCTAGGTTTTCCTCTAGGATTTTTATGGTATTAGGTCTAACATTTAAGTCTCTAATCCATCTTGAATTAATTTTCGTATAAGGAGTAAGGAAAGGATCCAGTTTTAGCTTTCTACTTATGGCTAGCCAATTTTCCCAGCACCATTTATTAAATAGGGAATCCTTTCCCCATTTCTTGTTTCTCTCAGGTTTGTCAAAGATCAGATGGCTGTAGATGTGTGGTATTATTTCTGAGGACTCTGTTCTGTTCCATTGGTCTATATCTCTGTTTTGGTACCAGTACCATGCTGTTTTGGTTACTGTAGCCTTGTAGTATAGTTTGAAGTCAGGTAGCGTGATGCCTCCAGCTTTGTTCTTTTGACTTAGGATTGTCTTGGAGATGCGGGCTATTTTTTGGTTCCATATGAACTTTAAAGCAGTTTTTTCCAATTCTGTGAAGAAACTCATTGGTAGCTTGATGGGGATGGCATTGAATCTATAAATTACCTTGGGCAGTATGGCCATTTTCACGATATTGATTCTTCCTATCCATGAGCATGGTATGTTCTTCCATTTGTTTGTGTCCTCTTTTATTTCACTGAGCAGTGGTTTGTAGTTCTCCTTGAAGAGGTCCTTTACATCCCTTGTAAGTTGGATTCCTAGGTATTTTATTCTCTTTGAAGCAATTGTGAATGGAAGTTCATTCCTGATTTGGCTCTCTGTTTGTCTGTTACTGATGTATAAGAATGCTTGTGATTTTTGCACATTAATTTTGTATCCTGAGACTTTGCTGAAGTTGCTTATCAGCTTAAGGAGATTTTGGGCTGAGACAATGGGGTTTTCTAAATATACAATCATGTCATCTGCAAACAGGGACAGTTTGACTTCTTCTTTTCCTAACTGAATACCCTTGATTTCTTTCTCTTGCCTAATTGCCCTAGCCAGAACTTCCAGCACTATGTTGAATAGGAGTGGTGAGAGAGGGCATCCCTGTCTTGTGCCAGTTTTCAAAGGGAATTTTTCCAGTTTTTGCCCATTCAGTATGATATTGGCTGTGGGTTTGTCATAAATAGCTCTTATTATTTTGAGGTACGTTCCATCAATACCGAATTTATTGAGCGTTTTTAGCATGAAGGGCTGTTGAATTTTGTCAAAAGCTTTTTCTGCATCTATTGAGATAATCATGTGGTTCTTGTCTTTGGTTCTGTTTATATGCTGGATTATGTTTATTGATTTGCGAATGTTGAACCAGCCTTGCATCCCAGGGATGAAGCCCACTTGATCATGGTGGATAAGCTTTTTGATGTGTTGCTGAATCCGGTTTGCCAGTATTTTATTGAGGATTTTTGCATCGATGTTCATCAGGGATATTGGTCTAAAATTCTCTTTTTCTGTTGTGCCTCTGCCAGGCTTTGGTATCAGGATGATGTTGGCCTCATAAAATGAGTTAGGGAGGATTCCCTCTTTTTCTATTGATTGGAATAGTTTCAGAAGGAATGGTACCAACTCCTCCTTGTACCTCTGGTAGAATTCAGCTGTGAATCCATCTGGTCCTGGACTTTTTTTGGTTGGTAGGCTATTAATTATTGCCTCAATTTCAGAGCCTACTATTGGTCTATTCAGGGATTCAACTTCTTCCTGGTTTAGTCTTGGAAGAGTGTAAGTGTCCAGGAAATTATCCATTTCTTCTAGATTTTCCAGTTTATTTGCGTAGAGGTGTTTATAGTATTCTCTGATGGTAGTTTGTATTTCTGTGGGGTCGGTGGTGATATCCCCTTTATCATTTTTAATTGCGTCGATTTGATTCTTCTCTCTTTTCTTCTTTATTAGTCTTGCTAGTGGTCTGTCAATTTTGTTGATCTTTTCAAAAAACCAACTCCTGGATTCATTGATTTTTTGGAGAGTTTTTTGTGTCTCTATCTCCTTCAGTTCTGCTCTGATCTTAGTTATTTCTTGCCTTCTGCTAGCTTTCGAATGTGTTTGCTCTTGCTTCTCTAGTTCTTTTAATTGCGATGTTAGAGTGTCAATTTTAGATCTTTCCTGCTTTCTCTTGTGGGCATTTAGTGCTATAAATTTCCCTCTACACACTGCTTTAAATGTGTCCCAGAGATTCTGGTATGTTGTATCTTTGTTCTCATTGGTTTCAAAGAACATCTTTATTTCTGCCTTCATTTCATTATGTACCCAGTAGTCATTCAGGAGCAGGTTGTTCAGTTTCCATGTAGTTGAGCGGTTTTGATTGAGTTTCTTAGTCCTGAGTTCTAGTTTGATTGCACTGTGGTCTGAGAGACAGTTTGTTATAATTTCTGTTCTTGTACATTTGCTGAGGAGTGCTTTACTTCCAATTACGTGGTCGATTTTGGAGTAAGTACGATGTGGTGCTGAGAAGAATGTATATTCTGTTGATTTGGGGTGGAGAGTTCTATAGATGTCTATTAGGTCTGCTTGCTGCAGAGATGAGTTCAATTCCTGGATATCCTTGTTAACTTTCTGTCTCGTTGATCTGTCTAATGTTGACAGTGGAGTGTTGAAGTCTCCCATTATTATTGTATGGGAGTCTAAGTCTCTTTGTAAGTCTCTAAGGACTTGCTTTATGAATCTGGGTGCTCCTGTATTGGGTGCATATATATTTAGGATAGTTAGCTCTTCCTGTTGAATTGATCCCTTTACCATTATGTAATGGCCTTCTTTGTCTCTTTTGATCTTTGATGGTTTAAAGTCTGTTTTATCAGAGACTAGTATTGCAACCCCCGCTTTTTTTTGTTCTCCATTTGCTTGGTAAATCTTCCTCCATCCCTTTATTTTGAGCCTATGTATGTCTCTGCGTGTGAGATGGGTCTCCTGAATACAGCAGACTGATGGGTCTTGACTCTTTATCCAGTTTGCCAGTCTGTGTCTTTTAATTGGAGCATTTAGTCCATTTACATTTAAGGTTAAGATTGTTATGTGTGAACTTGAGCCTGCCATTATGATATTAACTGGTTATTTTGCTCGTTAGTTGATGCAGTTTCTTCCTTGCCTCGATGGTCTTTACATTTTGGCATGTTTTTGCAATGGCTGGTACCGGTTGTTCCTTTCCATGTTTAGTGCTTCCTTCAGGGTCTCTTATAAGGCAGGCCTAGCGGTGACAAAATCTCTAAGTATTTGCTTATCTGTAAAGGATTTTATTTCTCCTTCACTTATGAAACTTAGTTTGGCTGGATATGAAATTCTGGGTTGAAAATTCTTTTCTTTAAGAATGTTGAATATTGGCCCCCACTCTCTTCTGGCTTGGAGAGTTTCTGCCGAGAGATCTGCTGTTAGTCTGATGGGCTTCCCTTTGTGGGTAACCTGACCTTTCTCTCTGGCTGCCCTTAAGATTTTTTCCTTCATTTCAACTTTGGTGAATCTGGCAATTATGTGTCTTGGAGTTGCTCTTCTCGAGGAGTATCTTTGTGGCGTTCTCTGTATTTCCTGGATTTGAATGTTGGCCTGCCCTACTAGGTTGGGGAAGTTCTCCTGGATGATATCCTGTAGAGTGTTTTCCAACTTGGTTCCATTTTCCCCCTCACTTTCAGGCACCCCAATCAGACGTAGATTTGGTCTTTTTACATAATCCCATACTTCTTGCAGGCTTTCTTCATTTCTTTTTCTTCTTTTTTCTTTTGGTTTCTCTTCTCGCTTCATTTCATTCATTTGATCCTCAATCGCAGATACTCTTTCTTCCAGTTGATCGAGTCGGTTACTGAAGCTTGTGCATTTGTCACGTATTTCTCGTGTCATGGTTTTCATCTCTTTCATTTCATTTATGACCTTCTCTGCATTAATTACTCTAGCCATTAATTCTTCCACTTTTTTTTCAAGATTTTTAGTTTCTTTGCGCTGGGTACGTAATTCCTCCTTTAGCTCTGAGAAATTTGATGGACTGAAGCCTTCTTCTCTCATCTTGTCAAAGTCATTCTCTGTCCAGCTTTGATCTGTTGCTGGCGATGAGCTGCGCTCCTTTGCCGGGGGAGATGCGCTCTTATTTTTTGAATTTCCAGCTTTTCTGCCCTGCTTTTTCCCCATCTTTGTGGTTTTATCTGCCTCTGGTCTTGATGATGGTGATGTACTGATGGGGTTTTGGTGTAGGTGTCCTTCCTGTTTGATAGTTTTCCTTTTAACAGTCAGGACCCTCAGCTGTAGGTCTGTTGGAGATTGCTTGAGGTCCACTCCAGACCCTGTTTGCCTGGGTATCAGCAGCAGAGGCTGCAGAAGATAGAATATTTCTGAACAGCGAGTGTACCTGTCTGATTCTTGCTTTGGAAGCCTCCTCTCAGGGGTGTACTCCACCCTGTGAGGTGTGGGCTGTCAGACTGCCCCTAGTGGGGGATGTCTCCCAGTTAGGCTACTCAGGGGTCAGGGACCCACTTGAGCAGGGAGTCTGTCCCTTCTCAGATCTCAACCTCCGTGTTGGGGGATCCACTGCTCTCTTCAAAGCTGTCAGACAGAGTCCTTTGCGTCTGCAGAGGTTTCGGCTGTGTTTGTTATTGCCCTGTCCCCAGAAGTGGAGTCTACAGAGACAGGCAGGTTTCCTTGAGCTGCTGTGAGCTCCACCCAGTTCCAGCTTCCCAGCAGCTTTGTTTACCTACTTAAGCCTCAGCAATGGCGGGCGCCCCTCCCCCAGCCTCGCTGCTGCCTTGCCGGTAGATCACAGACTGCTGTGCTAGCAATGAGGGAGGCTCCGTGGGTGTGGGACCCTCCCGGCCAGGTGTGGGATATGATCTCCTGGTGTGCCTGTTTGCTTAAAGCGCAGTATTGGGGTGGGAGTTACCCGATTTTCCAGGTGTTGTGTGTCTCAGTTCCCCTGGCTAGGAAAAGGGATTCCCTTCCCCCTTGCGCTTCCCAGGTGAGGCAATGCCTCGCCCTGCTTCAGCTCTCGCTGGTCGGGCTGCAGCAGCTGACCAGCACCGATCGTCCGGCACTCCCCAGTGAGATGAACCCAGTATCTCAGTTGAAAATGCAGAAATCACCGGTCTTCTGTGTCGCTCGCGCTGGGAGTTGGAGACTGGAGCTGTTCCTATTCGGCCATCTTGCTCCGCCCCCCCAATTCTGCCTATTTCTTAACTATCTCATTGAAAAGCACATTATCAAGAGAATTCTTGGAGGTAAAATTGGAATCTTGGAATGTTTATTGTTCTCTTTCTGGCTCTCAGAGGACATATTAGTGGCAACATATAGTAATAAGTTGCCACTATTCTGTAGCCCCAAATCAGGGGCAACTCCTGCTGGCCCGGAATTGTGTTGTAAGGAAACTGACTTATCGTGAGTGCTAATTTAGGGGGTTCCTGGAAACACTGGATGGTAGTGACTACCAGAAGAGCAAGAATGCCCTGTGCCTGCACGTGCATTTTAAGGACCAGTCTAACAGAAAAATGTGAAGATATTATATTCACTTTCAGGAACTTTTTGTTCTTTGGTGACTCCTACTTCCTGCTGTTACTTCAAGTCTTTGCTTATAGCATTCTATCAACAGATAGTGAACGATTTTCAAATATTTTTTAGCTTGCAAATTCCACAGACTTTAAAATAGACATTTCTCATTAAGAAGTGTGATACCTGATTTTGGTGAAAGTAGAACATCCCTGGGAAAATGCCATGTAATGATTTTCAGCTACTCCAAGGGGTGAATGGGGTCTCCTTTCCTGATTTTCAGATACTTCCATCGTAAGGCCACTCATTCTTAGCTCTGTGTTTACCCCCATGGAATTCCTTTCCCACGGGACAGAAGCTCAGAGCTTGCTAGCCACAACCCTGTTTCTTGAGCTAAAATGTGATATTCTGGTTTATTTAATTTTTAGGGACGTGTAAGTTTTATTTCAGGTAAAATAGAGACTTAAAAACAGTCAAGTTACAACAGGAAATGAGGTCCTTACTGCCACTGCCTACCTTTCGCTAATGGCTCGACTGTGATGATTTCGCTGCTGTTGCCTCTTCCAGCTGAAGTCACAGCCACCACCCAGACGCTGTACTGACGATTCCTACTCAGGTTGGGAATTCTGTAGGAAAACGAGTCGGGAGAGGCCTCAAACTCGCTGATCACCTGTGAAAGGAGACATAAGTGTTCCCACATTCAAAGAAGCATGCGGCAAAAATGGATTTCCCGAGGGAATGGTCATGAACATATTAAATATCATAACAAACAAAACTCAAACTCACTCCCCTCTAAAAGGCTGGCTTTGCAATATAAAATATAACTGGTGAGTTTAACTGAGCCACCATCTACATTTTTCTCTGTAGCAGCTTTGATGGCCACCAATAAATAATTTATCCCTTTACATTACAGGCCACAGCACTTCTATATTTGGCTGAGATGGAGTAAGAAGAACCAGATTTACCCTCCTACCTGAGACAACTGAGGAACACACACCACATATAAAACAATGGTTCTAAAGGCATTGCACATCAGGTAATAAATGATAGTGATCGCTGAACAATGGGAAACAAATGAAGAAAACCCCACAATCGCAGAGTTTTTGCATTTTTTAGGGCAATGTGAATTTTATTTCTGATAAAATAGAGAGTTCTGCCTCCTCAACTCAGGAGCCTGGCAGCCTTTCCAAGCTGAGGAGGCAGAGCTGAGAGCCTGAAGGAAGCTAGAGTTCACAAGGAAGAGCACTGGAAAGAGAGCTACACACAAAGGACAAGCTCTGGAGATTGAAGAGGGTCTGACTTGGGTATTCAGCTGAGCAGATCCATGGATATGTGTGAGGAAACTACCTGAGGCCAGGGAAAGAACCACCTGAAAGAACTGGAGGTCACGGTGCCTGACACTCACACAGGGCTGGGAGTAGTGGCTGTTCCCACCAGTTGGGTTGGAAAACATCAAGATTCATCATGCTTTGGGTATAGTGCATAAGGGTCTTACCACAAAGGGGAAATAATTAGCCCCAGACTGAATACCACTCTAGTCTTTCCTAATTATTCTTAAAAGCAAGACTTAGAGAGAGCAAATTATTCCCAAGTAACTTAACTACACCCAAGAATAAAGGTCAAGAATATTTATAGAATTTATAGAAATTGAAACATCCAGTCCTCCAAAAGGTAAAGTTCACAAAGTTTAACACCTAATAAAATATTTTCACATACAAATAGCCCAAATATCTGTCAACTGATGACTGGATAAACAGAATATGTCATAGTGATACCATGGAGTCTATACTAGTCTGTTTTCACGCTGCTGATAAAGACATACCCGAGACTAGTTGATTTATAAAGAAAAAGAGGTTTAATGGACTCACAGTTCCACGTGGCTGGGGAGGCCTCACAATCACAGCAGAAGGTGAAAGGCATGTCTTACATGGCGACAGGCAAGAAAGAATAAGGCCAAGCAAAAGGGGTTCCCCCTTGTAAAACCATTGTATCTCCTGAGACTTATTCACTACCACGAGAATGGTATAGAGGAAACTGCCCTCATGATTCAGTTATCTCCCACTGGGTCTCTCCCACAACACATGGGAATTATGGGAGCTATAATTAAAGATGAGATTTGGGTAGGGACATGGAGCCAAGCCATATCAGAGTGTTATGAGATAATAGAAAAGAATGAAGTACTGATAAATGCTGTAACTTGGATAAATCTTGAAAACATTACACTAAGTGAAAGTAGCCAATTATAAGAAACCACACATTTATGATTCCCTTTATTTAAAATGTTCAGAATAGGCAGATTGATGGCAACATAAATTAGATTACTGGTTGTCAGGCGCAGGGTAGGGGAAGGGGAAAATTGGGAATGACTGCTAATGGGTGTGGATTTTCTTTTCAGGGTGATGAAAATGTTCTAAAATTAGATAGTGGTAAGGGTTGCATAACTCTGTGAATATACGAAGAGCCATTGAATTGTTGAATTTAAAAGTGATTGACATCTCAATAAAGCTGTCATAAAAATTTCCAGGAAAACATAATTCATAAAGAAGAAATCAATCAATCAATCAAAATTCACCATAATTGGCACAGACATTAGATTTATGCAAACAAGGGCAATAAAGTAGTTATAATTGTATTATAGCTGTATTATAACTGCATATGTTCAAAAATTTAAGTAGATATGATACAAAAAGACCTAAGTTAAACTTGAAATGAAACACAATGCATGAGATAAAAAATACATTGAACTTGATTAGCAGCAGAGTAGATATTGCAGAAAAAATGATTAGGGAACTTAAAGATGTGAAAGGAAAATAAATCTTGGGGCCCCCAAATCACTAAGCTAAAGGGAAAAGTCAAGCTGGGAACTGCTTAGGGCCAACTTGCCTCCCATTCTATTCAGTCATCCCTCTGCTCCCTGAGATAAATGCATATCTGATTGCCTCCTTTGGAAGGCTAATCAGAAACTCAAAAGAATGTAAGCATTTGTCTCTCATCTGCCTAGGACCTAGAAGCCCCCTCCCCACTTTAAGTTGTCCTGCCTTTGCTTCAAGTTGTCCTGCCTTTTCCAATGGAACCAATGTTAAAAAATTGATTGATGTCTCATGTCTTGCTAAAATGTGTAAAACCAAGCTGTGCCCGGACCACCTTGGGCACATATTGTCAGGACCTCCTAAGGCTGTGTGTCATGGGCACACATCCTTACTTTGGCAAAATAGACTTCCTAAATTGACTGAGACCTGTCTCAGATACTTGAGGTTCACAAAGACATATTAATAAATGACACATAGAAAACAGAATAAAAAAGTTAACAGGGCATTAGTGAGCTATGGAAAAATATCAGGATGCTTAACATACATGCAGTGAAATCACTAAATGAAGCGAGAGACGGGACCAAAAAAAGGTTGTAAAAAATTGTGGTTGAAAAATTTCCAAATTTGATGAAAACTGTAGCCCATAGAGCCAAGATACTCAGTGAATTCTAGCCACAAGAATATTAAAAAAAAAAAAAAAAAAAAAAACAAAAACTATACCCAGGAGCATCATAATCACACTACTCAAGAGTTTTAGTTTCAGTGCTAGAGAGAAAATCTTAAAAGTAGCCAGAGAAAGTACATGTTATATAAAGGGGAACAAAGATAAGCATGGCAGCCAATTTCATTTGAAAAACAATCGAGGTAAGAAGACAGTGGAATGATTTCTTTCAAGTACTAAAAGAAAAAAATCAACCTAGAATTCTATATTCAACAAATATATTTCAAAATGAAATTGAATAAAGACTTTTTTCAGATACATAAGAAGCTGAAAGAATTAATCACCAGTAGACCTACATTACAAGAAATGTTAAAGAAAGTCCTTCTAGCGGAAGGAAAATAATACCAGATAGAGACATAAATATACACAAATAAGTAGAAAAAAGAGGTAATTATATAGATAAATATATATGATCTTTCTTATTTAAATATTATTAAAATATGGTTGATAGTTAAAAACAATACCAGTGTAATGTGGATATATAATATAAATAAAAGTAAAATGTTTAACAATAGCACAAAGGTTGGGAGGACAAAATGGAAGTATATGATTATAAGTTTCTTATACTATATGCAAAGTGTGTAATACCACTTGAAAGTACACTACAATGTTAAAAGCATATGCTGTTAATCCTAAGGAAACTACTGAAATTACAAAATATAGCATAAAATAAAGCTAATGAACTAATAAGATAAATAAAATGGAATTACAAAAAGAAATCCAAAGGAGTCAGAAAAAGAGTGACAAGGGCAACAAGTAGCACAACAGCAGCAGAACTCAAATAGTACTACCACGGATTTAAACATAAACATATTAATAATAGTTTTAAGTGCAAATGATCTAAATATATTAAAGGCAAAGATTGTCAGACCTGATAGAAAAGCAATATCCAACTATATGCTGCTTACAAGAAACGTGCTTGAAATATAAAACACAAATAGGTTAAAAATAAAGGAACGGAAGTGATATCCTATGATAACACTAACCGAAAGAAATATGGAGTGGCTATAGTAATAAGAGAAAAAATAGATTTAAGAGCAAAGGATATTACCAGTAAGAAAGAGAGAAATTTCATAATGAGAACAGGGGTCAGTTCATCAAGAGAACATAACAATTCTAAACATTTATTCACCTAATATTCACCAATTATTCAAAGATATGAAGCTCGGTTATTAGATGAAAAAATGTTTAGGATTTATTATTACATGAAACAAAACTAATGGAACTTCAAGGAGACATAGACCTAGATAGGTCAGAATTGTTCCTTAAAAAGCCATATGGAGTAGGTAGAGCTGAATCCATTTTATAGATCAGGAAACTGAGGTTCAGAGAAAGCAAGTGACTCACTGATGTCACAAGGCCAGACAAGTGCAAAACAATGGTTCCAGCTCAGAGCCTCTGGTCCCAAGTCTGGTGCTGTTTCCTCACACTTTATGCTGTCAATTGTAAGTGACCAAAACAAGAAGGGCTTACTTTTACCCTTGCTAGCTTTTCAATAAACCTTACATGCTTCCGCAGGCTGCATAAGTTACAATACCAGCTATGCAGTTAAACAGGGGATTTAAATCTTCACTATATCTCTTAATTGTCATACAATCTCATGCTTCCTCTACAAAACATAATGTCAGATAATTACTTATTGTCAAAATTTTAATTTGCGGGTACACAGTGTCAGATGATTTGGAGAGACTCTTGCATGGATTCCTTAGACACATGCCTATAATCTAGCATGCATGTGCATGTGTATGCACTCATTTACACCTCACCTCCACCCTCCTCCCACTACAACACTCCAGTCATGTCTTAGAGTATTATGGGAAAATTAGTCCCTCTAGGAGTTCAGAGGGAATTTGGCCTGTTTCCTGATAAACCACAGAGGCAATCCTGAGACTGTATGCACTTGCACTGTATGATTCTCCAAGGCTATGTCATTGCCAAATTAATTTTACAAAGCTTAATGATGTGCAAATTATAACCATTGCTCTATTGAACATTAAGCATCAGGAAAGCATTAAGATATATTTATAAAATAAAGATCTTTTTCTATATAGACAACATAGCTTTTAGTTGAAACTCCATACTTTATCCTGTTGACAAAGTAAAATTTGTTCTTGATTACCTCCAAAACACACATTTTAATGTTTGCCTGTAACATAATGCGTGGCTAAAATCAACAATAAAATATGGTTTCTTATGCAACAAGATTTGTTTCATCATTTATATAGAAGACTAATCAAGAATTGAAGTAAAAAAGGTATATTAATAGAAACTTCCTTCATTTCTCTGTAGGTTAGGGTGAAAAAGAATAAAGTCAAGCTGTTAGTGGCTCCTATTGGTTATCTGGGCAAGTTAGTTGCACTGATGTCACCACCCTTTGATGCCACCGTGTATTCCTCTGAGGACTGCCATAATTAGGCACCATTTTCCTGGTCTTAGTAGCAGGGCAAGCAGAAAATTGATAACTGAACAATTTAAGCCATCAGAGTTGATTTATTTTTCTTTGGAATATATGTAACTGGATATTAAAGTTGACTCTTCCTGTTCTCTGGAAGTTTTAGCAATGATCTTAAAGTGTGAGAATGTTCCTAAAGATGCCAGTACCTTCTTTCCTAACAAGAGCTGTGAGGCCACCTGGGCAGGACTTGCTGGTTCTGATGTTTTGCCAATCACCCATTTCCAGGCTCCAAAAGAGGCTGGGGCAGGAACAAGGATTTTCTGTTGAGAGAGGTCTGTGAGCATTCCCTCTTATGAGTGGAAGAGGGCTTCGCGCTCTAGGGAATCTCTCGGAGAACCTGGAGTCTGAAGGACACAGAGCTTGGTAAGTGAGTCACCCCTGAGAAGGCTAATGGCAAGCCACAGTGGCAGAGGTTAGTCCTGCTCACAACAGGAGAGGAGGCTGGGCCAGACTGGCCACGCCTCCCAGAGTGAACTGGGGTAAAGATGCCTACTGGTGGACCCTAGAGGACAGAGCAAGCCTGGATGTCTTGAAAGAGAGATGCCTCTCTCAAGACATGAGATGCCTCCAACAGAGGGATGCAGTGTAAATTATATAGTATTTATTGCAAACAGAATCCTTAGCTATGGATGGTGCGTAACTTAACCATTGTTAACCATTTTAAGAGGAGGTAGGAGAAAAAAGAAAAAAAGAGCAAAATGGGAAGAAAATAACCAGAAGTTCTCTCAGTGTAGTGGAGCCAATCTAGTTGATTAAATCCTTTTTCTTAATACTCAGCCAAAAATGCTTGTTCTGAGAAGAAGGGATGATAAATATCATGTCCTTATTTTATATTTTTTAAAACAAATATATGAAGTTTCTATTTATTTTTTATGCATTTCCCTCCATATTTCCCTCCATATTTTAGTAAGTTAGGATAGCATGGACTATATTTACATTTCATTAATTTTCTTTTTATTGGATACCAGATTTTCCAACACAACAATCCAATAGTGTGTAAACTGACTTGCTACTTTCTACATGCGTATTTTATTATGTAGCACTCTCTTCCAAATACAGAGAATGTTCAATGAGAAGGGATCACTTTGATTTCCAGATTTCTCCTGATATATCAGCTGGGTTACTATTTCAGAGACTCTGAATCTTTTTTTTTTTTTAAAGGAACAACGCAAAGCTTCGCCATCAAGGACGACAGATAAACACTATGGTATAAAGAAGGGCAAACTCACAATGGAGTTTCTTAGGGATTAATGAACCAAATGTGGCAAAAGGAGAAATCTGTGGGGAAGCAACAAAGACACTTTTCTTAATATTTAATTATTTCCTTTTCTTCAGGTAGACTTTGAACTCTCCAATCTCATCTTCTTTAGAGTTAAGACAGACATGCCAGTCATCCTAGATTTTATTATGCCTAAAGTATGAATTAATTTTGAGTGGACTACAATAATTGTGCTAATCATTTGTTTGAAGAGAAGATATCAGAGTTCCTTTGTGGCCTGTGGAAATACAGAAACAGCCAACATTACGCAGGTGCAGCCAGGCATGGACTTGAGGGATCCCATCCCCCATGGCCCTGAACCAGAATGCCAGGGATTCTGTTCCACGGCTTATTTTTAATCCTGCTCTGTCCATGCCCAGCTTGAGGAAGTGGATGGGACATTTGTGGACTGGGCTTGCCAATTATTCTGCATCTGTCATAAATTCCTGTTGGCCAGCTGAGAAAAAAGCCTGTTATTCCTCATCTAAAATGTGTTTAAACACGTAGGCTCTATCCAAGTTGAGAAGCAACCTAACATTTATTATTAATTAATCATGTCTCAATTGAAATGGCCCTAAGTGGCTGCCAAGTTACTGATTTCTTGGTCCACCAGATAACGTGGTGGCATGAGAACACGGCTGTCTCTGGCTCAGCGGTCCCCGGCATCTTTGGCATCAGGGACAGGTTTCAAGGAAGACAGTTTTTTTCACAGATGGATGGACATGGTAGGATGGGATGGTCTCAGGATGAAATTGTTCCACCTCAGATCATCAGGCATTCGTTGGATTCCCATAAGAAGCATGCAGTATAGGTCCTAGTACTAGTCTGTGGCCCGGGGGTTGGGGAATCCTGCTCTATTGATGTCTTGTAACAGGGGCAATCCACAGTGTTCCCAAGGAAAGGTTTGGGTATTTGGTCTGAGGACACACACATAAAATGTAAAATATGCATGTTGCTTATGTAATGAACCATCTCAAATACTGTTCTTACAGTGGGCTGGTCATGGTATTTACCGTGGGAGGTGGTGGGGGGTCCAGGCAGACACCACTGCATTGAAAGTATGGAGGTCTGTGGATGAGGGATGACGGCAAGAGTTAGAGGACCCCATACGCCAGACATAGAAATTTGCTGGACTATAGTTCTCTCCTTTGGGCTGTGGGAAGGAAATCTAGGCAAAAGTTCTTAGCTTCATACCTCGTAATAGGAAGGGCTTGTAAATAATGACTGGGCTTTAATTCATGGTCATGCACTCAGTTCAGTTGCAGTGTGTAGACTATAAGGTAAGTTCCCGCCCCCAAGGAGTAAGAAATGATCACAACAAACAGAAGATTAAAATGAGGTACTGTAGAAGTCTGACCAGTTCCTAGTAAAATTTAGATATACACTCATTTGAATCTTTTTCTAAAACCAACCCTGTCATAGTTGAAGACATGGATGAATATTTAAAAGATGCGTGAAAAATGAATGGAAACTTCATATATTTGTTTTAAAAAATATTTATAGCAAGGTTTTACAAGACTTCTGACATGTTTGCCTCCCCAAAGCCGTATCCAGAGGGGAAAATGCAGTTAATGGGATAACTCTTGTGACACCCAAGCCAGATTGTTCACATTTCAAGCGTTTTGTCTTTGTGTGTTTTTGCTTTAGGTCTGCTGGGTAGAGTCGCGGGTTCCTAAAGAACTAAACGTGCACAGTTTACCCTTCCAGTCAAAAGAGTGTATGGGTTGTGAGAAGGTTAGTTTCCTCTGAGAGCTTCAGGGTCAACCCACGGAAAGACTGGGAACAGTGTTTTCTAGACCTACCTTCATTCCACAATTATTTTTGCCTTGTGGTGTTGATGTGATATTTTTCTTTTTATGTGTAAGATGCTTTTCACCAGTATATAAGATACAATTAGCCACAGTGAGGCGCTTTAAACACTCTTTGGTCATGTCTATAAAACTAGATGTTTGCCCAGGAATTGCCAAATTCATTTCCAAACCCCTCACATTATTTAGCTCATAGCTGCACCTGTCAGACCTTGCAGAGCCTTCTCTAGTCCTCTCAATCAGCGGCTAAGTCTGCCCTTTGTCTTTCATAGTGTTTGCCTTTATTCCACTGTGGGTTATGGTCTTGCATGTGCTTATTGCATCTACCTGGGGGTCAGGCTCCCTGACCCACCTTTCTACTCCCTCTACTGACCCATCCCCCTACTCACTCTGCAGGGAGCCTGGTTCAGAGCATTGCTTAGAGTTGGGACTCAATGACCAGTAACCGGAATAGACTGAAGAAATTCTTGTTGTATTAGGTGAATTTAGTAATGACCTAGAAATGATTTGAGTACAATAGAAAATAATGAGTATAAAATGACTACAGAGCCATAGGCTGTTCATGTCAAATTATTCAGCCTGTCTGATATAAAAGGAATTCTACTTTTAAAAATTTCAATTAGCTTTTTAATGAAAAACTAATTCTATCAAGGAAATGCGATGTTTTAAAAAGCTCTGATAGCTAATTATTAACATGCAATTAAAAAAACTTGAAGGTTGTGATTTCACAGATAGAATGTTCACAGCAGTGAAATAAAAACTCCCCCAAGGCAATAAACAAAGTTGATAGCTCTTTTACTTATAGGGTAAGGCACTTTCAGAATGCTTAACATCTTTCTGTTTAGTGGCAGAGAAATGGCCTGGATTCCATTAAGAATAAGCAGTTCACTGTATTAATTTAAGATTTTTAAAAATCTTATGTATAATATATTTTGATCTAATTTCCATTTTATTTCACAGTTCCCATCTATAAAAGAGGATGTCATGGCAGAAAGATCTTCCTAAAGGCACAGGTTGAGGGGCCAACACGGGTAGAAATGGGATAACAGCCAGGCAATTCTGGTAGTTTCCTCTGCCTTTTATTGAGATTACTATAGATACCATTATATATATGACTATATATATATTTTTATATATAATATATATATTTTATATATGTGACTATATATAAATATATACGACTATATATAAAATATATATTTATATATAATATATATTTTATATATAATACACATATAATATATAATATATTATATTATATAAAATATAATTTTTATATATTTATAATTATAATATATATTTATATTTATAAATATATTTATATATTATATATTATATGTATATTATATATAAAATATATATAATATATAAATATATATTATATATAGTCATATATATTTATATATAAATATATAGTCACTATATATTTATATATGTGACTATATATATATATAACTACATAGACTATTGGCTACTTTTAAAAAGCCTTTCAAATATAAAATATTTTATTTTTTGACCTAAATATAAAAGTTATTGCTATAATGTTTTGCAACTATATTAAAGTTGTTATCCAGAGAAAGCATGAGAAAAACTAGTTTCTTGATGTAATTGTTTAGAATTAGAAGCATCACCCAATTAGCCCAACTGGCATTACAGATACTTATGTTAACAGGCTCTTTCCAACCAATACACTCTTCCTTTGCTACAATTTTGCCTCATACCTTTTTCGTTGTCATACCACCTGCCACGAAAATTATCTGTCTGTCAAAGGTGCATTATTAATTTAACTTGATTGCTGTTACCTATTCAACAATTCTGTACAAAAATACTAGTTTATCATATGGTTTCTCACATACAAGAAAGAAGTTAATGAGAAACACAATTCTTAGTAATAAAAATAATACATGCAGAATTTACAATATTGAAAAAATAGCTGTTTCCACTAGTGTTAATTGAAAAATGATTTAAGACCAATTTATTTCCTTAAATCATACAATATGTCTGTGTCGGGCCAAGTCAAAAAGGTGAGATGTTTTCAGAGCTGGAATCTTCTAAAAGCTCCAAAAGCTGATTGATAAAAAGGGCATTTTAGCAAAACTTTGGAGACAGTAAAAAGATCAGAGGTTAAGAGGGTGAGGGGATGAATACGTGGGGCACAGAGGGCCTTTAGGGAAGTGAAACTTCTGCATGATGCTATAATGGTGGATCCATGTAATCGAACATTTGTCCAAACCTATAGTACGTACAACCCCAAGAGTAAGTCTTATGTAAACTATGAACACTGGCTAATAATGATGTGTCAATGCAGATTCCACCATCGTTACAAACGTACCACTTTGTTGGGGGATGTTGATAGCGGAGAAGGCTGTGCAGTAGGGGCAGGGGTATTTGGAAAATCTCTGTACCTTCTTCTCAATTTTTCTGTGAACCTAAAACTACTTAAACAAAGTCAAGTTTTTTAAAGAGCATTTTAGCCTATGGATAATCAGAAAGCTCTATGCAGCAATAGGGAAGTGCATTCAGGGTGACACATACTAGGCTACCTAGTCTGAATGAATGCTACCTCAAAGTCAAAATGCTTAGTGACAGGCTATCTGACAAATCGGGCAGGCAGTCTTCTGAGACTGACCTTCAAAAGAGATTTCCAGGGCCTCTTTCTGTGTGAAAATGTTAGTGGAATATATGCTTATGTTTTCCTTTGCTCTATAAATTACACGATTGGGCTCAGAATTTTAAAGGCCAAGATTTCTACCTTGAGTATAGGCCATCTGCATTTTACCAGTTATAGCAATTGAATGGCTTTACATAATGCCTAGCAGACCAATGACCACTGAGAACAATATGAGGAGAAAACTGAAATACAGCTTCAACAGAAAGATTGAGTAGTTATTGGCTGGGTCACTGTGTGATATGGGTTGGCTGTGTCCCCACCCAAATCTCATCTTGAATTGTAGTTCCCATAATCCTCATGTGCTGTGGGAGGGACCCAGTGAGAGGTAACTGAATCATAGGGGTAGTTACCCTCATGCTATTCTTGTGATAGTGAATGAGTTCTCATGAGACCTGGCTTTATAAGGGGCATTTCCCCCTTTCATTCTGCACTTCCTCTTGCTGCTGCCATGTGAAGAAGGACATGTTTGCTTCCCCTTCCACCATGATTGTAAGTTTCTTGAGGCCTCCCCAGCCATGCTGAACTGTGAGTCAATTAAACCTCTTTCCTTTGTAAGTCACTCAATCCTGAGTATGTCTTTATTAGCAGTATGAGAACAGACTAATACGCTGTGAATAGGATAACAGGGAAAAAAGACCACTATTAAAGGATAAACTTATAAAAAACAACATAGACTTCCCTTCCACTTTCTTAAAGAATAGACGTCAAACAAGTAGGCAAAAATTGCTGCACTAAACACTAAGAGAAGATTTAGAAACATATTCCATATCTATTGAGATAATCACGTAGTTTTTGTCTTTCCTTCTGTTTATGTGATGAATCATATTGATTGCATATGTTGAACCAACCTTGCATCTTGGGAATAAAGCCTACTTGATCAAGGTGGATAAGTGTATTAGCCCATTTTCATACTGCTATGAAGAAATATCAGAGACTGTGTAATTTATTAAGAAAAAGAAGTTTAATAGACTCACAGTTCCCCATGGCTGGGGAGGCTTTACAATCATGGCAGAAGGCAAAGGAGGAGTAAAGGCATGTCTTACATGGTGGCAGACAAGAGAGCATGTGCAGGGGAACTGCTCTTTATAAAACCATCAGAACTCATGAGACTTATTCACTATCATGAGAACAGCACAGGAAAATCCACCCCCATGATTCAATTACCTTCCACTGGTCTTTCCCATGACACATGGAGAAAATGTGAGCTACAATTCAAGAAGAGATTTGAGTGGGGACACAACCAAACCATATCAATAAGCTTTCTGACGTACTGCTGGATTCAGTTTTTCAGTATTTTGTTGAGGATTTTTGCACTGATGTTCATCAAGGATATTCACCTGAAGTTTTTTTTTTTGTCATCTCTGCCAGATTTGGGTATCAGGATGATGCTGGCCTCATAAAATGAGTTAGGGAGGAGTCCCCCCATCCTCATTTTTTTTTTGAATAGTTTCAATAGGAATGGTATGAGCTCTTCTTTGTACATCTGGTAGAATTCAGCCATGAATCCATCTAGTCCTGGACTTTTATTGTTTGGTAGGGTACTTATTGCTGCCTCAATTTCAGAATTCATTATTGGTCTGTTCAGGGATTCAATTTCTTCCTATTTCAGTCTTGGGAAAGTGTATGTGTCCAGGAATTTATCCATTTCTTCTAGATTTTCTAGTTTATGTGCATAGAGGTGTTCATAATATTCTCTGATGGTTGTTTGTATTTCTGTGAGGCCAGTGGTAATATCCCCCCTATTTATTCTGATTGTACTTGTTTGAATCTTCTCACTTTTCTTCCTTATTAGCCTAGCTATTTTATTAGCCTATCTATTTTATTAATTTTTTTTTCAAAAAACAAGTTCCTGGATTTGTTGATCCTTTAAATGGTTTTTCATGTCTCTATCTCTTTCAGTTCAGCTCTGATTTTAGTTATTTCTTATCTTTTGCTAGCTTTGGGATTTGTTTGTTCTTGGTTCTCTAGTTCTTTTAGTTGTGATGTTAGGTTGTTAACTTGAGACCTTTCTAACTTTTTGACATGGGCATTTAGTGCTATACATTTCTCTCTTAACACCACTTTAGCAGTGTCTCAGAGATTCTGGTATATTGTATCCTTGTTCTTATTAGTTTCAAAGAACTTCTTGATTTCTGTCTTAATGTCATTATTAATCCCCAAAGTCATTCAGGAGCAGGTCATTCAATCTCCATGTAATTTGTAGAGTTTTAAGTGAATTTCTTAATCTTGATTTTGAATTTGTGCTGTGGTCTGAGAGATTGTTCTGACTTCAGTTCTTTGGCATTTGCTGAAGAGTGTTTTACTTCTGATTAATAGGGTAAATTTTACAGTAAGTGCCATGTAGCAATGAGAAGAATGCATATTCTGTTGTTTAGGGGTGGAGAGTTCTGTAGATATCTTTCGGATCCATTTGAGTTCTGTAGATATTTATCAGATCCATCTAATTCAGGACCTGAGCTCAAGTCCTGAATATCTTCATTAATTTCTTGTCTCAATGATCTGTCTAATATTGTCAGTGGGGTGTTAAAGTCTCCCACTGTTACTGGGTGGGAGTCTAAGCCTCTTTGATGGTCTCTAAGAACTTGCTTTATGAATCTGAGTGCTCCTGTGTTGGGTGAATATATATTTAGGACAGCTAAATCTTCTTGAATTGCACCCTTTACCATTACATAAAATATAGGATTATGTACATTTAGGACAGTTAGATCTTTGTCTTTTTTGTTCTTTGTTGGTTGAAAGTCTGTTTTGTCAGAAACTAGGATTGCAACCCCTGCTTTTTTCTGTTTTTGATTTACTTACAGGATTTTCCTCCATCCCCTTATTTTGAACCAATGTGTTTATCTCAATTAGATGCAGAAAAGGCTCTTGATAAAATCCAACATCCATTCGTGTTAAAAACTCTGAATAAACTAGTTATTGAAGGAACATACCTCGAAATAATATGACCCATATATGACAAACCCACAGCCAACATCATACCCAATGAGCAAAAGCTGGAAGTATTTCCCTTGAAAACTGGCACAAGACAAGGATGCCCTCTCTCACCACTCCTACTCAACACAGTATTGGAAGTTCTGGCCAGGGCAATCAGGCAAGAGAAGAAATAAAAGGCATTCAAACAGGAAGAGAGGAAGTCAAACTATCCCTATTTGTAGATGGCATGATTCTATATCTAGAAAACCCCATCATCTCGGTCCAAAAGCTTCTTAAGCTGATAAACAACTTCAGTAAAGTCTCAGGATAGTGCAGAAATCACTAGCATTCCTGTCCTCCAACAACAGTCAAGCTGAGAGCCAAATCAGGAATAAACTCCCATTCACAATTACCACAAAAAGAATGAAATACCTGGGAATGTAGCTAACTAGGACGGTGAGAGATCTCTACAAGGAGAACTACAAACTACTGCTCAAATAAATCAGAGATGACACAAACAAATGGAAAAACATTTCATGCTCATGAATAGGAAAAATCAATATCTTAAAATGGCTATACTACCTAAAGCAATTTATAGATTCAATGCTATTCTCATTAAACTACCATTAACATTCTTCACAAAACTATTTTAAAATTCAATTGAAACCAAAAAGAGCCCAAATATCCAAGGCAATCCTAAGCAAACAGAACAAAGCTAGAGGCACCATGCTACTGGACTTCAAACTATACTACAGGGCTACAGTAACCAAAATGGCATAGTTCTGGTACAAGAACAGACACATAGACCAATGGAACAGAATAAAGAACCCAGAAATAAGACTGCACATCTACAACTATCTAATCTTTCACAAACCTGACAAAAACAAGCAATGGGGAAAGGATTCCCTATTCAATAAACGGTGCTGGGATAACTAGCTAGCCATATGCAGAAGATTGAAACTGGCCCCCTTCCTTACACCATATACAAAAATCAACTCAAGATGGATTTAAAAATGTAAATGTAAAACCTAAAGCTATAAACACCCTGAAAGACAGCCTAGGTAATACTACTATTCAGGACATAGGCATGGGCAAAGATTTCATGATGAAGACACCAAAAGCAATTTGCAACCACAACAAAAATGGACAAATGGGATCAAGTAAATGAAAGAACTTCTGTGCAGCAAAATAAATTATCAACAGAGTAAACAGCTCACAGAATGGGAAAAAAATTTTTGCAAACTATGTATCGGACAAAGGTCTAGTATTCAACCTTTATAAGAAACTTAAACAAATTTACAAGAAAAAAGCAATCCCATAAAACATGGGCAGAGGGCATGAACAGAGACTTTTCAAAAGAGAACATACAGGCAGCCAACAAGCATAGGAAAAGCTCAACATCACTGATCATCAGAGAACCGCAAATCAAAACCACGATGAGATACCATCTCACACCAGTCAAAATGACTATTATTAAAAAGTCAAAAAATAACAGATGCTGGTGAGGTTGTGGAGAAAAAGGGGTGCTTATACACTGTGGATGGGATTATAAATTAGTTCAGCCATTGTGAAAGACAGTGTGGCAACTCTGCTCAAAGACCTAAAGACAGAAATACCATTTGACCTGGCAATGCCATTACTGGGTATATACCTGAAGGAATATAAATCATTATGTTATAAAGACACATGCACACATATATTAATTGCAGCACTATTCACGATAGCAAAGATGTGAAATCAATCTAAATGTCCATCAATGATAGACTAGATAAAGAAAATGTGATAAATATATACCACAGAATACTATGCAATCATGAAAAAGAAAAAGATCATGTCCTTTGCAGAGATGGATGGAGCTGGATGCCATTATTCTTAACAAACTAACACAGAAATAGAAAAACGAATACCACATGTTCTCACTTGTATGTGGTAGCTAAATTATGAGAACATACGGACACATAGAGGGGAATAACACACAACACACACCTTTTGGAGGGTGGAGGGTGAGAGGAGGGGGAGGATCAGGAAAAACAACTAACGGATATTAGGATTAATACCTGGGTGATGAATAATCTGTAAAACAAACTCCTGTGACACAAGTTTACCTCTATAACAAACCTGCACGTTACCCCTGAACGTAAAATAAAAGTTAAAAAGTAAAGAACTGCATTCCATTAGAACCAGCCGTGAAATACAAAGATATTTCCAAGAAAGCTTCAAGAATAGACTTCTCAAGAAATTTTATAAAACCAGAATTGATTTTCATATGTCTGGGATGTTTAGATGTAGCCTTGCCTCAAAGAAACCCTTCTAGGTTTTTTTCCAGCCATATGATTCCATGACAGGATGCTGGGGCTTCAATAATGTTTGGATGATCCAAGAACATACAGAGCCTAGCATCTGCCTGCCATGTAGAAGCACTCCACAAAGGTCTCATGTACATGATTCATTACATGTGTGTAAATGGAACACACTTGTCTATTTTTAGGTTAACTTGTGGTATCTCCATAATTTTCAGATTTTCTATTATTAAAAAAAAAAAAAGAGAGAGATATTCAGCTGGGCGCGGTAGCTCATGCTTGTAATCCCAGCACTTTGGGAGGCCGAGGCGGGCAGATCACGAGGTCAGGAGATTGAGACCATCCTGGCTAACATGGTGAAACTCTGTCTCTACTAAAAATACAAAAAGTTAGCCGGGCATGGCCGTGTGCGCCTATAGTCCCAGCTACTCGGGAGGCTGAGGCAGGAGAATGGCGTGAACCCGGTAGGCAGAGCTTGCAGTGAGCCGAGATCACGCCACTGCCCTCCAGCCTGGGGAACAGAGTGAGATTCTGTCTCAAAAAAAAAAAAAAAAAAAAAAAAAAAAGATTTACCCTTAAGTCATTTAAATAAAATGATGGAAGAATGATTTCTATGTAAGTGATTTAAAAGCACAGGCACTCGATCCAAATCCTTCTGGGATACAAAGCATCCCAAAGTACATAACACAATTTCTTGCCTTATTAAGCTACAGCTTCATTACACAATTTAACCTCTTTTAGAAGACTCACAGTCATAATCTGTAAAATTTAATTCAACACACATTTGAGGAGCATCCACTGTTTCAGCACAGTAACAGGTTTGCCAGCTTATGCTCATGTCTAAGAACAACGCGAGAGATTGTGGTTATGTCAAAGTGAGGTTGAAATCAGTGCTGGGAACGCTGGGGCAGGATGGAGCTGACATCCCAGGGAAGGCAGGTAAGCATCAGGACAAAGAGCTGGGACTCTGAACTCAGCCCCCTGTGGGTTGCAGGTCCCGTCTTCCTTTGCTAACCTGCGTGGCTCTGGCCATATTGTACAGTCTTCCTTTCAGTATCGGTAAATGAAGATAACAATCACAATGCTTCCTGTGTAAGATAGTCACCAGAATTAACTGATGCAAAACAGTATTTTTAAAAATGTGAGTCACAGGAGCAATTTAGTGGAACATGACAACCACTTTAAAAACAAAATGAAATAGAATAGAAAAAAAATCAAATGGAACAGAAAATATCAGAGGGCATCACGTGTAGTAAATGCAAGTTTGTGGTGTGCGTGTACTTTCGTAGTGTGATTATAACTTACATTTTCTATTGCAGGTCACCATAGAACAAGTTCAAAAACCATAGGTATAAAGCTTTTGGCACCCAGTGCCTAACATGTAGCCAGTGCTAAGAAATGGTGAAATAAAAATATAGCATTTAAGTTCAACTTTAAACAATAAACATTTTTACCAAAGAGGATGAGATGGAAAAGGCAAGGAGAATCCAACACACACATACACACCCACAGACACACACACACGTACACAAATGCAGACACATATGAGACATGGTATTACTTAGACACCGGATGGAAGAAGGTTAGTAAAATATGAAACTAGACAGGAGCTGCAGCTGGATTCTGGAACTCTATCTAGGTCATATTGCGAATTTTCAATGTCTTTAGGTAAAAAATGAGAAGTCATCCAAGAAATTTGCACAAAGGAATAACATGCTCAGATTCAGGATTGGAAAAATGAATTGTGACAGGGATGTGGACAGCAGACCGGGAGTTGAGCCTGGCAGTGGGAAGGCTTCTGACTTGGTTTTGGTTCCCTGGGGGAGGACCTGAAGCAAGGCAAGGGCAGTGGGTGTGAAAGGAAAGGAGATTAAGAAGACCTTGCATTGGGAGGCAGAGGCGGGCGCATCACCTGAGGTCAGGAGTTCGAGACCAGCCCGGCCAACATGGTGAAACCCTGTCTCCACTAAAACCACAAAAATTAGCCTGGCGTGGTGGTGGGCGCCTGTAATCCCAGCTACTCAGGAGGTTGAGGCAGGAGAATCGTTTGAACCTGGGAAGCAGAGGTTGCAGTGAGCCAAGATTGTGCCACTACTCCAGCCTGGCAACAGAGTGAAACTCCGTCCCAAACAAACAAACATTGCAGAGGGCTCTTGTGACATGATGTCACTTTGCTCATTTATTTCCTCTGATCATATTACCCCTTCCTGCTTCTGATTCTTCAGGTAAGATTCTTCTCTTCCTGCAAGCCAGGACTAGCTGTGTGTTCCAAGCAACCGTCTCTGGCCCCGTGTTCGAGTGACCCCCCGTCCCCGTCCGCACCCCTGCACCGTGCTGTACACATCACTGCTGTGTCCTCCGTCACATCACACAGAAGGGTGACATTGTCCAGTGTTTCCTGCCTTTCCTAGAACTGCTGGGTATGGGTTTGGAGCATACGTCGTGGTTCCCTTGTGGTTAAGACATGGACCAGAATCTTATGACAGATTCTGGCCCATGATTTGTGCTGGAGCATTTACATGCCTGTGTCAGAGCCTCAGAGATTTCTTTCTCTTTGTCATGAAACCTGCCTGGGTCCTTCCTGGAGTGAAGATAACACGGCACGGACTGCCATACACTCACAATGAGCATGATCGTGAAAGAAAAATAAAACCGTTGGTTGTTGTAAATCACTGAGGATTCAGGCCTGTTTGTGATGCCCCCTAACTCAGCATCTCTTGAGTGATGTGATTCAGAACCTGGCTCAAAGCTTGGTGTAAGAGTAGTGCTCTATGTTTATTTGTGGTATAAATGAATGAATGATTAGGAGAGGAACTATAGGTAGCTCGGAGTTTCTGGTCAGAAAGCAGCAGATTTTGTTAGATCATCAGCTAAACTAGAACACAGGAAGAGAGGGAGAGACAAGTATAAATGTGTTTGTGGGCACACTGATGTGAAGTACCGGGGAGGTCTTCCTGAGTACGCAGATGGTGGTAAGTTGGAAATATAGGACTGATGGTTCTCTAAGATTGTCAGGATTAGAAATAAAAAATGTGAACTCTTTAATTTCAAATGATAGTTAAATTATAAGAGCAGATTCAATGATCCACGGAGATAGTGAAGAACATTAAAAGAGATAAAGGAAGAATATTGGAAAATGCCTACATTTAAGGGTGAGAAGCAGAGGGATGAGAAGCAACAAAGAATAAAAAACAAGATAATGGAAGCTAAGAAAAGGAGGATTTTAAAAGCAAACTGCTGTCTAGTAGTGTCACTATATGCTACAGTGACATGAAATAGGGAGGGTACTGGAAGGGAGGAATGACATTTTAATACAGCCGGGAGGTCCCTGTTTTGTGTGAAAGGGGAAGAATGAACACTGTGATGAGTATCATTGTAGATACACTTGAGCATGTTAGATGCTGCCTTCCGGATTCCACGTTATACCACTTTCCCACTCCTTGAGATTCCTGCACATTTCTGGTCCTCGGAAGTCCCCTTTCGCCCTCAGCCTGACTATGGCTTTATTCAATGCAGTCTGCAGCTGGTTGGGAGGCAAACACACACCTGTTGTCTGGGGTGGGAAGCTGTCTGGACCTGGTGAGCTACTTTGCCTCCCAGAAGACTTGTTTAATTCTAAGTTGTGGTCTACACTGTGGAGAGTTTAATTGCCCAGGTCTTCTGGGTAAGAAGAGTAGTGGTGTATTCTTACTGGTTCACTCAGTAACATTTATTGAGCACGTACTATGTATAGGAACTGAATAATATTATCATCTGAAACTGGAATAACCAATGTGAATCACAGCTCAGAAATATTTTATGCCTTCTGACTTTTAGTTTTCATTAATGAGAAGTCTGTGCTTCCTAATTTTACATTTCTAAGCTCTGTAAATGAGATTAGCATTGTGAAATAGACAATGTCTACATCATAATGCTTATTTAATGTGTATACAGTAAAAGCAGTCTGTATGTAAAATTTTTTCAGACTGCTTTTATGTAGACCGGAGCATCAGGGAGGAAATGAAGCTTGGCTGTTTCCTTCCTGAACCTTAAAAGGGCCGTCTCACGTCTTTGGACTTTCATTGCTTATAATAGATTGTTTGATCATTCAAACCATTATATATTAAAATTAATAGCCAGAATCTGCAAATTATGGGGATAAGGCTCTGAATCAAATGACTTGAGATTTTGCGGTTTGAATCTCTGATTGGGGAGTTTAATATCTCATTGCACTGCTGGACCCCCGAGGGAAGGTTCATGCTCAGTCAGCACCATCTTTAGACAACCTGTTTGCAGATTCCTTCTCAGTTACTCTAACTTGTCATCGGGCCACATGCAATGTTTCAAATTCTAATGGCTTTTTGTAAGCTAAACTGAGACAGCACCGTGAAATAAATGCCTATTAGCAGACATTATATGTCACATATTAGATAAAAAAGCTCTATTTTAACAAGGTCCTTTCCCAAGAAAGGGAGATGATTTGGGATCTTGAGAGAAATTGACATCAGCGAGGAGGTTATCTGAGGGACTCTTATAAAAAGGATCAAATTACAAGGCATATTGTGTCCTGATTTATCCCCCTATGTTCTACATTCAACTATGAAATCATTTCAAATAAAAAAATTCAGATTTGAGTAAGGAAAATATCTAGAGCTCATACTGCCCTCTGGTGGTCATTTGTACACATAGCCAGAAAGGCAAATACCTCAGAACACTTGACAGCATCCAGTTTACTGAAAGTCAAATTGCAGAAACTGACGGAAAAAAACAAAAAACAAAAAACAAAGAAACAAAATAAAACAAAAAACCACTCTTCTTTCCTGTACTTTAAAGTTTCTTGATCATTTCATATTTAAAACAGAATAATAGATACTCTTTGCAAATATTCACCTCTGAAGAGAAATAATTATCTCTGACCTTGACTCTCAACGATATTATTTGATGTAAAAAATAGGCCTCCTGGTCTTAAATGATGGTTAAGATAGATAGATAGGAATGTGGATATGGAGATGGAACTGTTTTTAGTTCACTTCACTTCGATGAGGGTGCTCTGGGGTTCTGGGACCTCCTTGTAACACTTTCTAGGTATCACCGCCTGGAAGAACACAGGCACCTGCTCATCATATTTCTATGTCTCTAGTCTTTTTAATATGGTCAAAAGGCAACACAGAGATACCCTGATAAAAATCTCAGCTGTTATTTCCCACCTTTTTCTGGTTGGTTTGTTCTCATTACTTTTTTTTTTTTTAACGGAGTCTTGCTGTGTTGCCCAGGCTGGAGTGCAGTGGTGTCATTTCGGCTCACTGCCACCTCCGCCTCCCAGGATCAAGAGTTTCTCCTGCCTCAGCCTCCTCCCAAGTACCTGGGATTACAGGCATGTGCCACCACGCCTGGCTAATTTTTGTAGTTTTTGTAGAGATGGAGTTTCATATGTTGGCCAGGCTGGTCTCAAACTCCTGGCCTCAAGTGATCCTCCTGCCTTGGCTTCCCAAAGTGCTGGGATTACAGGCGTGAGCCACCAGGCCTGGCTGGCCCTCATTACTGTCCCTTTTAAGAGTGTACTGTTAAGATCCTGGGCAGGTCAAATCCCATTGTTCTGTGGGCGAAGAGACAGGAGAAATCCCGGGGAAACGCATTTCTACCCCATCTAACAACATCTGTGTGACTTTATTTTCAGGATAGGATGTTTTTTCTTCCTCTTTTTATTGTATGTAATTCTCAGGCTGGGAGGACAGAGCCAGATACAGCCTGTATCATCCACAAAGAGGGGCTTCCTCGGCAAGCATCAGTCACTAAGGACTCATTTCAAATAAGCCAGGTAGGGATTTTTAGTTTACAGATAAATATCTGATTGAGAAGACAAAACGAGAGGAAGCTGCTGGTGTTTCTGTACCCTGCTAGGTGCTTTCTAGCCTGTTAGAGTCAAAACAGCAAACATGAATCCCGTAGCAAAGAGATCAATGAATGAATGAGCGAATACTAATACAGATACAATTCAAGTTCTAGTGGAAAATGAGTACGCTTTATTTCAGCAATAATTTTTGTCTCTCTTTGGTGAATACAGGGACATGTCAGTGTTAAGGAGAAAATCGGAGGCCACCCTGGGCAGGGTGGGGGGTCCTCGAAGAATTGCCACTCTAAGTAGAGGGCACAAAGGCTCAGTTTTTTTTTCTGTGTCTACGGTGCTCTACATCTCTGGGCTTTGATGGTAGGATTCAGCAAGTGAGGATTAACAGCATATTGAAAATGACATAAGAAGCCCATAAAAACACTGTGGAGCCTAACTCAGACCACTTATATTTATGTATTGACTTCAAGGACAGCGTACTGCCATGAATGCATAAGCAGTAGAGCACATACCTTTTTCAGCAGACAGACAGACCTTCATGGGCCAAGCAAGCCCACACACTCTCTCGCTCACACTCACTGTTGGGGTACACCAGGCCTCAAGGGCCCCTGTGGACTCTGAACTTGCACAAACACATCACCTTGATTATTAATCCATAAATTTGTTTGGGATTATTTTTCAGCCTTCACAAGGAAGGAGATTCCATCGCATGCTACCACATGGATGAATCTTGAGGATATCATGTCAAGTGAAACGAGCCGGTCACTAAGTGATAAATGCTGTATCATTCCACATGCATGAGGTCTCTAGAGGAGTCAAATCCAGAGACAGAAAGTAGAATGGTGGGTGCCAGGGTCTGGCTGGAGGGAGGATGGGGAATTCGTGTTTAATGGGGATAGAGTTTTGGTTTTGTAGAGTTCTGGAGATGGATGGTGGTGATGGTTTCACAACAATGTGAAGGTATTTAACATTGATAAACTCGATAATCAAAGTGGTTAAGATGGTAAGTTTTACATTATGTGTATTTTACCAGAAAATAAACAAAACCAGTGTGTATATTCACTCCACAGACGCTTAGTGAATGACTACATGTGTCAAGTTCTATACTGGAAGCTGGAGATGCAAAGATGGAAGAAACACGGCACCTGCCGCAGAAAATGTCATAATGTTTCTATGAAGACATCATCAATTTTGGTGGGTGATTTCAACATTTCTTTTTTTAATTTCCCTTTTTGATATGTTTTGGTGTGGTCTCAGAAGCAGTCTAATTTTATAATAATTATTCAGCAGGAATAATATGAATGATAACAAAAACCACACTTTGAAATAGTAAATAACTTTTAGTTCCTTCACAATGAACCAGGCTGACTGCTGTAACCGTAAGGGTAATAGATCTTCATGAAAATCCCTCATTTCTAGCACAATAGGGTTTTGCCTGCTATTCTTTTCCCAGTGTGAGACGGAGGAGGGAAAGAAGGGAGGGATGGGGTGGGAGGGAAGGAAGGAGGGAGGGAAGGCATGAAGTGCCCGTCATGATGAGTCCAACAGTAAAATCAATAGGTGTTGTCCACTGACTATCAATTAAGGCACAATTAAGGCCTCTGGGCTTTGATTTTGATCAGGTTGCTGGCAGTTTAGTAGGAACTCACCAAATAAACAATAATTCCAGACAATTGTCCCCCTTGTCATGATTCAGGAGCGTATTTTCATATGAGGTGTAAATGAGGACTTTGCTTTGTATGTGGAGACAGCAGGGGCAAAACAAAACCACTGGAAAGACCCAAGTAGGTGGGAAACAAAGGAATGAAACTGTCCAGCACGAGCACCTGCAGCTCGTCCCTGGCAGACGCTTGAAAGGCACTTGGTTATTTGCCAACTTACTGTGGGATAGGGGTGGGAGCAGAATACAGTGTACTTTCGGATGATGCCGTTCAGCTTGAGAGGGGGAAGCCAGGACACAAAGACCATGGAGGCTGAGGCCGCCGCTGCCTTCACGCCCGCGGGAGGACCTGGAACTGGAAGAGCCGTGCGTTTAGTCACAAGGTGGGGCCTCGACTTGGGCTTGCGGGCCCACGCCTCCCAACACGACCCCACTCCATGCTCACTGTTCAGCTCTTTGAGGACGAGCGTTACAGGTTCTGCTGTGTCCCCCCAAATGCAAACGTTGAAGTCCTAACCCCCAGGACCTCAGAATGACACTGTCATTGGAGGTAGGGTCTTTACAGAGGCAATCGAGTTAAAATGAGTTTGTTAGTGTGGCCTCTAATCCAGTACTTCTGGTGTCCTTATAAAAAGGCCAGTTTTGGCACAGAGACAGACATGTATAGAGGGAAGATGATGTGAAGACACAGGGAGAAGACGGCATCTATAAGCCAAGGAGAGAAGCCCAGAACAGATGCTTGTCTCAAAGCTCTCAGAGACAACCAGCCCTGCAGACACCTTGATTCTGGACTTCTGGCCTCCAGAACTCAGAGACAGCAAATACATTCCTAATGTTGGAGTCTGTGGTTCTTTGTAGCTCTAGGACCTAATACAGTCAGTTCTAGTCCCTGTTGTCCTGGGGAGCCTTCCCAGCCCATTTCAGTGCTTGGAGACTTCCTGCCTCTGGATAACTGGACAATTAACTTCTGGATCAGTCTTATTTCTGCTGCAGTTTTTGGCTTTGAATGTACTGGGGATGAACCTTTTGGATCCTGAATTTGAGAAGCATGAGGGTGAACTACCTCAGCCATGGAGACCCCACCCTCCCTCACCCCAGTCATTTTGTAATGGCACCACTTTGGGCTCAGGAGAAATGGAAATATTGTTGATGAATAGGGATTATTGTGTCAAAGATTCACAGTATCCATGTAAGACAAACTCTCCCCTGTAAACCAGCTAAGAAGGCAGAACATGGTGGCAGCAATATTAAGCATGATTTGGGAGTAAGATTGAAGGCATGCCCCACTCCTCTTGTTCTTTTATTTTCCAGGTTGAAGAGGTGAGGGATGGGGTGAGATGACCAAGACACAGAAGATGCCAAAATGTCATAGGTGCCAGTGAGAAAGGCATCAGAGCTCTTGCTTTGTTCCTCATTAACCTCACTGTCCACATGGAGGGCAAGCACATTGATGGAGGCACTGAAATTCAAGCCCATATAAGTCCCTTGCAAGCCCCTGGAGAAGGCTGTGAGTCTTTTACTGCTTTGACGGCAATGCAACTGCTCAGTAAATAGTTGTGGAGTTGAATGTGCATCTCATAATTGTCATCTTGACTCTTCTAAGTCTGCATAACAAAACCAAGAGCTCTGGTGAGAACTAACTTGGGTTGGACATAGTCACCATTTGAAAATATAAAATCTAGTTTTGGCAAGTCTTGCAGACAGTGGAAGGTCTAGAAAAGGTAACACACATAAGTGATAGATCCTGGATTAAGAAATCCCATGAGAACAAACCCCTATCAGGTGAGGGCAATGTCTAAGACATCCACAACCTAGTTCAGAGCTGCCAGGGCTCCTCCTGACAAGGGCAGAGTGAACGTTTCCTGAGGATTTTAATCCTGGTAGACACCTAGCTTAGCCAACACTCTCAGTCCTTTCCATAAAGCCCCTGGTTGGTGTTCACCACAGTGACCACTCTTGCTGGACATCTCCTCTTTAGGAGGCCAAGTAGTTTAGCACCAACCAGTTGAATGGCTGCTGAAGAGGAGTCAATTCTATTTGTTTCCAACCTGTTCGTGACAAATGTACCTGTCACGGGTAATACTGTAAGTTAATTCATTACATAAACCAATGAAATTCAAGTGCAAGAGAAAGCTGTTTCTATGACAGTTAATGGGACTGCTTTGGAAAGGCTTCCTTAGAGGTAAGTTAGAAAGAAATTAAAGAGAGAAAGAAATCAAGGAGGGAAGAACAAAAGGAATGAAGGAGGGAAGGAAGGAAGAAAGGAAGAGGGAAGAAAAAAGAAAGGAAGGAAGGAAGGAGGGAAGGAAGAAGGGAAGACAAAAGGAAGGAAGGATAAAAAAAGAAAAGAAGAAAAGAAGGAAGGAAGGAAGAAAGGAAGGGAGGAAGAAAGGAAGGAAGGAAGAAAGGAAGGAAGGAAGGAAGAAAGGAAGGAAGGAAGGAAGAAAGGAAGGAAGGAAGAAGGCTGATCTATGTTTGGTCAGGACCACTGAGAAGAATGGGACATGTGGATTTGTCTCCATTTGCAAATAGATCGTTGATAAATGGTCACATGCTCTTGAGACACCAGTTGAAAAATGCAGATGCTACACATTAAATACACAATTCATGGAGTAAAAGATGGCACAGAACTCCAATGTTTTCACCCAAAACTTGAAGTGATCCTAAGTCATGTGATTAGAGAATGATTAGGGAGTGAATACATATTTATATGTATTAAGCTAAAATGCAGCATTTCAGGTACTTCTTGGCCACTGTAAAGTTTGGCGATTCCTTGTTTCAACTGAGGATTTCCATGAGCACGCCTGTGTCACAGCCGATCAAGGGGCTTTGACTGCACCATCTAAACTCGCAGTTGACTCCTCCTACATGGATTCATGATCTATCTTGCACAGTCTTTCCTTGTATGGTTACCAGAACTTTGTACAATAAAATAACAACGTAGAAGATGTGAAGAACACGGCATTTTGGAAACGTTTTCTGGATGACTGAGCTAATCTTTTCAGAGCTAGAACTTAACATTTTCGTTCTGGTTTGGACAATATCATAAAGCTTAAAGGTGTGGGCCCTGGAGCCCCACTGCTGGTTTCATGTGGCTCTACCCCTTAGTTCCATGTCCTGAGCAAGTCGATTAACTACTCAAATAATCTTTAGTTCCCTCATTTATAAATCTACAATAATTGTGTTGGCTTATGTTTTTGCTGTTAGAATTACAAGAGATACTTCATGTAAATGATTTATTTATCGTTCTCTGTAGAGTAAGCGCTAAATAAGTTCTAGCTATCATCTCTAATAACCATCCTTATGTCCTTAGATTAAATGTCATTAAATGATAATACCCTTTACTTTGTGACTCATTGGTGAATGACAAACACCAGACACTGAGAGTTGCAGAAGACAGAGATGGCAGATGATGGAGTAAAAAATGGTATATGTCTGTCTGGGACATATTTTCTTGAAACACTCTTAGTGACCACACCCATTTTGGTAATCTGAGTTTTTCTTACGAAGGTCAAAACAAGCTTGGGAAGTTTTCATGAATTCCTGGGCATCGTAGAGAGAAGTTCTGCATACAAGTTTAATTGATTGCAGTAAAGAATGTGGCCTTCAGAGAATTCTCTCTTCTACATTCCTCCAATGCACCTGGACATCCCTTCTGAGCTGTAAATGCTTCTGTGTCTCATGTGTCCAGTTGGCTGAGACGTTTCCACCAGGGGTCACACAGGCACCTTAGGCCAACATAGTCACAACAGGGCTCACCATCTTCTATCCAAACCTGCGCTTCTCTTGCCCCATCTCAGGAAATGGGCTCCCCCCATCTTCTCAGTTGCAAGAACCAGAACCTGGAATTCCCTTCCCATTGTCACTTGACGAGCCCTTTGGAGGTCCACATGGACGTGACAGGTCAGCAGCTGGGCTCTCCCCCTGATTCGCTGGTGCTCCCCAACACTGAGCTCTGTTTCAGTTCCCTGAACGTGGTCTGCTTCTCCCACCCCGGGCCCTTGGGCTGCCATGATCCAGGGCCTTGGGATGCCTCTGTCTGGACTTTTCCCCACCCTCTGCCTTCTCCCTGGCAACTCCTACTCATCTCTCAGGGTCTAGCATGTGTCATTTCCTCCAGGAAGTCTTCCCAGATCACCAGCTTAGGTCAGGTCAGGGCTCCCATGTCTCTGTCAAGACTCTTCTTCATCATTGCACTTGACACAATCCACTCAGGGGTGATCTATCAACATCTGTCTCCCCCACTAGCTTGCAAACCCCACCACGCCCATCCTGTTTCTCTGCATCTTTAGTTCCTGGGCCAGTATCTGGAACATACTAGATCCTCAATACATATTTTTCAAGAGTGGAAAACTGATTTCATTCGTGTCTGTGTGGTAGGCAGGATTCTACGATGGGTCCCAAGATCCCTGCCCTCTAGTGTATGTGCCTTGGTGATTCCTTCCCCTTGAATGGCTGTGGCACCTGTTACTACGATGGACAGAACCCTCCCATGGGCAGGTTGTGCCATGTGGTAAAGGTGAAGGGCTTGTGCAGGTATCATTGAGGTCCTAATCACTTGACTTTCAGTTAATGAAAAGGAAAGTTTCCTGAGTGGGCTGGGTTTAATCAGATGCGCCCCTTTGAAGAGGAGATGGAGGTCAGAGGGAGACAGAAGAGGTCAGAGGGATTGGAAGCCACGTGAGGCTTTCCTATTGGCCTTGAAGGAGGAAGCTGCCATGTGGTAGGGGGTGTGACAGGGAGTAACAGGCAGCCTCTGGAAGCTGGTGACTCCAGCCCCATAGCCAAAAACAACAACAACAAAAAATCCCACCAATAACCTGTGAGCCTGGGAAACCCTGACCTCAGATAAGGGCACAGCCCCAGCTCACACCTTGATTCATCTGTGGGACCCTGAGCAGGGGACTCAGCTCAACCAGACCTGGATGCCTGACACTTGGAAAGGATGAGATAAGACATTTGTGTTGCTTTAAGGTGTTAAGGTTGTAGCAATCTGTTCCACAGCATAGAAAATAAATACAAATGGGTAAGCCCTCCTGTAACATACCTTAATGTAAAATACCAAAATCATTTTTCTGAAACTGCTTTGGTTTCAAGTATGAATATCAGATAGAAGTCTGACTAAACACCCACACAAACACTGCAGTCAGCTTCATTTTTTTTCACCATCATTTTTCTGCTCTTAGTAAACAGCCCACAGGCAGGTGTGTGTGTATGCGCATGTGCACACACAAACATGCATGTACATATGTGGTATACCATGGTAGCCAGATCCTTCTGAGCCCACAACTTTTCAGTGGCTTTTCCTGAGCCATGCCGTGCCGTGCAGATGCTACAATCCTGGAGGGACATGTCACGTTCACAGCTGTCATCTCACCAAGCAATGCACATATGTCCCTTTTCTCTTCCCATGTCCATAAGATTCTGGTATTTTTGGCCTTTCCTCTCACTAGAGCAGGAGTGTTCAAACATTCTTTAAATGTTTGACTGATCCTTTAACCAAACCATCATGTGGAAACCCAGCACATAACACAAGTAGAAGTGGGGTGGCTCTTGAAGCCAGGGTCAGGGAGAGAATGGAGACTCTCACTGGACCTCTTGCTTACCACTGGGGCCCACCCAATAACCCTCGGGCTATGTAAGAACCTAGTTTGAGAACCACTGCAGTGGAGGGAGTGTGGAAAGCCACGTGATAGAACCTCTTCTAGGACATCTTGTGTGTCGTGTTGCTGGTATACCTGCCACTGCACAGGGCACACTACCATAGGCTGTAGAGCCCCGGAATCCTAAGCAGTGTTGATTGGTTGTACTTCCCAGTGTCTACTGCGGGGCAGCACCGCTGGTGGCTATGCAAACACAACATGCAATCTACCCCCTTTCAGGTCCACTGAGGTGTGGTCATATAATCACCCCAGCACACGTCGCAGGCACATACTATCCACACCTTCACAAGTATGTATAGCTCAAGGTATGGGTGGTCGGAGGATTCAGAGGTATCTGGATGTCAGCTTATTTTTTTGCTTCCTCTTAGCTCTACTTTCAGGTCTCCTCCCAATAAGATTTGCTAATTGACGGTGGGGAGGGAGTAGAGATGACATATTACACCTGCTGCTGGCCCTCTCACATGTGCCTTCAGAGTTACGTGCATTAGTGATGTGTTCAGTCAATATTTGAACTTAACTATCTCTATTGATACATATGCAAAGTTTACTCTTGTGTAAAGGGATCAAGGCTGAAACTAGCTTTTGCCTTCAGAGTGAAAACAGCAATTGGAAGATTAATAGATTCATTTTGTTTGTGTTCTCTTTCCTTATGCCTTGGCTTATATTATAGTATTGGCAAATAAAATGGCATTAGGATTTCACAACTGTTTTAGAAGTCAGGATTAGTTGTTCTTGCGCTCAAAAACAGAAAGCCCGATCACCAAGTCATCCTTTGTGTTTCTGCAGCAATAATAGGGGTACAAGTTCTCATTGATAGAGCAGTACTGGAAAGAGAATGTGAACTGTGAACAGTTGTCACAGACCCCAAAAATATCTCCATGCACCTGAGTCTACATTTATGGATAAAAGACAATATCCATGGGCCCTGAGACTCTGACCACAGACATGAGAATATGTCCATGCACCTGAGACTATAGTTATGGATACGAGACTATGTCCATGGCCCCGAGATTATGACCAGAGACATGACAATATGTCCGTGGACCTGTGAATATGTCTACGAGCCCAAGAATCTTTACATAGAGGTAGAGAAACTACTTAAAGCACAGACTTGTTCTCTAAACTAATATTTCTATTGCAAATAATCTGCTGCAAAAGTAAAATTTTGCCTTTATTAGGGTTTTCTCTTTTTAGTATGATCAGTGACCTAATAACACAGTTTAAGCCTCCAGGCTCCCTAGATTAGGAAGACTGGTGCAGGACGTGTGTCTGGCATAGACAACTGAATTGGATGGCCCCTGTTAATGTAGCTGTCTGTCTTTGCTTGCAAGAATATTGATAAACACTGAAACTTCAACCTGAGCCTAAAATAGTGTCTTATTGAGAAAGAACTGAGTAAATGTTGGTAATTATCATTTTACTGGAAATCTATCTGTATTTTTACACAATTTAATTGAACTTGCAAGTGTAATCCAAACTTCAAAATTACAAAGCTTTCTCACTGAGGTATTAATAGGATCTGTGATCAGTTCGACTGGGCATTTGTTCTTTGAATTGGCCTTTGTCCCTTCTTCCAATCAGATAAATAAAATTGCATTTAATTCTGTAAACTGCTGGAATGCCTAATTATATTAGGTATTGAGTCTACAAAAGTGATTGACACAATTCTTCACCATTTCTAAATTATTGAATTTTTCATGTGAACCTGGGAGATAAAGTGATATTATTCTAGTTTTTCTCCTCTTCCACCCAATCTTCACTCCACCTCTTTTTTTTTTTTTTTTTTTTTTTTTTTTTTTTGAGATGGAGCCTCACTCTGTCACCCAGGCTTGAGTGTGGTTGCATGATCTCAGCTCACCGCAGCCTCTGCCTCCTGGGTTCAAATGATTCTCCTGCCTCAGCCTCCGGAGTAGCTGAGATTAGAGGCGCCCACCACCACACCCAGCTAATTTTGCATTTTTAGTAGAGACAGGGTTTCACCATGTTGGCCAGGCTGGTCTTGAACTCCTGGCCTCAAGTGATCCACTACTCCACTTCTTTTTGAAAATACACACTTATCCTAAAGAAATATTGACACTCAGTTCTGCATAGTCCTTGTCCCATACCACCAGCAAAAGTGGGATCCACGGCATCCTCCTTGGGGTAACTGGGGCACCCAAGGCAGGGTTTTCCATAGTCAATCCCAGCTCCACACACTATCAGCACTGGAGACAAAAGCAAGGCATAATTGATTGACAAATTAGACCTTGGGCCTTGGGGTCAAGTTTTGAAAGAGAACTCTATGATTCTTAAAACTAGAATATTAATTTAAAATTGATCTAAAATTGTGAAATTAATAAGGATCTGTGAAGAGCCTTCCCTTCTTATTGGATTTCTGTACATTCTTCTAAAAATGCAGATGCAAAACTTTTTGTGGATGATCAATTTGCTCTTTAAATAATTATTCCAGTGACATTTGCATTATTGCTTAGCAATGTAAAAAAGAGTATTTCACTCCTGCTCTGAAGGAGTGGAGAGCAAATAATCAAATATTGAGTGTCAGGAAGCATCCCACTTTGTGGCAAGCAGGTGTTTTCGGATATCACTTCAGCTCTCATACATTGGTTCTGTGCAGGCTGATTGCTACAGCAGATTATCCATGAGGACAATCCAGTCCAGAGAAGCTTAGGTAAGGTGCCCAAAGTCCCACAGGTAGCAGGTGACAGAGCCAGCATATGCACAGCTCTGTGTCTATTACATTTTTAAAAAATGAAATTATGGCTGTCTTTACTCAGGACTTAGCTTTCTAGATATCTCTATTGATGTGTGACTTCCTAATGGCATTACAGTTGAAACTTAGATTTCCCTAAATAATCCAATTTCTTACAGCAGAACTGGCTGACACCTGCACATTCCCTGGAAGAACTACCTGTGCATTATAGAAAAAAACTAAAGCAAACGAGGATTAGTTTGGGTGTAGACATCATAATGTGAGAAGGGCTACAGAAGCAGCAAAAACACCAGGTGACAGTGGATGCCTGGGGCAGCTCAGGAGAGCCAGGCCTGGCTTGCCAAGGTGAGAGCAGAGAGTGAGGTGGAAGATGGCAGGCTTAGAATAACAGAGAGTCATGGTCAGGGGCAGAAAGGCTGAGGAGAAGAGCGTATCGTGCCCCCTGAGCAGGTGTTCTTTGCTTCCATCAGAACAGATATGGGATGGAATAACAGCATTTTTGATACTCTAGTAGTTGGGGACATGGTATAGACATCAAACCTGCCCGTACATGGGAGGCGACCGGCAATGGCCAACAACTCTCCCGCCCCTATGCTGCCTGGGGAACAGAGTCCCGGCAAGATGACAAAAGTTGCAGAGACAATCCAACACAGCATTTAGGTCTGCTAATGTCTCATCTCAACGTATACATCCGTGCTGGAATATTTTGGGAAGGTTCTATGTGGGCATCAATTTGACATCAGTTGCTCCTTCCTTTACTAAGGTGGAGGCTACTTTTCTCACTACCACAGTAGTATTTATCAGAACTTATCTGTTCCTCAAACAGGCTTGGCTAATGCCCCTCAGAGTTTCCCTTAAAATAGTACAGAATCTTTGTTGTACGGTTTTTGTAGGTTTGGGTAATAGTCACATAACCCAATCCAAATTGTAAGGAACAGCAAGAATTATTGTTGTAGAACAAAATGAGCAGCAATTTAAATTTTTACTAAATCACCATGAATTCTTGCAAGAATTAAAAAAAAATTAACATGAAGTTCTCAAATTAAGGACTTATTCTAAAGTGTTTCAGCTGGCAAAGAATAATAGAACTTCAGCCTGTACATAATTTTCAAGAAGTGGAAGGATGGATTTAATCAGAGCTTACACTAATAACTGAAGAGCCACTAAAATTATTCTAACAAGATACAAAACATGTATGACAAGTATTACAGCTCCAGGATAAAATGAATTTCTGTTTACAATAATACTTGGCCAAAGGAAAAAAAAAAAGAAAGAAGAAAAAATAGAGAGGAAGAAGCAGCAATGGATTAGACACATCAAGCAAAGGCAAGAGAGGAAGCTAATGCTCTAAATTGCACTGGGATATTTTAGGAAGGCAGCAAAGCTTTGCACTGAGAATAGCCTGATGAACTGCAGGGTAAAGGCAAGTGAGCTCCCTCTGACCCAGCCCTTCCAGCAGTTGCCCACCCGTCTCTCACCATCCTCTTTGGTCCGGGTGAAGATCTGCTCACTCCTGACCCCGTCTCCTGCGCGGGTGAAGGCCAGCACCTGGATGCTGTAGTTGGTGTACTTTTCCAGCCCGTCCAGCTCCAGGGAAGGCTGTGTGGTGGTGATGTTTTTAATCTCACCCAGCTCTGGAGGACAAGAACAAGAAAACAAAATCCCACTTCTGAGCCTATTTCTGCTCATTTTCCCGTGCTGTCCCCACTGACTGTCCCTGTGCCATGCCATCACCCGTCCAGCCACCATCTGGACATGGGAATTCCTCAAAGGGACTGTGCACAGTCATCCGTGAGCTCATGGTGTCATGTGGCCCTTTGGAAAAGATCATTCACACCAAACTGCTCCAGAACACAAGGCAGAACGTTGGTCTGAAACATGAAGCAATTCGCTCCAAGTTAAGTGTTATCAACCCAAGGCCAGCACCAGGGCTGCCACTCAGCCTTCAGCAGGTGCTAATGAGCAATGTCTCCTGCACCTCGAGCAGCACACTTAGTACCACACACACACACTGCACACTCGGCGGCACACACACACTGCACACACGGCAGCACACACGCGCACTGCACACTCAGCGGCTCACACGCACTGCATACTCGGCGGCTCACATGCACTGCACACTCGGAGGCACACACGCACTGCACACACGGTGGCTCACACGCACTGCACACTCGGCGGCTCACAGGCACTGCACACTCGGTGGCTCACACGCACTTCACAGTCCGTGGCTCACACGCACTGCACACACAGCGGCTCACACGCACTGCACACTCGGCGGCACACACACACTGCACACATGGCGGCACACACGCGCACTGCACACTCAGCGGCACACACGCACTGCACACTCGGCAGCACACACGCACTGCACACACGGCAGCACATGCACTGCACACGCGGTGGCCCACAACGCACTGCACGCGCAGCGGCACACACGCACTGCACACTCGGCAGCACACACGCACTGCACACACGGCGGCACATGCACTGCACACGCGGTAGCCCACAACGCACTGCACGCGCGGCGGCACACACGCACTGCACACGTGGCAGCACACACGCACTGCACGCTCGGAGGCACACACGCACTGCACACGTGGCAGCACACACGCACTGCACGCTCGGAGGCACACACGCACTGCACACGTGGCGACCCACATGGACTGCACGAGCAGCAGCACACACGCACTGCACACGTGGCGGCTCACACACACTGCACACTCGGAGGCACACACGCACTGCACACTTGGCGGCTCACACACACTGCACATGCGGCACACCCACACTTCACATGTGGCGGCACACACGCACTGCACACTCGGAGGCCCACGTGCACTGCACACGCGGCAGTTCCACTGCTAACTATTCGTTAGGAAGCGTCTGCAAGCTGAGGGGTTTTACCGTTATTTTAAACAAACTCTACTTTAACATACATGTATTTTTAAGTACCTAACTTCATCTCAAATATCTGATTTACCCTCTTTAGCAAGTTTCCAGTCTACAATACAGTATCTTTTACTATAGTCACCACTTCCTACATCAGATCTCCAGAACTTACTCATCTTGTATAACTGAAACTTGGTATCATTTGGGGGTGGGGGAAGAAAAGGGCAACTATCTGAGGGGGTGGACCTGCTGTTAATTAGCTTGATTGTGGCGAGCATTTCACATGGGATACATACGTCAAAACAAGCTGCATGCTTGAAATATACACAATTTTTGTCAATTATACCTTTAAAAAGCTGAAAAGATAACATATTTAAATTAGAAAAAAATACACCTGCGCTAAACTGAGTGGCTCAGCAAACCCCTCTGTTTACCTGGAGTGAACTCTCAGCTTCAAGCCTGAAGGGACATGCGCATGTGTCAGAAATTTGCTGTCAGCTAAAAATGCTTCACTTTCAGGAGTGGGATCAACTAATAACGTTCACAGATGGAACACTATGCACTCTCGTCCCCAGCACATGCTACACGGCCATTTGAGAAAACTTACCAGGGATGTACTTCCTTGGGGTTTGGCTGATGGGTTTTGAAATGAGTCATCTTCAGAGCATGAGAAGGGTCTGAGAACTGTTTCCCTAGGGGAAGGGGCTGTCAGTGACACATTGGTACCCAGAGCAGGTCGGTTACCCCGAGAGACCAGCAGGTCCGGGGAGTACCTTGTGGAACAGGTCTGCTTTGGCTACCTTTAGAGGGCAATGCTAGCTGCCTGTCAATCTCTCTCACTTTCCCTGGCCTCCGTGTAGGGAGTGGACGTGACTTGCGTGCCTGCCTAGGTGCCAGCGCTATGCTATTCTAAGTACAGGTAGTAACTTATGCGACCAGCAGAGTTATTCCATTACTTTTGCAACTCATTCATTTTACAGACAAGGAAGTCGAGGGACAGAGAGGATCAAGGAGCCCAGCACAGTGACTGAGGGCACAGGCTGCAGATGTCAGCTGCTCTCCTCCGTCGCTCTGGGAAAAAGCAGAAAATAGGCTGAAAATAGAGGCACCCACGAGCCGTCGGGTCTGCCAGATTAAACGGGCTTTTGCTTTTTGCCTGCCCGGTTTTTCCTTCCTGTTCGTTGTTTTTCTTTTCTCTTGTGTGTCCAGGATATTTCACAGAAGTTCACAAATGAATAGCCCTGTATTTTGTGATGAGGATGACTGTGGAATGTCTTTTGTTCATTTTAATTTTTTGTCACCAAAACGATCAATGTGGAATGGATACAGCATTAAAGGAGAGTGGCAAATACTGCATGGGATGACTGAGGCCTGTCCCTCACATGCCAGAGAACCCCTGTGCCTTCTAGGAGTTGCAAGAAGAGGGGTAAAGGGGCTCCCTGTGGCTCCCACAGTCCACACCCCAGTGGGAGCCAAAGGCCTGGGACCACCAGAAGCAGTTCTGTAGGCTGGGGCTTTGCTGGGGAGAGAGCAGGGTGAGGATGGTCCAAAGACATGCCTTTGGACTCCTGTCTTCTAGGGAGGCCAGCAGGGTGCCAGCTGTTAGAGGTCACAATTTGGAAATCTCAACAGAGGGCTTATGAAAATGAGGAGAATGTCTGCACATGTGTGGTCACCAGGCAGTCAAAATATCAATACTTCGTTGCCCCAGATGGATTGGAAATTCTCATCCCTGAAGGAAGGGTCTTTCCATATTCAATTATATTCCTTTTCCTGAATGCATTTAATGTAAGTCTTTTGGATTAGGATAAAAAACCCAAATGTAACCAGACATGGTGGCTCATGTCTCTGGTCTCAGCTACATGGGAGGCCAAGGTGGGAGGATTGCTGGAGCCCAGGAACTGGAGGCTGCAGTGAGCTGTGATTGTACCACTGTCCTCCAGCCTGAGTGGCAGAGCCAGACCCTGCCTTTAAACAAACTAATTAAAAACTCAAATGCTAATAGACAAAGTTTAAATATAGAACTCATTGAGATCTTTTCAGATTTAGAAACTTCACTGTCAAAGATCACACACACACATTCCTACAGATATATACACACACAGTCAATAAAAATACAGCTGAGGGGAGGGGCTGGTCAGGGCAGGGTGCTGGGAGCTGGTAATGAGACTTTGATGAATGTTTTTTTTTTTTTTTTCTCAAGAGTGCAGGTGTCCACCTCACAGGGAAAGTAGGATCATTTCACAATATAGGAGAAAGCTGTGACCCTCCGGCCACGCAACAATTGAATCAGATAGAATGAGGAAGAGGAGCCTGGTGAGGAGCCAGAAGGGCAACCTGGCCTCTCTGATCTTCTTAAAGACAGCAAACACTTGGCCGGGCGCGGTGGCTCACGCCTGTAATCCCAGCACTTCAGGCGGCTGAGGCGGGCGGATCACGAGGTCAGGAGAACAAGATCATCCTGGCTAACACGGTGAAACCCCATCTCTAACAAAAATACAAAAAATTAGTCAGGCATGGTGGTGGGTGCTTGTAGTCCCAGCTACTCGGGAGGCTGAGGCAGGAGAATGGGCTGAACCCAGGAGGCGGAGCTTGCAGTGAGCCGAGATCGCGCCACTGCACTCCAGCCTGGGCAACAGAGCGAGACTCCGTCTCAAAAAAAAAAAAAAAAGGAAACACTTAAAACAAAATGATTAAAAATGCTAATAGTTAATATGCTAATTAGAATTAACATTTAGATGTTTACTCATTAGAGGGTTCAAGTCATTTTGATCAACTAATTTATCATGAACCGTGAAGACAAAAGCAGTCAAAACCCCAATTCTAAGATTTTGAAAACCACCTGAGCCAGAGTTGGCCCTATTTGCTAGAACGCCTCATAGACTCTGAAGGAAGGGTATTTTCCTGATGACAGATACTGGGTGACTAGCAGATATGGAAGAAATAAAAAGCAAAGGATGAAAAAAAAGAAAGCCAGATACAAAACTGAGTGTTTAGTTTGCCATTCTTTTTACTTCTTTTTCTTTTTAAACGTGAATTTCTACAGTCGATCTTCCACGCCCCTATAGAGCTGTTTAATACACACACACACACACACACACACACACACACACACACACACGTTAACTGAAGTGCACTGTTCAGTTGAGGCCATGAGGGGAATAAAATTAAAAATATATATAAAATAAATATAGATATCAGATTTTTTCTATTACAAATTTTGTTTTAAACAGTTTTGTGTATTTATTTATATCCTGCCTCATTCTCAGAGGGTTTTAAGGCAGAAAACAAAATAGGTGTGGGAATAGCTTCAGAAGCAACCCCCAGCTGCCTACATACACTAGTTGGCACCTAAATATTGCTTCCTTTCCGAGTTTACCATTTTTGTCATGAAGGAAGATGGATGAGATGGAAGGTAGCAAAAATTCAAAGGAAAACGCTAACTTTTCAAAGGATACAATTGTCCTAGCAATCTCAAATAAACTGTTTCTGTCAGGCCTCAACCATGATTTAACTTTCTGACCATGAAAAATAAAATCAGAAAATCCATCAAAGTATTGTTTATTTAACCTGCCCTATCAAATATACTAACCAGTTTTATCTCATCTGATCACATTAACAACAGAATTCTTTCTTAGACATATTTTGGAAAGTATTCGGGTTATTGCTAATTACAGTGGTAGTAATGATATTTGCCTCTCTCAGCCTGTGTGAATGTGTGGTGTGTGTGTGTGGTGTTTGTGGTATGTGATGTGAATGGTGTGTGTGCGCCTGTGTGTGTGGTGTGTGGGTGTATGGTGTATGTGCGTGGTATATGTTGTGAGTAGCATGAGGTGTGTGATGTGTGGTGTGGTGAGTGGTGTATGTGGGGTGTGTGTGGGGGGTATGTGTGGTGTGGTGTGTATGTGTGGTGTAGTGTGTGGTGTACTGGGGTGTGTGTGGTGTGGTGTGTGTGTGCATGTGTATGTGGAGTGTGTGTGGTGTGTGTGGGGGGTTTGTATGTGTGTGGTGTGGTGTGTCTCATATATGGGGTGTGTATGTGGTGTGGTATGTGTTGTATGTGAGGTGTGTGTGGTGAGTGTGTGGTGTGTGGTGTATGTGGGGTATGTGTATGTGGGGTGTGTGTGGTGTATGTGGGGTATGTGTATGTGGTGTGTGTGCATGTGTATGTGGGGTGTGTGTGGTGTATATGGGGTGTGTGTGTGGTGTGATATGTGGTGTATGTGTGGTGTGTATGTGTGGTATGGTGTGTGGTGTATGTGGAGTGTGTGTATGTGTGGTGTGTGTGGTGTGTACGTGTGGTGTGGTGTGCAGTATATGTGGGCTTTGTGTATGTGTTGTGTCTGTGGTCTGTATGTGTGTCATAGTGTGCCGTGTATGTGGGGTATGTGTATGTGTGGTGTGTATGTGTGATGTGGTATGTGGTGTATGCGTGGTGCGTGTGCATGTGTATGTGGGGTGTGCGGTGTGGTGCATGTGTGATGTGTCTGGGGGTGGTATGTGGTGTATATGGGGTGCGTGTATGTGTGTGGGGTGTGTGTGCTTTGGTGTGTGCTGCATGTGTGGTGTGTATATGTGTGGTGTCGGTGTAGTGTGTGTGGTGTGGTGTGTGGTGTGTATGGGGTGTGTGGGGTTGCTGTGTGGTGCATGTGGGTGTGTGGCATATGTGTCACATGGGTGCAGGTTACGTGCTGTGTGTTGTGATGAGCGTGTGTGTGTGTGTGTGTGTGTGTGTGTGTGTGGAGTGTGATGGTGACGTTTGCTCAAGGTGTGGCTTTACACAGTCACTCCATGCTCAATGTCTGTGGAAATCCAGCCAGCCCCGGAGGCCACAGAATGAGGAGTTTGTGCAAAAGTGTCCAGTAGCCCCATGAACTGACCTGCTTCATAAACGAAATCTCTCGGGTAGCAGGAAGAGTGACCATTCGCAGGCAGGTTCCTGTTTCTGAAGGTTTCTTGCTTATCTTTCGGAAATTACGTGCAGAACGTCTCCACTGTACATTTATCTCATCACTTTGATTTTAATTCCATGAGTGAAAGTGTCTTTAAAAAGCTGCATGCACTCCCAAGCATTTCTTTATTTAAAGAATTATGTTTTTGAATATTCAAGTTTTCACAGCTTTAAAGGTATGAAGCCACATCTTTCATTTTAGAATGGAGATGCCAGCAGGCAATGTTAGCAAATGTGAGTGATCTTAGAAAATATGGGTCATGTGGATGAAGTCGCCACTGAATTCTAGAAATATTTCCAACAAGAACAACAGAAGAGACACCTCAGCATAACACTGCCTTTAGAAGAAAGTTAGGGTATTTAATTTCACCCACTCAATGTAAGGAGTAGAAATTAGAAGGAACATGTGTAATGATGTCGTATGGCATTTTGTCCATAAAATAGATGACTTTGCAAATTTTCATCGCTCTCTACTCTGTGGTGTTTTAAAAGCTTGTCTTTAGGTGGGGGGGTGAAGGTGTTACAGAATCATCTACTTAAATCTGCCCTTCTTGGGTCTGTGGTTCCATATTCATTAGCATCTCCTTCGGTCCCTGGTCTGGAACGTCGACAGGGACAGACACAGCAACCTTGGTGTTTCCCATGAACTCAGTGCTGAGTGGGTGTTTAGCAAATGTGTCTGCTGCAGGACCAAGGGGGGTCATTCTAGATCGCCTCCCATGGCTGGTACTGCTCCAGGTACTACACGTGGCATCAAAGGCACAAGGTCTGGTCTCAGTCCTGAGAAACACATCCAGTTAGGGACAAGCAGAGCTAAGGCTCAAAGGCCTGCGCTCACTGAGCCAGTAATGCTTGCGCTGCTCATGTGTCTTCTTGCCTTATTGTTGCACCCACCGTGGAGGCTCCTGCCCCTTGTGGGGCCCTATGTTTACCTGCATGGGGACAGGGGTCTGCCTGGTAGAACAGATCCAGGAGGTCCTGAGCATGGAAGGGATAGGTCCTTGACTGCATTTGCCCAAAATTGGAGGTGAGCACTCATCAGGGATCACATCCAGTTGCAGGGGTTAAAAGAAGCCCCAGGCTAGGCACAGTGGGTCACACCTGTAATCCCAGCACTTTAGGAGGCCGAAGGGGGCAGGTCATTTGAGGCCAGGAGTTCAAGACCAGCCTGACCAAGCTGGCGAAACCCCATCTCTACTAAAAATACTGAAAATTAGCCAGGCATGGTGCACGCCTGTAATCCCATCTACTTGGGAGGCTGAGGCAGGAGAACTGCTTGAGCCCGGGAGGTGGAGGTTGCAGTGAGCTGAGATCCTGCATCCCAGCCTGGGTGACAGGGGGAGACCCTCTCTCAAAAAAAAGAAAAGAAGCCCCAAACAGGAGGAGAGGTACCGTCCAGGGACAGGGGGCGCAGGAGGGGGCTGCAAATGGAGGGCAGGGGAGGAGGCAGGTGTGGGCCCCCCAGGCTTGGGACACAGACAGTGAGCAGACTTCCAGAGGCCTCTCCTGTTGGGGGCTGCAGCCTCGCTCTGCCCCCAGGATACTCACACAACCCGGCCCAGCCTGGCAGGCACCACTCGCAGCCTGAGGGCAAAGACAATGAGGTGTGCTCCAAGAAACTTGTGGCCCCAATCTTATGGCCACTTGAGAAAGTCACTTTTTCAAAGTCTTGCCCTAAACAAACAGGAAAATTTTGTCCTACAACTTGAAACACACACACACACACACACACACACACACACACACACACACACACACACACACACACACGATAAAGAACAAGGAAAAGAGAGGAGGAGAAGGGGAAGGAAGAGGAGAAAGAGAAACAGGAGACAAAACGAGAGGGCCCTGAACGTCCTGGCCCCTCCTGAGTGCCCCCCTCCGTGTGCCTGGGCACTTTTCCCACACCCAATTACAGCACAACTACAGGAACTTTAATGTTTCCCCGCGGAGTTCTATCTGGGAAACAGGAAGGGGCCAACATTCTAGAATACATATCACATAGAATGATCTAGGTAGAGATGGAGGTTTTGGTGCTGCCTGCAGAGACTTGACGTAGACACTCATAATTAGGAAAATACATCAATGTTGAATTTCCCGAGTGCCACCCCCGCCTAGGCTTCAAATTGGGTTTAGAAGGTGTGTGATGTTTTAAACAGAGAGACCTGTTCAAATGTCGAATGAGAGATGACAGAAAAGGCGAAAGTGTCTATTGATAAAGAGGTACCCGCCGTATCCTGAGCCCCTTGTTAGGAGTTAGGAAGGGTCTGCAAATTCCATCATGCATTCTCTGGAGGCAAACCCAAAGTCCTAGTTTAGTCCTCTTACCTCCGTCCATGAGGTTGGCCCAGTAAATGACTCTGAACCCCTGGAGAATTCCATTCAAGGCTTCCTTGGAAAGTGTGGACCAGGATATTGATATGCTTTCTGGTGATGTTGCTATGGCTTGGACATTTTCAGGGGGGTAACTGGGCACTGAAATCAAATAATGAGAATCTGTAATAACCGTGGGTGGTTTATGAGCAAAGCAATACTGTAAAAGCAACATATTTTAATATTTCAATATGCAAGCAAAAAATGCACTCAACCCCAAAATGAAAGAAAAAATAACAAAGATCACTTCTCTATATAAATCTTATAACTCAGTAAAATATCATGAGTCAATGCATATATTCTAATGGATTCCATAGTCTCTCTTTCCAACTTAGTTTCTTTACTTTTAGGACAGCTTCTTAATTTTTTTTGCCTGAGTAGAAGATCATTGTTTGTCTGATTTATTTTCCCCTTACTCTTGGAAGTTACTTCTTTAAGTTGCATTTACTTTATAGAGTACAGTACCTCTGTATTTAGTAACATCTGGCATATAAATTGGAAGCTTAACCATTGTAAAGTGCTAAAAAGTAGAAATATAATCACAGATTTCCCGTCTCATCCTCATCCCTTTCCCCAGAGGGAAGAGAGACCACAGACGAGGAGACGGGTCAGAAGAATATTGAAAGCATTTTTACTATTGAGCTTTTGTACATCTTAACTGCTGACACTAGGAGGGGCTGCAAAATACTGGCTGAAACAAGCATCGTAATGAAAAATGAGCATTGAAGCAAAAACAAAGGCATATTTAACTACTATTGCAAAGATTTTGAAGATAGACAATTCCAGTGTTCAAGTTGCAAGTCACTGAAGACTCCTCTCCTTGCAAAACTTGTCAGATAGTACAGGTGCAAGTTATATTTGCTTCCTCAAACCTATGATCAAGGGTCGGGCGCCGTGGCTCACGCCTGTAATCCCAGCACTTTGGGAGGCTGAGGCGGGCGGATCATGAGGTCAGGAGATCGAGACCATCCTGGCTAACACGGTGAAACCCTGTCTCTACTAAAAATATTAGCCAGGCGTGGTGGCGGGCGCCAGTAGTCCCAGCTGCTTGGGAGGCTGAGGCAGGAGAATGGCGTGAACCTGGGAGGTGGAGCTATGATCAAATGGCTAACTGCACAAGAGGTAAATGCAGTTCCAGCTTGCTGCCTTGAAAGCTACCACTTATTGCTACAAATAACCCCATATCTTAACTTTCTGCCTAAAACACTATGCCTTTGGATACCAGGGTTCTTTATTTACAAACACTACTGGAAATTTGAGCTTCTGGGTTATTCTGTGTCACCGTGGAAGGGCTAATTAATTCATCTTGGCCGCTAGGGGGCGATCGATCACTGTGCGATCTGAAAATTCCTTTTCTCTGTGCTCAGAATGCTTGAAAATAGAAAGCAATTAAAAAAAAAATTTAAAAAACCTTCTTAACATTTGGGAGAAAGTTTTTAAGCAAATAGCATTTCTGCATTCTCGCGAGACTTCTGCAGTAATAGGGAGAGCCTTGCTTTCACTCCAGAAAAGCCCAATTCTTGTACCCGAAATGAATGAGGAAGAGTCTGAAAAGCGAGGGTCTTGCTGGCTTTGCAACCCAGCCCTAACCGAGGGGTGCGCATCAGCGAGGTGGGCGAGGTCACGAGGCAAGGCTTTCCCACCTGAGACCCCAGGCCCTGCAGGGCACTGCAAAGTCAGTGGGGGGAGGAGGGGGGGCGGCGAGGTTGGGGGAGCCGGGGAGACCCGAGGGAACCTTTGCGGAGGGGAAGTCATCACCAGGGCCCAGCCCAACCTACCATCCTCGAGAGTGGTTGTGATGATTTCCTGAGAAGAAGGCCCCGTGCCGGCCCGGTTACAGGCCTGCACCACCAGGCCGTACTGAGTGAACTTATTCAGGTTGTCCAGGGTGTAAACTTCACTGTCCCCGCTGGTGTCGACACTGATGATGTTGAATTGGAAGTTACCCCCAGTGCTGTACTCTCGGTAACCTATTTGGTAGCCACGGATAATCCCATTTTGCAAATGTTTCTTGGGAGCCTAAACAGGAGAGAAAAGAACACACTAAAGAAGTCTTGAGGTAGGACAAGAGCGACATCAATGCCCACACCCACGTAGGAAAGCAGAAATAAAGTGGAGTCATTGCCATGATGCTGGGGTGGTGGTCCAGTAGCAGCCGCAAAGCCACGTGCAGTGCTTGGTCTGTGCCAGGCACCCTTCCTTTACCTGTGAGTGCATCTGGCCCTCTCAGCCCCTCTGAGCCACTGGACCGTCAATGGACACTGGAGGTCACCTGAGTATACATGGCAGCAGGGGAATCTGAACCCAGGTGTCAGGCCCCAGAGCCTGCGCTCTCATTCTGTCCTTCATGCTGTCCTGGTTGACTTGTCTAATTGGCGAGAAAGTGTCAAAATACAGACCACATTTGTGGCATCTCCAGGTACACTTACGATGGGGTGTGACTGACCCTCAGGCCTGCACCCAGCAAGAACTCTTGGGCTCGCTGCTCTGTGCCAGGCCTTGTTCCAGGCACCAGGGAACAGAATTGAGTTTGGAAATGTAAGAAAACAAAAGACCCCTGTCCTCATGGAGCTTATATTCTAAGGAAATATCCCAGAATCACGGTGTTTCCAGGTTGAAAACTGGCATGGGAAGGTGAGTGCACACCCTACAGAAAGGTAATCTCTTTCATGAAGCCCTGAGTCATTCTGGAATCATTTGGGGGTGATTAAATTGGGGGCAAGAGAGAGGCTGGTGCTAACTCCACCCTGCTGATGCGAAGATGGTCCACCAGGTCAAAGTAGGATTTAGGCCGATGTGTAGGACTTTATTTAGAAACCGGAGCCTTTTCAAGAATGGTATAAGGCCGGGTGCGGTGGCTCATGCCTGTAATCCCACCACTTTGGGAGGCTGAGGCAGGTGGATCACCTGAGGTCAGGAGTTCAAGACCAGCCTGGCCAACATGGTGAAACCCTGTCTCTACTAAAAATACAAAAATTAGCCAGGTATGGTGGTGGGCGTCTGTAGTCCCAGTTACCTGGGAGGCTAAAATGGGAGAATCACTTGAATCTGGGAGGTGGAGGTTGCAGTGAGCTGAGATTGCACCACTGCACTCCAGCCTGGGTGACAGAACAAGACTCATTCTCAAAAAAAAAAAAAAAAGGTATACGAATGCCACCAAGATGAGGCTCTAGGAAATAAAGGTTTTGTAGACTTTCAGGCAGTCAACAGATATGTTTGTTTATGTGTATATATGTATACATACACACATACATGTGTATGTATATATGTATACATGTACACATGTATGCATATACATATACACCCATACATTTAAGTACAAACTACGGATCTAGATCTCTCAGGGCTCTGAAAGCTTTCTCCATCCTGAAAGTGCTTATAATTGACCTGGAGAGAGGAAATAAGCACTTAGGAATCTGTAGAGAACTATGAAGTGTGGACATGCATGGTAGGGAGGTAAAGGCCAGCAGGCATCCAGAAAGTGTTAGTGTGGGTGTTCTGAAGTGGTAGGAAGACTCAGAGCCCAGGTGGGCCTGGTGGGGCATGGCTCAGAGAAGTGGAAGGAGGATGGGGTGAGTGGAGCCTGCAGAGGGTGTGCACCCGCCCAGCGGTGAGTCAGGAGGGAACAGACAGAGTGGAGCAAGACCTTGAAAACCTGCCAAATGTGACCAGGGCAGGGCAGACAGGAAGAAATCAGAAGAAGGTTTTGAGCTGATGAGCAGCATTGATGGGTTCAGCAAACACTTATGGATTGCCTAATAGTAACTTCCCAGGGGATTCCATGCCTCAGACTGTCATTAGTAGTCATTCTGACTTACTCAAGAGCAGTAAAATCATTTTTATTGTTCACAGCAAGTTTCTCCATTTATGATTTTCTTGGACTCCACTTGCTTTTCCCAATAGCCAATCTAATGTAGTATATTCATGGTGCCAGCAGGTGTCAGTGAAACAGTCACGTAAACCATTTATTATTTGTATCTGTTGGCTCAGAGTTAGATCCTGGTAGAAGAGCTCATACCTTTTTTATTATAAACAAATGTCTATGCACCTCTGAATCCACAGATGTGCTGGCTTTTGCATTGATGGGCTATGGCTTTTCACACTGTTTAGAAATAGATATCAAGATTCTGTGTTTTGAAAATTCAACTACTCTACGTGAAAATTGTTCTGCTGCAACCACTGAATTGTATTTATGTAACCTAATTAATCAACCAAATTAATTTCTCTGCCAACATCACCTATAAGTCAAATTTACCAACAAGGAGATTTCCCCTATTTTACACAGTGTTTTAATGTTAGATATAGTGACCCAAATAAAATAATATTATTTTTAAATGAGGTTTACATCCATTAAATATTCTAATTGTTCAACTGGCTCCCAGTGAGGCTTGAAGGCTCCCTAAGACAGCAAGTTGGATTCACAGTATGGGGAATGTGGAGTCAGGTCAAGAAGTGTAGACAGTAGAGTCAAATGCCTGTGAGAAAATGTTTTCATAGAGTAACCAATTTAGCTAAATCCTCCACAAGAATGAAGGGACCTGCTTGCTGACATGTAGTTCCTCCAGTTTGGCGGGATTAATCTGTTTTGCAGGTAGAATGGAGAAATCTTCCCTTTTTTTCCTCCCCATGGGTGAAAACACATTCTAAGAAGCTTAAGTATAATAGACAACACAGGTATTTTTGTTCTGTTCCATTTCAATATTTTGTTAACAAGAAAAAGAAAATTCTTTACATTTTTCTTAGAAGAACTACATTTTAGTCCTGTGAGTTCCAAAATAAAGCTTATTTTTTCTTAGTTGATACTTCTGCAAAATATTGTGCAGAATAATTATCTCATTTTTATAATAAAAGTAAACCACCACCATTTCTATCCAATGCAACTCTATTCACATTTTGAAGCATTTCAGCCTATTCATCTAAAGTAAAGTGTTTTGCCCTACATAGCTGTGTTTGTAGCCTGTGCAACTTGGTGTCTGAATTTTTCTTCTTCATTTAATGTGCTATTATGATTATATTCCCATCTTTAATTCATAGTCTTTAAATATCATATTCCATCATAGTGATGTTTTATTTTATTTAACCATTTTTTTTTTTTTATTGTTGGGGATATTGTTCTTTCCGGGTTTATTTACTACCACAAATGCTATGTTAAACATCTTCACAATATAGTTTCTCTGTTTCTATTTATTGAACTCAAGTCCCACAAGTAGATGACTGTCTTATTTTTTAAGTCCATGCTTCAGTTGGCTGTTAATGAGATAGGGCTTTTTTGGTTACTATTCTTCCAGATGTGTAATATACTATGGTAAGTTAAGGGACTATATCACAAGGAACAAACAAGAGAGCTCTCCTCTATTTTTCTTAATATTCCAATTTTGAAATGAAATATATTGAGTAGAGTTATGAGTTATTTGATGGCAGTAGTGTTTTTACATCCTTTTGTAAAAGGGTGCTAATACGATCTACAGTTTTCATGCAGAATAAATTGTTGCACCTGAAGAAGTGAGATGTGTTTCCTATAAAGAACATATACTTTCAGTTTCATAGCTTGCAGTTTCCCAAACTATACGATTTAAAAACAGACTTAAAAGGTAGTGGGGGAGGATGGGAGCAGCTGCCAGTGGTTGCAAGCTTTCCCTGTGGGGTGATGAAAATGTTTACAATTATGGTTATGGCTGCATATCTCTGTAAACATATGAAATACCACTGAATCATACACTTAAAATAGGAATGCTACAGCATGCTAACTGTATCTCAATAAAGCTGTTTTTTTAAAAAAAGGTAGTGTGCTGACTCATCTCTAGGTTATCTTTCTATTTCAATTACAACACTAACTGGCACCTCCACCATGATGACCACCACCACCAATCAATGCATACCACCTCTGCAGGTCACTGTCACCACTGCCAACATCAGTGTCACTCCCTCAGGTCCCCCACACAGCCAAGCCACCACCATCACTACTACCATCTCTACCACCATCATCACCACCAGCTTCATCTCTGCCAAAAATACTGTGAACACGACCACCACCACCAATAGCATCTCCACCACTGACATCACCAACATTACAACCACCAGTATCAACGTCACCGCCATAGAAATAACCTAAAGGTAGAAGCACCTCTATCACTTCTTCCAACTTTACCACCATATTTATCACAAACTTCACCAACAAACCACACTTCAACCTCTACTACTTCCATTATCATCCTTGATGTTGCCATCACTATTACTAAAAAGATGCTTCACTTCATCACTATCCCAACACCAACATCATTATCACCACAACTATCCATCACTCCATTACTATCCCAATATTAACATCACTACCACCACAACTATCCATCACTCCATCTCTATTCCAACATCAACATTGCTATCACCACAACCATCCATCACTCTATCACTATCCCAACACCAACATCACTATCACCACAACCATCCATCTCCCCATCACTATCTCAACACCAACATCACTGTCACCACAACCATCCATCACTCTATCGCTATCCCAACACCAACATCACTATCACCACAACCATCCGTCACTCTATCACTATCCCAACACCAACATCACTATCACCACAACTATCCATCACTCCATTACCATCCCAATATTAACATCATTACCACCACAACTGTCTATCATTCCATCTCTTCCAACACCAACATTGCTATCACCACAACCATCCATCACTCTATCACTATCCCAACACCAACATCACTATCACCACAACTATCCATCTCCCCATCACTATCTGAACACCAACATCACCGTCACCACAACCATCCATCACTCCATCACTATCCCAACACCAACATCACTACCACCACAACTATCCATCACTTCATCTCTATTCGAACACCAACATTGCTATCACCACAACCATCCATCTCTCCATTACTATCCCAACACCAACATCACTATCACCACAACCATCCATCACTCTATCACAATCCCAATGCCAACATCACTGTCACCACAACCATTCATCAGTCCATCACTATCCCAACACCAATATCACTATCACTACAACCATCCATCACTCTATCACTATCCCAACGCCAACATCACTGTCACCACAACCATCCATCATTCCATCACTATCCCAACACCAACATCACTATCACCACAACCATCCATCACTCTATCACTATTCCAACACCAACATCACTATCACCACAACCATCCATCATTCCATCACTATCCCAACACCAACATGAATGCCACCACAATGACCACTACAACTACTACCACCTCTACCACCTCCACTTCCACTTACCGAACACTGTTTGCTTCCCATTGTAATTTGTGCTTTATGTATATTATTTCATTTTCTTTCCCACAAAAACCCCACAGAGTATAAGTATACTTCTTCACAGATGAAGAAACAAAAGGTCAAATATGTTAAAACAACTATCTCAAGGCAAGTATAGAGTAGGAATTCTCCAAAGTTGTATTTGGTATTAACCACTCATATAGCCTCAGAGAACTTTTCACCCTTTTGCAAAGTTTGCTAGTTTTGTAAAGTTATACTATACATAGCATTTCTAATCAGAGGAAAATTTAATGGATCACATGAAGAGAAAATTATATATTTTTGTGCATAAAAGCAAGCAAAAATTCTTACTCTACCAGGGAAAGTTTAAGTTACTTTATTAATTTGCAGATAGACTAGTCAGATTGAAATTTAGAAATGTATTTAAATTAAAGAAATCCTTGCGGATGTATTTTAAAACACCCTCTGAAAAAAATCCATAAATGTAGGGATTTTGTATATTAAGTATAAGAAATGTTAGGGCCTGTAGTTCAGGTTTTCAAAAATGACACTAGAGGCTCACGCTGAGTTATAGACAAGTCAGCAGGAGTGGAAGGTGTGTTTAGTGGAGACATTTTAATCCATTTGTCTGGCAGTGGGCTTCATATTCCCAAGAAAAATTAGTGCATAAGATCCTTTACTGGAAAATTGTTTTGAATGATGCTTTAGCCATTTTTGCTTGGAGCATGTGTCTACTTGGAACAAAGGGAGATGGTTTTCTGGGGTATAGAGAATACATCCTCATAGGGAAATGATCTTTAGAACACTGTATTAAGGTTGTTAATTAGCACTGTAGAACAATTGACACATGGGTAGAAATAATGATTCACTTTCATGAAACTCAGTGAATGAGGTTAATGGTGGGGTAAGAAGAAAAGGAAAAGAAGAAATCAGGTAGGGATCTGGAAACGTATTTTGAATCTGAGTTGCATAATATTGGAGAACACAAATTTCCTATGAAACCACTTTGACCATGCCTCTTTGATCTCTGTCTCCCGATCTCAGTTAGTACCTGTTGTGAGATCTGATCTCTGCCTCATCTTTCAAGAATAATGCCTCCTGGGTGTTCCTTGCTCACCTGGGTTCCTCTCTGACTGCCTGAAAGAGGGTGGGGATCCCAACTCTCTTACATATTCCCACCTTATAAAAGCTGTTGTCAAAAAATTTTCTTCTTTCAACGAATACCCCCTCTACTCCTTCTCTGCAGGCCAGCTCAGCTTCCAGCTCACCAGGGCTCTTCCCCAGACCACTCCCACCAAGGAGCCCTCTCCCTCCCTGGTCTCCATTGGCATTCACTCATCACTTCCACCTCCTCTGGTGGCCACCATTCTCGATGAAACATGTGGTTTCAAAGAATAGCATTGCAAGCTCTAGAATGCAAGGAACCCTACAGAATGTAATCTCACTTACTATTTCCCCCTGTCTAAATCAGGGCTTCAACACTGGGATGTTCTCAGAAGATGCTCTTGCAGATGGAGAAGAGAATGGTTTTGAACACACATGAGGTGCAAGAAAAGAGATGGGTAAGAATGATCGCAGATACAGGTTTATACTCTAACTGGGTAAAGGACTGATGGCAAAGGTATGAAGTCAGAAGGAATTCCTCGACTGCAGACACATGGTTTAGCTGTTGAAGAGAGACCTGGCTTAGCTGTTGAAGAGAAGCGGAGAACTCAGCAGTCCAATGTGAAAGCCGGGAAGTGTGGATTCCAGCTGAGGGTTGGCTTCCGTGCTGGGACTTAGCCTGCTGGCCTACACAGAAGGATGACAGGTTGAGGCAGGATTTGGAGGGGTTGAGCTTCATTGCCCAGGCCCCACCAGGGATGAAAATAGCTTCTGATGAGCCAATTTATTTGAACACTGTCATTCATTTTTGTCCTTCTTAAAAGAATGATTCCAGAAAGAGAATTTGCTCACTTATTCAGCCAGCCAGTGGGTTACATGTTTTTATGATGATGGACCTGCAGATTGACAGCAAATCTCACTTGGTAACCAGTCATCTTAAGACAAATTAAAGGAGTCCTTTGAAAAGTAAGTATATGAAAACAAAAACAAAAACAAAAAAAACCAAAAAAACAAAAACAAAAACAAAAAAACAACAAAAAAACCCCCAAAAAACCCCTAAGGGCTCCCTTCTACTCCTATTTAAGAACTCAATAAAATGAGGTCCTTTCCACAGGGGAAAATGTTGAAATTTAGAAATGTGCTTAAATTAAAGAAATCCTTGAGGATGTATTTACAAACAACAGACTGCTTTCCAAAGTGAGTGCTTTCTGTTTGCCTCTTCTCAAATCCTGTTGAATGCAGTGCAAATCCAAGAGAAGGTCATGCCTGCTCATTGTTAGGTTTCTCACACAAAGATTGTTTTTCCTGTGTTGAACTTTACTCCCCCATTCATTTGCCTTTGGATCCAGTAATGATCCTGATTTCTTCTCATTTCTTTCATTTATCTGCGGTGGCCTGGCAGGTTTTTTCCTCTCTCTCGCCTTTCCTGGCCTGGCAGGTTTTTTTCTCCTGTAGTCCTCCTAAACAGCCTCCTTTCATCCTCCCAGACGCCCTTTCTCCAGCTTCCAAATCCCTCCCAACCCCCTCTTCCTTTAAGAAACCTTCTCTTTTGATCTCCATGACAACAGTTGCACCGTGTCAATGTATTTGCACGGTGTGCAAGTGACTGTATTTTATACGTCCTTCCTAATCAGTCTGCTGCAAGCCGCCGGTGGCAGATGCTTCATCATTTAAAGGGACAGTAAAACAGTAGACGTGCAAATGCTCACCGTACCTTCCTGGATGTGGCTGATTAGAACAGGCATCTCTTGTGCTGAAGACCACCAGCCATATTCTGTTTCCCACATGCCTCCCGCCCCTTCCCATTGAAAGGAAATGACTTTTGCTGGATGTGCAGAATTCACCTGTTGGCCAGAGTCAGCTAAAAGCCTCACTGCAGAATTTCATGTTTGAAGAACCCTGTCTTTCTCAGGCATATTGAATAATTTAGTTGGGAAATGAATTGAACATTTTCTTTTTAGATTCCTCCAAATCCACTTAAAATGTAATCTGTCCTCGTTTCCCTTATGTGATAAGTTGGGCGGATGGTCTTTTTCATCTTTGTGCATTTTCTGCAGCCCCCCGCCCCCCGCCCTTACCTGCTTTCCAACATAAACAGTAGCTACTCCATAAGCTTGCTCAGTGAATGGGCGCATCACATTGAACAAACTTTAACTAGGCATCTATTCTACACAAGGCATGGCACACCAGGGACACCTATGAGTTAATCAGTGTTCAGAAAACTGCATGATACTTGCAGTGCTGCAGGTTTGCCCAGGGTACTATGGAGGGGCAAATTGGGGTCAGAAGGATTGCCAGAGAAGAGCACACCTCACCTGAGCTGAAGGGCGACTGGACGTTGCCTTGGAGGGTGCAATGCTGTCGGCAAAGCAATTGGCTAACACAGCTGCATCCAGGTGCAAGGACAGAAGACACCAAGGAATGCAGAGAGGCTCAAGTGACTCTGAGGTGAGGTATCCATGGTGATCACAGGGGTGGGGGATGGTACAAGCACAGATGAAGCTAGGGACATTCCTATGGGACAGAACCTATGGAGCCTGTATGTAGTAGCATCGTGGCTACCAGCAACATCCACATCACCTGGAAAACTGTTAGAGCTGCAAGAACTGGGGACCACTCAGACTTCCTGAATCTAGAATAAACCCTGGGGGTGGAGCCTGGTGAGGTGTGTTTTAAAAGGCCCTCCGGGATACTGGTGCTCCCTCAAGTCTGAGAATCACTGTTCTTATCACCGGGAGTCACTCAGTGATTTAGATTTGGCTTTGCTTGAAGAGACTATTTAGTTAAAAAGCAGTCACTGTGTATTCCCCCATTTCTCAGGTTAGCCAATAACCCATTTTCCTGGTTCTTTGCAGAACAAAAGGGAATACATGCACATAAAACTGTTAGACCTTCCTGGTCTTAGGAGCAATTTAAAGATCTACCTTACGCAGCCCTAAAGGGATTCTGCTTTACGATAAGTGTGTGGGTGGTGTGAGAACCAGCTGGCTATCTTGGTCCATGGACAATGGATTTTGAGGGAGTTACGTCAGAGAGAGGAGATTTTTTTACATTACTGCCTCAAATAATTCCTTTCCTTTCCTTTCTTTCCCCTTTCCTTTCCTTTTCTCTCCTTTCTTTCTTCTCCTTTCCTTTCTCCCTCCTCCCTCCCTTTTTTTCTTTTCTTTTCTTTTTTCTTTTCTCTTTTTCACAGGGTCTCACTCTGTCACCCATGCTGGAATGCAGTGGTGGGATCATGGCTCACTGCCGCCTCAACCTCCCCAAGCTCAAATAATCCTTCGACCTCAGCCTCCTGAGTACCTGGGATCACAAGCATTCCACCATACCAGGCGAATTTTTGTATTTTTTTGTAGAGATGGGTTTTTGCCACATTGCCCAGGCTGGTCTCCAACTCCTGAGCTTAAATAATCTGCCCAACTCAGCCTCCCAAAGTGCTGAGACTATAGGTGTGAGCCACTGCTTCTGGCCTTAAATGATATTTTTGTTCATATATCTCTCCTTAGAGTTGTACTGTATTAAAAACACTATCTGTGTCCTAGGTCTCATAATGGGGAGATATACAGGCACGTGACTGGCTCCCCCAAAGTCATTATCTTTTGAGGAGCTAGGAAAGGATGAGGTGTCCATATTTCATGAAGTAGAAAAGGGCCACATAACCTGATAATGAGACAGTGTTTAGAACTAAGGGGCTATGCAATTTCAGTTTGATAAATAAATGATAAATGACAGATTATTTGAAATAGGCGCTGTCTTGAGAGCCAAGAATGTTATTTGCAGGCTGCAGCAGCCATATTCTAGTCAGACTTGGCAGTTGAGGAGGAAAGGGTGGCCAAGGGTGTATGTGGGCTTTGCCTTGAGACATAAATGCTGAATGCTATAAATAGACTGATAATTTTACCATATGGAATTGAGGTTAACTACTGCAAAGCAAAACTCCATTTATTCCATTTCTAAAGAGTAGGACAGCTTCCACTGTATTCATCCAGCCAACAAACACCTGTGAAACAGCTCCTCTTGCTGGGACACTCCTTTTTCGAATTCTGTTGTTCTTCATACCTCATACCACCTGCTAGCCACAGTTAGTATTTCCTACCAGCCACAGAGGCCTATCAGTGCTCTCTGCCAAGGACCAAACAAGGGAATTCGGGCTTTGCTTTCTATGAATCAGCTCTGAGGGGTGGCCTCTGGAAATGCCCCCACCTATCTCCTGTGCCCGACAGTGGGGACTTAGAGGGTGTGCTCTGATGCCAAAGAGGGAGTATGCTAGTCTGTGAGCCTAAGGCTGGGCCCCAACTATTTAGCAGTGGCTGAGTGAACCCAAAGGGCTTTGGCCCACCACGCATGCCTGGAAGGCTCAACCCAGAGTAGACCCTCTGCAGGTAATGGAGGCCCTGTAATGGTAGTGTGGCCAAGGAGGGCAGGGCAGGGGCCCAAGAAAGGCCACAGGGATAAGGGAGGGAGGGTCTCCCTGACCCTAATCTGATAAACAAGCACAAGAGGCAGGATTTCAAAGGCATGGTCACGGGGCCATGGAAAATGCTCAGAAGTAGTTTTGTGGGGTGGGAGAAGACAGCGTCTGATTCTGGAAGTTTTGTAAGACAGCGCCAGTGGAGGGCCAGTCATGATCCAACATGGCTGGTAAGGAGGCCAGTTGGGCAGGGGTGGAGCTGAGTGAGATGAAGACATATCCACATCCACCTCTCACCCCAACAAACCACCGGGTCTGCATGCTCTGGAGGCAACCTGGATGTCTTGATGAGAAAAGAGAGGAAAGGAGGGTGAAGAAGAATCTTCCCTGGGACCAAACAGGCCCTTTCCACTGAGGAGGGCAGGGTTTGGGAAGCTGGAGGCCAGGGCAGGGAGCCAAGCCAGGAGTCGCCCTGACCAGTGCTCTGACAGGTGCACAGGGCAGACTCTGTCTACTTTGTAGGTTTTTAAACTGAAACTGCCTCCATTTCCCTCCCACTCTTCCATGTTTGTTAATAATATAAATTCAAGAATAACTAAGAGAACCCTTACGTGATATACGAGGAGAGGGTAAGTGTGGAGACAAACTGAGTCCTGGAATTCACAGGGATGAGGCTGAGAGCAGGTAGTGGGTGAGAGTGACCCTGGGCTGGAAGAGACATACAGATGGGAATGGCAGGGAATGGCACTGCCAGGAGGCAGGTGGAAGCTGTGACAGTCAAACTGAGACAGAGACAGAGAGAGAGAGAGAGCGAGAGCGAGAGAGAGAGAGAGAGAGAGAGAGAGAGCGCGCGCGCTTGTAAAGGAGTGAGCAGCATCAGTCACATGCATGGTTGTTGCAGCCTTTGTCATTTTTGCTAAGTATCTGTCCAGAAGAACCAGAGAAGATCCAGGTCTCAGAAGGAGCCTGCCTGCTGAAAGGTGAGCTTCAATTTTACAACTGGAAGGAATTCCTGAGTGCTTTACATCCATGCCAAAAGAACCAATGAACTGGAAACTATTTTTGAGTGGGGCACTGCTATAGAGCTACCTGAAAATATGGAAGTGACTTTGGAACTGGGTAATGGGCTGAGGTTAGAAGAGTGTTGAGGGCTCAGAAGAAGACAGGAAGATGAGGGAAAGTGCTAGGATTATAGGTATGAGCCACCACATGTAGCCTCTTATCTATTTTTGGGTAATGAAAGGTTTTAGCCTTGACTAAAGGGAATTTTAGACATCAACATGCAAGAATAGGTATTTGGGGGGAGAGTATTGAAAAAGTTGTCTAGGCTAGGCACAGTGACTCATGCCTGTAATCACAGCACATTAGGAGGCTGAGGCAGGAGGACCACTGCAGGCCAGGAATTTGAGACCAGCCTGGGCAAAATAGTGAGACCTTCTTTATAAAAAAAAAAAAAAAAAAAAAATCAAAAAGTTAACTGGGCATGGTGGTATGTACTTGTAGTCCCAGCTACTCAGGAGGCTGAGGTAGGAGGATCACATGAGCCTGGGAGGTCAAGGCTGCAGTGAGCCGAGATGGTGCCACTACACACCATCCAGCCTTGGTGATAGAGTGAGATGCTGTCTTAAAACAAAAACAAAAACAAAAACAAAAAACAAAAGAAAAGAAAGAGTTGTCCAATAGGCTACTGTATATTCCCTGTTAGGAACGCGCTAGAAGCATTCAGACCAAGGGCCCCTGTGAACACTCTGGCTTATGCTGGGGGGAAACACTCCACAAGTCCAGATGCAACACGTGCCACAGATACCACACAGGCCCACGGGAGCAACACAGGCACTCCCTGAATCACACTCTACTTCAGTGGGAAGTCTTGTTTCCTAAATTCACTGAGGATCTGCCACCTAAATTCTTCTGTTATTTACAGAAAAACAAACCTTGTTTCCAACTTTAAATTGTTACTGGTGGGGAAAACAGGAAGGTAAAATGGTTTTATGTCTTATACATCTATAATTACTCAAAGCACAAAGTACTTTCATTTTTGGTCTCAACTTAAATTTTTCAAAAGAACAGGAAGAGTTTATTATAGGAATTGAAAGAATTTAAAGGAGCTTTCAGAGTTTTTAATACAATGAAGAGTTTGGCTTTAAAAATGTTATGGGCTCTCTTGAAATAGAGTTAGTTACATCTTAATGTATTAACTTAAATGTATTTGAACTAGTGAAATACATTTGAAGGCACACATTGTGTTTTTCTGCCTTGCTTCATGCTACCTTGAAAATAGTCTGGAAATTACCTGTGCTGGGGCAGCTAATTCATGCTCTCCTGGCTGGGTTTCTTCCTATGATGGACCCTAACCAACTTTGTCCAACCGAGTTTTAAACAGTAAAACTAATGTCATGTTTCTTCCTTTGCCTTAGGAAAGGGGTCCATGACATAGCAGATGCCATTTGATGATGTCTATGTAATTCTTGATTGGATATACGTTTTCCTTTGATTTTTCATTCTAACATCTGTGCCCTGTTTACTAACTTATCTATCTCATTTGATTTCTCTGAAAAGATGGGAAATGTCATCAGCGAGATGACTTAAGAACTGCTGTCTGAGGACATTCAGCACATTAAACAGTGTATATCCACCTATGCTCTCCCTGTATGGCATCTGTGCATTCATAATGCTCAATGCCATATTCACTTTAGCTTGATTTTCTGATTTGTTCTCTATGAAAAGCAGAGTTAGTATTATATAAGAACCAATAAAACTGTCTAAGATGGTCTTCTGAATACTTTTATTAAATTACTACCTATTTTTAAAAATTAATTAATTAAAATTTTGAGACAAGTCTCACTCTGTCACCCAGGCTGGAGTGCAGTTGCGCAATCTTGCCTCACTGCAGCCTCTGCCTCCTAGGGTTCAAGGAATTCTCCTGCCTCAGCCTCACAAGTAGCTGGGACTATAGGCATGAGCCATCATGCCTGGCTAATTTTTGTATTTTTAATACAGATAGGGTTTCACCATGTTGGCCAGGCTGGTCTCGAACTCCTGATGTTAAGTGATCTGCCTGCCTTGGCTTCCCAAAATGCTGGGATTACAGGCATGTGCCACTGTGCCCAACCCCATCCATCTATTATTAGGTTATTGAAAATAAACTTCTTTTTTTTTGTTGGGAAAATTTCACAATATTTACATTTATTGGGAGATATCTGCCATCAGAAATGGCAGTGCTGTCCAGAGCCATTGGTGGGATGGGTGGAATCAGAATCTAGCATAGGGATCGAAATTGGGGTTGTTAATCGAGGGATCACCTTACGGATTCCAGAGTGGGCCCACATCCATTATCCTCTATGGCTATCAAGTCAGTGCTGGGAGGGGAAGAGGGAGGAGAATCTATCATTAAAATGCACTGCTACTTTCTTGGTTATGATATAATGAATAAAACACTCAACTTAGAACTAGAGAAAAGGGTTCAAGTTCCAATAATGACAAATTGAGTGACTTGCTTAAGGTCATTTTGGTTAGGTGTAGAGATGGGCGTTGTATCTAATTTTCTGAAATTTAATCCAGTACTTTTTATACTGTATTCTAATTATACATAATTTACTTGTTGGAAATGGATTTAACTTATGCTAAGGCTACTTTATATAAAATGTGATGAAATAATGTCAACTTATATTTTTACATGTACTCTTCAGTTTTCACTGTGAATATTACATGTTTGTACATATATGTTACTGTAAAGCTTCCTAGTGAATATCATGCATAGTGTGCTTATTAGACAATTTAAGTCATTTTCAATATTATTCTGACCATACACAATTTTTGACCTAGTGTCACAACTTCAGGACCTGGTCCTATTGTAAAACGTAATGTTGATGCACTAAGAAAAGACCTAAGGATGAGCATCAATAAATGACCAAAACACCCTTTAGTTGCAACCTTATTTGCATTTCTGATCATATGCTCTTTAAATCAAGACAAAATACAATACTTTCCTTCTAAAATTGTATTGCAACTTTACAGTTTATAACCTAACTGTTATAAAAAAAAAATCAAAGTGCCTACACTTAGATTTTTTTGTGTTCATCCAGACTTAATGTGAAGCTCTCAGAAGAAACCATCTAACAGGATTTCTGGCTTGATGACGACAGAAGGCCTTGGTTGTAAGCCCTAGGCCAAGTTTGATTTGTGTCCTGTCAAGGTCACTCTGCTGGAGAGGCACAGCTTTTTCAGTGGGGTTTTGAATCAAGAATTGCCTCTTAGCCTGACAGTCCCAGACAGCATCTCTTTCCAGCCTACCTGAGCATCAGACCCAGATTCCACCCCTGTGGCCGCCAGTAGCTCTCGCAAATGCAGCCAGCATCTTCCTGGCTGCACTCTGAAGCTAGAAACCAAGGGAACTGCCTGCTTAGGTCAGGAGACCTGCCAGACCCTTTGTGCATGCAGGCTGGCAGCTCTCTCCTGGGACAGAGAACTGGAGTCCTTGAAGAAGGCCCATCACATGGCTAAACTGAAAGGAATAACCCAATACGTAGATGGAAAGATGTAGAATACATTCCAAATGGTATAAATAAACATCATGGTTTCATTAAAGAAACACGCATATTTTATATATACAACAAAAATATGCAAATTTAGTCACCTATGGCTTTCTAGAAAGTCCACAGTTTTTTTTTTTTAAAGCACCACCTTTTGATAGGAACCTTTTATGATAAAAGGAAATAATGGTAAATGGTTTATGCATTAATTTAACAGAATTTATTGCACTCCTGCTGAGGCTACAGTGAACACACAAGACATGTCCTCAAACCTCATGGAACCTAGAGTCTAGTCCACCTAAAAAAGTTGAAGAAGAACAATCTTACTTCATACGGATGACCAGAGATTTTGAATTTTTTTTTCTTGTTATCAAGGAAGGAGGTTAGACTCGTTAATATGAGAAGGGCCAAAAATTATTTAAGTATTTGTAAGAAATGTTGATTTTCAGGAATTTCAATAAGGCTATATTATAAAACCAATGCTAGAGCCAATGGATTAGTTCATAAAAGCAAATACAAACTTTTGCCATTTTTCACAGCCTAAAGATTAAAGTGATAGTTGAAGAATTAAGTAAAGTTTATTTCAAGGCAACCTTTTTGAATTTCAATTGATATAGGAAAAAAGGGTGTCTACTCACTACTAAAGTTACTCTAAGGTTAAGTTTATAATTTGGAAAGAAAAGGATAGCAGGTAAGAATGTAAATTTCATATATCTTCTCTAATTTTTATGGGGTTGGGTATAATTTATAACATGAATTTGGAAGGAATAGTAAAGGTAGTTAATATTTATTGGGCATTACTAGGCATGAACTACAATCTTGGCACCTCATAGTCATCAACTTGTTGACTGTTCAGAAACCCAGGAGGCAGACCCAGGCAGCCTGGGTGGAAGTCTTCAATCTGACAGTCACCAGCCTTCAGAACTTGGGCAAGTTTCTTTGACTTCAGGATCTCCCTCTGCAGAAAACTGCCTGTTCCCAGCTCACAGATAAAATGAGATACTGTGTGCAGAAGTTGAGCATTGTGCCTGGCAGGCAGCAAACCCCCGGAAGGACAGCTGTCCCAGGAACCCCTGGCCAGGAAATACTAGTGCGGGAAGGTACCTTGTTCTTTCCCGGAGATAGAGGGATTTCAGTGCAGAAGGCAAGCGGAGCCCGCAGTTTATTTTATTAAACCATTACTGTCAAGGTCACTGGAAATATGGCAGTTTTGTTTTTAGATGACAGACTGAGCCATTTTCCTGTTGTAAGAGTTCAACTCTGAAATGTAATAGGTTGTAATGATGCCTCAATTAGCTGGAATTATTGGGGAGAGTGGAGACGTGATATTCTGGTTAAAAATATTCTTCGGATTACTGAAATTTAATTAAATCTCTAAATATTCAACTTTAATATTTTACAGAAGTCATAACTCTCTTTCTTAATTCTAAATGAGAATTTTGCTCATTTTAAGTAAAATTTTCACCCAGATGGTACAATACTGAGGGCCAAGAAAGTGGTAAAATTATTCTCAGATTTTTATTGCAAGTTATCACTTTGATCATTATTCTCAGCACAGGAATATTTAAGTAATTGACCATTTCATAGTTTTGGGACAGCCTGTGGTTCTGCAAAGGTTTCTCATTTAATGCAAAAATAAAACAACAACACATATTTTATATCAATAGGAAAAAAGCATCTGTCTTAAATTGTATTCTCTGGATAAATGTTTTGAGATGTATATAATCATTAAATATTCCAAATAATGAAAGTTTTATTTTAGGAGTGACCATGGCAAACACACACATACACACACGCAAGCATGCACACAAGTAGCTGGCAATCACATTGTCCTTAATTTGCATAAAAGGAGGGTAAGTTGATTCTGAGACTGATTACGAGAGAAGGTGACAGACACTGCTAAAAGAGACACTTTAGGAGATAAACTAAAAATTAGAATTTTCTGAAAAACCAAAGAATTCCTTAGTTGTACAATTTTCAGGTACTTTATCAAATATGTTATCAATTATTTATAGCTTTAAATATTCTTTCTGATTTTGAATCAGAAACAAAATCTGCCACAAATTAAATTGTATTTGCTTACACAAATCCTTTTGTTTTTCCAAGAATGTCAAATGAAACTTTATTGTCATTTATTTTAGTTTATTCAGAACCGCTTACATCGTCTCTTGAATTTCTGTCAAGGCCTCGGTTAGCACTTTAATTAACTTAATATTTGTAAAAGTATTTAAGAGCCCTTTCCAAGACTTTATCTTGCATAATATAGACATCAAATACGCTTGTGGTTCTTGAACATCTTTCTATGGGCTTACATTTGGGATGTAAAGATGTCCATTTCCCATGAAACTTATCACAAATTGGACCACTATTGCCCTTTACTTTTCAATGAACTATATTGAAAATTACTATAGTAGAAACTCATATGAAAAGTGGTTGGTCGCCTGGTGTATTGAGTGTGGTTCACATCTTTGGGTGCCTGCCATTGTACAGGCTGGGGCATTTCACTGTATCATGAGTTAGGCCTGAGCTCAGCATGTTTGCTGTCTGGAGATCCTAATAGCTGGGATGCCTTCTCCATGGCAGTCTCAGAAACACATAATGCTTCACAGGCAATTGTGATATGGAACACTTGTCTTCTAGGCCTCTTCCTTCCCAACTCACATATACACTCACCTCTCCTTCACTCAACCCATTCATTCATTCATGGAACACATGTCAGCCACGAGGGATTGGAGCTGAATAAGCCTCTCTTCCTGCCGCCAAGGAGCTCCCAGAACAGTGGAGGGGATGCACGTGAAACAGACTGCAGAAGCCATGGGGTGGGAACCTCCCTAAGCCATCACCAAGAGCGATGGGTAACACAGAGGGTGAAACTCTAATTGCACTTTGGAAATTCCCATTTTCACGGGGTCAGTCATGCACAATCTGAGCCTCAAATGAGCAGGAATGGACAGGAGAGGTGAGCGTGTTAGAAACGTTGGAACACTGACAAGAAAGACGATCATACTTGTGGACTGTTGCGTGGGTAGGAATCCCTGGGAAGGTGGGGCAAGGTAAGGGGCCTGAATCCGGGTGCTCTAGCTGATGTAGGATGGTTGCATTCACTAGGTCCTGAGCAACCTTTGCTGGACATGAAAGATTTCAAAATCAGAAGCTCTTCTTTGGTGAAAGAAATAACTAAGATAAAAGGGGTGCCGGGTGCACTGCCTCACACCTGTAATCCCAGCACTTTGGGAGGCTGAGGTGGGTGGATCACTTGAGGTCAGGAGTTCAAGACCAGCCTGGCCAACATGGTGAAAACCCCTGTTTCTACTAAAAATACAAAAAAATTAGCTGGGTGTGGTGGCACGTGCCTGTAATCCCAGCTACGTGGGAGGCTGAGGCAGGAGAATTGCTTGAACTTGGGAGACACAGGTTGCAGGGAGTGAAGATTGTGCCATCTGCACTCCAGCCTGGGCGACAGAGTGAGACTGTTTCAAAATAAATAATAAATAAATAAAATAAAATAAAAGGGGAAAATTGCTTATTTTGATCAATAGAGGGTGTTGTTACAGAAGCAGTGCTTGTTCAATGATAATTAAATAAATGTAATCTCTATCTCCAGTGTTAGAGAAAGGCCACCAAAGCGCCCCTTACCTTTAAAAGGCTTAGAGTCTAAATGGTTATTTTCCCACCAAAACCCCAGAGCTATTTCCTCATTTACCCTGTATCTATCTATTGAATGCATCTTTTACTTCCAATTCTCCCACCAAAACCCCAGAGCTATTTCCTCCTTTATACCCTGTATCTCTCTACTGAATGCATCTTTTACTTCCAATCAGCATCTGTGACCATGAATGAGCTCCCACCTTAGACTTCCCACGATTGCATATGTCCACTCTGACTGACAGATGTGGGGCTCCCTCTTTGGGGCTAACGCTATTTCTCCTTCCTTCTTTCTCCTTACACAAAACAGATATTCTGGATTTTATGCCATAAATAAAGGCATGTTGTATGTAACATATTGTCCTTTACACATACATTAGATTTCACGTAATAGCATCCAATTCGATTGAATCAGTGTTGTCCTTTAAAAGCTCATTATATAAACAGGCCAATATGAAATGACAAACTGGTAACAGGGCAGCCCCTACCTCATTAGTCAGTTAGATCACCGGCAAGTCCGCCTGCTGACAGGCCATGCCACAAAGGCCCACTACAGAGATAGATTGCACTCCTCCATGAACAATATATTACAGTCGATTCACAATCTAATGAAAGCCAGGCTTCCTTTTAATAGTCCCACAACATGTTCATCCTTTGGCACTAAAAAGAAATTTAACTGCAATGCACTGACTTTTGTGGCTGCTTTCTACAGAGAGAGAAAGGATACAATGCCTTTTAAAGCCTCAGAAGTTTCCATTTTTAGTTATAAGAGCTAGATCCTCTGTGGACAGACACCTCTCTCATGCAGGACCCAAAAGACCCAAAAAGCTTTTGAGGCCATAGTAATACCTGGTCTTTTTCAGGGAAAAACACAAGAGAATGTGTAAAGCTAGTGGGTAAAACTTCACAGTCTTCCATTCAAGACAGAGTGAGTCAGCATTCCATTTGTAGAGTGGCGGGAATGCATGTGGGGTTACGGCTTGCTGAGTGTCTTTATTCTACAATGTGTGTGATGCTCGCAGGTGGTGAATGTGCTCACAAAGACCAATGACACCGCCCCCCACACTCCTCGGCCTGCACTGTCTGTGCAGCTAAACAGTCACATCACACTGCCCACAGGAAACACAACTCATTGACTGCGGTTGAGAAACGCTGACACAAAGGGGCTGCATTAACGCATGTAATACCAAAAGTGGTATCCGCCCCAACGCTGAAAATCCATTTTTGTTACAGAGGCTGGTCATCTTATGAAAGAACCCACACTAGAGGGAACACAAACAAACAATCAAACAAAAAACAGATGCAATGGTTAGAAGAGGTGTGTGATGTGAAGACCACATTGTGGTTGTTGGCTGCCCTCTTCTCCCATTGACACCACAGGAAAAAAAAAAGGGTGAGGAAAGAGATAAGAAAAAAAAAATCACATGCAATGAGAGAAATTCAGAGCTGGGATAGTTAATGCAATCTTACAGAACTCTTGGTTCGATAATAACATTCTGGATGAAATGGAATTTGGCCTAAGACAGTCATCTCCAAGAGCACATTCAGGAGGATGACTAATACCATGGCCCACCAGGTCAGGGCCATGCTACTGACTTGAAGGTCATGGAACAGTGGTGGTTGGTGATGAGCTTGCTCCAGAATCAACACTGCTTCCTTACTTGAGGAAGTTTGCCATGGAAATCATGGCTGTTGAATGAAACAATGTGCTTAGTGATGCAATTGTTTACATTGTGGCTCAAGCTTTCTTTCTCTCCCAGCTACTTACAACAAACACTAAAGTAACCAGCAGCCAGTTGGCCTCTATGGGCCACACATGGGGTAGCACTGCCCTGGGAGTCAGTTGATTCAACAGCTCGCTTCACTGGCAAGAAAATGTAGGGGCTTTCTTGAGAACACATCAAGTTAGTGGCACAGTGAGGACCTGGCCTGTTTCCTGCCACCTCGGTGGACTGTCTGCCACCGCATGCTTTGTTATTTAAAAAAAAGCAATTTGAAAACATTTTTGCTGGGATGAAATGAGAGCAAGCAGTCAGGGACTTCAGTTTCACTATTTCTGTAGAGACCACTGCTTAGGACCTTGATTAAGATTCAAGCAAAAAAAAAAAAAAAAAAAAAGATAAAACCACTTTATTCTCTGTGATACAGAATTTGCTGTGACAGTATTCAAAATGTGCATACAAATACTGCATTTTAGGAAAAGGGCTTTCCAGTTAATTTTGAAAAACTAAGTTTTGTAAAATTTGAGAGTCTTGGTGTCGGAACACTGAACAGGAGTGAAGGGCTCGCCCTGGGGGGAAAGCACCGGGAATACAAGTGTTTGCTGGGTTTACCTTCCACGTGACCCTGATGCTCTGAGATGATATAGGCTCCAGGTGAACTTCCTGAGGTGGACCGTCAGGAGCTGTAAGGACCAAAAACCCACAGGCAGGTTAGAGAAGCGTGCCGGAGCAGATCGAAGCCTACACAGCCAAAGGCGGTCCCCGAAGTCATCCCATCCCCATGTTTGGCACAGAGAAAGAAGTTTTTAGTGGTCGTGGGAAACGTCAGTTTTGTAGAGTTACTGTGTCCAACTCTTGGCCTTTACTTGCTCTTTGGAAACGTGAATCTTGAGGACCTATCACGGTATTCCTTCTCACCATGTCTTAGACAACTTCGTGTATCAATCCCAAGTTTGAACAAGTTAAGGGGTACAACAGAAAGTTGCAAAACAAAATTTCCCTTATAAAATGCTGTCTATGGTGTGTACCGAAGGTCCTTCTCTCCCCGCTGGAAGCTTTGCTTAGTGATGTGGTATTGGGGTTTCTCAGTTGATTAGAACGACTTCGGGCAAAAATAATCAAGATTCTTCTGCCTTTGGGTGTCTTCCATGGCTTTTATTCTTCAATTAAAAACCCTTGTGGCCGGGCGTGGTGGCTCACGCCTGTAATCCCGGCACTTTGGGAGGCCAACACAGGCGGATCACAAGATCAGGAGATTGAGACCAGCCTGACTAACACGGTGAAACCCTGTCTCTACTAAAAATACAAAAAATTAGCCAGGTGTGGTGGTGGGCGCCTGTAGTCCCAGCTACTCGGGAGGCTGAGGCAGGAGAATCGCTTGAACCTGGGAGGCAGAGGTTGCAGTGAGCTAAGATTGCACCACTGCACTCCAGCCGGGGTGACAGCGAGACTCCATCTTAAAACAAACAAACAAACAAACAAACAACAACAACAAAAACCCTTGTGAACCGGGAGCTCTGGCCACAGAGGGCTGAAGCAATGTTGAAGAGGAAAACAAAGTATGCAGTTTAAAGCAACCTATTTCCGCTGAGTGTGCTGTAAGTCAGCGGGCCAATGAGAGACATCCCAATTACATCCCAGTTAGAGCTGATTGACATGTGTTGCAAATGTGCTATATACTAGGTACATGGTGTAGAACTAAGAGATGTAAACATTTTGCCAACCAAGAGTTCAGAATGTAATCAGAGCTATCAGATACACACACTGAAAGAAGGTTGCAATGCAAGGCAGCAGGTAAACAAGTGTCTTCTGAGAAGCAGAAGCAAATGACGACAGAGAGATCAGAGGGAAAGAGTCCTTTAGATTAAAACATGTTTTTGGATTGACATTTTTGAGATCACTGCAGAACTACAGAAAGCCAGTTCTGTGGACATTTGCAAAAGGTTGTATGGCACACGGGAGATAAGAAAGCAGAAGTAGTGAATATGAACTCATTTTGGAGAGTTTGGAAGTAACAGGAAAGTGAAAATACTTGAAAGATAAAGGGTAGATTGGGGAAGGGCATGACCAAGGAAAGCTGGCTTCCTTTTTTATAACAGAAGAGGAAGTTCTGAGTAGTATCATGATGTAGTTGCTAAGCTGATTGCCATTTGAGTTTTTTTTGTCCAAGTTCACATTCTGGTTGTATCACTTGTTAGCTGTGTGCTTTTTTTGAGGGTTACTTAGCTTGTTTGTGATTCCATTTTTCTCTCTATATAATGGACCAATAGAATTTGTATCACAGGGTTGTTATGAAAACAATATGTTCAGTAAATATAAGAAATTATAATCGTAATATAATTATCATTAAGTGTTTTTAAATGGGGGAAGCAAATGGGAGAAATTTAACAACAACAACGAAAGGTAAACTTGAAGAAATAATGAATGTCCTGGCAGAAACTGAAGAGGGCAGAAGATACAGGCTATGGAGTGAGTCCGGCATAGGAACAAACACCTCTGGGATGGGAGGAGGGCAGAGCTATGGAAGGCCTTAGGTAGGCTTACTGGTTGAGGGAAGCCAGGTGAGGGCAGACACAGGTAAACTTACTGGTTGAAAGAAACAGGTTGAAATCTGATTGCTGCTTTTCTCAACTATAGGACAATAAGCCAAGCAGGAAATCAGAATGGGAACATGAAGGAGAGAGTTATGGGCTTTAGGAACAAAACAAAGGCTTGGAAAATGGCTATGGTCCATAGAAAAGGGTGCACCCTGTGTCTTAGGGCACTAAGGCGCTCTATCAAAGTGGCCCTCCCCAGGAGTCAGTGCTCTAAGACGCAGGGATTGCTACTCCAAGAGGATAATGGGACTCCACAGCTCCGTCCGTGCACCGAGGACCAAGAAGGAAGCTGATTCCACAGGTTGGGGCTGGCAGGACTGGGAGAGAATGATGCTATAAGAATGCCAAGAAATGAAGCGGATTCTCCAGAATATATGGTTTGTATGGTTTAGAAATATGAGTTCGAAAGGAAACGGGGATATTGCGGCCTCAATTTTCCAGTTAAGATGTATTCATAATTAAAACAAAGGTGTTAAAAGGCAAGAGCTGGAGAGAGACAAGAGATGGGAGTTCGATCTCTGGGTTGCTTGTTCCCTGCACCCCTCATTCACACACTTGCTGATGCTGTCCCTGGCATCTGTTCCAAATGGCCCCTGTCCTGCTTTCTCCACCATCGCCCTTATGGGCATCCCTATGTCTCACTCTGCTGCCCCACTTCCACCCCACTTCTATGCCTGGTGACAGTTTCTATTTAGTTCCTAAACATTAATTCTGGTCTCTATTGTACTCTTTTAAAAGGGACATAGCCCCAGAGCACAATTCACACTGTTCACCCATCCTAGTAATTTTCTGCTCCCAGATGGCACCTCACTGTCCTCTCCATGCTTTTATTCTGCACACTCCTTATGAACCATGTCCCAGCCATGTTCAAAACACATGGGACCCCTGGGTAGATCCCAACCTTTTCCCTGAAGCTTTCTTCTCCCTCCATCAGGGTTTGCTGCTCATGTCTGTGGGCCTCCTGCTACAGTTTATCCCCGCCTGGGCCTGGGGACCTGTCCCTGTAGTGTGCATATACATTTGCGTGTCTGTCTTTGCATATCTCTGGTCACCCAGCAGATTCTACATGGCACCAGGAACTGAGCCCAGAGTGAGTCCTTACTTTGAACAGGTAAAGCAATTTGTAGATGCTGAAATGCTGAGCATGCATCCCTCTCCTCAGCAGGTCCGGGGACAACTAGCAGTCTGGAGTGCTGCAGCCTCTCAGATCTATTAATTCCAAAAGTGCAAAGGCTCTGCTAGAACTGAAGTTAAAGTCCAGCACAGGAACCGAGGGAGAGGCTGGCTTCCAGCTAATGGTGGTAATTATTGTTAAGGCTCTGTACCCAATTTCTTGCACATGGGGTCAAGCTCTTAGGCAGGAAACTTTGGACATCAAATTCAATACAAACTCATGGAATGGATTTCCCTCACACAGGGATAATTCTGTGCCCAATGAAAAGCACACCGTTTTCCATAAAAATCCTTGAAAAATGATTTTTGAGTCTGACAGCTATACTGAGGCTGCGTTACTTTAATTTAGCAACCCTTAACTGAATTTAACAAGAAGCCAGTTTGTTAGGAACTGGGGGCAATGTCAGGGGCACTGTCTCATCCTGAATCCTCCGGCTCCCTGGGGCGTGGCCTTTGGTTTGGTCCTCTCAGAAAGATGGCAGACAAGAGTTGCAGTCTTGATTTTCCAGTTGAGATATATTCATAATTACACCAAAGGTGCCACCATAGTGTTTACAAGAATGTCCTCAATTCTATCAGAAAGCACACATTCCATAATGTAATCATGAATTGGGAATAACTTGCTTTTCCAATCTGGTCTGGTATTTATGTTTCTTGAGATAGGGTCTCACTCTGTCGCCCAGGCTAGAATGCAGTGGTATGATCTCGGCTCACTGCAACCTCTACAGCCCAGGTTCAAGCGATTCTCCTGCTTCAGTCTCCCAAGTAGCTGGGATTACAGGTGTATGCCACCATACCTGGCTGACTTTTGTATTTTTAGTAGAGATGGGGTTTTGCCATGTTTCCCAGGCTGGTCTCGAACTCCTGGCCTCAAGTGATCCATGCGCCTCAGCCTCCCAAAGTGCTGGGATTACAGGTGTGAGCCACCATGCCAGGCCCAGGTCTGGTATTTTATGAAGGTCCCCGCTGAAGAGGAGAGGGGGTACAGTTCTTGTATCCAGGACAGACTTGATTGTTTTTAAGAATGTAACAGCTTAATTACTTAGCCTACCAATGCTGCCATGATTTGTCAGTAATGTATTTATTGTTCTGCCTGTTCCCTGAAGTGAGAGCATTTGGATCCCTCCTCTTAAAAAAAAGTGATGAAAATAGTCCAGACAAACCAAAAGAATTTAAGTTATACAAACACACATTATGGCTATGCCCAATATCGTTAGGAATGTTTTCTGTTTGCTTGTGTTTTAACAAAGGACACTAAGTTTTCTACTATGTCTCTAAAACATTACTTTAAATATGTTTTAAATTATATAAAATTTGCTTCCTTTAAGAATTTTATTGCTTTCTGTATAACTCCTGAGCTGTAATTTTTTCATAGGTTCTCATCTGATTGCCAATGATGCCTATAAAATTACAATCCAAAGCCAATTGGGTTTCCAATGCAAAATGTATTAAGCATCAATCATTAGGTATATCCATTTATTTAACTAAATTTGAAAAATGTGTTGACATTGGACATTTAAGAGCTTACTTACATGGTTTCAAATGTAATATATAGAGAAAGCAGAATTGGTTTCCCCACCCCCTAGCCCCATCCCGAATATTTAGCTTATTTCCTGGGGATGGAGAAGGCTAGAGGTGAAGGTGATTTTCCAAGGCTGGACACAGTGGCTCACACCTGTAATCCCAGAACTTTGGAAGGCCGGAGTGGGCAGATTACCTGAGGTCAGGAGCTCAAGACCAGCCTGGCCAACATGGTGAAACATGGTCTCTACTAAAAATACAAAAATAAGCTGGGTGCAGTGGTGCATGCCCACAATCCCAGCTACTGGAGAGGCTGAGGCAGGATAACTGCTTGAACCCAGGAGGCAGAGGTTGCAGTGAGCTGAGATTGTGCCATTGCACTTCAGCCTGGGCAACAGAGCAAGACTCCATTCCAAAATAAACTCTGCATTTCTATAAAAGTCAAAACTCTTCAATCTGTAAAGCAGTAATAAGCAAAGACTATCTTTATAATCTCTATTATGCTTGCAAAGGTAAAAGGCAGGGCAATTCATTCTGTGTGGCTGAAACGCAGGGATGACAGGTGCCTCCTGATTGCCAAACGCATGGATCTCTGCTTTGCTTCCCTGTCCTGATCCTTCCTGGCTACGCTGGCTCTGTCCCTGTCCCTCCCCAGCTGGACAGCCTCTGGCTGCCCAGCAGCTCCTGTATCCTTCCCAGATCTGAGACTCAAGCCTCGGTGCTCCATTCTGCTCCAAAATACTCTCCTCCCTGTCTCTATATCTTGGCTTTAACCAGCATCTTGGGGCCTCATCATTGGTTGATATGGGCTCAATCACCCCAGTGGGAACCACTCCCACGTTTTTGCCTCTGGTTTTGAATGGGAGATTTGCCTTCTATGTGCCAGGTCCTAAACTAGGCAAAGACCAGGATACAAAAGTAGAAAAAATATATAAATTTTTGAAAAGTAGTGAGGAGCAGCTGTACAATTCTACAAACACACATTTGTCTTCTACAGGAGTTGGGTGGGTGGGTGAGAGGCATGCTCTGTGTTGGACAAAGGGAACCAAGATGGTGTTTAGTAAAAATCAAAGTATGACAAAGAATAGCTGGTGCCCAGATGGGGAAAGGATGAAGTCATGTAATAACTATTTATTAAATAAATGGCTCATTTATTTAATTTGCTTATTTAATTAGCATATCCTACGTGCTAAACACCATTCCAGGTGCCTGGGATACAGCAGTGAGTGAGCAGAACAGACAACTCCACCTGTCCTGATGGGATGGGATCAAAACAGACTATAAGCAAAATAAGTCAACAACTTATACAGTATACCGGCTGGTGATACAAGCAACTGGTAGAAGGAGAGTGGTAAGGGAGGAAGGGGACCCAGCGGAGTGGGCAGCGGGATGAATTTTAATAGGGTGGCCAGGATCGGATTCTTGGAGAATAATGTTTGAAAGTGTTAAGGGAAGAAAGGAAGAACATTTCAGAACATTCCAGAACTGTTCCAGAACATTTCAGGATAGCAGACAGGGGTATACACAATGTGTATGAGGGATAGCAAGAAGGCCAATAACTTTCTTTAGGTTTAATTTCCAAAGTTTCTTCAAACCCAGGATGGACGAGAAAGACAAAAATCTACAGAAGCAGATCCCTGAGGGCCTGGTTGGGCATGGGGTGTGCTCAGCTCTTCTCGCTGAGTGAACGCCGTGCATTTGACTCTTACTGAAAAACACATTGATGCCACCCTCTGAGCTAATGAGAACAGCTAGCCCTATGTTTGTTTCACATGCTCCTGACTTTTATTCCTTCTGCCCTCATTCCATCCTCTCCCCTCCGCCCCAGCTCAGCGCATAGGAAACTCTTCTTCCAGATCACAGCTGCTGCCCTGGAATGGGAGGAAAGATGAGGCAAAGACTTAACGTAGTGCCAGATTCCTTGGAAACCCAGCGACTCTGCGTCGTGACCCTTCCATAATCCACACCTTCCATTCTCTGATGGTCTGTCAAATTCAGTGGCGTTTCAACGAGCGCCCACTAATTGAAGCTGCACGTTCTATGCATAGATTTATAGTGAAAATAATGAAGGGGGCAGCCACCCCAAACTCGGTCACAAGGCACTAAGTGACTCACGACCTGCAGGGGGCAGCTGCTAATGGAGAAGTTGGTCTGAAGCAAGGGTCAGCTGTGAAGGTCACGTGTCACGTGGCTGATCTGCATCAAAGAGACACACTTCGGGTCCATTAACAGCTGATCTTGTTAACTCCGACTGTGTTACTTACTCTCTTGACTGCTCCTTTGTTGTGGGGGCTGCTGGTGCTGGGGGGGTTGGGGAAACCGTGAAGACTGTGCTGAATGGTGTGGCCTTGGCTTCATGGCTATTCTCTGAGGTCAAGTGTATTAAAGTGGTGTGATAATGCTTCATGCACTTTCACATGCAAATAAACTCAGTAGTTTGGGGTTGGAGCAATGTGATTTCCCAACATTAGGTAGGGACACTATGCCAATGGCAGAAATCCCTTCCTCACTAAGCTTTGCAGTGGATACAGCAGAAATCTAAAACTCAAATTCCCATGGTGGCCAGACTTCATCAGAGATCCATAAACATTTCTATAAAGACTCAGATAGTACAAATTTTGGGCTTTATGGGCCCACGTTATTCTTTTTTTTTTTTTAAGATGTAAAAACTATGCTTAGTTCAAGGTCTGTAAGTGAAATCTAGCTCACCGACTGTAGTGTGCTGACCCTTCAATGAATGGAGGATGGGAACTATGGCTCACTGAGGGTGTATGGTCAGCCTCTGGGGTGGCCACTCCATGCTTAACTCCAGCTCATTGCTGCCAAGCAGGAACTCAAGAGCAACTCAAAATTTAGATTTTCAGCTGAAATTTCCAGATTTAAAAAATTAACACTGAATTAAAAAGTTTTGCACAACACTAAGCTGACTTATATCCACAGGCCTGGTTTGTCATGGGCTGCAGCTTATGGCCTGGAATATGCCCTATTCCATCAGGATTTGGGGAGAGCACCTTGAGCCCCAGATGCAGCTATTTCATGGTTGGTCACTGGAGCTCTGATGGGGGCTGTATTCATCCCCCGTCTTCTTTTGCCTCGGCCTTCCTCTTCTATCTTTCACCTTTCTCTACTTTTCTGCATGAAGTTCTTGCCTTAATCTTTTGGGGCTGCTATAACAAAGTACACTAACCTGCATGACTTACACACAACAGGAGTTTATTTCCTTTTCTTTTTTTTGACAAGGAGTCTCACTCTGTTGTCCAGGCTGAAGTGCAGTGGCACGACCTCAGCTCACTACAACCTCCCCCTCCAGGGTTTAAGCGATTCTCCTGCTTCAGCCTCCCAAGTACCTGGGATTACAGGCATGTGCCACAATGCATGGCTAATTTTTTTTTTTTTTTTTTGCATTTTTAGTAGAGATGTGGTTTGGCCATGTTGGCCAGGCTGGTCTCGAACTCCTGACCTCAAGTGATCCCCCTGCCTCAGCCTCCCAAAGTGCTGGGATTACAGGTGTGAACCACTGCACCTGGCTCAGAAGTTTATTTCTTACAGAAATTTATTTCTAGAGGTTAAGAATTCCAAGATCAAGATGCCAGATTTGGTATCTGGTGAAGGCTTATTCTTCTGGTTCATAGATGGTGCCTTCCTCCTGTGTCCTCCCAGGGCAGAAGGGGTAACTTCTGACCCACTTCTTAATATTATTGCATTAGGAATTAGGTTTCAAGATATTAATTTGAAAGGGAAGGCATGAACATTCAGACCAGGGCACCCTTCAGAATTTCACTGTGGGTTTAATCCAGGATATATTTTCTCAACACACACACACACACACACGTGCACACACACACACGCACACACACATACTCTGCTCATTGCGACACCCATTCTAAAGGCAATACTGTAAATAACGTTTATAAATGTTCATCTCATACGTTCATCTCCCTTATGCCAGACACACACAAGGGACAGAATTGTGGAGGGGGCCACAGCCCCTCCATATCAGGTGGCATATCATCATGGACAGCAGGGTCCATGAAGACATAATGATATACCTCAAAGGCTACTGTCAGCAAAATCCCTCTTCTATGCTGAACTGAGGAGTCCCAACTATACCTGGGAGATGGAAAAAGGCATTGCACCAGGGAGGAAGGCATCTTTGAACTAGGCTTTTCAAGGAAGAGCACAGAAAAGGGGACATGGAACCTGTAGTGCCTTCCACACAGGGGAAGAAGCACAACAATAGAGGTGTGGGAGCATGCAAAGGCAGGTCAGTGCTGGGCATGGGGCTCTGGGGAGTCACTGAGTGTCGTTGCAAAGCAGTAGCACTGGGGGGCCATCCTCGTGTGCCCAAGACTTGGGTACTACATTGCAGTAAAAGTGAGTGGGCAACAGCTTTTGGAGGCACCCACATGAGGAGTAAGGGAGCAGTGGGACAAGGTCATCTCAAGACAGCTACAGCTGCTAAAATGATGTGCCTTTGGGTTTGCCTGCTGGGAAGGGGCAGCAGTGTCTATAGCCCCTGCTGAACACTCTAATGGGATGCCTTTGGCCAGAGCACCCATTCTAGGTAAGTTACACACAGGAAATTGATTTTTTAATTTCAGTCATGCAAACCTATGAACCAAGACAAAGACAAGTTCTCTGCTGTAGCTTTCCATTTCTGGAACCTGCTCTTTCCCTTTCCTTCCCCTTAGCTCCTCTGAATATTAAAGGAGAGGGGCTGTGTGGGGCTGCCACAGCCAGCACCCAGATAGAATACAAAAGGTCAGCCCGGGAGCCAAAGAGGAGGAGTCTGCATCTGTCTGCAGACATGCCAGGCAGCTGCCCTGCAGACCAGCACCCCAGAGGCTGTTCACCTGGCCTTCTGGCAGGGAGAGAGCTGCTGCCATGGCAACTGCCAGCCGCAGCAGAGGTCACAGAGGAAACGAAGAAAAAAGCAACAACAGCAGCATTAATAATGGCAATCAGAAAAGCAGGTGCAAAATACATCACCGGAAAAATGCTGCTATCCTGAGGAGGTGGCTGGGATGGGGCAGGATTAGAAAAGCGCTTGAGAGGGATGGAGAAGATTGAGCAGGAAGTCAGAGATGACATTTTGGGCTGAAGGATGGGGACAGCTTATTTTCCCTAAGTACCCAGCGTAATGAAATTCCAGGGATCTGAGGAAGTTAGTGGGTTGTTTACATACATAATTAAATACAATTCTATTTTTGCAGGAGCAGATTAACACTTATTTCCCACTTATTTCTGAGACATGAAAAGTATTTTTAGAGCTTGAGATTTTTTTCAATGATAAGATACGTCTGTGTAAGGAGCAGAAAGGCATCATAATGTCCATCTTGCAGACGAGAAATCATACAGAGAATCCAAGTCTCAGAAATGGCTCACTCTCAGGCACTTCAGCATAAAGGTCTTCTGTCACTCACTCTTGAAAACAATGTTCAAGAACTGATGTCTTCCAACATTGAGAAATGGGCATTCCTCTGCAGTTCAGGAAGAGTTGTACATTTAAACCTATTCTCTTGAAGACAACATTGATTACAGATACCAGAAGAGTGAAAATGTTGCATTTTATTGATCCAACCATCTGACTTCTTAGGATTTAATCTAAGAAAATGATCTTGGAGATGGCAAAAGACATACCACCAGGATGTTCACTGTAGTGTTTATACTAATGAAAACTTGAAAATAATTGAGCCATTTGGCAATATGAGATTTGTTAAACGTGTGGTGACAGATATCACTACAAATTGTAGAGAAGTATTTAAGAGATACAGAAGCTTGAGTTCTATTTGGGATGCTGTTAATGGAGGTAGCAGACATGAGGTGGTGGGAAGGAAGCCAAGATCAATCTCTACTGAAAGTTGGAACAAACCTCCCTTCTTCTGTTAGCCATCTGGGTATGGCAATCACCTTAATCTTGGTGATGGAAAAATAGGGACCTGAGACTAAGCTGACATCTTCCATACAGTAGGGAGTGGCTGATTGCTCTGATGGTGGGCAGGAAAAGAATAGGCAGGTTTGGGGGCTGGACACTCTTTCCCTCCAATAAATGAGCCAGGCATGCACTCCTTATTTTTCATCCTGGGAGAAACCCAAGCACGGTGGCTTCCTCTCCTCCTGCCAGGAGGCAAGTTGACAATCAGCATTCACGGACCATTGCCTCATTGCTCAGTTCTCTGCACACCTGTTAATTTCATCCCCAGGAAACATGAGTGGCCCACAGTGTGTTAAGAGGTGTGTATACACTGGTGTGTGTCTGTGGGCATGTGCATGTGTGGGTGATGAAATTATTTAGCCAGTTATCACTGCCTGTTTCTGGGTTAGCTCTAGGTGGGAAAATGATGGAAGCCGTTTTGCCTTCTCCACAATGCTTATTTCTATCTTCTGAATTTGTAACACTAAATATAATGTTATTTGCAACAGAAAAAAGAGCAAAAACATTATTTTTAAATATTGATGTTTCTAGTCAATAAAATAATCTGTTCCCCTTCCCACATCTCCTGCACGGTAAGCACGCTTGCAGCTTCCTAGTTAAGCGTTACTGCTTCCTCCCACACCGGACTTCACAGGGTCTCAGGAAAGAAACACACTCACGGTTCTCCTATCAACCTGGATTCCATGTGTCCAAATAAAGGAATTGTAAAACTGCATGATTCTTTGAATCTCACCAGATTGTTAGCCTCATACGTCTTTCTTTTAAGTCTTGGATATGGGAAACTTGAACTAAATCCTATTTGAAGAGCAGTGCCTTCAAAGTAAGATGCAGAGCGCTGTCTGCGTTTTTTACAGGGCACAGAACTACGGAGAGCACGCATCAAAGACCTCCGCCTAGCACGGGCAAAGGTCTGCTTCCGCATTTAAGCATCTGAGCCCTCAAGAGTTAGCTCCCGGGCTCCTCTGGAGCAAGATTCCGCCCGGTCCCACGTACCTGCCTCGTCCGCCGTGATGGTGAGCTCGTTGCTGGGCTCGCTCTTGCCAATCCGGTTCTTGGCGTACATGCGGATGCTGTAGGTGGAGGAAGGGTGGATATCAATGATGGTGGCCGAGTTCAGCTGAGGGGAAACATCTTTGGTTCTCTGAGCAGAATCCCAGGAGTCTTTTGGGTTTTGTTTTTCAAAAAAGAAGAGATAGAGATGTGAGTTTTTTTCCTCTGCCTTTGAAAGTTCACAAGCAGGAATTAAAAAAAAAAAAAAAAAAAAAGACGGAAAGAAAGAAAAATTACACTCAAAGCGATTTCTCAATGCAATGTTCCCAGCTTTCTGGCAGAGTTGGCCATCAGAGGGGATGTGACATCCCACACTCATTATTCACGCTGCGAGGGACATGGGGCAACGAGCCAGCTGAGTTCAGGGAGGGGCGATGGAGGAAGCACAGAGCGGCCGACTGCGGGAGATCTCAGAAGGCAAATTCCAGTGGCAAAGCTCAGGTTAGTGAAATGGACAATGGTCACCGTAAGCACTAATTGTATGGGACAGTACAATGAACTATGGTTTGGATAGTACCCCTGGGTCCCCCCAAAATCCCTGGTTCTAAAAGGCATTTGAAAACCAGCAAAACTTCAAGCCATACCAGATCCTTTCCTCTCCAGTGTGTTAAAAATAAGATAATCCCATACAAACCAGTCTCCATTTCCAGAATAAATCCTGATTACCAAACATATTTTTTGATTCTATTTTTTGAAATCATTTAGTGCCAAATCCTTGGTTGTAGGAATTATTTTTCAACCACAGCTAATTATAACAGCAGCACCTGCTTCATGTGAAATGTTATCACTGAATCTATGACATTTTGTATCTGGTGATTTTCAGGTTTCAAGCAAGGATGGGAATGTCAATACATGGTTCTTATGTCAAAAGAGTGGGCAGTTGTTGATTGTAGGTGGGTGGTTGACAGCTGGTGTTGGCTGGGGGGATGAACAGAGGAGTCCCCAGGACAGGAGACAGAGATGGTACCTACATATTCCCACCCTCCTCAGGGTCTGCCTTGGTGGTGATGACCACACAAGTAAGTCTTCCATGGATAATCTGAATCTGTGTTCCCTGGTGGCCTTTGAACTCCAGGAGGGCAGAGGCCATGCTGGCCATACCCAGTCTTTTATCCCAAGTGCTAGCCCAGTGCCTGGCTCACAGTAGACAAACAGTACATGAATGTTCAATAGATGAACAAATAAACCACAAATACACAGACCTCTGAGTCTTGGGAATGGGGTCATTCATTTTGTCACACTAAGGGTGAGTATGGCAGTTTAGGGGACTTCTCTGTCCAGTTTTAAACATAAATGTGAGATATTTTCTGGAATTGAAGAAAAATATGTGGCTTAAAGACTGCTTTTGAATACTTTTTACTTCTGAGAGAATGGAGCCTAATGGAAGCTGACAATGAATATTGCAGTTGACAAGGAAAAAGCATATTTGGGGTCAAGAAGATTAGAGGTGGAAAAACATGAAATAGAAAGAGTTGGAAAAAAATTGATGAGGAGAAGAATGTGATTCAATAGAAGACAAATGAGGAGAGGAAATTTTACAGCAATGAAATGGCACACACCTATGAGCCTTGTCGCACAGAGTTTGAAAGCCCGGCTTCTGCAGAGATGTTTAGGAGGATGAGGAGGAATGCCAGGTGCCGCAAGATGCAGAGACATTTGCTAAGTAGCCCCGGGAGGAAGTAGGCAGTTGTGGCGGTTGATGCCTTTGCCCAGGCAACATGGAAGTTTCTGGAACTGATGGGGCCAATGAAGATACAGCCATCTTCACTGGAGGTTTTTGTCTGGGAGTTGGCGGGCAGCCTGGAGAGGCATATGAGTATCCATGACTGCAGTCCCTTACACCAATCCAAGGCATATGGTGGACCTGGGTAGGGACAGGACAGTCCCCTCTTGGTGGTCAATGGGCACCTCCACATCCATGCCCTATAGGTTCCTTTAGCTCAGCCCCTACCTCAGTGACACTCCCTTGTTCAACAGTCTCCCAGTGACTTACAAACCCTCTCTGATGCTGCATTTGCTCCCTGTCTGTAGAAACTACCCCTCACTCCCTCCAATGGGCTAGGGGACCCATTTCAAAGCCCATCCTCACCCTTCCTGTCCACGGCCTTCCCAGACTCTCCCCAGTCACACTTGCCCTTTTCAGATCTTGGATGTCCATTCATACATTTCTGTTTGTGATTTACTCCTAAGAACCTCTTTATTTGGTTAATGGTGCATTCTTTTTAGTTATATTTATATCTCAATTTTCGGTTTCATCCCCCCATCAGGGCAATGTGCTGGGCATTTTAAAATATGACTTCTGTGGCCCCCAAATCTGTGAGCACATTGGAAACACCTTGGGGCTTTTTGATAATTCTGCTTTCAGACCTACTAAACCAGAATCTCTGGGGAATGGTGCCCAGAAACCTGTGCTTTTAAAAAGACTCCCTATCTTGGTCATTCTGATGTATAGTTTGGACAGACTGTTTTATATGATTAAAATTGTACAACATCCTGCCAAGGTAAGGTTTTTATTTCCTTAGTAAAAGTCAAGAAACTCAAGCCCTGTTACAAAGCTGGTAAGAAGAAGGGCTGGGATTTGGCCTCATCTGTGTTATCTCCAAGCTCAAGGTCATTTTTCTATAATGTGTGACATCCACATAGTCTCTGAAAACACCTAATAAGACAGGATTTTGGTATTTCCAGGCACCTGCTGAAAATCTCATATGCTTAGAAGACCTTCTGGCAAGTTGACAATGCACAGAAATCATTTGGTCAAATGTAAGAGGAGAAAACTTTGGCCCAGAATTATTGTACCATCTGTGGGTTTGCAGGAAGACTGAGAGGGCTGTATAGGCTCAGAGTTGCAGCCTGGTTTAGGAAGAAGTTGTCAGAATCATTCATTGAAAGAGTGAGCAGGATGCCACGGCTTGGTGTAAGGGACTGCAGTCATGGACACTCATATGGCTCTCCAGGCTGTCCGCCAACTCCCAGACAAAACCTCCGGTGAAGATGGCTGTATCTTCATTGGCCCTGTCAGCTCCAGAAACTTCCATGTTGCCTGGGCAGAGGCATCAACCACCACAACTGCCTACTTCCTCCCAGGGAGACTGGTGGTGTAGGAGGATGGGGCAGTTCAGAGTCCCACTGCAGCCTCTGTGCAGTGAGGAAGGAGTGAGGAGCTGACAGGAGCCAGTGCAACACTGGGTGCTTGCTGGGGAGCTTGTCTTGGGGGTCAGATACCCCAAATCCAATGAATGCAGGAGCAACAAGGACTAATAAAAGAGTGTGGACTTGATATGAAGAAGTGCTGTTATAGGCTAAAGACCAGAACGAGTGAGGGTGACTGAAAGTTCTAGAGGTGAATTACATGAAAGGCTTAACAATGGAGTGGTAGCTGGGAGAAGGAGTGGGCCCTCCATGTTGGTGACTAGGAGGAGGTGTGGGGACACAGCAGAGCCCCTTGTTCTCTGTCTTATTCTTCTCAAGGATAACAGTTTTCAGGGTGAACTAGGGGTGGGAGCCCAAGAGAGGAGAGGGGCTGGGGGCGTGTACGTTCTGTGTCAGAGTCTGTGTTTCCTGTTACCTCCCAGGGTGTGATGGAGCTTGCCATGGTGCTGAAACCTGGCCCGAGACCTGTGAGGCACTATGGACAGGAGGGAGGGACAGGAGAAACTGTGGACAGGAGGGAGGCACCAGAGAAACCGTGGACAGGAGAGGCCAACAGAGAAAGGAGGGAGGTACCAGAGAAACTGTGGACAGCAGGGGCCACCAGAGAAACCGTGGACAGGAGGGGCCACCAGGGAAACTGTGCACAAGAGGGAGGCACCAGAGGAACTGTAGACAGGAGGGGCCACCGAGAAACTGTGGACAGGAGGGAGGCACCAGAGGAGTCGAGGACAGGAGGGGGGTACCAGAGGAACTGTGGACAGGAGGGGCCACCAGAGGAACTGTGGACAGGAGGGAGGCACCAGAGGAGCCGTGGACAGGAGGGGGGCACCAGAGAAACCGTGGACAGGAGGGGCCACCAGAGGAACCGTGGACAGGAGGGGCCACCAGAGAAACCGTGGACAGGAGGGGCAACAAGAGAACCTGTTGAGAGGAGATGGCCACCAGAGGAACAGACTCTGAAGGGCAGGCTGCCTTCCCAGGAAGGGAATAAAGGGAGGCAGCAAACTGCAGATGGATCTGCTGGAGGTCCCTGGACAATATGCTCAAAGGGTTGTTAAAGGTGGCCTTGGGTCCATGTAAAGGAGAAGCAGAAGTCCCTGGGAATCAGAAACTATGGCAACCAAAGCAACCTGTGTACTTGTCAGCTATGGGAGAAGAAGAATATTCTGGGTAAGGAAGGGACAGCTTCACTGTGCCTCTGCCTGGTCAGATGACGCCCTCTGGTGCTGCAACTGGGCATGACCAGAGTTGGCGGGGCCAGGAGATGATGACAGGAGATACAAGAACAAGGACTTGGGATGGTCAGTGTTTCCTGGAAAATAGTAAGCCAAGGAAAGTCATCTGTTGTCAAATCCTGGGAGGAGTGTTATTTGGCCAAAGGGTTAAGAGATGGGAAGAGAGCCGCTGGATCCAGGACGGTCTTTTTTGGTGCAATAAATGTAAGAACTTGTAGCAGTCACAGCTGACCAAAGACAGAACTGTGTTCCCTGGGTTAATGAGTTTCTGTTTCTAGGATTGTTCAAGCATAGAGTTAATGGTAACTTGCAGAAGTTCTTTCTGTTAAGAATGTGAAGTACTTTAATACATTGGTTATATGCTGCTTTCTTCAAAAATTAATGAAAATAAAGGAAAACTTTTGGGGGGATAATTTCACCATTGCCTGAAACAGGGGTTGAGACTCAACAATTCGACTAATGATTATCATGAATCTAGTATACCTGTCAGGCACTACAAGGGGTTCAGGGACATAGCATAAGGTTTGTCAGACACAATTCCAGCCCTCAGAGCTCACTATGGCCCATAGGGGGACAACTGTCCAGTGGGGTACAGATAGTAAATTAATAGTCACAAGTCCACCAAATGTTCCAAGACATGCTATGAATAGTGAAGGGGAATAGGTAGTCAGGGAAGGCTTCCTGGAAGAAGTGACATTTAGGCTGTTATTAATATTTGAAGGATCAGCTTTCTTTGTAATCAGTCTAAAACTACACTCACTTAAACTATGGTTGTAATTTTTATACACCAAAAATTTCTTGAGGAAGCAACTAATACATGAAAAATCTGACTAACACACCTCATACAGCAGTGAGTACAGGTGCTGTCTACTCTCAGCACAGCTCCTTCCTCCCAGGGCTTCCAAACTGAAAGTAATGGGAGTTCTGTAGGGTCCTGGTGGAGACCTTGGTCATGGACTTGGATCCGCTTGTCCCGTGGGCTTTTCCCCAGTGATTCTCCTGGGACCCATGCTGACTCTTAAAATGACTTGCTCCAGGGCTGCATAACATCTAAGCCACACCACTGGCCCTGGCCCTGTCTCTGGTTGAAGTAGAGCATGAAGGATGGAAAAAGTATCCCTCAATCCCTCCTGCACTCAGCTTTATAGACAAGGAGCTTTGCTGCTTTGGTTATATAAACCATGATCAATGTATACATTTAAAGATGCTATTGATAATAATGATTCTTAGATTTCAATTGCATGTAAATTAAATGCAATAAACATTTACAGTACACTTGTTCACTTGACAGACATTGTGCTGGGTGCTGGGGATCCCAGGACACAGAGAACCAGAGTCCCTGCCTTTGGGAAACCCCTGGGGGAGTAGGGAGATAGTGAGGACTCTTAGATGCTGAGCAAGTAGTTTAACACAGAGGGTTTTAGAGGCATTTTACTCGTATTTTCCTGCATGCTGGAGCAATCTACAAGCTACCACCTATTAGATGTTGAGTATGCTCCAGGCAACGAGGAAGGCATTTTCAACGTCTTCCCTTCTTAGAGTTTGCCAATATCCATTGAGTGTCTCCACATGTCAGGTGTGGTTCTGGGTGTTGGAGAAATGAGCTGGGTGAAAATAGACCTACTAGGTGCAGGGAGTCCCCAAGGAGCCTCTAGCGTGGTGGAGGTGAAATGCATTAATCAGTATATTTGTCAGTAATCACAGAGATACATATATGATGTCCCATAATGCCACGTGCTGAGATTGAAAGGGAGACTGAAAGGGAGATGGAGCTGGGCGAGCACCTGGGAACTGGGATCTAAGGAGGGGGTAGTAACTGGGTGGCCCAAGGAAGGGAGGACTCCAGGCAGAGGGCAGCTGGTGGCCTTTGTGGTCTCCTTGCCAGTCCTTTGAGGTGGATGCAGCAGTGCCCACTTCACAGGTGAGATGAGCAAGCGAAGGTGCAGAGCTGGTGCAACACAGGCCCAGCAGCAAATCCCATACAGGCTGGGTCCCAAACCACTGAGCCTAGGCCTGCCACCAGCATCCGGCAATGCCCGATCCTTTATGAGGACAGGGGAGGTCCTGAGCTGCTCCACTAGGAGTGGCCTCCTGTGTGCTCCGGCACCAGCAGCACGGGCAGCCTGCAGCCCCATAGCCAGTGCGCAGCCAGTAAGGTAAAGGGCTGTCCCTGTCCCCACAGTGCTCATTGCATCTGTCTGAGCTCTCATCACTGTCACCAGGTTCCAGGCCAGTTTCTGCTCAAATGTGCCTGCCTCACCTAAGAAGCATTTGCTTCACTTCAAGACCTGTATCTGTGAACTTGCAATCCCACTTCTTTAGAACAAAGGCAAGGTCAGCCTCTCCTCCCTGGGCCCTTGAGAAACCTGTTCATCCTAGTCCCCAAAAGACGCTTGTTTAGCTCAGCACTGTCTTGGGCGAGTTCCCCCCTCCCCCCAGGTCACTGTGCCTCACCCCTGAGCCCAGGGCCCTGGCTCTGCAGCATTTCTTGGCTATGGTGAGACTTGCAGTCCAATCAACCCCTGGAGGGCCCTTCCTCAGACTTTGTGTAAGTAGTATCACCTCACTTCTAGGTCCCTAGTTGCAACTCAGAGGCTGATGGCCTGAGCCATTCCATTTTTTCTTACATGCATTTCCAACCCAGCAAGTCATAGATACTACTTTTCAAAACACTATTTTTTGCTTTGATTCACCATCTTCTCAATCTTCAAATTCTGTTCTCCTGAATTCCTGAAGAGTCACCCCTTGGCTTTCCTTTGCAGTCACCATTTCCTGGCTCTGTTCCTGGCTTGCTGTTGCTGACACATTTCCTCACTCCTGACCTGTGGTTCCTAGCTGCCTTGAGCTTGATTTTTTACTACAGCTTTAGTGCCAAAGATACTGAATGGGTCACAACTGGGTAATCTGAAATAATGTGCCGTGTCCAGGAAGTGAAAAATAAAGCTGCTTTTGTGGCCTATAAGGATTTTATTAACCCTTCCTATGCTGGCGGTGCTCGAATTCCTCATATCTTTTATGAGACACAGTAAAAATTCTGACTGGAGGCCACAGTGGTGGTATTCTACCCTCGCCCCACGCATCATAAAGTTCAAAATGGCCCCGGCATTGTTCCTTGAAGGCAATGAACGGGCACACCTGCAGTGGCCCTGGCAGCAGGGTCGGTTTTATTTATGGGCTCTGGGCTGAGTGGTCCTGGGCGCAGCAGCCAGTGTTGCCGATGGTCCCTGAGCATTTCCAGGAGGTTGCTCCCGAGTGAATTTTCCTTTTTCTGCACCAACCACCACTGCACAGTTTATCCGACCAACACCAAGCACAGCTCGAGTTCAGCACTCTGGGTGCAGGACATGGGCTCAGGCTCTGCAAAAGTCACCCAACTGAGGAAATGGGAAACGAAGGGAGCAGGTGAGATAGAAAAGGTCATGGCAGGGGCCTGGCTCCATCAGCCACTGCCCACATGCCGACAGGCAGCTGCAGTATCAAGGAGTCCAGCAGAAAGCAAGACCGAAGTCTGGGGCTGGCTAAAAACGAAAAAGAAGCAGAGCTGAGCCTCAACACAAAACTCCACTCCCACAGCAGAAAGCTAGGATGCGCTTCCGGCCAGGAGGGAGACTGACGGGGAAATGGTGCCTCTGAGTGACGGTGAGCTGAGTTGTGCGCTTACAGGTAAAACACATTAATAAGGAGTAAAATAAAGGAACTTTCTGAGGTGGAAATGAAGCTGGAGGAAGTAAAGAACTTACCTGATTTATTTTTGCATTCAATATCGTAGCCCGTGATGGGGCTGTTTCCATCAAACCCCATGGTCCACCTGAGCGTAATTGTGCGTGCTTTGACATCTTTGATCTCAATTTCGGGAGGGTCTGGGGGCTCTGCGCCATCAACAGAAAGACTCCGAGTTAGTTCAAACGGAGCTCTGACATGAAATGCCAGTGGAAATGCTGAGCGTGACTCACAAATGATTTGTCTGCATTAGACAAGAACAGACGCTTTTTATTTGGAAACATTTTCTTTTTCCTAATCACATTTTAGGGAAGAGAAATTCCACTTTCCCAAGACTTCCAATTTTCATAGTCCTTAAGAACTGGACCAAGCCTGGAGGATATAAAATGTCACTATTCTAGTTTGGATCTCTAACTCAAAACATATTTTGGCCCCAAATGTTAAACTTCCCTTTTATTCTGGTCATCTAGTACATGGATTCCTAAAATTGAGCTAAGAAATTCCACCGCTGTACTTGTGTGCATGCGGCTTGACTGTGATGGGCTTGTCATGTTGACTGGCTCCTCTAAGGGCTTCGTTCCCTGTTTCAGGGCTTTACTTTGACATAATCACAGGCACTGCAAAATTCTGCTTTAGCACTGACATTATACATATTCAAAATTTCCTGGGAATTAGGAAGTGTTACAGGGCAAATTGAGGCCACACAGATGCCCAAGGCTGAGCATAGAGCTCCCGTCCTGAAACGACTGTGTTTATTCTCTTATGCTATCGTCTTCCTACCTTGCACTGTGAGCTGAATTATTCCACGGTCCTCCCCATAAGAATTAATAGCATGGCAGGAAAAGAAACCAGAATCTTCTCTCACAGTTGGCAAAATCTATGTGTGAAGCAGAAAGAAATTTATCTTTTTCAGCAGGCAAAATGACTTCGGGCCGTAAAGCTCTCTCTCCACTCTTTCAGTTCTCCTGCCATGCCCAGCACACACATATGTACACTGACACTCACACTCACTCACACAACTCCCATTCCTCCAGACACATACGCTAAATCACACACATGTACGTATCCCTCTGAGGACAAATTATTTCAGTGTAATTGTAAGTAGGTGGATGAATAGGATTCATGTACATTATCCATGTCAGTTGTAGCTCATTAAATTGGATGTGTAATTTATATAGAATGTCGTGGTCAGCTTGACATATATCCCACATATACATTTTTTTTTTCATGGTATCCAAAGCAACCATGCCTAAAGAGACAGATTAAATACGGCAGCCAGGGCTGGGGGCCAGCACGACTCACATCAGATTCCTTTTCCAGGAGGATTCCAGGAACGGAATGTCTGAGAGCCAATATAAGCATTTCGAACACAGGGCTTCCCCACCTCCCCACCTTGTGTGTGCTATAGTATCATCCTCTATCCCCACGATAACAGCGCAAGCCAGTTCACTACTCACAGTGCTTTTCTCTAGCTTTTGTGATCCTCTCTTGACAACAGCATTTTTTTTATTGTGGATTTTTCCAAAGAAGCAAGATAGTTTTTATAATATCTTTGTCCCAAAGCCCATCTCATTTTTCTTTTTGCAGGAAGTTAAAACATGCACACAGCATAGGCCGTCATTCCTCAAAGATTAACTGTCATTTAAAAACCTTATTTCTCACTTTTTTTTTATTACAGTTAGGTTCCCTGCTGCGTTCATAATGACACCATTCTTAACACTTAGGCTAAAGCACTATTTTTGAAGGCTACTTCAGTAATCTCGCTGTGTGAAAGGCGAGAGAAAGGGTGCTTCATAAATAAATTCCAAAAGATCATCTGCTACTTATCTGCACCCACTTGTGTGAAAGGAAAGACTTATTCGTCCAATAAAGTTCATTTCATTGAGTTGTATTTGCCATGCTTTTACCTGCAGAGTAGAAATCACCTCTTCTCCCACCTCCTTGGTGGACACAAGATAACGGGCCATCTCAGGGTTAATGATTCGGTCCTCCTTCTCCCAGCGGACTATAATGGGCTTCTCACCATGCGCCGTGCAGCTCATCTCCTTTTTCTGCCCCTGCGTAGCCAGGGTAGTATTTGGATATGATGTTATCATCGCAGGAACTGGAAAACCAAAAGGGACACAACTTGTTCAGCAAAGCAGGGTTCTTGATTTTTCCCTGGCAACACACTCAGGTAAATCATGCTTCAAGAGATATTTCTTTGAAATGAAATTTATTCAAGAAACTGCTGAGTGAGAATCACAGGCAAAATAAAGGAAAGGCAGCAGAAAAATGAAACTCGAGTAAGTGAGCCCTCAGCAGAAATTGTCATGCCGTTTCATATCCACGGCATGTTGCTCTCTTCCAATCCTGTTGAGGGCCATGGCCTATATCCCTTAGCACACCCAGAATGATTGGCATGGTTTGGCTATGTCCCCACCCAAGTCTCATCTTGAATTATATGCCCATAATTCCCATGTTTTATGTGAGGAACCTGGTGGGAGGTAATTGAATCACAGAGGTGGATCTTTCCTATGCTGTTCTCATGATAGTGAGTAAGTCTTACAAGATCTGATGGTTTTAAAAATGGGATTTTCACTGCACAAGCTCTCTCTGTTTGCCTGCTGCCATCCATGTAAGATGTGACTTGCTCCTCCTTGCCTTCCATCATGGTCATGAAGCCTCTCTAGCCACATGGAACTGTAAGTCCATTAAACTTCTTTCTTTTGTAAATAGCCCAGTCTTGGGTATGTCTTCATCAGCAGCATGAAAACGGACTAATACAATGATGTTACTGGTTGCTCTGTCTATTAAAAAAAAAAGTTCACAGGAAGGGTTATCCTCCTTTTTCTGGGATCATCTATGTTTCTAACTATCATTTTCAACAATGGAGATAAAACCTCCACTTTTAGTCAACTTTACGTGAATCCCTTATTGCTGCTAACCAGTGCTCGTAACCACTCTTCACAATGTCCATCTCCCACAGTTTTATAAACCTTGCAAACCTTTATCAGTCACTGGAGACCTGAATTCTGTCCTTCTTCCATAACTTGTATCAGAGAATCTCATCTCCAATTTACTGAGAAAAGGGAACTCTTTATTTGTGAAGCTTCTCAAGTTTTCTTTTCCCACATCAAAATTAGTCTAATATGTAGGCTTCTCTTCTTGGCAACAGATGACACAAGATCCCACCCCAATTCCACAAGCCACCTATAAATTGTAGACTGTATATAACAAACACCTTTTAAAATGCATACTAAGCTTATAAGAAGGTGAGAGAAAAACCAGAGACCAAAAACAAAAGCTGATGGTGAAAAGTCAGAGGTAATATAATGGTGGTGTTTTGACTACCTGAGAGGCATGACATTAAATGTGAGACCTCCAAAGCCAGGCTCCTCAAAGGGTTCTATCTTGACAGAAAGTATATAACCAAAATAATAATAATAATAAATAAAAATCCACAAAAGTAAAGAGAGAATAAAACTACCTCAGCTTGTGTTATATATGTAGAAAAACAATCTCTCCCCTGAGAATTTGCAAAACTGGCCTGACTCTACATAGGTCTGGAGTCAAATTCATGCTAAAGAATTAACATGAAGGTGACTGTAGTTTGATAATGGCCTGAGGAGACTAGCAAAAGCTAACATACTCTACAAGAATACGTTCTCTGTCCAGGCCCACTGAAATGCACCAAGATAAAGCTCTACTGGCCATGAGCTCACAAACTAAAACTAAAGAACACATGAGAAAACTAACACCATGACTGAGAACCAGCTTCCCAGGACTTCAGATGATAGAGTCATCAGATACAGACTGCAAAATAACTATGCACACATGTTTAAAGATATTTTAAAAATATGATAAAGGAATAAGATGTTAACAAAAAGGACTAGAAAGTTTAAAAATTCATCAAAACATAACTATATTTTTACTTGCTTTTAAATCTCATTTCCCCAATTACAGGAAGAAGCTCCCTTCCCCCATTTCTGAGGTCAAGCTCAGACTATGTACTTGATTGCTTGCCTCATAAGCCTTCCAAGGTACTTTACCATAGAAACATACTGGGTGGCTTCTTCTAAGACTGGCACATACTGGGTCATGCCTTGTCCCATAGCTTACCAGAGAGGTTTGAGACATATAATAAAACGTCAAAATACCAGCAGTTCTGTAGCCTGGACACTCACAGAAGAACCTACATTTGGGAGTTTCTCCAGAGTCAGCAGCCATGTGGCAGAGATGCGCCCCACAGCACTGACCGTGTAATAAGATGGGAAGTAGGCAAATTGGTGACTGAGGAAAGAGGCGCCAAGAGTCCTGCATATCAAAGAGAGCTGTTCACAACTGTTGTGAAACTCCTCTTCCGGCATTTCTGAGATGCAGCAAAACTGGCTATACTGTCCCCAGCCTTTGTTTCTGATCCCCCCTTTCCCCTAGCCTATCAAAGAAAAATGTTTATTTTTATTAACAGCTTTATTGTGGTACAATATTCATACCATAAAATTCACCTGTTTTAAGTGTGTGATTCAGTTGTACACTTAATGTTGCATTAGCTTCCTAGAGTGCCTGTAACAAATTACTAGAATCTGTGTGGCTTGTAATAACAGAAATTTCTTCTCTCACAGTTCTGGAGGCTGGAATTCCAAAATCAAGGTAGCAGCAGAGCCATGTTTTCTTTAAAGCCTCTAGGGGAAGCCCTTCCTTGCCTCTTCCAGCTTCTGGTGGCCACACGCATTCCTTGGCTTGTGGCAGCAGAACTTCAGCCTCTGCTTTATCTTTACATGATTTACATCCTTCTTTGAATGTTTCTGTGTCTTCTCATGGACTTCTTATGAGGATACCAGTCACTGGATTTAGAACCTACCCTAATGCAATATGATCTCTTCTTAACGAATTATATTTGCAAAGACTCTATTTCCATATGAGGTCATATTCCAAGGTTCTAAGGGGACATTAATTTTGGGGATACTATTCAATCCATTACAAATATATTTATATTATCTAATACATATGCATACATACCATTATAACCTGAATACAAATATACACAGTTGTATGATCATCACTGAATCAAACCTTAGAGCTTTTACATTACCCCAAAATATTTCTCCTGCCCATTTACAGTCATTTCTCTTTCCCCGCTCAAGTTCTAAGCAATCGCTAATCTACCTTCTCTCCCTGATACGGTTTGGCTGTGTCCCCACCGAACTCTCATCCTGAATTGTAGTTCCCATAATCCCCATGTGTCATGGGAGGGGCCTGGTGGGAGATAATTGAATCATAGGAGTGGTTACCTCCATGCTGTTCTCATGATAGTGATTGAGGTCTCACAAGAGCCTAATGGTTTTATGAGGGGCTTTCCGCCCTTTGCACTTCTCCTTCCTGCCGCCATGTGAAGAAGCACGTTTGCTTCCCCTTTCACCATGATTGTAAGTTTCCTAAGGCTTCCCTAGTCCTGTAGGACTGTGAGTCAGTTAAGCCTCTTTCCTTTATAAATTACCCAGTCTCATGTACGTCTTTAAAAGAACAGACTAACACAGTCCCTGTATTGCCTTTTTTGATCATTTTCTATACACAGAATCATATAGCATGTATTCTTTAATATCTAGTTTTCTGGATTTTTTTCACTAAGCATAGTGTTGTCAAGGTTCATCCATGTCATAGCAAGTATCAGTACTTTGTTCCTTTTTATTGCTAAATAATATTCCAGCTCATGGATATACTGCATTTCTTAAATCCACTCACCCACTGATGCACACTGGGGTTATTTCTACTTTGGGGCTATTATGAGTAATTATACTACAAATATTCCTGTATAAGCTGTTGTGTGAACAAATGTTTTCATGTTTTCCAGGAGAGATTCCTAGAAGTAGAACTACTGGGTTATATGGCAATTTCATGTTCAACATTTTGATAAACAGGCACATTGTTTGACCAAGTGGCAGCACCATTTTGCACTCTCGTGGCAGGAGATTGGAGAGAGAAGAGGGAATGAGAGGAGGTGTTAAGATTCAGCATTTATGGTGAGGGAACATTCCCTTTCAACCATTTGAGTTCAGCAATTTGAGTTTAACCATTTGAATTCAATGAGGGAACTGAAAGAGTAGAGATTGGGTGTACCTACAAAAAGGTAACCTGGCATGTTCCTCAACAGCTGGAGGCTTACTGGCTGTAGAAAGCCCAGGCTCACCATGGATCTGCTGTCACAGAGGAACTAAAGGTGGTGGCGCCTTCTGTTTGGCCTCAAATCCACTAATCAAGATTTTTTTCTCATAAGGGAAAAGGGCTAACTCATGATAATTAGAGATCTCAAAGCCAACAAAAGTAACCTAATGTATTACAGGCCTATGAACAAGAAAATATTTACTCCTCATTCTTTCTCTCACAGCTGGGGAATGTGAATCAGAAACCGTGACACCCACATATAATTTAGCTTTGAAAGGTGACCCCTGTCCACCACCATCATCCCCCATCCCCCAATTCCTGATGAGCGTCCTGATTCCTGCAACACCCTCGTCCTTAGAACAAAATATAGAAACTCTGGTTGCAAAACTGAAAATCAATCCATGTTTAATGCCTCCCAGTCTCCTGGGTATCTCAAGGCTATGGTCAGGATGTCCTATTGTGCAGTGTTTGTAAAAAGGAAATCTGTAAAATGGTAAGATGTAAAAAAAGACAGTTTTCCTGTGAGAACATGGTAAGTCACCATCATCACCTCTGAAATCCAGGGTAGTTTAACACTCACTGACTTTATTCCAATCAGAGTGAGCCAATTCTGAAGTAAGGGTTTCTGTCCTATTCCAGGAGCTCTGTGCAGGGGAGCAATGCATTGCAAAGGCTGGTGTTGACCCAGAACTTTAATTCCCTAGTACTTTAAAACAACCAACTGGAAGAACTGTTCTCCAAAAACTGCAGCACTGTTTTGAGGACTTGTTTGTTTTCTTCTATTTTCCTTTAAAAAAAAAATAATCGCAAGCTTTATTGCATTTGATGAGAGAAATACCTTGGCCAAACCACAGACCTCTGGTTTGTTTATGATTTGCCCATCTTAATCTGCAAATACTCCTCAGTTTTATTTAGATTTCTACTTTGAAAGAGTGCCCTACTAAAATGGGTATTTTTGTTCTGGTTATTAAATTCAGCACTTAGAGAGAAATGCTCTGACTAGACCATGTTCTTCTAACCAGCTCAAGTATTTTCACAGCCCTTTAAAGAAATGGTGGAAAGGATTTTTAAAAAGGAATCATTATCATGGCTTCTTTGCAATGCTAATGTTTGAAGGCATGACCTTTTCACTTGTCACAGTTATGGATGCCTAGAGATGACAACATGTCTGTACAGCAGCCCTTTCTGCAAGGATTTCTGAAGCATAACAAATGGATGGGGTAATTTAACAGGGACTGGTACCAAGGAGAGGCTGTGGGCAAATCCTGCTATCAGGGCCAAGGGAGATCCAGACCCAGGAAGCCTTTGTCCAAAGATTGTGCGCTGTGTGCTTCTCCTGCAAAATTACCCATTGAGGAAGGTGCTGTTTTACATCGTATCAATTGATAAATTTGCTTCATAAACTATAATATTATCTAACAGTACCCTTAATGCTCAACAAATCTGAGTTCTTATGATATAAGGGAGCATCTGTCTGACCTACTTTTTTGCAGCATAAAGATGCTGTGGTGTAGTGGAGCTGCTGTCATTGGCCAGGGAGATCGGATTGTGCACATCTCTGCCCAGCTTGGCAGTGCAGTCATCTCTCTCTCCCATTTAGCTTGAAATTGGTAATGGTGGTAGTATTTATGCCACTGAAATTGGCAAGTGCTAGAAATCAGGGCTTTCTCTATCCTCTCCCCATCAATAGCTAATTGATAAACATTTAGCAGAACGATACTTAGGAGAGTGTTTCACTGTATTAATAATTTTAAAGGGTGTTCCCATCGTACAAGAGATACTGAGAAGATGGAGAGATTAAGCTAAGAGCAATAATTAACTTTATCAATAAAAGTAAACCCCTATTACTTAATTATTAATTAAATAATTAAAATATGAACAGTATGTCACTGTATGTTTTGGCAAGTAATTCAGTGATACATTGATGCATATATTAAAATTTTAACCCAAGGATACAGAGAGAATGAAAAATTATATCAGTAAATCACTGATATTAAAGATTGGTTCCAAATTTTACTCTCAAGTCTTTTAATGACTCTACCAATAATGCAAAATTAATCCTTATACATTTTTATAGTTTTCGTTCCTACCTGGTTCTGCTGAAAAGAAAACAGATTGAAAAGAAAGCAATTGAAAAGAAAACAGGAGAAAGTACCAAACAGCCTGGATAATCCCGAACGAGACAAGATTCCTGTCACAAGCATCTGGCTCAATACTTTCATTTTATGGAGGAGAATGGCTGTCAAAAGCCCAAATACAGGAGTCCATCAGGATCAAATTTGATCGGTCCTATTCGAAAACCATCATTGTCATCATCACCCCCAACATAGGAGATGGCCAACTGTCCAGAGCGTCCAGGACTTCCGGTGTTTTAGCACAAGAAGTCTGTATCCTGGGGAGTTTCTCAGTCCCTCCAGGCATTCAGAGCAGATATGGCAGAGGAGGGTGTGGAGCCAAGAATGAGGCAGCATAAACCTGGCCCAATGCCCAAGATGGGAAACTGAGGCAGGAATTACAGGGTTCCCGGTGGGAGGTCAAAAGAGGGAGATGCTCTGGGACATAAATACATTTTAAAGCTATTTTTTTCAAGCCCTTTTTAAAACATTCCTCCCGAATTTTTATTATGAAAAAATTTCAAACATACAGGAAGCCAATCAGCCATGTATCTACCACCTGGATTCCACAGTTCACATTTTAATGGACAGTGTTGAATCAAAATGTGTTTTCTTTGTTATCAAAATTTACTGAATGCATTTTTGTATTATTCTATTTTAAAACTACCTTAGGTAAACACATACATCAGCGTGGGTCTCAAAGGTCAAGCTGTAAGATGGCAGCCACCTGCCTGGATTCTGCAGCTCGGGGTGGAGACACACTGGGCTCCTGGTGTCCCAGGTAAAGGAACCACCACCCCCTGGCCTGCAGAGGTGATGTGGGGTTAGGTGGCCCTTGGGGTAAAGTGGTGCCCCTCACATATGTCTCACCAAAAGGAAAGGTGAAGAAGGGGCCTGGAAGCAGAGAACCTGACACCGACCTCCTGCCGCTTGGACTGGGCGGGACCCTCGGTTGTGCTGGTTTTGGCTTTCTCACCTGAGTCATAGGAGAGCTGAATGGGATTGGGGCTCTCAACCTGGCCTGTGTCTCGGAATCACCTAGAAGCTTTTAAAATAGGTCAGTGCTCAGGCCCCACTGCAGATTGGCTTGGAGTCACTGGGGGCGGGGCTTATGCATGGATTTACTTAAGTTTCCCAGATGATCCTAAAATACATAGCCTGGATTGAAAGGGGCCTATCATGGGGAGGGGGGAGGGGGGAGGGATTGCACTGGGAGTTATACCTGATGTAAACGACAAGTTGATGGGTGCCGACGAGTTGATGGGTGCAGCACACCAACATGGCACAAGTATACATATGTAACAAACCTGCACGTTATGCATATGTACCCTAGAACTTAAAGTATAATAATAAAAAAATAAATAAATAAAGCAATAACTTCTCTCATGTTCACTTGACATTTTACTTATTCTTAAAAACTATATAAGACAAGGTAAATTACCTAAAAATTTAGTAGCTACATTTAGAACCGTAAATTATGTTCAGGAATAAGAAATTAAAAATCTTCAGAGCTGGAATACAGTTTAAATCTATGTATTTTGAGGATGTGTTATGTCTGGGGGATATGTAAAAACCTGTGAACAATTTACAAGACAGATCACTTGCACAGCAAACTCTTAATGAATGAGAACTTATGAGGATCTAGGAGGCATTGTCATGGAGGCAATTAGTCCTGCTTTAAAAGTGGTTAAGACTCCTAAATGTTTCAATCAATACTACATTTTCAGGCTTACTTAAATAATTATTGTGAATTTTCTATTTCAATAATCACAATTTTTAAATAGGATAGAATAATCCTAAATAGTTCCAAAGAATTGATCAGGGTTAGAGTGCCACAAAAGCTAAGAGAGAGGTGGCAGAAGATAAAATTTTCAAGGGAAGAGTTGTTCCAGTCAGCATATAAAGTACTAGGAAATCAAAAGCTAGAGTTTTAGCTCTTTCCATAAAAAAAAAAAAGAAAGAAAAAGAAACAACTCAGCCAGATGATCCCTAAGGTCTTTTCCCCCTTTAATTGCCATTTCCCCTCCTTTCCTTTTTTCTTTATTTCTTTCTCTCTATCCTTCTGTTCCTCCCTCCCTCCCAATTTTTTCTTCATTCTTCCCTTCCTTCTTCCTTTCCCCTCTCTTTCTTCTTCTGTTTTATTTTACCCTCCCTCATTTTCTGTCTCCTGCTGTTTTTGTTTTCTCTTTCACAGTGCCATAATAACAACAACAGCTAATTTTTACGAATGTTGACTGTGTGCTAAGAACTTTTCCATATACTGCATAAGTATTTAGGCCATATGACAACATGATGGAATAAAAACACTAGCCATGGAAATGACCCAAGACATATAAGTGCTATTTTAAGTCGATTCTAAATTATGCTATAAATAGAATTGAGACATGTAGACAAAACATTTCCAACAGATTCATTGGATTTGCATCTATATTAACAAATGTCTATGCAGTTGGTCAAATAGAAACCAGACACCAAACACCTGCTTTAAATGGGCAAAAATAAAGATTAGAATATAAGATAATTTTGGAATTAATTTCTACTTGACATCTTCTCCCTTTTCTCCTTAATTTCTAAGTAAGGAAACAGAGAACTAGGGGGTTTAAGACTGGAAGTGACTAGACCTATTCCCCTTGCCTCTCTCCTATCCCTACTGCAAAGTTCTATTTTGTTTAGTACGTTTATTAAAAAAAATTAATATTACCATAAAAGTAATACAGTAAAATGATCTTCATTAATCCCTAAAGTGATGAATCTTCCCATCCCCTCTCTTCCCTTCTCTTTCCTCCTTCCTTCCTCCAGGATCTGGAAAACTAAATTGTAGTAGCAGCACAGTTTGTTAATGCATCTGTCCTTCTGTCCTTTCATGTCTCAGATCACTTTCACATCATGAGCTTACAGCAACATACGTGTTCTCAGTAGAGAAGGGATTCTTAATTCCATTTACCTATAATTACACAGGGTGGGGAAATTAAGTAATTAGCCTAACGTCATACAACTAGTAAATGGAAGCTCTAGAAGGAGAATCCAGGTCTTCTGATTCCGAGTGCAAAGCCTTTTTGCCTTACAGTAGTGGAGGAGGCCAAGGCTGGCCCACAGGGTGCAGAGTGTCTGACCACAGAAGTGTCTGGCACCCTGACTGTCTTCAAGCCTGAACACCCTTGGAAGCCCCTCAATCTGGGGCCTGAGTCCATTTACAGGAGAATCCCCACAAAGTCCTTGAAATTTCCATTTTCTCAGCTGCAAGGCAAGACCCAAACATCTCCTGCAAGCCTACTGCATACTCGTAGAATTATGCAGATGAGACTGGCTACGTCATTTGCAGGACCCAGAGCAAAATGAAAAGATGGAGCCCTTTGTTCAAAAAGCAGGAAAAAGGTACCATTAAAGTTCTAAACTAGAAAGCTTTTTCCTTCCTTCTGTGGTCTCCCTCTCTCTTTCTGTCATGATGGCCTTTATTTTTTATTTAATATCCCACTTCCTCTGGCATGGTGATACTGACTGGTCAAGTGCTGACCCTCACTGACTCCCAGGAACAGCCTTGTGACTTGGCATGCACACTCATGTGCCCCCCCACATGCCTGGATTCCCACCATCATCATACCCAGGCCAGGTGGGGGGGACGTGTAGTCAGGCCTCTCTCAGTCGAATAGGTGACCCTCAGTGACCTGGAGACCCACCCTGCCCAGTCATCCTCTGTAAGCTCTATGGTACTGCCACCTAGAAGCAGGGAGGGGTGCCACACCCAGAAATGTTACAGGGGGCTGTCTCTGACCTTCTCCACATACTTACCCAGATCCCCATGGACTAGATGACCATAGCCATTGCTGGGCAGTTGCAGGAAAGGGGAGCCTAGGGCTCCAGAGGGCAGGAGAGTGGACAGCTGAAAATCTCTTCTGGAAAGGCAATGGGAGGTGGGATGACATGGGAGCTGTGGCTCCGCATACCCTGTTCATGCTCCACTGTCACACTGGACTTCACTTGCAAAACACAATTTCAAAGACAAAATTGTTAAGAATTCAAGATGGTGGCTACAGACAATCTTTGGCTTGTGGGACTGGACTGGTCATGTACCCATGATGCTGTCCCTGAATGTCAGGACAGTACTCCACTTCCTAGGCATCCTCTACTGCTTCCAGTAGAGAGAAACAGCCCAGCTACCCTGAGGAGGAGGGGAACAAGAAGAGCTGAGAGGGCAGTCTCTTGGGTAAGACTTATGACTAACCACAATCTGGAATCTGAAGTAGGGAGCCCACTCTTCCCATCATGAAGGCAATGGGTACAGAGGCAAGCCTTAATGAGGGAAGTGGCTAATCCCCTTGCAATCAACATCTTCCCAAGCCACTAAATGCATCACCATTATCTTTCATTAAATCTGTGGTTCCTATTCCTTACATCACCTTGGAGGCATAAAAACACCCACAGTATGCCAAGAATGATGACTTCCAGGTTCATCCTCTGGAAAGGACATGATCTCATTCTTTTTATGGCTGCATAGTATTCCATGGTGTATATGTGCCACATTTTCTTTATCCAGTCTATCATTGATGGGCATTTGGGTTGTTTCCAAGTCTCTGCTATGGTAAATACTGTGGCAGTAAACATAAGTGTGCATGTGTCTTTATAGTAGAATGAGTTATAATCCTTTGGGTATATACCCAGTAATGGAATTGCTGCGTCAAATGGTATTTCTGGTTTCAGATCCTTGAGGAATCACCACACTGTATTCCATAACGGTTGAACTAATTTACACTCCCATCCACAGTGTAAAAGCATTCCTATTTCTCCACAGCCTCACCAGCATCTGTTGTTTCCTGACTTTTTAATAATAGCCATTCTGACTATTCTCACTCATGAGTGGGAGCTGATCAATGAGAATACGTGGACACAGGGAGGGGAACAACACTCACCGGGGCCTGTCGGGGATGGGGGGCAAAGGGCGGGAGAGCATTAGGACAAATACCTAATGCATGCAGGGCTTAAAACCTAGAAGACAGGTTGATGGGTGCAGCAAACCACCATGGCACATGTATACCTATGTAACAAACCAGCACATTCTGCACATGTATCCCAGAACTTAAAGTAAAATTTAAAAAACAAAAAACAAAAAAAACACCCACAGTAGTATCTTCTCAGTCACAGCAAATACTTGCTCTCCTCAGGATTCTCCGTTTGTTTTTCTGTTTGTAAAATATACATAACCAAAAAATTGTCATTTTTGTCACTTTCAGTGGATTAAGTACATTCTTAGTCTGTCTTCAAGCCAGAACACCCTTGGAAGCCCCTCAATCTGGAGCCTGAGTCCATTTACTGGAGACTTCCCATAAAGTCCTTGAAATTTCCATTTTCTCAGCTGCAAGGCACATTGCTGTACAGCCTGCACTACAATTCATCCCCCAAACATTTTCACCCTCCCAAGCTGAAACTTGGCACCTCTTAAAGAATTCCTATTATCCCCTTTTCCCGGCACCCCAGGCCCTGGCAGCCACCATTCTACTTTCCGTGTCTATGAATTTGACTTCTCTGGGGACCTCCTATAAGAAGAATCATGCAGTATTTGTCTTTTTGTATCTGGCTTATTTTACTTAGCATAATGACCTCAAGGTTCAGCCAAGCTGTAGCCTGTGTCTGAATTTCCTTCTTTTTCAAGCCTGAATGATATTTCAAGATATGTGTACACAGCATTTTTTTAATCCAGTCATCTGTCAACGGACACTTGTGTTGCTTTCACCTTTTGGCTGTCATGAACACTGGTGTACAAAACATTATTTTATTTTTTTATTATACTTTAAGTTCTAGGGTACATGTGCACAACGTGTAGGTTTGTTACATATGTATACATGTGCCATGTTGGTGTGCTGCACCCATCAACTTGTCATTTACGTTAGGTTTATCTCCTAATGCTATCCCTCCCCGCCCCCCAAAAATAGGACCTGGTGTGTGATGTTCCCCTTCCTGTGTCCAAGTGATCTCATTGTTCAATTCCCACCTATGAGTGAGAACATGCGGTATTTGGTTTTCTGTTCTTGCGATAGTTTGCTGAGAATGATGGTTTCCAGCTGCATCCATGTCCCTACAAAGGACACGAACTCATCCTTTTTTATGGCTGCATAGTATTCCATGGTGTATATGTGCCACATTTTCTTAATCCAGTCTGTTGCTGATGGACATTTGGGTTGATTCCAAGTCTTTGCTATTGTGAATAGTGCTGCATTCAACAGCCCTTCATGCTAAAAACTCTCAATAAATTCGGTATAGATGGAACGTATCTCAAAATAATAAGAGCTATTTATGACAAACCCACAGCCAATATCATACTGAATGGGCAAAAACTGGAAAAATTCCCTTTGAAAACTGGCACAAGACAGGGATGCCCTCTCTCACCACTCCTATTCAACATAGTGTTGGAAGTTCTGGCTAGGGCAATCAGGCAAGAGAAAGAAATCAAGGGTATTCAGTTAGGAAAAGAAGAAGTCAAATTGTCCCTTTTTGCAGATGACATGATTGTATATTTAGAAAACCCCACTGTCTCAGTCCAAAATCTCCTTAAGCTGATAAGCAACTTCAGCAAAGTCTCAGGATACAAAATCAATGTGCAAAAATCACAAGCATTCTTATACACCAGTAACAGACAAACAGAGAACCAAATCATGAATGAACTCCCATTCACAATAGCTTCAAAGAGAATAAAATACCTAGGAATCCAACTTACAAGGGATGTAAAGGACCTCTTCAAGCAAAACATTATTTTTTAAAGAGTCTGTAGAACTTTGCTAGAGAAAATGGCTTGAGACTTTTTGCGTGTTTTTTTCTGAAGCCATTCAAAGGCCAAGCAGTATTTTCCCTGTTTGTGGTCTCTGCCTCTCAGTTTCATCTCCGTTTCCTCATCTGTAAGAACAATGAGACCTGCTGCCTCCTAAGGCTGTAATGAGGATTAATGAGATTATGTTAGTGGAACCCACCGAGGGTGTTGGAAGAATGGCCCCACAGAAACACCAAGTGTGATTATCCCTGCTGCAGAATCAAAAATTTCTCCCGTCCAAATACTTATTGCTCATAAAGTTTCAGCAAGTGAGGCTGCCTACTAGGCAGCTCTAATCCTTATAAAGAAAATGATTTCTCCAGCCAGGAATTAATAAATTCTTAGCACATACTAAAATATCTCCTCGCCTGGGTTATTATGCTGACATAATGAAGTTACTTAGATTATAACCATTAATCAAATTCATGTTTCCAAGCTGGAGTGGGTCATATTTGATGCTAAGCTTTAACAAGAATGACAACATCTCCACTTGCTGGCAGCTTTTCCAGGCCCTTATGACATGATTAAATGTGTCAGGGGAAAGACCAAGAGCATTTAGGGTTCATATTACATTCACTCTGAAGTTATTTCAAGTCACATTATTGGAAGAAAGTTGATTTATTTTTTAAGATGAGTATGAATATTAACCAAAAGATATCAAAAACAGTATTTTTTTTTCTGTCTGTCTGGTTATGTACATAGGTATTATATTTTGCCCAATAAGAAATCTTCTTTATTTTTTTATTATTATTTTTTTTGATGGAGTTTCACTCTTGTTGCCCAGGCTGGAGTGCAATGGCACAATCTCAGCTCACTGCAACCTCTGCCTCCCCAGTTCAAGTGATTCTCCTGCCTCAGCCTCCCAAGTAACTGGGATTACAGGCACGTGCCACCACGCCCAGCTAATTTTGTATTTTTAGTAGAGATGGGGTTTCTCCATGTTGGACAGGCTGGTCTCAAACTGCCAACCTCAGGTGATCCATCCGCCTCGGCCTCCCAAATTGCTGGGATTACAGGCATGAGCCATCATGCCCGGCAGGAAACTTCTTAATCATTATGTAGAAAAAGGAAAAGAGTAAACAGATTTTAATTTCCTACCATTGATGATAGTAAAAAAAATAAATGGAACAAGGAAGAAAACAGATCATGTCATCCTGAAAATTTGGGTAAGTGCTGTCCAGGATATTAATTGCAGCAAAAATATATTATGAGCCATGGGTTAGCCAGTTTTTAAGGTGACCTGTGGCAATCTCACCTCTTGGAATTCAAACTCTCCACATTTTATCACCCTGAGACCAGATTATAAAAGGACTGTGACTTCTACCTTCTACTTGGGGGCACCAGTTCTCTCTCTTTCTGTCTGATCACTTGCTCCAGCGAAGCCTGCCATGATGTCACCAGGATACCCATGCGGCCCAGGGAGAGGACCATGAGAAGGACAAGTCTTGGGTCAATAGTCTGCCAACTACCCTGTGTGGGAGCTTGGGGGTGGATTCCACCCCCGCCACCCTTCACTCTTATATTCAGATGCATTTCCCAGAAGGCAAGCAGTTTCCATAGGAACAGAACCAGCAGTTTCCACTTGGCTTGGGGACAGACACAGAGTCTTCATGTCTGAAGCCATGTTCTAACTTTTGAGCAGCTGCTTTATGTACAGCTGTTTTTCATGGAGAAACAGAGAAGATAAATCATCATCCCCATTAGCACTCAATGGGGTGGTGAATTCTACCATGTCTTGTCTCCATCACCCACTGCACAGCACACTGCCTGTGGCTCCTAGCAGTTTAGTGTGCTGTGTCTCCTGGAAGCTGGACTGGTTATCTCCTTGAACAAGTCCTTCTGCCTCTCTGTTCCTCAATTTCTGTACCCGTAATTACAGCACCCCCTCCTAGGGTTGCTGTAGAAATTAAAAGCTAAAAGCTCTTTAGGGTGTCCCAGGGATCTCCTCCACCTGAAGATTCTTGTCCAAAGTGGGCCAATGCCCTGGATTTTGATCCTTCCTTCAACTTTATAATCTCCACCATATTTCTAAAGTTTCACCTTTTCCTTGAAGCCACTCTGACCATGTGATCTTCATCTGTGTCAATATTCATTTTCCACTGGGCCCTCTTCATTCGAGCATTAGTGGTATGATTCCATTGGCTTGCATAAAATGCCCATATATATTTTTTTATTTGGTTATCTGGGTTATATCATTTTTTGCATTCCTTTTTCATTTGACTATGCTAGTATCAAGGATTTTTAAATGTCCTTTAAAAAACATCTGGTGTAATAATGAGGATGATAATCACAGCTAATATGCATTAAGCTCTATGCTGAGAAATGTATTAGCTTTTAGTATCTACAGCAATCCTAGGAAGGAGGTGTTGTAATTATGAGTATAAAAATTGAGGCACAGAGAGGCTGAATGACTTGTTCAAGGTCACACAGGTAGAGAGGAGTGGAGTCAGAATTTTAGCCCACGCAGCCTATCTGTTTCCCACCTGTGTGTGGATGCATGAACAACTTGGTATATCCTTGGCTGCTTTTGAACTGTATGTAAAATAGCATCAACCTTTCTGCATTCATTTGTGTCTGGCTTCTTTCCTTCCATCTTATGTTTGCATATCTACCATATATGTATAGTGCCTGTTGTTTCTTTCATTTTATAAAAGAGTTATTATACAGCCCTGAACCAGCATCATCTGGGAACATGCTATAAATGCACATTCTGGGACCACACAATCTGTCTGAATCATCCCCCACCTGGGGACTTCTTTACACCTGTTCTTTGCGACATTCCTCCCCGACCCGTCACCCAGAGCCTTGTTTTCTAGTACCCTGTGTGCATATTGCAGAAGCAGCTCAGGCTTTGGAATCCGCAGAGCTGACTCTGAGGTTTTTTGGCTCTGCCGACTGATAAGCTATAAAATTAGGTGGCTATTTATGTTCTGAATCATCTATCAAATGGGTGCAATGGTGATGCCCGCTTCAATAGAGAGAAGCAACACAATTCAATACACGCAAAGACCTTTGTAGACTATAAAGTGCTTATAAGGTTAGTTTTTTTTCTAGCTAATATTTGTATTCATGACTTGGTTTTCTAATTACATTGTACATTCCTCCATGGCTAAAGAGCTTTTCATATATATGTATAGGCAAGGATTGTAAGAAAAAAAAAGTGTTAAGATGATGGGATCATGCTGATTTAAAAAGGTTAAATATTTAGAGTGGTTTTTATAAAGGTTGAACAATAAATAAAATATGTTTAAAAGTAAATTTCACTCATGTAGATTTTAAATGAGATATTAATGAATTTGATAAATAATATAAGAGCTGTGTCTATCATATCACCTAGAATATTAACAACATAGGTAAAAGATAAAAGGAAAACAGGGGCGTTTTAAGTGCTACCTTTTGTTAACTTGTTTTGAAGAGAATGGGGTGATGGTCTGCTTACTTTCCAAGAATAGGGTTTCCAGCAGTGTTTTCAAAGAGATTTTTGCTACAGATTAACTGTAGGGCCCATATTTTTTTTTTTTTTTTTTTTTTTTTGAGACGGAGTCTCGCTCTGTCGCCCAGGCTGAAGTGCAGTGGCCGGATCTCAGCTCACTGCAAGCTCCGCCTCCCGGGTTCACGCCATTCTCCTGCCTCAGCCTCCCGAGTAGCTGGGACTACAGGCGCCCGCCACCTCGCCCGGCTAGTTTTTTTTTGTATTTTTAGTAGAGACGGGGTTTCACCGTGTTAGCCAGGATGGTCTCGATCTCCTGACCTCGTGATCCACCCGTCTCGGCCTCCCAAAGTGCTGGGATTACAGGCTTGAGCCACCGCGCCCGGCCAGGGCCCATATTTATGTGCATGTGTGCACACACGTACCCACGAATGTGCCTGTGTGAGCACATGTGCAATTGTATGCATGTACATCCATTATTTCCTGTGTGCCTGTGTACACGTTTGTGTGGATGTGGATGTGTGTTTATGTTCATACCTGCCTGGGTGTCTGCTGGAGGGACAGAGGGCAAAGGCCCCTAAAGCCTTTTAATTATCTTAAAACCTTTCTCCCAAATTTTATGTGAAAGCCAAGATGATGCATTTTTTATTACGTTCATTAGAAAATATACAACTATACATTTCTTTCTTATTTAAGACTTTCTCATAAAGGAAAACCTTAAAGTTCTCAGATGGTCTCTATAACCTTGGCCTATTTTATAGGTTTGTGGAGGGGACAACTGACTTAGAGAGGCTATGGAGATACAAAATAACACCAGTGGTTTTGCAGACAGAAAAGCACCTCTTCTGAAAGCACAAGGAATACACCCGGCCTGTGGAAGCCAGAACCGGCGCCTTTACTTTCCTAACTCAAAGTGGGGGCGAGATTCTTCTCATGTAACTGAATTGCAGTATTTTAATGATATTAAGAGATGGAGGTTGTGTCCTAGCTTTCGAGTAAATGCCAACACAAGCAAGTGTGTCTGCACGTGCACACACACACTCACACATGCAACTAAAACCAGTGCTTTTTCCTGCTTTGTGATGTGGGTCTATGAGCCCTGCATCCGGGAGTGAAGTGGGTAAACAGATGCATGGCACATTTGCAGGAATACATTCCATGTAACTGTTGGCAGGCTGCACCCCTTCTGTAGCTTCTGTTTATGTCGGTTGATACATCTTTAAAAAGGGGGGAATGGAAGGAGCAAGGAATTGTTGGCAAATAGCACTGTTAATCAGGAGGTATTTTATGACCCAGAAGCTCTCAGGGGGGTTTTAGAGTTCAGAGGCTCATGAAGCGACATGTGTAACGGTCCCTCCCAGGGGAGACGAACAGACACTAATTGAGGTATTGACGGCTCTAAATGAAGCAGAAACCTGCTAGGAAGATTCAGCTCCAAGGAAGATGAGTGCTGCCAAGCAGTGCATGCTGGGGCCTTCGCAGGTTTCATTCACTGCTCCTTCATGCAAGTAAGTGTACTCTTGGGCCGGGTGCGGCGGTTCATGCCTGTAATCCCAGCACTTTGGGAGGCCAAGGTAGGCAGATCATCTGAGGTCAGGAGTTCGAGACCAGCCTGGCCAACATGTCAAAACCCCGTCTCTACTAAAAATACAAAAATTAGCTGGGCGTGGTGATGGTAGCCTGTAATCCCAGCTACTCGGGAGGCTGAGGCAGGGAAATAGCTTGAACTGGGGGGGTGGAGGTTGCAGTGAGCTGAGATTGCACCATTGCACTCCAGCTTGGGTGACAGAGCAAGACTCTGTCTCGGAAAAAAAAAAAAAAAAAGTGTTCTCTTGAACACAGAAACTTGTGCCTCTCACAGCACAAGGTCCCAGGCTAAAGAGCCACAAAAAATGATCTGTTGAAGTATTAAAAATATCTCCTTGACAATATCCCCAATTCTTTGCCTGGGTGAATATTATATCATGTATTTCCCCCTATGTACATATAAAACAGGCATATACGATATTTAGGCATGTTTCAAAATATTCAAGGATAGTAAATAATGTTTAAAATCATCATCTATAGTTTCTCCTGAAGAAAAATTGTTGTTTTGTTCTCTCCATCCCATTTAGGGAGGATTTATGCAATAGGTATTGGAGGTTTTACCTCGTTTGGCCTTTTATATTTGACATGGAACCATCTCACCCACAGAGGCTTTTTGGCACTGGCGGCAGCACCTGCTTCCTCTCAGAGAGCCTGGGATGCCCAAAGCAGAGGGAATTGTGAAATCTGACACAATGTGTAACCTGTGCTCTAACTGTATCTCTCTGAACTCCACGCAGTTCTAAGGATAGTAATGTCAGTGCATCTAGGTAAAGAGAGCTTTGAACACCGGTGTGAGTCTGTGTGTGCCTGTGTGAATAGCAAATGAGCTGTCACCAGAATACCTTCATCCCAGTAGGTGTGTCCCTAATGACAAGAACAGGATGTGAGGATGAATCCACTGGAAACTGCTGGGGAAAAGCACCTGAGGCCAGGGGTCAGGGAGGCAGCTCGGGGTAGCCGAGCAGAGGCTGTGAGCATCCTCTGGAGGGCATGTTAGCACACAGGGGTAGGCCCAACCTGTGGGGCTGACTCAGTAGGTCTAGGGGGGACTCCAGAGGCTGCACATTCCACATGTTCCTGAGGGACAATGGTACATCTGGGTAGGTGGTGGAGGAGGGCACACATTGAGACCCAGTGAGAGGAATGGGTGCCTCCAGCATCAGCCATATTTCCTGGGCCACTTCCACACAGCTACTCAGATGTGTTTTGTCAAGTAAGTTAAAACTCTGTTTTTATTTTTAAAAAATCCCAATAATGTGGTAGCAAATATCTCTAACCCTTGCTTTTCCCCTGAGATTTGGGGGGGAAAAAAAAAAAAGTTCAAAAGAAGCCTGGGCAACACAGTAAGACACCATCTCTACAAAAAAAAAAAGAAAAAAAAAAAAAAAAAACAAAAAACGCTGGGCATGGTAGCATATGACTGCAGTCCCAGCTGGCAGTGGGACTAAGGTGGGAGGACCCCTCGGGTCCAACAGGTCGAGGCTGCGTGAACTCTGTTCATGCCACCGCATTCCAGCCTGGGCAGCAGAACAAGACTTTGTCTCAAAACAAAAACAAAAACAATTAAAGAAAATTTAGGTGATTTCTTTTCCATTTCAAGAAAAGAAAGACGTTGCATGCATGATACCCCACGATAGAAACTATAAAGATAATGCTTAGCAGATGTGATAACGCATCCTGTTAAAGATTCTGTATGGCAATAAACATGCAAACAAATAAATAAATAATAAACCAAACCAAATTTTAAAAACGTCAAACTGAAAAAAAAATTGTAACTACAGTAAAAAAGTATTATTATGCAATAACATAAATTTATAAATGCTAAAAACAATCCCAGAAAAAGGGAAAAAGGATAGAGAATTCATTAAACAAATGGAAATTTCAATATTAAAATACCAAGATATTCAACTTCTTTCTTTAATTTCTTCTTTAATTTCTGTGGAATTTGCTTGCTATTGCAGAGCAGATGACTGAAAGGGTCCAGGTTGGTAGGAGGTGGGGACTGGGGTGTTGGCACTCCAGTCTTGCAATGGAAATGTCAGGTGGTACAGTCTTTTGGGAAGCCAGTTTGGCCAGGTGTAAAAATACGTTGCATGAGCAGATCTTTTGACTCTGTAATTCCTTTTATTGTATTTTATCCTAGGAAATTAATTAGATAAATGTGCATGGTTTATGTATAAGGATGGTTCATTGCAACCTTATTGATTATAGGGGCCTCTAGGTACAACATAAATGTTCACAGTTACTTAAAAAGTAATTACACATCTATAAGTGGAATATTATTCAGCCCCTAAAACACTGAAAACTGTATGTAAAGTCTCAGAAAGACACCTGTGTTCGTTTGCTAGGCCTGCCATAATAAATTACCACAGATTGGCTGGCCTCAATAATAGGACTTTATTATCTCATAGTCCTGGAGGCTGGAAGTCCAAGACCAAGTTGTTGACAGGGTTGGTTCCTCCTGAGGCCTCTCTCCTTGGCTTGCAGATAACCATCTTCACCCTGGGTCCCCACACGGTTACTCTTCTGTTGTGTGTGGCTGCACGCTAACCTCTTCTTAGAAGGACACCAGTCAGATTAGGTGAGCACTTCCCTTAGGACCTAATTTTACCCTAATCACCTCTTTAAGGCACTATCTTCAAATACAGTCACATCGGGAGTTGGGGCTCCAACATGTGAATTTTAGGGGGAGACACAAGTTAGTTCCTAATAATACCTATGATACATTATAAATGGAATAAAAATGGAATTGATGAAGTAATAGATTCAGTGTATGTTCCCATCAACAAATATTTCTGGTTCAAATTTGAGCAGCACTGGCCAGGCGTGGCGGCTCATACCTGTAATCCCAGCACTTTGGGAGGCTGAGGTGGGTGGATCACCTGAGGTCAGGAGTTCAAGACCAGCCTGGACAACATGGTGAAACCCCATCTCTACTAAAAATACAAAAAAATTAGGTGGGTGTGGTGGCGGATGCTTGTAATCCCAGCTACTTGGGAGGCTGAGGCATGAGAATAGCTGGAACCGAGGAGGCAAACATTGCAGTGAGCTAAGATTGCACCATTGCACTCTAGCCTGGGCAACAAGAGCAAAATTCTGTCTCAAAAAAAAAAAAAAAAAAAAAAAAAAATTGAGTAGCAGTTCCTCCTGAAAAATGTGCATTGAAATGTCTTTCAGCATAGACTGAAGTCTTTCAGAGGCTACATTTCTGGGCTAAACCTGGCTACAGTTCCACTGTCACAGAAAATGGCAGTGAATCTCAAAGGGTCTTCGGTTGAGCATGGAGAATGGCTCACTGAGCTGTTGCTTTCATTGTTTTCCCCAAGGATCTTGGAGTACTGCATGCTCTCACATTCTCCCATGGTCAGGAATTCTTACTCACCAGGAAACAGCTGGGGAAAGAAGTAACATGTCCTCTCCGATTTATGTGTGAAGGAACATTTTGAGCATGACGAGAACATGCAGAAAAATCTCCTGACATAACTGTTCTCTGTAGGGGCCTCCATTTAGCCCTACACAAAATCCCCTTGGGTTGCGAGGCAGAAATATGGAGAGGCAGCTGCAGCTTTCACTGCCCCACTCCTCCCTCCTCTCAACCTCTCATTTAAAAATCTAAAACAGGCCAACCTGATTCTCTAAGGAGATTAAGAAATTTTTGCTGGCAATAGGAAGCATGTAACAAAGGAAAAAGCCCTCAAAACAAACAGCTTCCCAAAGATAAGGTCTGAGCTATTGTGATTTCTTTTCAGAAGCTCTAAGAGCAAGACAGCTGACAGCTAAATGAGGGGGCACTATTTTGAGAACTCACATTCAGGATTAATTGTAGGGGCGAGGTTCTGTGGGCTCCGAGAGGTTGCCTGTAGCCACCAGGACAATGAATGATTTTTCCCTCATTGTCTTCCACCGGGGACTCTCAGAGCTGGTTGCCATGGTTGATGAAGTGAAGTGCACATGCTTCTGCCTTGAGGACAGTGAGTGACAGGAAGTTGTTGAGGAAGCAGTGGGGGAGAATGAGTGAGAAGGTTATGCATGGTGTGTGGCCAACCCTGGACCTGCCCAGTATAATGCCAGGCTTTGAACAGAATGCCAAGAAGAAGACTGGATGAAGTGAGAAACTACTGATTTCATAGACATTGTATGGGGCACCTACATTTCTGTTCTTCCTCTTCTGCTCTCTTTTCCACTCTCACCCTTGCTGATCTGACTTGCTTGGGCTGCCTTGATTATTTCTTACAAAGCCCTGACCACTCTCTCCTGAGCTGCCATCTCCCATCTCTGGAGGTCAGCTGATGTCATTTGGAAGGCACACTGTCCCCTTACAATCAACATGAGACAGATGAAATGTGACACCTTTCCTTCCAAGCTTTCTCCCTGTCCCTATTCCTGTCCCAGGCTCCTCCTTGGATGGATTCCAGGTCCCCAAGGCAATCAGTGGCCTGGTCCTTTCTGGTCAAGGTTCATAGCATCATTTAAATTAGACTTGTCCCCTCTAGGCCTGTGACCATTAGTTTAGTGCAAGCCATAATCAGGATGCCTGTGCTGGGCTGTGAAATGGCATTATAACTCATCACTCATTTGCCTTCCTTTTCGTCCCCACTCCAGTCTATCCTAGGGCTCTGCCAGACTCAGTTTCCTTACATGCGACTTCCAGTACTGTATCCTCTCACTTGCAATTTACAACGTCTTCCTGCTATTTACAGATTAAGCTCAATTTTCACAGCTTAAAAGTTAAGACGTTTTATAATCTTGCTGTAATCTATACTTCCTGTTACCCACTAACTCCTTCTTTACCCAGACAATCTACCCCAGCATTCAAAAATACCTTGTATGTTTCTCTACCTCCCCCATTCCCTATTCTGTGGTCTGAGAACACAGTTTTCCTTTTCCAGGTATGACTGGCTGGCACTGTTTGGCCATTCCAAAAATTACCTCCAGTTCTTCAAGCTGCATTTCATTCCTCCTTCCACGTTACAGTCATGTCCTGTTTCCTCTATGGAGCCCTCCCTGACCTCACCCCTACAAGCGGCTCTCCCTTCTCCAAACTCCCACAACTTTTTAATGTATAGATCACATTTATTGCGTATATATATCTTTTGGCATTTACTTTTACAAAGCTAAAATTTTGCAATACAGACTCCTAGGAAGTTGCAAAAATAGTAAAGTTTTGTGTCCTTTGGCTTCTGGCCATGCTGTGATTTTCCACAGCTGTGGTGCAATATCAGAGCCAGGAAACCTACACAGGAACATTCCCAGTTAACATTATCCACTAGACTAGTTGCCTTCCTCTTTTATTCATTTATTTATTTTTTAAGATGGATTCTCACTCTGTCACCCAGGATGGAGTGCAGTGGTGCGATCTTGGCTCACTGCAACCTCTGTCTCCCGAGTTCAAATGATTCTCCTGCCTCAACCTCCCCAGTATCTGGGATTACAGGCGTGCACCACCACACCTGGCTAATTTTTGTATTTTTAGTAGAGATGGGGTTCCCCCATGTTGGCCAGGCTGATCTCGAACTCCTGACCTCAGGTGGTCCACCCGCCTCGGCCTCCCAAAGTGCTGGGATTACAGGCGTGAGCCACTGCGCCTGGCCACCTTCATTATTTTTAACCCACATTCATCTGTGTGCCTGTGCTTGTGTATATCTGTAGATATATACTTCCGTTTAACTTTATCCCATTATAGGTCCATGTACCCACCACCACCATCAAAGGTGGAACTGTTCCATACCACAGAAGAAATCCTTGTCCCTATCTCTCTGTGTTTGCAACTGGCCCCATCCTACCCATTGTCCCTGTCCACTAGTATCCACTAAGGTATTCTCCACCTCTGCTGTTTTATCATTTTGAGAATGTTTTATAAACATAACCTTTTGAAGTTGGCTTTTTTTTTCAGTAAGCACAATGCCCTTCAGACTCATCTAGGTTACTGCGCGTGTCAATAGTTCATTTCTTTTGATTGCTAAATAGTAGCATTCCAAACTATGGATGGACCATAGATTTTTCAACCATTCACCTGTGAGAAGCATTTACTTATTTATTTATTTTTGTCCAGAATCTAGCTACTATAAATAAAGCTGCTATGGACATTATATACATTTTTATATAAGTGTTTTTGTGAACATAAATTCATATTTCTTTGGGATAAATGCTTAAGAGAACAATTGCTGAACCACATGGTAAGTGCATGTTTAGTTTTATCAGAAACTGCCAAAGAGTTTTCCAGAATGGTTGCACCATATTACATCCCCAATAGCAATGCATGAGAGATCCAGTTTCTCCACATCTTTGCCAGCATGTGGCGTTATAATTTTTGAAAAAATTTGTTTTTCTCATAAGTGTGTAGCCAGGCGTGCATTTTTTGTGAAATAAATTTTTCTATACTGTTCAAAACTTTTACTTATTATTTCATGTTTTTAAACTTCATATTCCATGTTTTGCTTTATTTTGCGTATCAAGGCTTCTAGGGCATATTTTAATAACCCCAGAAGCGTGCACATAAGAAGACCTGGTTAAAGAGTGCACTGTGAGTGAGCCACGGGGTGAAGGACCTGCTGCTGCCTCATGGCCTCCTGCCCAACCCCATCCCCAACCATGCACATATAGGTTTACTGTCAGGACTGTAATGAGGTTTGCATGAATAAACAGCTTTAGAAACAGCTTTCAAGTTTCCACCACAATACCTGTTAGGAAGTCTTGTTTCCACCATAATTGCTAATTGCTTACCTACATGTGTCCATCCGGGTATCTATAATGTAGACGTGAGCAATACATGATTGTAGAAAATTCCAGTTTAAATTACTACATTTTTATTTGGGTTCCATGCAGAAGACATCTTAGGCAGCCACTGCAGATTATTTCTAGAAGTGAAGGGACACCTGGCTTGGAGATGGAGTGGGGAAGCTAGAAGGGAATCTGTTAAGGATGGCAGGGATGGAGGGGCTCCTTCTCCATGAAAATAAGCAGAGTCAAGGAGGAGTCCTTGAGGCAGCCTCTCCCAGACATGCAGGATTATGGGTTTTGACTTGGGGAATATATATACATATATAAAATGAAAGGCAACCCAGCCATATAAAAGAACAATATAATGCCTTTTATAGCAACTTGGATGAAACTGGGGGCCATTATTCTAAGTGAAGTAACACAGGAATTAAAAGCCAGGTACTCATGTTCTCACTTAAAAGAGGGAGCTAAGCTATAATTATGCAAAGGCATTCAGAGTGGTATAACGGACACTGGAGACTCAGAAGTGGGGAGGGAGGTGAGGAATGAAAAACTAGCAGTTGAGTATATGTATACTACTTGGGTGATGGGTGCACTAAAATCCTAGACTTCACCACTACACAATTCATCCATGTAACCAAAAACCACTTGTACCATTAAAACTAATGAAAGAAAAACATTAATTAATTTAAAAACCACACTGGGGAGTCCCTGCATGCTAAGTAGGTAGAACAAATCAATCATAAATGACTGCCATTTTGTTTACATGCTGTACAAAATGGGTGAAACTGCTCCTTTTCTTCTACTTTTTTTAAAAAAAGAAAAAACTTTGATATTTGTGCTCGAGACTACTATGGGAAGGACCCAGTTATAAACATGCATTTCAAGCCAATATTTCTTCTTCAGAGTAAGTGCTAAGCAAGTCAAGATATGCAATGATTTCTTCTGGCCTCCTATAAATGAGCCCTTTTTGTTTTGTTTTAGAGACTGGATCTCTCTGTCAACCACGCTGGTGTGCAATTGCAAGGCCATAGATCACTGCGACCTCAAACTCCTGGACTCAAGCGATCCTCCCGCCTCAGCCTTCTGCCCAAGTAGCTAAGACTACAGTCGTGTGTCAGCATGCCTGCCTAATTTTTTTTTTAAATTTTTTTAGAAACAGAGTTTCAATATGCTGCCCAGGCTGATCTTGAACTTATGGCCTCAAGTGATCCTCCCACCTCGGCCTCCCAAAGCTCCGGGATTTCAGGCATGAACAACTATATCCAGCCAATGATCCATTTTTTCATGAATTTATATTAAACCAGTTGCTTCCTAAAAAAAGCTTTTAAAAACACCTAGAGGCAAAGTCTCTCTATTTCAGAATCTTGGGAGAAGTCATAAGCTTATCTACATAGGTATCTGTAACCAACACCTATTAATGCATCATCAGTTACAAAACCAAAGTGAGAACTGTGAGTATAGAAAAATGTCAAGACTGTTTAGATTTATGTAACCACAGGCATATCACTTGAATAGTTCATCACAGAGCAGATTTTGCACCTGGCAGATGGGACTGCTGTCACAGCAGCACAGGTAACACTCAGCAGTAAGGCCAGGAGGCCCCTCCCACAGCCAACCAGTGCCCCCATAAGAAGGCAGCCACTGCCCTACCTCCCATCTGGAGTTGCTGCCCTGTTAGAACGTGATGGAAAAGACAGGACACCTTGGCAGGGCTAAGTGACCAATGTCTTTTCTTGGCCAAGAATTTGATGTCATTTGCATTATTTTTCAAAGTTGGTTACCCTAAGTGGAAAACAGAGATTGCTATGTCTGAAAAACTGAACACAACTAATGATTCCACTCCCCAGCCAAAAAAGGGACCAGTGGACAGGTTTCCCTTCTCCAACTCTGAAACACAACCTGACTTTCTAAAGAGAACATCTGTTATCCCTTTCTCAAAAATGCCATGACAAAGATTTTCGTCATTTCAAGATTATTTTATATTTGACATCTCAGAAGACTATGTATATTTCTTACTATGGTATTATATTTCTTGATTATGTTTTTGTGATTGCAAATGAATAGAAGCTTAAGGCAGAAGGTTTGAAAAATGCAGAAAAGTATAAAAAAGCAAAGAAAGACATCACTCCTAATTGTAATCCTGAGAGATGCAACCATTTTAACAAGCACATTTTCTTCTATCTAAAAATATACTATTTCTGAGCCTTGTCAAGTTAATACTATATATATGTATACATACACATTTCAAAAATCCTGCTTTTTTAACTTTTAATTTAGGTTTGGGGTGCACGTGAAAGTTTAGTTACATAGGTAAACTTGTGTTATGGGGGTTTGTTGTATAGATTATTTCACCGCTCAGGTATTAGGCCCAGTATCCAATAGTTGTCTTTTCTGCTTCTCTCCCTCCTCCCACTCTCCCCCTTCAAGTAGACCCCATTGCCTCCTCTTTCCTTCTTTGTGTTCATAAGTTCTCATCATTTAGCTCCTACTTACATGTGAGAACACCTGGTATTTGGTTTTCTGTTCCTGCGTTAGTCTGCTAAGGATAATAGCCTCAAGCTCCATGCAGGTTCCTGCAAAAGACATGATCTCATTCTTTTTTATGGCTGCATAGTATTCCATGGTGTATATGTACCACATTTTCTTTCTGCAGTCTGTCATTGATGGGCACTTAGGTCACTTCCCTGTCTTTGCTATCGTGAATAGTGCTGCAATGAACATATGCGTGTGTGTATCTTTACAATACAATAATTTATATTCTATTGGGTATATACTCAGTAATGGGATTGCCAGGTCAAATGGTATTTCTGTCTTTAGGTCTTTGAGGAATCCCCACACTGTCTTCCACAATGGCTGAACTAATTTACACTTCCACCAACAGTGTACAAGCACTCCTTTTTCTCTACAACCTCCCCAGCATCTGTTATTTTTTAACTTTTTAATAATAAAGTTATTAAAGTCATTCTGACTGGTGTGAAATGATATCTCATTGTGGTTTTGATTTGCATTTCTCTAATGATCAGAGATATTGAGCTTTTTTTATATGCTTTTTGGCCACATATGTCTTCTTTTGAGAAGTGTCTGTTCACATCCTTTGCCCACTTTTGAATGGGGTGGTTTTTTCCTTGTAAATTTGCTTAAGTTCCTGATTATTAGACTTTTATCAGATGCATAGTTTTCAAATATTTTCTCCCATTCTGTAGGTTGTTTACTCTGTTGATCATTGCTTTTGCTATGCAGAAGCTCTTAAGTTTAATTAGATTCCACTTGTGAAATTTTGCTTTTGTTGCGATTGCTTTTGGTATGTTTTTCATGAAATCTTTGCCTGTTCCTATGTCCAGGACGATATTGCCTAGGTTGTCTTCCAGGGTTTTTACAGTTTTGGGTTTTACATTTACATCTTTAGTCTTTCTTGATTTTTGTATATGTTGTAAGAAAGGCGTCCAGCTTCAGTATTCTGCATATGGTTAGCCAGTTATCCTAGCACCATTTCTTGAATAGGGAGTCTTTTCCCCACTGCTTGTTTTTGTCAGCTTTATCAAAGGTCAGATAATTGTAGATGTGTAACCTTATTTCTGGGCTCTCTATTGTGTTCTATTGGTCCATGAGCCTGTTTTTGTACCAGTACCATGGTATTTTGGTTACTGTAACCCTGTAGTAGAGTTTGAAGTTGGATAATGTGATGCTTCCAGCTTTTGTTCTTTTTGCTTAAGATTGCTTTGGCTTTCAGTACCTTTTTTTGATTCCATATGAATTTCAAAATTTTTTTTCTAGTTCTTTGAAGAATGTCATTTGTAGTTTGATAGTTATAGCACTGAATCTGTGAACTGATTTTGGCAGTACCATTTTAATGATATTGATCCTTCCTATACATGAGCATGGGAGTTTTTTTTTCTTTCATTTGTTTGTGTCTTCCCTGATTTGTTTGAGTAGTGTTCTTTATCTCTTGTTGTAGAGATGGATCTTTCACCTCCCTGGTTAGCTGGTATTTCAAGAAATGTTATTCTTTTTGTGGCTATGAATGGGATTGCCTTTTTGATTTGGCTCTTGGTATGGCTGTTGTTGGTGTATAGGAATTAGTGATTTTTGTACATTGATTTTGTATCCTGAAACTTTGCTGTTGTTGTTTATCAGCTGAAGAATCTTTTGGGCTAAGACTATGAAGTTCTCTACATATAGAATCATGTCATCTGGAAACAGAGATTGTTTGACGTCCTCTCTTCCTATTTGGATGCCCTTTATTTCCTTCTCTTTCCTGATTGCTCTAGCCAGAACTTCCAAGACTATGTTGAACAGGAGTGGCGAGAGAGGGCATCCTCTTCTTGTGCCGGTTTTTAAGGGGAGTGCTTCCAGCTTTTGCCCATTCAATATGATATTGGCTGTGGGTTTGTCATATATGGCTCTTATTATTTTAAGGTATGTTCCTTCAATACCTAGTTTATTGAGAGTTTTGAAATGGAATGAGTATTGAATTTTATCAAAAGCCTTTTCTGCATCTATTGAGATAATCCTGTGGTTTTTGTCTTCAGTTATGTTTATGTGATAAATCACATTTATTGATTTGTGTATGTTGAATCAACCTTGCATCCTGGGGATAAAGCCTATTTGATGATGGTGGTCAAATCCTGTTTTTTAAAAATTCAGCTATATCATATGACTGCCTCCTATATTAAGAAAACTTATTTAAACCCATAATTTAAAATTACTACATAATATTGAATTAGGCTGATACACCACCATTCCCAGAAGCAGTCACTTAATTAAGCTATTTAGAGAGAAACAATTTTTTATCATTATAAAGTTCTATCTTGACTCTTCTTACATAAATATTTGTCTATAACTTTTATTTCTTTGGTATAGATAATTAAGGGTGAAATTAATGAGTCAAAAGACATTAACTGTTTATGCTTTTGATATATTTTGTCAAATTGCTTTAAAAATTTTTCCTGCCAAATGATATATTAGAATGTAAATATTTGTGCATCTCTGCCAATTTTCCATATTATCATTTTTGTTTCTCCATGTGTTTATTAATAAAACCAATACGCAACAAGATAAATGAATTTTTTTTTGAGTAGCATTCTACTTCATAAATAATGTTTGTAAATTAATACTAATGCCAACAGGTCTAAATCTTACATGTTTAATTTTGTTATATATACACCAAATACCATCTTTGAAAATGTCTGGTGCAGTTCAGACATAAATATTCTATACTTCCATAAAAGATACTAAATAGCTGTGGACAAAAAGAAAACGGGAATCACTGCTATCCAAGGAGTTAATTGCTTAACTTTTTCTAATAAACAGCTGTAAACTGTTTTCAACGTTTTGCCAGGTTAGATTTGATCTTTGGTTTTAACTGTGCTATGGGAGCCTTAGCAATATAAATCTGCCTTTCAACCTGACATCCTGTCTCTCACATCCACTGTGGCCTGGGGTCCTGGAAGCAGGCTTTGGGAAGATGTGAACACCTTGTGCACACTTGAGGGAGAGTCACTGTCTGTGTGTGGTCAGCTACCTCTTTCTCCATGAACCAACCTCAAGTGGCTATTTCCAAACATAGCCAAGTCAAGCATCAGAAGAGCTTCATTTAAAGTGAATATACATGTCTGAGTTAATAAATAAAATGTAGAAGGAAAATGCAGAATGGACTGTACAACAAAATATTCACTGAATTCACTATTTTTTCTCCTCTGAAAACAGTCTGTGTTTGTAAGGATAACCTTAGCCTGGGTTTTGAGGTTAAGACATTTGGTATTCAAGAGATAAATTAGCTTATTCTACTTTTTAATTAAAATGGTTTTCCTCCATGGTACATAAATAGATTATAAAGAAATTTGATGCTATGCAAAATCTGCTATGATAAAGTCTAATATTTCATAATCTTTAATAAAAAGTCTCCACAATTTTGGTGCCGCAGTGATGAGGATATATTAGAATAGCTATATGAGACTCCCCAGGAGAGTTCACAGCTTAACTGTGACTGAAGAAACAGATGCAGGATGCAATTTCTTTCCTTGTATTCCAAAGTGGATAGAGGTATTGTGCACGTGTGAGAAGTGGCAGGAAATGCAGCAGGCTCACCCTAGCACCCAACCAAAAGGTGGTCACTTATCCTTCTGCGTTCATCACTGTGCTCACCGGGCCACAAGGCTGCACAAGCTTACTTTGACAACGTGTTGTCTGAAGTCACTCCATCAATGGAGGTTTTAACCTCATTAATCTCTGAACCATCCTAGGAGGTAGCTTTGTATTATCTCCATTTCACAAATGCGGAAACTGAGGCTGAGATGCTCAGAAACCTGCTACAATTCATATGGCTAGTGAGAAGCAATGTAAGGATTTAAATTCATTTTTGCCTACTATAGTATGTCTGTTAATTACTATGCAAGAGTTGTGGAGTGTCAAAAAGGATGAAAAAGAGTTGAGACCCTCAAAGAGTTGAGTAGGGTGAAACCATGAATAATAGATGGATCTCTCCCAGAACTACACTACCTGCCCCACGCATGCCATCACCACGCTACCCAACCTGCAGAAGGCATTACCAGACACCTGAGTGGATTACTCAGATCCAAGATCTAGATAACCTGAAAAATTATATATATATATTTATATATAATAATGCATACATGTATTACATATGTATAATATATAAATATACAATACACATATAATAGGATTATATGAATAATATAAAATATATAATATATGATATACATAATATAAAATATGTATTATATAATATACATATAAACAATAATAATAAGATTGTTTTATATCAAGTGATCTCAGGTACAGTCCAACAACACCTGGGATCCCTGACAATTTTTCAAAGGATCTGTGAGATCAGAGCTATTATCAGAATAACACTAAAAAATTATTTGCCTTTTTTAGACAACAGTACAAAAGCAATAGTGGGCAAATCTGCTGGGGTCTTAATAGGACTCAAGGCAACGGCACCAAACTGTCCTGATGGCCACTGTGATCTTCACTATGGTGCATCAACACTCGCAACAAAAACAAACGAGGCAGCTTCACTTCAGCGTGTCCTTGACTAAGCAGTGAAAATCGTTTCATTTCATTCCCTCTCAACCGTAGAGGGTGTGTGTTTTCAACATTCTGTGTGACGGAATGGCAGAAACATACAAAGCACCTGTGTGTTGGGTGCTCAAGAAAAGCCCCAGTGTGGCACTGAATGTGAGCTGATCAGCTGTGATTTTCATGGAAGACATTTCTGCTTGAAAGAAAAACTGATAAACTATTTTTGTCTGGGTATTTGACAAACATTTTCTCAAAAGGAATGAAGTGAACCTGTCGCTTCAAGGGAAACAACTGATAGTGTTTGTTGCCAATGGTAAAATTTGAGCTTTTAAAAAAGTCTTAATTAGATTTTAGAAAACTTGGATTCTTCGCCACATGCTTAACATACCTTCCCAATATTTAAAGATATTTTGGATGACATTAATAGTGATATTATAAATGTGATTTTCAGAATTATTGTATAATGGAGTGCATCAACATTTGGAATGTCTATGTTACTAAGTGAATAAATACTTTCCCAAAACCAATGCATCGTGTTATAAAATCATGCATGTGTAAAAGATCCAGAAACACTGATGTATTTTAATGCAATAGAGTAGAAAAAGGCTGTCGATATGGTTTTTGGTTCTGCATGGAAATTAATCTTTAAAAACTACCACTTGCCAAATTTTGGTGGAGTATCAAAGAGCAACAGCCACGACGATCTGAAAACACCGTTAAGCTTCCCCGTCCAACTACATCTCTGTGCGAATTGTATTTTCTTCATATGCTTCAACGAAAACAACACATCACAGTAGATTGAATGCAGAAGCAGCTACAAGCCAGACATTAGAGATTTGCAAAAAATGCAAAACAACGCATCCTCTTCTCACCAATTTCTAAAAATACATTTTATTAAGAAGTGTAGGCCGGGCGCGGTGGCTCAAGCCTGTAATCCCGGCACTTTGGGAGGCCGAGACAGGCGGATCACGAGGTCAGGAGATAGAGACCATCCTGGCTAACATGGTGAAACCTCGTCTCTACTAAAAAATACAAAAAACTAGTCCGGCGAGGTGGCGGGCGCCTGTAGTCCCAGCTACTCCGGAGGCTGAGGCAGGAGAATGGCGTGAACCCGGGAGGCGGAGCTTGCAGTGAGCTGAGATCCGGCCACTGCACACTCCAGCCTGGGCGACAGAGCGAGACTACGTCTCAAAAAAAAAAAAAAAAAAAAAAAAAAAGAAAGAAAAGAAAAGAAAAAGAAAAAGAAAAAGAAAGAAGTGTATTTATGATAATATGTCATAGTTGTCATTTAAAAAGTATCTCAGAGTAATCTCTAGTACAGTAAATATTGATAGATCCAACGTACAGTAGCAAAAGCCCTTTTGGATCTTTAATAATTTTTAGGATTATAAAGCGGTCCTACGGTCAAAAATCTTGAGAATGCTCATCATCACTGGCCATCAGAGAAATGCAAATCAAAACCACAATGAGATACCATCTCACACCAGTTAGAATGGCGATCATTAAAAAGTCAGGAAACAACAGGTGCTGGAGAGGATGTGGAGAAATAGGAACACTTTTACACTGTTGGTGGGATTGTAAACTAGTTCAACCATTATGGAAAACAGTATGGCGATTCCTCAAGGATCTAGAACTAGATGTACCATATGACCCAGCCATCCCATTACTGGGTATATACCCAAAGGATTATAAATTATGCTGCTATAAAGACACATGCACACGTATGTTTATTGCAGCACTATTCACAATAGCAAAGACTTGGAATCAACCCAAATGTCCATCAGTGACAGATTGGATTAAGAAAATGTGGCACATATACACCATGGAATACTATGCAGCCATCAAAAAGGATGAGTTCGTGTCCTTTGTAGGGACATGGATGCAGCTGGAAACCATCATTCTTAGCAAACTATCACAAGAACAGAAAACCAAACACCGCATGTTCTCACTCATAGGTGGGAACTGAACAATGAGATCACTTGGACTCAGGAAGGGGAACATCACACACCGGGGCCTATCATGGGGAGGGGAGTGGGGGGAGGGATTGCATTGGGAGTTATACCTGATGTAAATGACGAGTTGATGGGTGCAGCACACCAACATGGCACAAGTATACATATGTAACAAACCTGCACGTTATGCACATGTACCCTACAACTTAAAGTATAATAATAATAAATAAATTAAAAAAAAAATCTTGAGAAGTGTCCTTCTATATAATTGAGACAATTTTAAAGTTTGAAATCTATATTGATCTGCATTAAAGATCTAAAGTCTAATGGAAGTTTCTTAGAATAAGGGCCAAATCCGCAAATATAATAAACTTTAATCCCTGGAAATGTTCCTTGCTCAATATTCTTTTACCCATGACCATGCTCCCTTCCAGCATCTCTACCAGCCTTTGTTACCTTCTCAGGTGTGTCTGGTGTGGCCTCTTTCCCCTCCTGACAGGAGGAGACTTGCCCGGCAGCCTGCCCTCAGTCCCTGGTCCCAAAGTGGGAGCCAGGAAGAAGGTGCAGAATTGGAGTTACCCCCTGAGACTCACCCTCAGAGCAGCCTTGAGGAGGTCCCCAGGCTGCAGGGCACTGAACCCCAGGTAACACCTGAGCATGGTCATTAGACCTGTGACTCACAGCCCCGCCCATCACTTGATCCTGATAGCTCCCATTCAAGTCATTTCTGAGACACACTGAACTTGCCATCATCACCGCTTTCATTCCAGCTGCTACTGTCCTAAGGGAAATGCCATTTTCAGCTCTTAGACACATTCTTTTCCTGCAGCATGACATATGGGCTTCCTAAACACAGGTAAAAAATAGCTCCAACAGGACAGCTTTTCTCAGAACCAGAAGAGTATTTTTAAACATCTTTAATGAAAATCCAAGTTACCTTTTTTCCTACAGTCATATCATATACACACATTATAATTAGAAACACACATGCTCAGACACATCCATGTATCTATCTAGATTTTTTTTTGTCTTTTAAGCCATCAATAGTGGTTGTTAGCATGATCTAATAAAATGTCAATGCTATATTTCAATGTGAAATTGTTAAAAGTTAAAACATTAATAAAAAGTTGCTCTCATTCACTTATGAAGGTTAGAATGGTTTCTGAGGATGAGAATGACAACACCTATGTGAGCACATTTAAGGGACTCTCTAAAACAGGTGGTGCTCAAAAATGCCCTCTCATATTTCCCACCTGCTCAGATAGGCCCACGTGATGGTTGCCTCCATCAGGAAGGATGGAGAGCTTCTGGAAACCTCTACCCCACCCGACATGCTGGGGGTCCCTGGGGAATGCACTGGCATTTCCTAGATTTCAGAGAAGTGAAGAATGAATGAAATCAGGATGAAGTAAGAATGAATTTCTCAAAATAACTCACAGTGTCATAACAATATGTGTACTAGGGAACTGAGAAAACCTTTGGCTAAGTATAAAAATGGGGATTTTTTTTAACTGAGAAAGTATTTTTGAACTCTTTAAACATCCTGTGATTCAGTCTATTTTTCTCCTCCAAGAAATCAAAGCAGTATAATCCTTCATTAACTAGTTGATTATCACTGACACACCATTGAACACCAACACTATTTCAAACAAGATCTGGTTAAATTGCAAATGAGAATAACTCTGGTGATAAACGGATACCATATTTAATATCTAAATGTCTCTGGTATTTAAACATCTCCGGTAGTTTTCTTCTTAGTCAACTGTTTAAGTGAATGTTGAGAAGAAATGAAAGAAAGAGACTTGCCCCTCTTTGAAAACAATTACAGTTTCCTTGCAGGAATATGCTTATCATTCACATTTCATCAGAAACATACGAAGTCTGGCTGGAGGCAATGACACTGATGGGAAGAGCACTATGATGCGGAAAGATTGCTTGGAAAATGCAGCCTTCTACCATAAAAACTAACATTATCAATAACATTGCAAAAAAAAAAGAATTTAATTCCATAAACTAATATTGATGCACAAATGAGCAAAAAGCAATAATTGGCAATAGATGACATCTTGAATCTGCATTTGAAGATTTTACAATAGTCAAAAATAAACATAAAAATGTGCTTTCATATTTTCTAAAACGAGTATCCGAGACATTGCATCCTCTCAAGTGACAGCTATTAGGACAACCATCTCTCAGGCTACATCTTATGTTTCATATTTATATGCCGGTGAATTTTCATTGTGCCAAGCTGTAGCAAATGAACCTAAAGTCATTCTCTAATGTTTAGACACATCTTTGAAGCAGAGCAATATAGATCCTTTAACCAATCCAAAAGTCAATTTGCCATTTATGCTGTTCATACTTCAGCAATTATTTAAATTTTTAAAAAATTTTATTTTAAGTTCAGGGGTGCAAGTGTAGGTTTATTACATAGGTAAACTTGTGTTATGGGGGTTTGTTGTACAAATTATTTCATTATGCAGGTATTAAGCCTAGTACCCATTAGTTATTTTTCCCGATTCTCTCCTTCCTCCCACCATCTACCCTCCAAAAGGCTCCAGCGTGTGTTGTTACTCTCTCTGTTTCCATGTGTTCTCCTCATTTAGTTCCAACTTGTAAGTGAGAACATGTAGTATCTGTTTTCTGTCCCTCCGTTAGTTTGCTAAGAATAATGGTCTCCAGCTCCATCCATGTCCCTGCAAAGGACATGATCTCATTCTGTTTTACAGCTGCATAGTATTTCATGATATATGTACCCCATTTTTTTTTTAGTAGTTTCTTAGGCTCTAAGAAGAAAAAAAATCATTTAAGGATCAAAGCCTGATGCTGGGGTAAAATGTGTCATGGTTGACTCCGGCCCATTCTGAAGCCACATCCCTGAGAATTCAGCACTAAAGCATTTGGAAGCCTTCGAGCTTTTCCAGAAGACATTCTGCGAGAATCACAGCACAATGACTCAGCCTCCCAGCTCCCACTTCCCTGAAGATAGAGGAAGGCAGGCAGCTTAGGGCATGGTAACCAACGCTTTGGAAAAGGGTCATTTTTGTGGCCTGTCATAAGACTGAGGCTGATAGGAAATGCTACTTTACCAATACTAGACAACATTTGGGGTAAATTGTTTTCTAAATGCCTAGTAGCTATCTCCAGTTCTTCCCATGATATTTCTCAGAATTTGAAATGTGATGATTCTGTCTTAAGATCATATAGGTATTTTGAGGTCTGTAGCTACACAGTGCCACCCCTTTCCCCCACTGCTACACTTACTGGTACACCTGGGATGATACCTCCTCTTCTATTCAGTTTTTCAAAGTAATAAACAACATTTTAGAATACATTTAGATTTATAGAAAACTTGTGATAATAACACAGAAAGTCCCCATATACTTTACATCTCCACATCCAGTCCCTCCATTATTTACATCTTACATTAGTGTGTCAAGTTTGTTACAATTATTGAATGACTATTAATGCATTGTTAACTAAGTGCATACTTTGTTCAGATGTCCCTACCTGCTACCTAATGTCCCTGGTTTGTTTCGAGATCCCATCCAGGATTCCATACTATATTCTACAATCATGTCTTCTTAAGCTCCTCTGTGGCAGTTTCTCAGACTTTCTGTGTTCTTGATGACTGACAGTCTTGAGGAATGCTGGTCAGGTATCATGTAGAATACCTCTCAGTTGGGCCTTGTCTGTTGTTTTTCTCATTTTTAGGCTGAGGTTACGAGAGTTTTGAAGGGACAAACCATGGAGGTAGAGTGCCATTCTCACCACCTCATATCAAGGGTAAGTGCTATCAACAGGGCTTATCACTGTTGCTGTTGACCTTGGCCACCTGGCTAAGGTGGTGCTTGTCAGGTTTCTCCACTGGAAAGTTTCTCTTTCCGTGTTGTCCTTTCCAGAAGGAAGTCGCTCTACAAAGCCCACACATAAAGAGTGAGAGTTATGCTTCATCTTCTTGAGGTGGTATATCTACATAAATCACTTGGAATTCTTTTGTCAGGAAAATTTGGTTATTGTCACCATGTATTTATTCAATCATTTATTTATATCAGTGTGGGCTTATTTTACACTAATCACTGATTTTACACTGATACACTTATCAGTGTGCATTTACTTTAAACTTTGGGTTATAATCCAATACCGCCTTAGTTTTGTTGCGCAAATGATTCCAGATTTAACCACTGCGAACTCCTTCAGTTGGCTCCCACATCCCACTGATGCATCACCATCATTACGTGTTTCTTTTATCCTTTCTTTCTTTCCCCCTCCACCTCTTTCTCTATTTTTCTTTTCTTTTTTTTCTTGGTACTTCTTTATTTTCTGACTCTACAAGAAGTTCCAAGTGTTTGGAAATTCCAAGTTCTTTTATATTCCCTTACCAGTCTTAGAATTAGCATTCTCAAAGGAGTCCTGGTTAATTTTACTGGAAAATCCTGTTAGAAACCAAGATTTGGGGACAGTTGTGTATATTGCTACTGTGGCAATGTTCCTTGCTTCCAGGTCCTCTTAGCTGACAGGAAAAAAAATGTGTGTATACTAACTCATGTATATACACACACCTATGAATATTTCTATATGTATCCATTGTATGTCTATTCAGCTAAGCATGAGTTCATACTGATGTCTCTAAGTCTAATTAGGTACCACACAGCTCATTCTAGCCTCTTCCCTAGCTTGTTTGTAAACTCCCACTTCATGGTGAGAAACCTAACTCCCATGATCTGCCACCCAGGGCCCTAATTGTTTAATTACAGTATAGACATATAGTAGTTTCAGAAATAAGTCCCTGTTAGAAACAACTTTATCAACCAGAGTGCAGTGTTTACGTACAGTTCTTTGTGCCTTTAGTCATACAGCTTCCATTCATCTCCAGAGTTACTTAGGTCAGCACCCAATTAGTAATGTTATTTAACTCATTTGTAATACAGTTAGACTGATTTGCACAGTCTGCATTCCATCCTGGGGTCCCGTGACCTCTTAAATGCTTTTTTTTTTGAAAATTTTAATTACATTTTAATTCACCTACATTAAGATTCATTCTTTTTGCTGGAAGGCTCTGTGGTTTTAAAAAATACATGGCGTTGCATATTCATGGTTGCATTATACACAATATCCTCATCTCTCTAAAAATGTCCTGCATGCTTCACCTGTTCAGTCCTCTCCTTTCCCTAAATCCCTAGCAACCACTGATCTGTTTCCCAACTCTTGTTTTCCCTTTTTCAGAATGTCATAAAAATGGAGTCATAGAGTATCTAACCATCTTAGACTGGCTTCTTTCCCTTAATATGCACTTAATTTTAGTGGTTTGACTCATCATTCTATTTTATAGCTGAATAATATTCTATTGTCGAGAGATGTACCAAACAGAAGTTTGTGTATTTATTCATCGGTTGAAGGACAGCGTGGTTGGTTCCAAATTTTTGGCAATTATGAACAAAGCTGTTACAAACATTGACATGCAGATTTTTATGTGGACGTACATTTTTAAATCAGTTGGGCAAACACCCAGGTGTACAATTGCTGGATCCTAAGACAACACTGTGTTTAGCTTTGTAAGAAACTGTCAAGCTGGCTCTATACTTTGGCATGCCCACCAGCAATGAATGGGAGTTGCTATTAATTAATATCCTTGTCAGCAATTGATACTATCAGATCTTCGAATTAAAACATTCTAATAGATGCATAGTGCTATTGCAAGGTCATTTTAACTTGCATGTTCCTAATGATAAATAATAGCGAGCATCTTTTCTCTATACTTGTTTGTCATCATATATTCATGAGAAATAATGGTACAAAATTGTCTTTAATTGCAATGTTTTTATTTCTCATATTAGAATAATGCTAGACTAATGGAATGAGTTAGGAAGTGTTCTATCTGCTTTTGTTTTCTGTAAGCTTGTGGAGCACTGGTGTTAGTTCTTCTTTAAATGTTTGGTAGAATTACCAGTGAGGCAATCTGAACATTGTGCTTGTTTTTGTTTTTGAAAGATTTAAAATTATTTATTCAATTATTTTAATAGAAATAGGACTATTCAGTTTATCAGTTTCTCTTTGTTTAACTTCTGGAATTGGCCAATTTTATCTGAATAATCAAATCTGCGAGCACCGACCTTTTAAAGTCTATGGGACCAGTCATAGTGACCCCTCTTTCATTTCTTTCTCTAGTTTTCTAAGGTATAGAGTTAGGTTTTTGATCTGAGATCTTTCTTCTTTATGAATATATGGATTTACTGCTATAAATTCTACTCTAAACACTGCTTTTGCTGCAGCCCACACATTTCAATAAGTATTTTTATTTTTACTTAGTGAAAACTATTGTTTAATTTTGCTTGAGAATTCTGCTTTGACCCATGGGATAATTTAAGAGTGTTATATTGTTTAATTTCTAAATATTAGAATATTTTACAGCTATCTTTCTGCTATTGGTTGACAGTTTGATTTTTTTGTGGTCATAAGTTGTGAGGGTTGGGGAGTGTTTCATACTCATGGTTAAATCTCAGTGTTTTTTGGGCCAGTGTTTCAGGGCTGTGTCCTTCCAAGTGTCAGCCTCCCTCCAGGTACACAGATGTCCCCACAACCCCCACCCCGCATCCCTGCTCCATTCTCTGCATTCCCAATCCATTTCTCTGAAGCCTTGACTCCTAACTATGCTTTTTTTTTTTTTTTTTCCTCCCACCCCTTAGATCAGATATGTAGGCTGGAGAGGGCTGGAGAGGGAAGGAATTTATTTCCTTGCAGGTGGGACAAAATTTCAGAATGTGGTTCTGGAAAAGCTTTTGTTTTTTTGTTTTAATTTTCCTTGGAGAGTAGACCTTTGTTATGGAGAAGGTTTGATCATCGCTGTGAGAATCTGATAAGGTTCCTAGAGGGAAAGTCTGTGAAAGTGTGAGGATAACCCCAAGACAGTGGCCCTTAAGAGCTCCTCATTCTCACTCCAGCCCACACTCAGCCACCAGCAATGTACTAAAATTGTCATTTACTTGTTCTTGCTACTTCACTGGCCCAGCAGCTTCTGTTCCAGGTGGGCCGATCTCTGTTGTTGTATCTTGCTGTGTCATCTATCTCCCTAGATTTCCGGGTCAGAGTTTATCTGTGTCAATTCAGTTCTCTGTAAGAAAAGTTGTTGATTTTCAGTTTTTCCAGGCTTTTCTTTTCTTTTTTTCCCCTTTTTCTTTTTTTTTTCTTTCTTTCTTTCTTTTTTTTTTTTTTTTTTTTGACACAGGGTCTTGCTTTGTTGCTCAGGCTGGACTATAGTGGCATGTTCATGGCTCACTGCATCCTCTACCTCCTGCACTCAAGCAATCCTTCTACTTCAGCTTCCCAAGTAGCTGGGGCTATAGGCACACACGACCATGCCCAGCTGACTTTTGTATTTTTTGTAAAGACAAGGTCTTGCCATGTTGTCTAGGCTGGTCTGGAACTCCTGGGCTCAAGTGATCCTCCTGCCTTGGCCTCCCAAAGTGCTAGGATTACAGGTGTGAGCCACCGAGCCTGGACTCCAGCTTTTTCTTATTGTAAAGATGAGAATGATGCCCTACAAGCTCTTCATGTGTCCAGAGCTGAAACTAAAAGTTGATGCCTCCTCTTTTGTGATCAAATATTATATTTGCCAATCTGATATATATTTGAGTAGCACAATGAGAAATTGGTCTGGACACCACCCTTGGCATTTTAGTTGATTAATATTTATCTTACATTCTAGGAATCATCTAAATGTTCCCATATATCTGCTTGAAAAATATCATTTTTTACCCCAAAATGAATATAGTAATTTTTGGGGGACTTTATGAACAGTGCATGTTTACAGAATGGAATTCCACTACTTCGGCATTGGCAGACCTAGAACTGTAACTACAAGGCAGATGATGTCATTCATTACGCACTAGGATTGAATTCTATTTCTAGTTGCAGCCTTGAAGACAGGAGACACACGGGAAAAATTCAAATATGATGAAGCCAAAAATGGACTTGTTGAGTTAAATAAAGAGGCTTAGCCACCTGTTAAGGGGTAGCTGGCTTTTGTGAGTTGCCATAAGAGACAGATAATGAATGCATGAATCTGGGGAGCATGGGGTATGATAGACCCAAGGGAAAAGCTTTGATACAGCCCTTTGATACACCTTAGAACAGACTGGGATTGAATTTTACAAACAAGATGCTAGTCAGTGTCTCTACAAGGGTCTTCTCTGGTTATTAAGAAACCTCAGTTCACTAGGAAAATATCCCTAAAGGTGCCCAGGAAGCTACCGCCCAAGCTGCTTGGTATTTCACGATTTCTCAGTAGATAAGTGTCTTCTAGCTCCAGAAAGAGTTAGAATTCCATACTGAGATGTTTTAGAGAAGAAGCCCAAAGTATTACTATTTTTATGGTAAGACATCTGTGCAGTTTAACTGTAATTTTTATGAGATATAACATACTAGTATTTATCAGATGTGGAATTCTAATTTAAATGTATAATTAAGTAATTGATTTAGACAGGTGATATTAAGCAGGACTTTTACTGAGATTAAACATAGTAATGTGATATTTAAGAAGTCATAATAATACTAAATTATTTATGTTGTTTATTTATTTATAAGTTATTAAGATGCCCAGAAAAGTTTTGTTAGATAATTGGAGTACTTAAAAAGGAAATTAAATATGTGTAATTTATAAATATAGTTTAATGTACAAAGAAGAAAAATGAACTAAGTTTATAAATGGGTCTAAACATTAATCAAAAATCTCTTAACGTGAGATGAGGGAGAGGATCAGAAAAAACACCTGCTGGGTACTATGCTTATTATCTGGGTGATGAAGTAATCTGTACATCAAAACCCCATGACAGTTTACCTATATAACAAACCTGCACATGTACTCCTGAACCTGAAAGTTTTTTAAAAAATCTCTTAGGAGTACTTGTTTAAATTTACTAGATACACACATAGAATAATAAAATTTATAAGTTGAACTGAAAAAAGAGGGTTTTTGCATTTATAACTTTAATAAATGCAAGGTCCAAGTAATATTTTAAATATATTTTTTTCTTCACTCAAAAGCATCTGCAGGCTCCAAAAAGCTCACCTAAACAAATATACTTAAATTTGATGAAGAAAATAAAGGTCACCTAAAATTCAACCAACCAGTCTGAGGCAATTATGGTCAAATTTCTACTGACCATGCTTCAACATGTTTTTATGTATGATACACACACACACACAAACACGTAATTTTGCACAAGTGGAAGCACATTACATATGCAGTTGATGGAATTACAGACCTTTTGCCCCCATGTCCATCTCTTTGTCCTTCTCCTCCACATGGACACACTCCCTCATGCTCATCCCTGCTCTCCAGACAGCCTTTATTAATAACCTGGTGTATGCCCTTTCATGTTTTTCTCTGCAATCATACACACACGTACATGCATACACACATATGCAATTTTTTGGTTATAGTTCATTTGACAGAAGAGTATCTACTACACACAATTCTGCATTTACTTTCGCAAACAGCAATAACTCATAGCAATTCCACATGATCTGGTATCACTCTAATTCACTTTGTTTTCATGGCTCAGTAATAGTTCTTGCATGTTAAGATGGCTCCAGGCTGTACCAACATCTGACAGCCTCAGATGAGGTCTGCACACTCCTCCCTGCCTCGCCTTGGCTGTTGCATGACTCACTTCATTCAGCCAGTCTGTGCAATCTCAGTTCCCAGGCTAACGACGCCTGCAGTCCTTCTTAACCAGAAGGCCCATGCTGGGAATGTACAACAGCTCTTGTCAGAGAGTCAACCTGCAGAGCTGGCTAGCACGGGACATGGCTGTGTTCTCAGAATATTACATCGGTCTTAAAACAGTGATTTGGTTTTTACTTTACTCTTGAGACATGGAGTTACTTTTTGGATAACATGGTGTCTGGGTCAAGGCAAATTCAAGTAATTCTACTAAGACCATCTAAGTTGTGAAGATCTACACAGTGCAGAAGTCAACTCCAGTCTCAGGTACAGAACAGTTCTGCAACTTTGGACAAGTGGCTTCACATCTCTGAGCCACACAAGTTGCTTTGCCTGTAAAATGGAAATCGTGGTCATGTCCACCTCAGAGGCTGATGTAAGGATAAATGAGATTACATAAGCAAGGCAGTTCCCGCCGGGCCTGGCTCTTGTAAGAAAATGATACATGTAAGCTATTATGTGCTTTTCCATTCTTGGTAATGTTGACCCAAGATGTGACTGGTTCTTGAACTTTTGGGAAATAAGGAATATGAAAAATTCTGTGACCATTCTAACTCCTGTCTACTGTAGCCTCATCATTCTGTTTCCTGCTTCTTCTCTCTGTCCTTGGCTATTCTATGATGTTCTTGATCTAGTTCTCTCTTCTCTCACTTTTCTGCAGTCACATGGTCTCTGTCATTCCTTCCTGGTACATTTAAATGCATCCAGTTGCCAGTTCTTTGGGTGGATATATGTTTCTTTTTTTCTTATTCTTTTCTTTTTTTTTCTGATAGAACTTCATATACCCCGAATGATTCCCCTGGGTTGTTTTCCCTACAATATAATGTGAGTAAAATATGTATCCCTGAAGCCCAGGGTAGAAGCAGGTCACAAGAGGCTTGTCTCCATCTAGCTCCAGACCTTCATAAGCATATCAGGACGTTATGACTTAGTTGCTCTATGTCTGCAATGACAGTAGACCTTGTTAATAAAAATCACTATCACTATCAGCTCTTCCTCGTTTGTATGAGACTAGCCTCTTCAGAATGCAATAGTATTAGGAGTATTTTATTTGCCTGTATAATTAAAGAATTTACTACATTACATCCAAGAAACGAAAATTAGCAGAGCAAATGTTTGTATTATTCTACGGCAACAGTGATACATTACAATGGAGTTATCCACCATCAGCCCTACTGAGGCATTGGGATATGGTCAGGGGGCCAGATGGTGACCATAAAATACAAAGACGAGACTCAAAACAGACAGTGGTTTCATATCAGTTAACCGTATGGTCCAGAGGAACCATCTGTACTAGCCTCTAGAAGAAACACATTTTGCCTTATGAAGTAGGAAAACACAGGAGAGGAAGCTGTCGGGTTTTCAAAATATGGAGGCATTTATTTTCTTTCACTGTATATTTAATTTGAAGAATGTTACATAAAGGCCGATAATTAAGACTAAAAGAGCTGCTACTTTAGTCTGTGTAGGACTCTTTCTGAGCTCTTTCATAACCCTGGCCCTCTTCAGCAAGAAGCTCAGCTGAAATCATGGAAAATAGAGTTTAGTTCTCAAGGATCATTTGGAAGAAAGAAAATGGCACTGCACCTATGAGGGCCAAACACTGCCTTCCCTTCAAAATGTATCTTCTCCAGCCCTTAGGATCACCTGATTTGACACTTCTTCAACTGTATTCATCTGCAAGCAAATTTAGCCTCACACCCAAGGACATTGCAACTAGGAAGTTAATGATGATGCATCGCCAGGTTTGCATTCCTTTTCAGAAAAAAAAAATCCAGATCCCTTTACACTGCACCAAAAGCCATCATCATTACTGAGAGAGCTCTGTCACATTAGATGCAATAAACTTATGTTTGTATCATCAATGGGACTAAGAAAAAAACCTCACTATTGCATGGGTAATTTTTCTGTTATTCGAAAGTAAAGTTGTTTTGCTAAAATAAAAGTTTCCAAAGCCCCAGGTGATGAAGTACCATGTGGCTGTATTATCAAGTACCATACCGAGGGTGGAAACACTGTGGTTAACAACAAATGTCCTCTGAACACTTGCTTCCATCTGCACACTTAAATATATAAACAACTTGTTTCTGCCGATGCAGCTGCATATATTAAAGAAGAATTCTAAACCTTGAACTTAGCTGCCCATGTTTCTTGCCTGCACTCTAGAAACTGTTTTCTGTGTGTAGCCAGCAGGTTGCCCTGTTTTGTATGATATGCCATCACTGAGCTCAGGGTGTGGCCCAAAGAGGAAACTTAATCAATATTTGATTAATGAATAAGTCAAAATGTGCTTCTCAAAGTGCCCCTTCTGAAGAGCATCAGAGCTCTGGCTCACTCTCACCATGTTGTAGGGTCATCATAGCCCAGGGCTTCTGGCTCTTCTCTATCTGGTGGGTCTCCGTGGATATGGGCTAGTTTATCCTTCCAAAATTTGTACAGAACTTCCAGTTCTGTAGGGTGTTACTTCCAGGGTACAAATATGTGGGGTATAAGGAGCTAGATCTCAGGTGCTGTAACCAAAAGAAAGAAATATCCAGCCCTCAGACACAGAGCACAGGATAGGTTTTGAGTGACACCAGGGGCCAGGCTGCCCAGACTCACATCCTGGCTCTGCTTCATAGAAGCCTGGGATCAACTGTGCCCTAGGCATTAGTTCTCTCATCTTTAAAATGAGGTTAATAATAGTACCCAAGTCATTGTGGAGGAATAATTATTAAACAAGTTAATATGGATAAACAGCTTGGGACCATGACTGACCTACAGTAAGCAGTCAGTGTCTACCTAATTACATTCAGATAACCAAATCAAAGATGTTCCATCTTACTAATGTCTGACAGGAGGCTGCCATTGTCACCAGGCAAGGAATATGAGGAGAACAGTGTGGGAAGCCATGGGCAGCTTTATTACTTCTGACAATGACTGAACAACTGTTTTCCAACTCTCCCATCAACTCCTAAAAGGTAGGTGTCTAGTGCCCATCACACGTCCCAGGGCTAGCTCCTCAACCATTCCGTGGAGACTGTTCAGTCCAAGTTTGCTGAAAAAACACTGCAACAAAGCTAGGAGGTTGTAGACATTTCCTGTGGCTGCTGGAATAAGTTCTCACAAAGGTAGTGACTTAAAATAATGCACATTTATTCTCTTATAGTTTTGGAGATGAGAAATCTGAACTCAGAGCGTCAGCAGGGCTGTGTTCCTTCTGGAGGCACTAAAGAAGTTGTTTTTTTTTTTTTAAATTATACTTTAAGTTCTGGGGTACATGTGGAGAACGTGCTGGTTTGTTACATAGGTACACACGTGCCATGGTGATTTGCTGCACCCATCAACCCATCATTTACATTAGATATTTCTCCTAATGTTATCCCTCCCCAGCCCCCCACGCCCAACAGGCCCTGGTGTGTGATGTTCCCCTCCCTGTGTCCATGTGTTCTCGTTGTTCAACTCCCACTTATGAGTGAGAACATGCGGTGTTTGGTTTTCTGTTCTTGTGTTATTTGCTGAGAATGATGGTTTCCAGCTTCATCCATGTCCCTGCAAAGGATATGAACTCATCCTTCTTTATAGATGCATAGTATTCCATGGTGTATATGTGCCACATTTCCTTTATCCAGTGTATCATTGATGGGCAGTTGGGTTGGTTCCAAGTCTTTGCTATTTTGAACAGTGCTGCAATAAACACATGCGTGCATGTGTCTTTATAGTAGAATGATTTATAATCCTTTGGGTATATACCCAGTAATGGGATTGCTGGGTCAAATGGTACTTCTGGTTCTAGATCCTTGAGGAATCACCACATGTCTTCCAAGTCTCTTAAGGGCTGCCTAGATTCCTTGGTTCATGGCCTCTTGCCTCTCTGTTATGAAGATCCTGGTGATGACACTGGGCCCGCCTGGCTAATCCAGGGACATCTCTCCATCTCAAGATCCTTCCCTTAATCACATCTGCAAAGGCATTTTGCCATGTAAAGTAATACATTCACAGGTTCCATGGATTGGGCTATAGACATCCTGGGGAGGAGGTGCATATTTTTCTGTCTACCAAAGAGCTTGCAGAAGTTTGGGAGAAAAATTGCATCAGATATGGGGATGTGTGGGAGGAAATGAAGGAAAGATGACCCTCCCTGGGGTAGAATCTTTCTGAGGATTTTTTAAACCATAATACTCCAAAGAATCAGCTGCGTGCCTCCAAGAACAGAAACATAAAACTCCAGCCCCCAAGTCTGATTCTGTGGTCTGGAACGTGGAATTGGAGTCTGCATTCTTAGTTAGCTCTCTCATCCCCAGTGAACATGACCCTTGGACATATTTGGACAAGCACGCTCAGGATGTGGCAGTCCAAATGAAAATGGGCCAGACTTTGGCTCATGAGAATCTCCTCTTTATGCAATAATCCACAGCCAAAGGCTCTGTGCTTTAAAAGCAGGGAGGTGGTAGAGCTGGATAGCTTTTGGGGACATCTTGGCCTAACAGCAAGCAGGAGAGAGGATGGAGGTGTTCACCCCTCAACTCCACCTAGCAGGTGTCTTGGCCTAGCTGTCCCCTCGGAAGGAGGAAGACAGAGACAACCAAGCTCTCTGAGTGGAAAGTTTTCTGTCTTCTCTCACACGTGCCATAGCAGCTGGGGGAAAAGAAAATGACTAATTTGTGTATTGCCTAAATAAGCAACACCATCCAGAAGCTTCTCTTTCCTTTTCCATGCCTAAACTATGTCTAAGTACCAGCTTTACATGGCCTTAAATAACATGCAACTATTCTTTTCGGTGACAGCTCCCAGAGGTGACAGTGCAGTACTCAGGAGGAATTAAAAGACTTTCCGTAATTTTCTAGAATCCTACCACTTTCAGGGGAGAATGACTGTGCCCTTCTCACCTGAATCTGACAGTGATATAAGTCCCCATATAAGGTGATGTTCCTGCTTCCCTTTGCTTGGGAGGCAGTGGCAAAGATGCTCTGAAAAAAAGTAGATTCTAATTTGAGCATCATGTGTATCATTCACCGTCTAACTTAGGATCTTTTAAACTTTCCCTTGGAATGGCTTCAGAGATGGAGAACAGTTATGTGTCCAGAGTGGAATCAGGCCATTATGATGGATTACCATCATTTCTCCCCATCTCTAGAAAGTCTGCTCCAAAGGTCTTTTCTAAAGAGAAGAATGCACAATGTTTCAAGATATCAAAACCTTAAATACCCAGATACTTAAAGATGAATTGGGCCCTAGTAAAGAAAAGGAAAGGAAAATTAATTTTTCCTTTTTTTCAAAGTGAGAAGAAATAACGATAGTACATGCTGGAAATATAATTTTGATATCACAAGTTTCTTAGGAAAAGAAAATAATAATAACCTATAACAACATTGTTTTAGATCACAGAATAGAGAAGTGGGCCTGTTTCATATGTGCTATTTTTGGATAGCTGCCTTCTTAAATTTGAGTTAATCACTTTACTGTGCAAGAAGAAATCAACAAAAAGCAATGGTGAAAGAAGCAGCTCCTTCTAAGTTTTCAAGAGACAAAGGAAGTAATTCTATAAGAGAACAAATAAAATGTAATGCTTTTTCCAGCATAAGGTGAATTAGATCATCTGGGTTAGGAAGTTTTTCTATGCTGGGAAGATATGATGAAGTAATTGAGCATAAGTGCCTAGAATTTTATAGGAAACTTCCGAAGTTACTTGATTTAGAAAGACAGATGAGGCTCAATATGGCTTCTTCCCTCAGAAGTGGCACAGGTTACAGCAGTAGTAACTTAATCCAGCCTCAGAAAGAGTTCCCAAAGCACTCAAAAGTTGTATGAAAAAGACTTAGAAAACAGGACTGGAAATATTTTATACAGTAACCCTGAATGCTTTAGGATGTTACTTTTTAAGGTATTCCATGCTTGTCTAACACCTGTCCATTCCAGGGTGTACATATGCAGGGGCCTCTCCCGGCGAGCATCTCACTTACACTTCCATCGGGTCCTGGCGGGAACACTGGATAGGGAGGCTAGAGCCACTGCACATCGCCTCTACCATAGCTGCTCAGATCTTCATGTGCACAGAAAACACCCAGAGATCTTGTTGGAACACAAATTGCCAGGCTACAACCCAGGGAAATTTGCATTTCTAACAAGATCTGCCCCTTAGCCCCCTGCAATGCAGATGCTATGGGTCTCCAGACCCCGCTTTGGGCAGCACTGACCTACACAACCACAGGAGGGAGCCCTCCTGATTAACACTCAAGCCAGGCAGGTAAACGCTGGCCATGTCTACCTGCTTGTCCTACAGGGACCTCCACCTTTCCTTTCTATTCCCGTTCTACCTTTGTTGAGTAGGCCTTCATCCCCTCTTATCTAGCTACTGCAGTAGCTTCCTCACTGTTTTTTTTGCCTCCTTTCCTATTCTCACTCTACCCATTCTAATACATCTTGCATATAGATAGATAGATGTTCATTACTTTTCTGCAAATACATCTTGGATTATACTTTCTCTGCCTTTAACAGCATTCTGTGTCTTCCACAAGATGACAGTAAATTACATGTGAGCCTTTTCTAACTAAATTACCTTATATTTTCCAGACTCTACGTTTTTGTTCAGGTTGTTCCTAATGTCAGAAATTTCTTCCCCATTCCCCTCCTTTCCTCTGCTTACTGAAACTGCATAGCTTTGACTACATAGCTCCAATGCCCCCTCCTTTGTGCAGTATCCATTGATTGCCCTGTGTGAAAATATTGGATTCCTCCTCTACATTCCAACAACAAATTGCCTGGCAGGCATGTATGCCATTTGTGACAAGTGCCACTGATCCCCTTGTAACAGGTATTTGTAGCTTCCCCACCACATCTAAGCTTCTTGGGTGCAGAGATCCTGATGACTATATCAAGATCTATCATATTTACTCACAGAAAATGACTAACGGTAACGGTGCTGGGAGAACTGGCTAACCATATGCAGAAGATTGAAACTGGACCCCTTCCTTATACCATACACAAAAGTCAACTCCAGGTGGATTGAAGATTTAAATGTAAAACCCAAAACTGTTAAAACCCTGGAGGACAACCTAGGCAATACCATCCTGGACCTAGGAAGAGGCAAGTATTTCATGACAAAGACACTAAAAGCAATCACAACAAAAGCAAAAATAGACAAGTAGGATCTGATTAAACTGAAAAGCTTCTGCACAGCAAAAGAAACTTATCAACAGAGTAAAGAGACAACCTACAGAATGTGAGGAAATATTTGCAAACTATGCATCTGACAAAGGTCTAATATTCAGTATCTATAAGGAATGTAAACAAATTTACAAGGGAAAAACAAAAACCCCATTAAAAAGTGGGCAAAGGACATCAACAGATGCTTTTCAAAAGAAGACAAACATGTAGCCAACAAGTATATGAAAAAAACTCAATATCACCAATCACTAAAGAAATGCAAATCAAAACGACAATGATATACCAACTCATACCAGTCAGAACAGCTATTATTAAAAAGTTAAAAAAAAAAAAAAACAGATGCCAGTGAGGTTGCAGAGAAAAGGGAATATTCATACACTCTTGGTGGGAGTGTAAATGAGTTCAATCATTGTGGAAAGCTGTATGGTGATTCCTCAAAAAGCTAAAAGCAGAACTAACATTCAACCCAGCAATCCCATTACTGGGTATCTATCCAGAGGAATATAAATCATTTTACCATAAAGACACATGCAAACGAATGTTCACTGAAGCACTATTAACAATAGAAAAGATGTGGAATCAACCTAAATGCCCATCAATGACAGACTGAACAAAGGAACTGTGGTATATATACACCATGGAATACTATGCAGCCATAAAAAAGAATGAGATCACTTCTTTTGTAGGAACATCGATGGAGTTGAAGGTCATTATCTTTAGCACACCAATGCAAGAACAGAAAACAACATGCCACATGTTATCATTTATAAGTGGGAGATAAATGATGAGAACTTAAAAACACAAAGAAGGAAACAACAGACACTGGGGTCTACTTGAGTGGGAAGGGTGGGAGGAGGAGAGGAGCAGAAAAGACAACTACTGGGTACTGAGCTTAATCCCTGGGTGATAAAATAATCTGTACAACAAACCCCTGTGGCACGTGTTTACTTATATAACAAACCTTCACATGTATCTCTGAACCTAAAAGTTTTTTTTTTTTTTTTTTTTTTTAAAGAAAGAAAATGACTTTGTTAGATGGACTCCTAAAGGAATGAACGAACAAATGGATGAATGGTCAAAATAATCAAGAAAATAAAGTAACGTTTTAGGCTCTGTGGTGATCACGAGTGCTGTCTGTCACATGTTTCTGGTCATCCACCTTCTGAGCACCTGGGAAACTTGTTCTGCCTGGTCCCTTGTGGTTGGATGGGACCATATGACTGGCTCTAGCCAATGAGCTGTGAGAAGTGCCATGTGTATCTTCCAACCAATGAGCTGTGAACAGAAGTGCCATATGTGTCTTCCAACCAATGAAATGTGAGCAGAAGTACCATGTGGTACCATGTGTGTCTTCCAGCCAATGAGTTGTGAGCAGAAGTACTATATGTAGCTTCCAGCAAATAAGCTGTGAGCATGAGCACCATGTGTAGCCTTCAGTGAATGAGCTGTGAGCAGAAGTGCCAAGTGTGGCTTCCAGGCTGGAAGCCTTGTTACGATGGCACCATCCAGGACACTCCTATTGACATGGTGACACGCAACTTTGAGATGGTGCCTGTTTTATCAGTCTGGGATCCTGGGATAAGCAGATCTCTCTGCCCCCAATCCCATAGCGGGCATATTGTGTGAGTGATAAACAACTCTTTGTTTAAACAGCTAAGAAGCAGGTTGCTGCGTACTGAGCAGAACCCTCTGTCCTCACTGGCATAGGCCTCTTCTGGGTCTCTTTCCCACCACTCATTTCCACCTCATGCACAGCTCTTCCAGTCACAACCAGGTCCTTCTCTCAACAACTTCTGTCCTTGAAGGTGACCCCTTATTACCCATTTTATTCTAGTAACATAAGACTCCCTTGTGTCTGGGGCTTTGCTTCCTGTTTTCTATTTACAGCTAATGATATCTGAGTCTCCCACCTCACAGCCGAGTGATCTGGTCTGTGCTTTGGGACCACCCCTGGGCTTCTGTTACGGTGAATGTTCTCGTGTATTTAGAATGACATTGAAACACGAAAACTCAGGAGAGAAGCCTTCCCGTAAGACTCTTGTTACATTTCGTAATTTAGAATTAAAGCAAATGAACAATCATAAAGAAAAAGGAAAAAAAAAGTGATTTTTTAAAAATAAAATTTCAGTCTTTGTGGGGAGCGGATGGATTCAGCATTTCCTTGATGGGGTTGTTTTGCTTTGGTAAAAAAAGCACAGACTCTCTTCTTGAATGCATTTCTTTTTCAATAGTGAAAGGTAGTGAAAAAAGAAAAGAAATGAGCACTTTTAACTAGAAGATTTTCACGCATATTACCTGTACAGGAGACATAAATCAGTGCAAAATGGAAACGTGAAGCTTCTCGTTCAAAAACTAAGATTTGCAAGATGATGACAGCAGTACATAAATAAAAGCATGGTTTTTTTCTGAGTGTGGGACCCTGTGTGACTGCACAGTTTGCTCCCCAATAAAGCCAGCCCTGTGTGTGACATGGCAGCCTTCTGAAATTCTAGAAGATTTTTTGCTCCTCCACACATTGTTTCAGCACTGTATTCCATGACGTCAGAGAATGCCCAGGTGTGATCGCTGAATTCAGTGAGCATTTCTGGAGAAGAAAAGGATAATGCAAAGAAACAGAGGAACGGAACCCCCTTGCCAGCAGCCACCACTGCTTATCATCACATGAATTTCCCCCCAGTGTCATGCAGACGGTCTACCAGGACAGTGATCCACACAGGCATCAGAGGGAGGCACCTCGGCGGGGCTCCACCTTGCATTTCCCATCTGTGATGTTCATTTCAGTCCTGTCAACCCCGGAAGGCACAGCTAAAAACAAGTGGGAAATAAATGCACCTTGATGCCCAAATGGGTTGTTCCTTCCTCATTTAGACAACATAGGGAAGAGACTGTTCTGTCACAGTGAACTAATATCTTACATCTTTTATCATACTGACTGCAGTCAAATTGTTACTAAAAATTCAAAATTGTGGCCAGGAACAGTGGCTCATGCCTCTAATCCCAACACTTTGGGAGGCCAAGGCGGTGGATCACTTGAGGTTAGCAGTTCGAGACCAGCTTGGCCAACATGGTGAAACCCCGACTCTACTAAAAATATAAAAATTAATGGCGTGGTGGCGGACGTCTATAATTCCAACTATTTGGGAAGCTGAGGCAGGAGAATCGCTTGAATCCAGGAGGAGGAGGTTTCAGTGAGCTGAGATTGCGCCACTGCACTCTAGCCTGGGTGACAGAATGAGACTCCGTCTCCGGGGAAAAAAAAAAAATCATAATTGTGCAGCAGTAGACTATTCTCTGTTTAATCATTCATTTTCTTAAGTCCCTGTGCCTGGTTTGCATTTTGTTTTCTGTGATGCAGATCTAAGAGGTCTGAGATGAATCCTGAAGGAATGAGGAGCACGAGGAAAGCTGCTGAGGTGTTCTGTACTGAAGCTAAGTAGCACCTTCTGCTTCATGGCCCCTCACAGCACTGGTAGGTAGGTAGGTAGGAGCCCTGCTCAGGTTGGGGTGGCAGGGGTGGGAAAAGTGAGCCAGAAAAGCCCAGGAAGTAATCTGATGTGCAGTTTGTAACAGACCTCATTTTCCTCCAGAAGCCAGGGGGTGGGATGGATGAAAGAGGAGTTTTAGAAAGGAAGAAAGCTCAGTGCTGTTATGATTTGCATGCAGAAGTGCTTGAAAATCTGTACTGGCAATTAGCTAATGAGACAGTGCTCGTTTCCGCCGACTGCCAAGGGCTTGACTTCCTAGAGAGCTGAGTGAGGCACTGGGAACCTACAGGAAGAAAATCGAGGGAGGGAGGGAGGGATGCTCCTGCTTCCCCCAGTCACCTTGAACCCCTTGCTTACATGTGGCTACCATGTTGTTCCAATGCTGGCCCAAGTGTCACAGAATAGCTGTGAGAGAAAATAAACAAAGAATCGCTCCAGCAACTTTCAGCACAATTTACTGGCACTTGTGTCTTGCGGCTGCTGCCACCTGTCGGGGTAATGACACATGATGGGTGAGTAAAGTGCAAGTCCTTAAATCAAAGCTGTGCGGATGGTCTGGAGAGGCAGCCAGCAGCCCTCAGAGTGTGCTCATCCCTCCGAGTGGGAGGACCTCATTAGGACAAAAAGGGGCCTGTTAGCCTAACAAGGGCAAGTCCTTGTATCTGCGAACTGTTTCATGTTTTCAGGATTTACCCTAGCTCCTCTCTGACACATGAGAAAAAAGGAAAGCTGAGAGGGTAGCCCAGTCCATCATAGCTTGCTGGGCAATTCGCATGAGGCTCCTGGGGCTGGGATGGCCTCTGAAGATGCCTCCACCTGTACCTCTCCCCGAAGGGAGGCCTATCAAGCAGCAAGTCAGGGGAATTTTGCAAGTGTTTTGATGACCAGAATCTCTGCTTTTCACCCTTTCAGGATTGGTGCTGGTAGGGAGGCTCCTTTGGATGGGTGGAGCTCATAGTCTCCTTTCCCTTCATCCCAGGAATTAACAAATGAGCAAGAGATTGTGTGTGAGCCTCGCTGAGCCGTGGACAGTACACCTCTGGTCTTACGTGGGCTTTTATGCTTTTCATTATACTGAAACTGGACAAATCAATGATGCTTCACAGTTATCTAGCAGGAGTAGGAACAGGGATGGTAGATAAAGAACAGTCTTTGATTTCTGGTAAGATCCAGGTTCCTGTTCCTTAAGAATTAGGAGCTCCACAGCAATGGATCAGAAGGGGTCAAGCTTACCTAGGTTGGCAGGATAAGGAAGTTCCTTCTGTTTTAGTCCTTTAAGGACAGACACTTTTAAACCACCCACCGGATTTTTGTTCTCTGTATCTGCTTTCCTCAGCCATTTTCTCTCTATAAACCTCATCTCCTCTGCTTAGCTCATGGGAACTCATTCTGTGGCATCGAATGGGGTGTTGCCTGAATCTACGCTCTCAAATAAAAGCCAAAGAAGATTTAAAAAAATATCCTCAAGAAGCCTGTTCAGCGAGCCTGAGTGAACACAGGCAAGAATCCCATACTCACTTCCCACATGTCCAGAAAGAAGCAGAAAAGAGGCTCTGGCATGGTGGCTCATGCCTGCAATCCCAGCACTTTGGGAGGCCAAGGTGGGTGAATCACCTGAGGTCAAAAGTTCAAGACCAGCCTGGCCAACATGATGAAACCCTGTCTCTACTAAAATACTACTACTACTAATAATAATAAATACAAAAATTAGCTGGTGTGGTGGTGCATGCCTTTAGTCTCAGCTACTCATGAGGTTGAGGCAGGAGAATTGCTGGAACCCGGGAGGTAGAGGCTGCAGTGAGCTGAGATTGCGCCACTGCACTCCAGCCTGGGTGACAGAGAGAGATTCCATATCAAAGAAAAGAAAAAAGAGGCCCCAGGAGAGCAGTATCTTGGGGTGGGTAGATGTGCACTACTCATAACTAATATGGTGAAAAAGTACCCAACAGCAATGAAGATGAACTCCATACTACCCTAAAGAACAGTGCTAGAAATCAGGCAGAAGCCCACATTGGATAGCCTAGAGACAGCTGAAGTTTAAAGCTCAGCTTTTTAATTTCCTGCTGTGTGAGGAGTCCCCAGGATGCAGGACTTTCAATGTGGAGACTGAGAGAGTCCCAGGGAAACTGGGACAGCTCGTCACCTATATGTGGCCTTGGGTCAATCTTTAACCTTGATGAATGTATTAGTCCATTTTCACACTGCTGATAAAGACACACCTGAGGCTGGGAAGAAAAAGAGGTTGAACTGGATTTATAGCTCCATATGGCTGGTGAGGCCTCAGAATCATGGAGGGGCAGCAAAAGGCACTTCTTACATGAGAAGAGAAAAATGAAGAGAAAGAAAAAGCGGAAACCCCTGATAAACCCATCAGATCTTGTGAGACGAATTCACTATCATGAGAATAGCACGGGAAACACTGACCCCCATGATTTAATTATCTCCAGTTAAGTCCCTCCCACAACACATGGGAATTCTGGGAGATACAATTCAAGTTGAGATTTGGTAGGGGTGCACAGCCAAACCATATCATTCTACCATTGGCCCCTCCAAAACCTCATGTCCTCACATTTCAAAAACAATCATGCCTTCCCAACAATCCCCCAAAGTCTTAATTAATTTCAGCATTAACCCAAAAGTCCACAGTCCAAAGTCTCATCTGAGACAAGGCAAGTCCCTTCTGCCTATGAGCCTGTACAATTAAAACCTAGCTGGTTACTTCCTAGATACAATGGGGGTACAGGCATGGGGGAAATACTCCATTCCAAATGGGAGGAATTAGCCAAAACCAAGGGGCTACAGGCCTCATGAAAGTCCACAATCCAGCAGGAGAGTCAAATCTTAAAGTTCCAAAATGATCTCCTTTGACTCCATGTCTTGCATCTAGGTCACACTGACACAACAGATGCATTCCCATGGTCTTGGGCATTCCACCCCTGTGGCTTTCCCAGGTACAGCCTCCATTCCAGCTGCTTTCATGGACTGGTGTTGAATGTCTGTGGCTTTTCCAGGCACATGATGCAAACTGTCAGTGGATCTACCATTCTGGGGTCTGGAGGACAGTGGTCCTCTTCTCACAGTTCCACTGGGCGGTGCCCCAGTAGGGACTCTGTGTGGGGCTTCTGACCCCATATTTCCCTTTGACACCGCTCTAGCAGAGGTTCTCCATGAGGACATGCCCCTGCAGCAAACTTCTGCCTGGGCATCCAGGCATTTCCATACATCTTCTGAAATCTAGGTGGACATTCCCAAACCTCAATTCTTGACTTCTGTGCACCCACAGGCTTAACACCACGTGGAAGCTGCCAAGGCTTGGGACTTGCACCCTCTGAAGCCATGGCCTGAGCTGTACCTTGGCCCCTTTTAGTCATGGCTGGAGTGGCTGGGATGCAGGGCACCAAGTCCCTAGGCTGCACACAGCATGGGCACCCTTGTCTTGGCCCACAAAACCATTTTTTCCTCCTATGCCTCCAGGTCTGTGATGAGAAGGGCTGCTATGAAGACCTCTGACATGCCCTGGAGACATTTTCCCCATTATCCTGGGAATTAACATTTGGCTCCTCGTTACTTATGCAATTTTCTCCTCAGAAAATGGCATTTTCTTTTCTACCACATAGGCTGCAAATTTTCCAAACTTTTATGCTCTGCTTCCCTTATAAAATGAAATGCCTTTAACAGCACCCAAGTCATCCTTTGAATGCTTTGCTGCTTAGAAATTTCTTCCACCAGATACTCTAAACCATCTTTCTCAAGTTCAAAGTTCCACAAATCTCTAGGACAGGGGCAAAATGCTGCCAGTCTCTTTGCTAAAATATTACAAGTGTCACCTTTGCTCCAGTTCCCAACAACTTCCTCATTTCTATCTGAGACCACCTCAGCCTAGACATTATTGTCCATATCACTATCAGCATTTTGGGTAAAGCCATTCAAGTCTCTAGGAAGTTCCAAACTTTCCCACATTTTTCTGTACTCTTCTGAGCCCTTCAAACTGTTCCAACCTCTGCCTGTTACCCAGTTCCAAAGTCGCTTCCACATTTTTGGGTATTTTTTCAGCAATGCCCCACTCTACTGATACCAATTTACTGTATTAGTCTGTTTCCATACTGCTGATGAAGGCATACCTGAGACTGGGAAGAAAAAGAGGTTGGATTGGACTTATAGTTCTGCATGGCTGAGGAGGCCTTAGAATCATGGCAGGAGGTGAAAGGGACTTCTTAAATGGTGGTGGCAAGAGAAAAATAAGGAGAAAGTAAAAGCAGAAACCCCTGATAAACTCATCAGATCTCGTGAGACTTATTCACCATCACAAGAATAGCACAGGAAAGACCAACCCCCATGATTCAATTATCCCCCACTGGGTCCCTCCCACAGCATGTGGGAATTCTAGGAGATACCGTTCAAGTTTAGATTTGGATGGGGGCACAGCCAAACCCTATCAATGAACATTAGTTTCATCACCTGAAGCAGGGCAGATACAGTTATCCAAATTGCAGTATTGTTGGATATTAGCTGATATGGTTTGGCTCTGTGTCCTCACCCATATCACATCTTTTTTTTTTTTTTTTTTTTTTTTTTGAGACGGAGTCTGGCTCTGTCGCCCGGGCTAGAGTGCAGTGGCCGGATCTCAGCTCACTGCAAGCTCCGCCCCCCGGGTTTACGCCATTCTCCTGCCTCAGCCTCCCGAGTAGCTGGGACTACAGGCGCCCGCCGCCTCGCCCAGCTAGTTTTTTGTATTTTTTAGTAGAGACAGGGTTTCACCGTGTTCGCCAGGATGGTCTCGATCTCCTGACCTAGTGATCCGCCCGTCTCGGCCTCCCAAAGTGCTGGGATTACAGGCTTGAGCCACCGCGCCCGGCCTCCATATCTCATCTTAAATTGTACTCCCATAATTCCCACATGTTGTGGAAGGGACCTGGTGAGAGATAATCTGAATCATAGGGGTGGTTTCCCCCATACTGTTCTTGTAGCAGTGGATAAGTCTCATGAGATCTGATAGTTTTATCAGAGGTTTCTGCTTTTGCATCCTTCTCATTTTCTCTTGCCGCTGCCATGTAAGAAGTGCCTTTCGCCTCCCACCATGATTCTCAGGCTTCCACAGCAACGTGGAACTGTAAGTCCAATTAAACCTCTTTTTTCTTCCCAGTCTCATTTGTGTCTTTATCAGCAGCGTGAAAACAGACCAATACATTAGAGTAGAAATATATTCAAATCATGGGAATTGTGAAGGGTGAACAAACATGAGTATGGAAGCAACATTTCAGCAGGTTTGATAAAGTGGTTAGTGAAGGCAGCTGTCCCTCTGGAATGTGTGATGTGGTAGGTCTCAGGGTCAGAAGTGAGCTCTCTTTGCAACCTGGTATGCTGGGAGTTAAGCTTTAGGAAACACAGAGTTGAGGTGATCATGGCTTCATGGGGGAAAATGCAGGGATTCCTTGCAGCCAGAAGAGAAGAGAACCACCTCCAAGCTCCAAAGGTGGATGAAGGAGGTAGGTGTGTGGCCCCAGCTCCTAACCAGGAAGAGGCCTCAAGGTGTTTTGTCTGAGACCAAGGCCTCCTGGCACTGTTCCAAGTGGAAGGAAGCCCTAAGCTGACACACATCTGAGACCTGAGAGGAGCCATTTTAAAGGAAGCTGAGGTCCCTCTGTTGACTTTTAACCTTCAGAACATGGTCACTTTGTACTGTTTTTGCAGGTTCTACTCACATTGACCTTGACTCCATGACCTTGGAATTTAAACCTGAGACAGTGTTGTATCCTTGCCTGGGTTTGGCAATTGCAGGGTTCAGGCCAGTAGAATTACCTATGAAGGTTTGGGGATTCACAGACTCTGTTGTAAGCTTAATTCGTACGGCATCTGGGGACCCCAACACTCTTCCTGTGGTTTGTGACATCTCTGAAAAACTTCTACATGGTAAGGAATTTTGGTGTTTTTTAAAAAAAGTCAGGAGCCTCGATTAGAAACATGAATAAAGGGAGATGAATGCTACTTCCTTTAAGGATGTGTCAAGGCAGGAAGACATAAAGTAAGAGTATATATATGACACTACGTGGTAAGCTGCAGATAAAAATTTCAACTTAGCTTGATGCATCTTCTGTGGTTCTTTTATAATCATTTTAAAATTTCACACTTAGAGTGAACACTTGTAATAGATGGCCTGCTAATATAGTGCAAAATGTGGCCATTTTACATTTTCTCACAAAGAATTAACCCAGAATTTCTGAATCCCCAGATGGCTTTGCTGTCACCTCCTTTCATCCCCATTGCTAATCTGTGAAAAGGCAGCCTTCACATTAAGACACTTTCCTGAAGTGGCGGCGACAGCTCAGTGAGAGCTGCCGTGCTGCACTGGGTCAGGGCTGACATTCCCAACCTCATTGCTAATGAGAACATTTGAAAGATTCCTGACACGTTCATGTCCATGGAGGTGGCCGGAAGTAATTAAGCACTGCTTCAATAAAGGGCTACCTTGGCACGTTCAAGATTTTAATGGGAAAAGGGTGATGGCTGGGCTGTGTGCACATGTTGCCTGCATCTCCAAGACCCTGTCCTTCTTGGCATCTTTCCCTGCTTATCAGACCAGTTCTGGGCACTGATAAGACCACAGAGCATTTGCTCAATCTCTATCATCTGATATCCTGAAAAGGGGGTGGAGGCCTTTTTGCAGACTTCTGGGCTCCCACAGCCCTTGTTCTGCAGCATGCTGCCTGCCCTCTCTTCTGTCATCAATGAAATATGGTGGAGGGAGCTATGCTGCTGTGGCAGCTTGGAGACTGTAAGGGACCAGAGTCAAATGGGCCATTGAGGGCTGGCTACATAGTTACTGGGCTGGCCATGTGATACAGAGTATAGACCACTAAAAAGCACATAGCAGAAGAACACTGAATGACACAGAAAAAAATCAACCCATATAGATCAGAATAAAGGCTAAGTTATTAAACAGTGTATTCAGATGTTTCTAGTTATAGAAAAATGCTTCAACACATATTAGCATAGAGAAGAAAATAGCCACAAGGAGATTTATCACTATATTAATATTTTTTTTTTTTTTTGCGAAGGAGGGTGTTTCTCACCATTCCTGATGTTTCCTTCCACATGGATCAGTTCTGTTGATGTAACACTTCTCATATTTCCCTAGTCTTCCCTTGTTTTAACTCAGGGTAGAAGGAATGACTTACACTTGATAATGAGTTTGGAAGGGGGAACTAGGCATATACAGCTCTACATTTTCCTGTACTTTTTGTTGGAAGCTGACAGTTCATAAGAAACACTGTGTAGTGGACAGATTCCAAGATAGCCCCCAATGATCCTGTCCCCTGATATTCATGCTCTTGTGGAATCTCCTCTTCTTGAGTGTGGGTAGGTCCTGTGACTTTCTTCTAACCACTTAAATATGGCACAGATAATGGGATATCATTTCCATGATTAGCTCACATGATACTGTAACTTCAATCTTTCAACTCTCTCTGTTGCCTTCTCCACTCGCATGATTTTCCTTTCCTTTTTTGAAAAACAAACAAACAAAAAACACTTGAGAGCAAGCAGCCATGTTGCAGACATCCTCATGGCAAGGTACCAAGGGTGAACTTTACTTGGCCAACAGCCAAAGAGTAACTGAGGCCACAAGTTGACTCCTGACAACAATTACATGAACTTGGAAGCAGATCCCCACTTGAGCCGTCAGATGAGACCTAAGCCATGGCTAACACTTTGATTGCAGTCTTGAGGAAGACATTGAGAAGGCTGTTTGTTTGAGAAGGTTGAAGCCAGCACCTCAGTAAGCTGTGTCTGAACTCCTGGACCCACAAAAATTATAAGAATATAATTGTGTGCCATTTTAAGCTGCTGAGTCTGTGATAATTAGTTACAAAGACATAGATAATAAAGGCAGACCTTTATGCCATAAAGTATGCATGGGTGGCCCTAGTCTTTGGTAGGGCACAGAGGTGGTATTAGGGTCTTGTGATGCCTAGGACTGTCTGGGTAAGCCTATTGGATCCTTAGTTTACATTATGAGGATTATTTGCCTATAGATATAAACAGAATTGTCTCACATGAATTTTATCTGTGACAAATGAGATTTGGTTGTTTTCCTCCTTTGTTTCCCTCATAAATTTTAGATCTTGAGCAGGTAAAAGAGATACTTCTATCACCATCTTTTGAATATTGGGACAAGGAGAGATTTTTCTACCTTTCAATCTATTATTTTATTTTTAAAATATATGGGAACCTGTGTAATTGTTAAAATCAGAAAAAAAATACTAAGAAGGGCCAGCCAGGTGGCCAGGTACATGCAAGTGAGTTTTGATAAGGACTTTTTACTATTGCCCTAGATTTTGTTTCTGTGATTCAAGATTGAGGATTAAAGTATCATATCCTTAAGCTTTTTTCAAGACCATGGGGACCAGATTCCCATTAAAGGCTTAAGTTCTGCTACTCTCAATCATTACTCCAGTCCCCACAACTTCCCAATGTATAAAACAAAACTGCGGGAAGTGGGGAGAAAATTGTCCTGGGTTACTAGAGAGTGCTAAGGCTTGAGTTGTCTGTCCCTCCAGATCCAAGTAAGGGGGGCTAAAAAAGAATCACTCACAGGGGTTGGGAGTGCCTGTAAAAGTGGGAAAATGGAATTTATATTCTTCTGTTTGCTATTTCATTGGGAGGCGACATGTTTATCTGCCTTACACATACCTGAGCAGGAAGACATAAACCAGGAGAGAGATGCCAGGTGAAGTGTTAGCACGGGACAATGATGCATGAGTTTCCATGAACACTACAGAAACTATCTGGGCTTAGGATGGTTGGTCCACAGTGAGGGAATTCTGCAGCAAAAGTCTCTGGAAGGCATTGGGGAGCATAGTGGGAGGGAGGATGTTATTTACCTCTTTATCATTCTCCTAACTCAGGGACTGTATAGCAGGGAACCTGGAAATTCCCTGCCAAATAAATTGCATCTATTTGGTTACGTGATACAATGCAGAATATATCTGGTCTTTGTTCCTGGTTTCTGGATAGAGCTTCCAAACCTCTTGGAGTTTTCAGAGTGATAGGAGTGTCTTCAGTTACTCATAACAGGCCTTTTCTGTTTCTGTAGTACCTGAGTTTATGCTAATGAAGTGACTCATGGTGGGCTCTCAGATGATTACCAAGGAGGGGCTGGCCTTCCAGAAAGATCAAACATATGATGAGAGGAGGGAGACATTCAGCCCCACCCCCTGACCTCTGGGGAAGGAAGAGGGGCTAGAAATAGATCTCAGTCATGTGGCCAATGATTTAATCAATTACGCCTCAGGAATAAAACTTAGATAAAAACTCTGAACAATGCAACTCAGAGAGCTTCCTGGTTGGTGAATATATGAGTATATCCAGAGGGTGACACAACCCAGATCCACAAGGCTGGAAGCTCCTGTGCTCAGGACCCTTCCAGATCTTGCCACATGTACTTGTGCATCTGATTGTTCATTCATGTCCTTTTTGGTACAATGATAATTGTTAAGTGTAGCATTTTCCTGAATGCTGTAAGAGGTTCTAGCAGATTATCAAACCCAAGGAGGGTGTGCCATCTTGAATTTGCAGCTGTCCAGGCAGAAGCGTGGGAAGCCTGGGACCCTGCTCACTGCTGGTGTCTGACGTAAGAGCAGTCTTGCTGGGGATCTTGCCTTTTAACTCATGGGATCTGATACTAACTCCAGGTAATTAGTGCCTGAATCAAATTAAATTGTAGGATACCCAGTTGGTGTCAGACAATATTGAAGGAATGCAGGCTGTTTTTCATACAGAGTGAGTGCTCTGATGATCAGTAAATATTAGAGAAATAGTCACAGCCAAGATAAATGAGAGAGCCTTTGTTTTTCATGATCTCCTCATATCATATCACCCCATTATAATAGAAGCAAGTTACCCGGAATGAAAAGACCAAACACTACAGGCAGGGGAGGGTGGCATGTCACAGTTTAAGTTGAACTAGCTATGATGATATAAGGAAATAAGTAAAAAGCTCAGAACCCTGTGGAAGGTGGTGATGGGAGCAAATTTAAACTGATGCATTATGCTCCCTTATTCCTCTAAGCAAGAACAGGATTTTCTGATGCATACAAAATGGTAGAGTTGGCAATATTGAATGCATTTGATGCTTATAGTCATGAGCTTTTCCAACCATTCAAAACAGAGGTCTCACCTCCAGAAAACTGAAGTACATCATGACTTAACACACAGAATCAAGGTGATTGGTTCATGGGGGTGGATATAAAGCTCAGGCCCCCAGCCCCAGCCACCTTGGAAGGGCAACCCAGCTTCAGAGCTCTCTGCAGGATCAGCCGGGCCCTGCTTGCGTCTGCATCCCAGCCTCTTTCTCCGCCTCTCTGACTTCCTGTACTCCCACAAGGGAGCTGATCCCAAGTGCTTTCCAGCAGGCTTCCAGCACACAGATCCCTGCCAGAAGCCAGCCTAAGACAATCCACCTTTATCCAGCTTTCCACTAAAAAATCAGCCTCCTCAGAGTGGCTTTCCCTTATCTCTCACATGCCGTCTAGTAAGTCCCTTCATGATACTTGGTGCATGTTTTAACTATAGGATTATTCATCTGCTGGCATGATTAATGTCAGATTATAAGCTCTGTGTGGGTGAAGGCCCCCTGGTCTAATCACAATTGCATCACTAAGGCCCAGCACCAGACTTCCAATATATAAATATTGGAATAAACAGGTAAATAAAGGATGTTAAATCCCATTGAGGAGACAATTCCATTTTTTTAGTCTCCTACTCAGTTTTCCCCTATATCCATTCATCCCTTTAACCACTGAGTACCTGCTGTGTATACTACTGTGTGCTGGGTGTTCCATGCCAGATAACGGTGACTCAGACAGCTCCTGCTCCGTTTTTGCTGTGTGATTCATGAAGCTGGGTTCCACTCTGCAACCTCGTGTTATGGTTTGAGATAATGTTACCAATGATCTATTACATGCATGTGGTTCTTTTCCCCAGTCAGTCTGTAAAAGACTTAAAGGCAAGGACATTTGCAGTCCTTGCTCATAGCCGTACAGTAGGCAGAATAACGGTGCTTCAAAGACATCCCCAGCCTAATCTAGGGAACATGAGTATGTTACGTACATAGTGAAAGGTATTCTGCTGATGGAATGAAGGTTGCTGATTAACTGCCCTTAAAATAGGGAGAAGATCCTAAACTCTCCGGGTGGGTTCAGAGACATCGCATGGGACTTTAAATGCAGAATAAGAAAGCAGAAGAGTCAGTCCATGCAATGTGGCAGAAACAGAGGCAAAAGAAACGAAACAGAAGGAGAGTCAGAGATCTGATGTGTCAGAAGGACTCACCCCACACTCAGCTAATTCTGAGATGTAAGTGATTATATGCAAGGAATAAAAAGAGGCTTATAGGAGCTCAGGGCGACCCCCAGCTGACAGCTGGTAGGGAAGCAAGGATGTCTGTCTCAGCCACCGGGAGCAGAATTCTGCCCAGTGAGAAAGAGCCAGGAAGCAAATTCTCTCCCAGGTCCTCTGGTAAGAGGGGCACAGTGCTGTGGACACTCCAAGTTTGGCTTTGTGGTATGGGAAGCAGAGAAACCAGCCAAGCCACTGGATGCTCAACCTGCAAAACTCTGAGATAATAAAAGGGTGTTTTCCTTAAGTCGTTAAGTTTGTGGTAATCGGTAATGGCAACTTCAGAAAACTAATACAGTAGGTATCCAACGTATGTTTTGGACTTGAGTCTTTACAACTCTGTATTCCCAAATTAAAACGCAGCATACACTGAAGCATTGATAGAGTGCATTTGCAGTTTCAACTTTTTGTAAACAGCATGGAAGTTCATGGCATGTTAAAATATGCACACATTAACATGTGTCATTTTGCTGAGGGAGATACTTAGGTTGTGGATGATGCAAGGCATGTGTGTGGGAATATAATCCTGCCTGAACTTTTAGGCAACTAATATCAAAATGTGCATTAGTCAGGGCTTTCCAGAGAAACAGAACCAATAGGAGAGAGAGTGAGAGACAGACAGGCAGACAGAGAGAGAGACAGACAGACACACACAAAGAGACACAGAGATTTATGATAAGGAACTGCTCTATGAAATTGTGTGGGCTGGTAAGTCTAAAATTTGCTGGGCCAGCCTGCAGGCTGTACCCAGAAAAGAACTGATGTTGCAGCTTGGGTCCAAAGGAGGCAGCATCTCCTCTTCTTCCAGGGACTTCAGTCTGTTTTTCTAAGGACTTCAACTGATGAAGCCCACCTGCATTATGAAGGATAATCGACTTAACTCAAAATCTACAGATTTAAATGTTAATCACATTTAAGAAATACCTCCACAGTGACATCTAGGCTGGCTTTTGACCAAGCATCCGAGTACCATGCCTAACAAAATTGACACATAAAATTAACCATCACAAATCCACCCCTTGTCAACTGGGCATCCATGCACGTCTGCTTAAATCATAATCTTCAAATAAAGACAATAACAAGGTCATACGTCCACTTCACGTGATACCACTACCCTGAGCACAACTGAAAGCACACAAACCCTGTCCCTAAAAGAAAAGCAAAGTCTTCAGGCGATGTTCATGCCTCTCCTTAATGTCCCGTAACTTCACTTCTATGATGTAAACTTGACAATACTTAAATCCTGTGATATCAAATCAATATATCATATGTTATATGGTAAGGGGATAAGAAAGGAAAGAAAACAAAGATACAATTGTTCCTTGGTATCTCTGGCGAATTGGTTCCAGGAACCCCTCACACAAGCTACAAAACTGTGAGAGAGCTCAAGACATTTTATATGCAATGGCCTAGTGTTTGCATCTAAACTACACACATCCTCCTGTACACTTTAGGTGCCATGTAGACTACGTATGAAACCTAATAAAATGTAAGTGCTATGCAAATAGCTGTTGTATTGTACTGTTTTATATTTGTGTTTATGTTTATTTTTGTATTGTTATTTTTTTTTCCCTGAATATTTTTGATTTGAGGATGGTTGAATCTATGGCTGCGGAAGCTGCAGATTCAAAGGGCTAATTGTGTTTGCTGAACACACACACACACACACGCACACACACAATGCAAATGCACTCCCTGGCACTGCCTCTCCACATGGCTGTGCTATTCTCTCATAATACATCATCCTCAGCCTTTTACAGCAATTACCTTGGGGGACAGGATTGAATGAGCAGAATGGATTCAGTTAGCATTACTGCAATCCCAATTTTTACAGTTGTGGAAATAATTTTACAGTGGCACACGAGAAAAAGGGGCTTCTCAGAGATCTCAGAAAGTAAAAGAGACAACTCAGGACTTCCAAACATTAATTTTTTTTTTTTTAAATGCTCATGCACTTACCCTTGTTTTTTTCTCCTGCCTTCAATACATGCCCAAGGTAGCACAGAGGTGGCTGCATGGTGTGATGACAATGACAACACTCATGGTATTATGTGCCTATTAATGCAGTTTACGGCTACAGAAAGCCCCTTTCTCCTTATTCTTTTCACAGAGGAATGTACCTTCCCCTTGCTGCATTATCAATAGGGTTTTAAGCAAAAGTGCTCTTTTCTCCTCTTGCACATTTACAATCAATGGCTAAAGACTCAGAATTGTGAAGTGCTTTCTGACTGTTCTTTTCCCATTCTCTAGCAATGGGCCATTCTGTATCAATCTAAATGAGCCACAGAAGACATGGCATTTGACCTGCATCTCTGGGGAGAAAGTATTGTTCCCGGCAGCATTCAGCAGTACAGTATACAAAAAGGAGAAGCGAGGAAAACCTAAAAGCATGTCTTCCAAAAATTCTTCCTGGAGATCTTCTTCTTTGTTTGGCATCAGCTCTCCTGCTCTTTCCCTCTTGCATTTCTTCCTGCTGCAAACACTGGTTGAGAACCTACTACTTGCAAGGCCTAGAAATGTTATTCTCAAAGGACAGGAACACATGAAATAGTTTTCAAGCTGAATGTCCAACTAAGATAACAGTTACAAAATGATGCCGAACCATAAAGTGAAATATGAGCTACTCCTGAAACACAATAAAACGGAGCTATGTGTATTTATCTGTGTAAAAAGTAAAGTAGAGATTCCTCCTTAAACACTTTCCTCCCCATTTAATTAGGAATAAACAGTAACTTCTCTTAGAAGCGAAATTTATTCAAAGACCTGTGCTAACATTCTTAAATATCTGCTAGCCGCAATAAAGAAATCAATGTACTTCATGTTCTTAGCTCCCAGAATTTAGCTTAAATATTTGCCCTGGCATGCTTATACTGGTCCAAGCAAGCATTAAGTCATAGCCTGCTCCTCTTCTTTACTTGAAGGTGTTTTTACCTTTCTCAGCATTCCACAAGTTACTTCCTCCTCCTTTTGTTCTCCTCTGCCTTTGCCTCTTTTAAAAAATTCTAAGTTGCTAGCCAATCAAGACAAACACAGAAGGTGAGGTCCTGTTCCAGTGAATGGAAACTGGACACAGCAGTAGGCTGGACACGTCAGGTTATAAATGACCCTGTCTCCTTTGTTCGGTGTTTCGGTGTACTCTCATGGCAAAACTGCTAGCGAGTGTGCCCTTTCTGCAGAAAGTAAAAATGGCCTTGCTGAGGAAATTAAATGTATGTTCAAGTGTTATTTCTTTACAGCACTGAGGAACAAGCATTTCTAACATCTGGAAGGACAACTGTGATACACTGTCAACTTAAAAAGCAAATGCATACTAACATATACTGTGTGATTTCATTTTTTAAAAAGAGAAAGGGCTTACACATATGAATATGCCCACAGGAAAATGGAAAAATGAAGAGCCCGGCCATCCATCCAGAGTGCAATGCAAAGTTCTCACCACCTCAAAGGATTTGATCTCCTCTTTAAGGAACGATTTTTTTTTACCCCGGCAGCATCATGGAGGGAACACACCAAGCTTCCTCTTGCCACAGGGCCTTTTCTCTGGTTGTGTCATCTCCCTGGAATGCATATGGCTTCCCTCCTTCTCATTAAGAATAAAGACTCCACTCTGAACAAATACAGAAGCTAAGTAATAAGGGGCAAGAAACTAGACAGGGACTTCCCAGTAGGGAGCAGATCCCATAGCACCAACCAGAGATGAGAATCAGGCCACACCCATAAAGAAGCAATGCCTCTGGGCCCAGAATTAAAAGTTATCTCCATTTCCTTAGAGAGAAGGCTACAACTGGAATCAGTTGAATGCTGGTTATTGAATAGTTCTCCTTAGAGCGAATGAGAGTTTTGAGTCAGCCATTCTTTTTTATTTTTTTTTATTTTTTTTATTTTTTTTATTTTTATTTTTATTATTTAAGACCTTTATTAACAGGTGCTTGCAGTTTGTTGACTTTTTTGAAAAAATCAAGTTGTAAACTTTTATTACAAATTAAAAATGAAGTTCTTAAAAATCTCAACTTGACCAGATATGAAACAATTTAAAAACCTTTAAAGGCGTATTGAGAAAAACCAGGCTTTTTTAAAAAACACGTTTGTTATTACCAAAAAGAGACGTCTTTAGGTAAAAATAATAAAAACCCCATGCTGCATAGATAATGCAGATAGTTCTATTTATCTGGTCAACGGGCAAAAAGCAAGCACTTAAGGTCTTCAGCTCCAATCTTTTGTTCATTTCTTATTGCTGGAATTTCATATTTCTTCTTGTTGGATGACTAAACCGGATGATGGTAGAGATGGTAAGCCGGCATTTACTCAGCCCCGCCCTGCTCAGCCTCGGGAGCGGACGAATTCTCAGCTGGTGGATGGGCTGCTTTTGTCTCTTTGCCATCTTGTGGTTTAGGGTTTTCTGGGCGTCTGCGTCGGTAATTGAAGTTGCGGCGGTACCGACGTTGAGGTGGCTGCTGACCTTGGGTCTCATCTCCTTGATTTTCTTTATCTTCTTCATTGCCGTCCTCTCTAGGCTGTCTTTGGCGAGGAGGGCCCCTGCGGAATCGTGGTCTATATCCCCGATACATATTCTGCCTCACTGGTCTACCTTGTTCTCCTGCACCCTGGTTGTCAGCACCCTCCATCACTTCTCCCTGCACAGGAGGGTTGGAATACTGTGGTCGACGCCCATAGGGTCTCCGCATGTAGTAAGGTGGGAACCTTCGCCTGCGGTAGGGCCGGCGTTGTTGGGCCTGGCCTTCGGGAGCACTCTCCGATCCCTCGTTCTTTTCCCCACTCTCACTATTCTGGTAATTTTGCTGGTAATTGCGTGGAGGACCCCTACGACGTGGATAGCGTCTATAATGGTTATGGTCTGCTGCATATTTACTGCCTTGAACTGGACCACCACCAGGACCTGTAACATTTGCTGCCTCCGCACCCTTTTCTCCTTCAACAACATCAAACTCCACAGTCTCTCCATCTCCTACACTGCGAAGGTACTTCCTGGGGTTATTCTTCTTTATGGCAGTCTGGTGTACAAATACATCTTCCTTGGTGTCATTCCTGTTGATGAAACCATATCCGTTCCTTACATTGAACCATTTTACTGTTCCCAAAACCTTCGTTGCGATGACCTTCTTGTCCCCGCCGGCAGGCGCCGCCGATGTGAGGCCGCCCGGGCCACCGCTCCCTGCGCCGCTGCCCGTAGTGCCGGGCTTGGTGTCGGCGGCGCTGAGGGCGGGGGCGGCGGGGGGTGCGGCGGGCGGCTGCTGGGTCTCGGCCTCGCTGCTCATGGTTGCGGTGATGGTGACTGGGGCCGGCTGCGGCAGCTGCGGCTCCTCCCGGGGTGTGATGGTAACTAGGCCGGCGGCGGCGGTGGGGCTGCTCAGGGCTCTCTGGGGTCCGCTCTCCGCTCCCGCTACCGATCGAACTCGAGTCAGCCATTCTTAACTAACAATGCTTATCTTGTGTAGTCCTTCAGGTTTTATTACATAACGTGCTGATGATTAAAGTCACAGTTCCAGTGTTCAGAATGAGCTGAAAATCAGGTGCTCTTTTCTGCTCAAGCATCTTTGGAATGAGAAGGTCCTTACTTGCCTGTGTGTACATGGACTGTACACCTCTGCAATGTGTCTTACAATCAGTAGCCAAATGGACAGACACAAAAAAGTGAACATCAAACTTGAGGTTCTGGAATGAACTGGCTTAAGGGTGTGGAAATTGAAATAAATAGGTGGGAAAATAGTATATTCAAAAGTCTACCACCTCCAGCCCCATCTCTGCCTGCCCGCCTCAGCCACGGCTGAACTGCAAAGAGCAGATGGTGGGTCACTGCCCTGTGGCACGGGCACTTTTCACAACCTGCCACTGCATTACAAATGTGCATCAGTGACTGCTCCGTAGCTGTGGTCTTTGGCTATGTCCTAACATGAGGAGTGAGGATCGTCCCTGCAGAGGGTCACACCTGGGAGTCCTCAAGAGCAAAGTGAGCATCACATCCAGGCACTTGCATTCTACAAAGAATAAATCATCAGAGAAACATCTCCAAGTCTTGCCTGTTCATCAGCTTATTTCCATGTATCCATTCACAAGGCCCATTGCAGGTCAGGTGAGCCAAGAGCTTGTTTCGGCTGAGTTTGCAATAAGACTGGTCTAGTGGCCCTTGAGGAAAGCACTTATGTGTAATTTCTCTTCTTAATTAAGTCTAAACAAAACTATGCATTGTCTTCTGCATCCTTTTCAAGATGAATTATATTAAAAATGATTACATGATAATAATGAAACTAGAGATTGGAAAACAGCCCCCGACATCCAGGAGCTGGCTGGAAACTCCCACTTGGGCTTTGGTGTTCTCTTATTGAAGATAAACAATTTCACAAAACACTAACATCAGACAAAACAGCTCTGTGACCAAGATGGATCAAGACAAAAGAAGACCCCTCCGTTATCATGTCTGAACATAGACAATAGCATGAGCATTGTCCAAAGAAAGCACAGCAATGACCAAACACATCTGTTCTCCTATCCAACCTGACTGACCACTGCTTCTTTACTCATGACAGCGTTAGCCTGGCTTCATTTCTCTCATCTTATGAACAAGATTTATTAAATATCTGCTATGGTTTGAATGTTCGTCCCCTCTGAAACTCACACTGAAACTTAACCACAATTATAACCGTACCAAGGAGGTGAGAAATCTTGCCCACATATTTGGTCAAACATGATTCTATATGTGTCTGTGAGGGTGTTTCTGAACAAGATTAACAGCCAAACTGGTAGGCTGAGTCAAACAGACTGCCTTTTCTAGTGTGCATGGGCCTCATCCAATCCATTTAAGACATGAAAAGAACAAAAAGACTGAGTATGTAGAAACTCTGCCTGCCTGATGGCTGAGCTGGAACCTTGATCTTTTCCTGTCTTTGGACTTGGACTGAAACATCAGCTCTTCTTGGGCCTAGAGCTTCATGGCTTTCAGATTGGAATTACACATTCGCTTTCCTGGGACTTCTTAGCATCCATAATCACGTGAGCCAATTCCTTATAATAACTTATTCTCTCTCTCTCTCTCTCTCTACACGCATACACACACACACACACACACACACACTTATATAAGTATATACATATATACCAATATAAAGATATATAAATATGTATGCTAATAAACAGCACTATTTCTATATATATCTTATTGGCTTTGTTACTCTAGATAACTCTGATAAATAGAAATTTAATGTTATAGATGGAATAGCAGTGCCTCTCCAAAATTCAGATGTTGAAGTCCTAACCAATGTGATGGTATCTGGAGATGGGGAAGTAATTACTTTTGAGAGGTAATTAGAGTTGGATGAAGTCATGAGAGGGTCTAGTCAGATGAGAACAGTATCCTTTTAAGAAAAGGCACCTGAGAGTTAACTTGAGTGTTTTCTATCTCTCTCTCTCTCTCTCTCTCTCTCTCTCTCTCTCTCTCTCTCTCTCTCTCTCTCTCCCCTCTCATTCTCTTTCTCTCTGTCCATGTGTACATAAAGAAGAAGTAAGTGCACAGTGAGATGGCAGCCACCCACAAGCCAAGAAAAGAGACCTCAGAATAAAACTTACCTTGCTAGAATCTTGATCTTGGACTTTTCCGCCTCGATAACTGTGAGAAATAAGTTTCTGTTGTTTAAGCCCACCCCCCAAAAGAGGGTGGGAAGTCTAACCATGGTATTTCAGAGGCAGGATATTTAGGAGATAATTAGATTTAGATGAGGTCAGCTTCCTCACCATGTCATGCTTTATGCAGCAAAAAGACTCCGCAGAGAGTCCCCACCAGCATTAAGGTCTTTAGCAGTTGCAGCCTCTTCACCTTGAACTTGCCCAGCCTCCGAACTGTAAGAAATCAGTCTAGTTTCTTTTTAAAGTACCCAGGCTCAAGTAATCAGTTATAGCAACAGAAAACAAATCAAAACAATACCCAATCGTAGAATTACACCCACTTTCTGGAAGCATCACTCCAGAGTTAGGTGCTACTTACTTGAACCTTCCCCCAAATTACCTGCCCGAGTATATAACACATCCTTCCCAACACCCTCTTATGAAGGCATCTCATTGCTCCCCATGTTGTACGCTTTACCTCATGACAACAATAAACCCAACTTGTTACCCTACAAGTATGTAGCTGATGGGCTTTGGCTGGAGGGCATTGATAGAAACGAGGTACAAGGACAGCAGTTTGGGAATCCCAGCTCAGAGGCTTGGCTGACTGTGCCTAGTACTGTGCTTGGCACACGGTAAGAACTCAGCAAATATTTCTTGACTCAATGAAAAGAATCAGGCAGCTCCTGTTGAAACTAATGTGCATGCACCTTGGAGCTTTCTTGCCATTGGCCATCTCACCATGAGGCTGTTAATTTTGCAAAAACATTCAAACATAATTAAGAGTCCAATAGTATTAAATTAATAAGAACTTGTGCTTAGGTTATACAAATAAAAGAAAAAGGCAAGATATCTTTTTAAAATGCCATACAAAATTCAAAATTCTTCAGTAAAAATTAATAAAATATGTCTAAGTCCAAAATGGAGAAAACTGTGCCTCTTCATTAAGGAACCTAGCAGAAAACTAAAGAAAATGAAGAGAAGTTTCATTTCTGGATATGATGAGTCAATATGGTAAAAAAGTAGGTCCCTCACATCAAATTATTCTATAAATTAAACAAAGTTTTAATTACTTAATGGTTATTTTTGAAATAGACAAAATCATGTTTAGTTTTATCTGGGTGAATAAACATGTGACCAGAGCAAAGAAAATTTCAGTCATATCAAGTATTCCTCAGACGATAGTGGAATAAAACCAGAAATCAATTCCAAAAGGAACCCTCAAAACTATACAAATACATGGAAATTAAGCAATCTACTTCTGAATGATTTTGGGGTTAACCATCAAATCAAGATGGAAATTTAAATTTTTTTTTCAAAATGAATGATAACTGTGACACGAGCTATCAAAATCTCTGGGATACAGCAAAAGTATTGCTAAGAGGAAAGTTTATAGCACTAAATGCCTACATTAAAAGTCTGAAAGATCACAAGTTGACAACCTAACGTCACATTTCAAGGAATGAAAGAAGAACAAACCAAACCCAAAGCTAGCAGAAGAAAAGAAATAACAAAGATCAGAGCAGAACTAAATCAAGTTGAAACAAAAAAATTATAAAAGATCAATGAAACAACAAGGAGGTTATTTGAAGAGACAAACAAAATTGATAGGCCACTAGCTAGATTAACCAAGAAAAGAAGAAAGAAGATTCAGATAAGTTCAATTGGAAATGAAAATTGAGACATCACAACTGACACCACAGAAATGCAAAAGGATCATTTGAGACTACTATGAACACCACTATGTACACAAACTAGAAAATCTATAGGAAATGAATAAGTTCCTGGAAACATACAACCCCGTAGCTTAAATCAGGAAGACATAGAAATCCTGAAGAGACTAATAACAAGCAGTGAGATTGAATCAGCAATTAAAAAATAAATGCCAACAAAACAAAGCCCAGGGCCAGTTGGATTCACAGCCAAATTCTACCAGACATCCGAAAAAGAATTGGTATCAATCCTACTGAAATTATTCCAAAAGATTGAGGAGGGAATCCTGCCTAACTTATTCTACAAAGCCATTATCATCCTGATACCAAAGCCAGGAAAGGATATAACAAAATAAGAAAACTACAGACCAATATTCCTGATGAATATAGACGCAAAAATTCTCTACACAATACTAGCAAACCAAATCCAATAGCAAATCTAATCCAATAGCCCATTAAAAAAATAATTCACCGTAATAAATGAGTTTCATTCTAGGGATGCAGGGATGGTTCCACATATGCAAGTCAAGAAATGTGATTCATCACATAGACATAATTAAAAACAAAACCATATGATCATCTCAATAGAGGCAGAAAAAACATTTGCTAAAATCTAATATCCCTTTATGATAAAAACTCTCAACAAATTAGGCATAGAAGGAACATACCTCAAAATAAGAAAAGCCATGTGTAACAAACCCAGAGCCCACCTCATACTGAATTGAATGGGGGAAGAGTTGAAAGCATTCAACTGAAGCAAGACAACGACGCCCACTTTCACCACTTCTATTCATCATAATACTGGAAGTCCTAGCCAGAGAAATCAGGGAAGAGAAAGAAATCAAGGGCATCCAAATAGGAAAAGAGGAAGTAAAACTACCTCTGTTAGAAAACCCTAAAGACTCCTCCAAAAGACTCATACATCTGATAAATGAATTCAGTAAAGTCCTAGGGTACAACATCAATGTACACAAATCAGAAGCACTGCTATATACTAACAATGACCAAGCTGAGAATCAAATACAGAACACAATCTCAGGTCGGGTGTGGTGGGTCATGCCTGTAATTCCAGCACTTTGGGAGGCCAAGGCAGGCAGATCAACTGAGGTCAGGAGTTTGAGACGAGCTTGGCCAACATGGTGAACCCCCTCTCTACTGAAAAAAATATAAAAATTAGCCAGGTGTAGTGATGGGCATCTATAATCCCAGCTACTTGGGAAGCTGAGGCAGGAGAACCGCCTGAACCAGGAGGCAGAGGTTGCAGTGAGCTGAAATCATGCCACTTCATTCACTCCAGCATGGGTGACAGAGTAAAACTCCATCTCAAAGAAAAAAAAAAAAAAAAAAGAACTCAACCCCTTTAATAATAGCTACAAAGAAAATAAAACAATTTATTTTTAAAACACTTGGTAAATATACTTTACCAAGGAGGTGAAAGATCTCGACAAGAACTACAAAACACTGCTGAAAGTAATTGTAGATGACACAAACAAATGGAAATACATCCCATGTTCATAGATTGAAAGAATCAGTATTGTGGAAATGACCATACTGCTCAGCAATCTGCAGATTCAATGCAATTCCTATCAAAATACTAACATCATTTTTCACAAAATTAAAAAAAATCATAAAATTCATAGGGAACCAAAAAAGAGCTAGAATAGCCAAAGAAATTCTAATCAAAAAGATTTACTCTTAGAATCACATTACCCAACTTCAAATGATACTACAAGGCTATAGTAATTAAAAAAAAAACCACCATTGTAATGATATAAAAGTAGATGCATAGACAAACAGAACAGGATAGAGAACCCAAAAATAAAGCCAAATACTTACAACTGACTGATCTTTGACAACGCATACAAAAACACAACAGATTAGACACATAATATAAGGACAGTATAACTTACTCAATAAATGGTGCTGGGAAAATCGAATAGCCAGATATAGAAGAATGAAACCGGATTCCTATCTCTCACCAGATACAAAAATTAACTCAAGGTGGATTAAAGACTTAAATCTAAAACCTGAAACTATAAAAATTCTAGAAGAATACCTAGGAAAAACTCTTTTGGACATTGGCCTGGGAAAAGAATTATGTCTAGGACCCCAAAAGCAAATACAACAAAAACAAAAGTAAATACATGGGACCTAATTTAAAAGCTTCTGCACAGCAAAATAAATAATCGTCAAAGTAAACAGACAACCTACAGAATGGAAGTAAATATTTGAAAATTACGCATCTGACAAAGTACTAATACCTGCAATCTACAAACTCAAATCAGCAAGAAAAATAAATAATCCCATTAAAAAGTGGGCAAAGGACCTGAATGGATATTTCTCAAAAGAAGATATACAAATGGCCAAAACCATGTGAAAACCTGCTTAACATCACCAATCATTAGGGAAATGCCAATTAAAACCACAATGAGATACGACCTTACCCTAGCCAGAATAGCCATTACTAAAAAGTTAACAAACAATAGATGTTGGCATGGATGTATTGCAAAAGGAACACTTACACACTGCTGGTGGGAAAGTAAATTAGCACAATCTCTACAGAAAACAGTATGGAGGTTTCTCAAATAACTAAAAGTAGATCTACCATTTAATCCAGCAATCCCACTACTGGGTATCCATCCAAAGGAAAAGAAGTCACTATATCAAAAAGACACCTGCATGTCTATGTTTATCACAGCACAATTCACAATTGCAAAGATATGGAATCAACCTAAGTGTCCATTAACTGAGGAATGGATGAAGATTATACATATATTCTTGAAATTTTATATATAAAGATGTTATATATATCTTGTATATATATGTTACATATATGTCATCTTGAAATTTTCACACACACATATATACACACACATCATGAAGTACTACTGAACCATAAAAATAATGAAATAATGTCTTGTGCAGCAACTTAGATGGAACTAGAGGCCATTATTCTAAGTGAAGCAATTCAGGAATTGAAAAATCAAATAATTTACGTTCTCATTTATAAGTAGGAGCTAAGCTTTGGGCACACAAAGGCATACAGAGTGCTATAATGGACTCAGGAGACTTAGAAGTGGGGAGGGTGGGAGGGAGGTGAGGGATAGAAAACGATATATTGAGTACAATGTACACTACTCAGATGATGGGTGTATTAAAATCCTAGACTTTACCACTAAACAATTCATCTATGTCACCAAAGCCACTTGTACCCCTAAAGCTACTGAAACAGAAAAAATTTAAAAACAAAGAAAAAACAAGTAACAGTTAAGGGGAAAGGTTATAGGTGGAGGGAAAGGCAGATCTTTCCGTATCATAACCTTAACATATTATGAAGATACAATTTATTTAAATCACATGATGCTGGTGTGGACATTAAAGAAAAATAAATGCAAATGTATACCTGAGCATTTGGGATGTGAGCATGAAAGCTTCCACTAATTAAGAGCTTATATTTTTTCTTTGGCAAGGCACTCTGCTGTCAAAATATCTTATTTAATCCTCATAACTCCATTTTGCAGTTGAGGAACATGAAGCTTGGAAAGGTTCAAAAACTTCGCCCAAGTTTACATAACTAAGAGGCAGTGGAACTGGGATTTGAAAGCAGATTATCTGACTTCAAAGTTCAAACTGTTAACAACAGTTACACAACCCCATTAGAAGTTGCTAAACATTCTGGAATTATTTTTTTGTAATAGTTTTATCTAAGTATAATTCACATAGCATAAAATTTGTGTTCGTATGCTTACTACAGCTCAGTGGTTTTTAGTATATTCACAGAGTTGTACAACTATTACCAATGTCTAACTCCAGAACATTTTGATCACCCCAAATGGAACCTTATACTCATTGGCAATGACTACCATTGCCCTTCCTCCCAGTCCCCGGCAAACACTAATCTACTTTCTGCCTCTGTGAATATTCCTATTTGAGGCATTTCATATAAATTGAATTAAATAATACATGGTCATTTGCGCCTAGCTTTTTTCACTTAGCAGAATGTTTTCAAGGTTCATCTGTGTTGTAGCATGTATCTCTACCGCATTCATTTGTATGACTGAATAATATTCCATTATAGGACATACCACATTCTGTTATCCATTCACTAGTTGATGGGCATTTGGGTCATTTCCACTTTTTAGCAATTACGAATAACGTACCTATAAACATTCATATACCTGTTTCGTGTGGACAAATTTATCTTAGGTATATACCTAAGAGTAGAATTCACGGGTCATAAGACAACTCTATGTTTTTAGACTTTTTGAGAAATGGTCAAATTGCTGCTCAAGTGGCTGCCCCATTTTCTATTCCCATCTGCCATGTATGAGTGTCCCAATGTCTCCACAATCTCTTCAATAATGGCTATGTTTTTAAAAATATTTTAGCCATCCTAGTGAGTGTGAAGTGATATCTCATTGTGGTTTTGATTAGTAGTTTCCTCATCACTAATGATGTGGTGCATCTTTGACCGTTGGGATATCTTCTTCAGATAAATGTCCTTCCAAATCCTTTGTCCATTTTTTAAACTGGGTTGTTTTTCTATTGTTGGGTTGTAAGAGTTCTGGATATAATTTCCCTATCAGATATGTGATTTACAAATATTTTCTCCCATTCTCCAGATTGCCCTTTCATTTTACTGATGCATAGAATGCTTTAATATTTACAGAGTCCAAATCATGTAGTTTCCCTTTTGTTGCATATGCCTTTGGTGTGATAGCTAGGAAACCATTGCCTACCTCACAGACACAAAGATTTACTCCAGTATTTTCTTCTAAAGGTTCTATAGTTTTAGCTCAAATTCAGGCATACAATTTGTTTTTGATTAATTTTTGTAAGTGGTGTGAGGAGGGACCCAACTTCATTCCCTTGTTCCAGAAAATTTATATTTCTACATTTACTCATTTAAGCCTTGTAACAGTACTCTGAGGTAATCTGAGAATTAAATATCAAAGGCACAGAGAGATTAAGTAACTTGCCCATGGTACACAGCTACTATTTGGCAGAACTAACCAAGTTTTACTTGACTGCCCATTTTCTAAAATATCTTATCCTAAAACAAAACTGCCCTTTCAAAATATAAGGACTGGATGGGCTGTTCAACAAATTATGTTAGAACAATTAACTAACCATTTAAAGATATTAGCTCCTGCTCATAATTTGGAAAAGATATTAGTTCCTACTCATAATTTCCATCACAATAAATTCCTTAAGCATAGAGAGTTAAATGACAAATATAGAATATTCATACTCTTGGGAGAGATAATTATTTTGTAAGCATGCTATAAGAAAAACCTGTTACATTTATCTACCTAAGAAATTTTAACCTGTAGATCAAACTGTAAAGTAGAATTAAATGTTTCATCCTTGTTGTAATGGGAAAGAGTCAGGATAGACTAACCTTTCCACATACAGTTATGCCTTAACGACAGGAATGTGTACTAAGAAATATGTCCGTTAGGCAATTTCGTCCTTGTGTGAACAACATAGAGTGCACTTACACAAACATGGGATAGCTTGCTACACACCTAGGCTATATGGTACAGCCTATTGTTCCTAGACTACAAGCCTGTACAGCATGCTACCATACCAAATAGTGCAGGCAACTGTAATACGAGGGTGAGCATTTGTATATTTAAACATATCTAAGCATAGAAAAGGTACAGTAACAACATGGTATAAAAGATAAAAATGGTACACGTGTGTAGGGCACTTACTACGAATGGAGCTTGCAGAACGGGAGGTTTCTCTAAGTGAGTTAGGGAGTAAGTGGTGAGTGAATGGGAAGGTCTAGGAAATTACTACCCATTACTGCACACTTTATAAACACTGGACACTTCAGCTACCCTACATTTATAGAACACTGTCTTTATTCAATATTAAACTTAGCTTACTGCAACATTTTACCTTATAAGCTTTTAAATTGTTTTAATGTTTGACTGTTTTGTAACAACATGTAGCTTAAAACACAAACACCTTGTACAGCTGCACGACAATATTTATTTTCTTTCTTTAAATTCTTTTTCTATAAGGTTTTTTTTGTATTAAAAATGATTTTTTTTTTAGCTTTTTCGTTAGAAACTAAGACAGATGCACACATTAGGTTGAGCCTACACAGGTTCAGGGTCATCAGTATTACTGTCTACCACCTCCATGCTGGCTGTCTTCAGGGCAGTATCACACATGGAGCTGTCATCTCCTATGATAACAATGCCTTCTCTGAACACCTCCTGAAGGACCTGCCTGAGCTGTTTTACAGTTAACTTTTTTTTTATAAGTAGAAGGAGTAGACTAAAATAATTATAAACAAATAGTAAATACATAAACCACAAATAGTCATTTATTATTATTATCAAGTATTTTATAGTGTATATAATGTGTGCTCTGCTTTTGTACACTGGCAGGGCAGTAGGTTTGTTATGTAAGCATCACCACAAACAAGAGAGTCATGCATTAAGTAAGAATGTTAGGATGTTGTCCATTATAACATACATTAGATGGATGTTGTCCATTATAGCTCCATTATAATCTTAAGGGCCCTGTCATAGATGTGGTCCATCATTGACCAAAATATTGTTATGCAAAACATAACTATATAACATAAAATCTGGATTGTGGGCCAGGCATGGTGGGTTATTCCTGTAATCCCAACACTTTGGGAGGCTGAGGCAGGCAGATCATTGAGGTCAGGAGTTTGAGACCAGCCTGGCCAACATGGTGAAACCACATCTCTACTAAAATGCAAAAATTAGACGGGCATGGTGGTAGGTGCCTGAAGCCCAGCTACTTGGGAGGCTGAGGCAGGAAAATCACTTGAACCCAGGAGGTGGAGGTTACAGTGAGCTGAGATGGCACCGTTGCACTCCAGCCTGGGCAACAAGAGAGAAACTCCATCTCAAAAAAAAAAAAAAAAAAAAAAAAATCTGGATTGTGTGGGTCTATGTATACTGTATGTGTGCACACACATATGCATGTGTACATACACACATATGTACAAATACACACATACATACATTCCAAGCAAACAGGGTCCTTGCCACTCCACAGACATAACCAACTTCTCCCTTCAGCCTTTGCCCTTGCTATTTCATTTGCCTGGAATGCTTTCTCCAAGACATATGCGCACCTTGGTTTCTTTTATCACTCTACCCCTGCCAGGCATTCTGTTATGTACCCGTCTGCATGTCTTTCTCCTCAAGGGAGTATGTGCTCCATAACAGTGAACTAATACTTGGTCTTGTTCAGAGTGCACAGGATGTAGACCAATTCTTGACACTAGGGAGCGCTCAATGAACCCTGCTGATGGGCAAATGGGCAGATCTGGCCAGGGGCAGCCAGAAGACAGGAGGAGATGTGAAGGGAGCTAAGCAGGGACCCCACAGCCAAGGACCAAGTGGTGGTGCAGATGTCTCAGCAGATGCCAGTGTGGAAGGTCACGGCTGATTGAGGGCTCAGAACATTGTGGCCACAGGGGAAGGCCATGGAACAGAAGGACCTTAAATCAACTAAAAAACATTGAAATAGCCACAATTACCCCAAAGTTTAAAAATATATATAACATTTCAGTTGCCTGGTAGAGGAGAGCCTCAGAACAGAAGAATGAAGAGGAGGAGAGGCAAGAGGAGGAGGAGGAGGAGGACGGGAACAGTAAAAGGGAAAAATAAGATTTTTACTGGCCCCAGTAATTTTTTTAAAAGGCTGTTTATCCTTCTCCCTCACCAGGTACTGACCTCCCTGCTGTGAGCCAGCAGATGTGCCCAGGTCCAAGAGCTGCCATCCACCTTCAACTGTCCTCCCACGGAGTTGTTCTTCCCCAGCCCAAAGCATGCACTGCAAATCCTTATAGCTTCCCAATCCAGATCAAACTCCTTATTCCCCCAGAGCCATTTATTTCAGCACGATTACTGAGGGGAGCACTGTGGCTGAACTGCACTCCATGAATTGGTGATGCAGCTGTCTCCTTACCTAATTAGTTTGGATGCCTCCAGCTGCAAAGGCAAAAACCCTGACCCACGCTGGCCTACACAGCAAAGGCAATAAAGTCCCAGGTGATCTCATGTACTGCCAGACATCATGGGGTCAAGAATTAAATGAGATAAACCTCTCTTGCAGAGTCCCATATTAAGAATATGGAAACCTTCTCCAGAAACTCCTCAGAAGAATTGTTGTTACATTTCATAGTTCAAATCCTGGTTATCTGACCATCCTGAACTCAAAGGGAGCTGCTGCCTTTGAGGAGTCCTGGCCAGGGCTCACACCCAGTGGCTTTGATGGATTCGGACTCTCCCGCTTAGGCAGGCGATGTGGCTTGCATTGGGCTTCTCTCCAACACAAGACTGCAAAAGAGTTCTGTTGTCACTGAGTGTACAGTGTCCGGGGCTGCTGGAACAAAGTTACTGCACAAACTGGGGGACTTAAACAACAGCAATCTATTCTCACACCTTTCTGGGGGCTAAGTCCAAAATGACAGTTCCGGCAGGGCTGGAGTCCCTCTGAAGCTTCTACAGGAGACCCTTTCGTTGCCTGGCCCAGTGTCTCGTGGCCTGTGGCAGCATAACTCCAGTCTCTGTCTTTGCCCAGCTATGTTTTCCATTTGTGTCTGCATCCACATTGTCCCCTTTTTATAAGGACACCGGTCACATGGGATTAGGGATCCAGCCTACTTCAGTAGAACCTCATCTTCACTAATTACATCTGCTAGGTGCAAGGACACTATTTCCAAATGTGGTCACATAAGGTACTGGAGGTTAGGAATTCAACATATAAATCTAGTGGGTGGACGAGAAATAATTCAACTTTCAGCACAGAGAAAGGAGGGAAATTGAAATCGGAGCAGGGAACAAACTGCATCTGCTATAGGAACCCTCCTGTTTTACAAATTCCTTTTTCACTCCAGGCAATCTTTAGCCAGTGCAATTTCAGGCAGACTTGGGAAGTGAAATGCTTCTGTTTGGGTGGAGCTCAGGAGGCCCTACCAAGGGCGTGGTAGCTGCTGAGGGATTTCCTTCACTAAGCGATGTCCCCTCCACCACACTTACTTTCTCTGGATTTCTCCCATTCTCTGCTTCCGCCTCCAGAAATTTATTCTCAAACAGTTCTGGGGGCCAGAAGTGCAAAATCAAAGTGCTGGCACAGCTGCAGTCCCTCTGAAGCTTCTGCGGGAGACCCTTCCTTGGAAAAATTCCCAGCAAAGTTGCAGATGTATCTGGCAACTGGAATTGAGAGGGAAGCAGGAGGGATTGAGTGTTGCATATGCACAGGATAAATTGTTGGGGGGCTCCTGGAGGGGCTGGTGACTGTGAATTTAGGAAAATGCATAAGCTGGGTGTTCGTAAATCTGGGACGCCTCATATTCTATTTCAGGCACTAATTTGTCGTGTTTGGGAAGGACTTAAACTATAATTCAGAAATGATGATTGATACGGTTTAGACCTGTGTTCCTACCCAAATCTCCTGTTCAATTGTAATTCCAGTGTTGGAGGAGGGGTCTGCTGGGAGGTGGTTGGCTCAGCAGCCTGAGTGATGATAAGGAGCCTGGGAAACATGTAGGGTTGATTCAAGGTGGCGGAAGCTTCACCATGGGGTGCAGCTTGGGGCTGGGCTGCTTCCTCCTCCAGAGCAATGCTACAGGGACTGGAGATTTCCATTTAGCTAACTAGGGGTTAGGGTAAAGATCTGTGCATACTGGTGGCAGCAGGTGAGAGCAGAAAGCAAAAGACGTTGACTGGATTATCCAGGCCTAGATACGGATTCTTTTGACAGGAAAGGAGATGGGTTATTATATGTCAGGCTCCATATATCTGCCCTGGCAATGGCAGGGCTTGAGAGTGGCCTGAGGTCAAATCAGAACATGGAGATCTGTCCAGAAATAGCAGAAATAGCCAAGACCCTGTGGACGGTCAGGTCAGAGCTGAGTGAGTTGGTGCTTGCACATGTATGTGTACACACACATGCACTTGCATTCTGACAGTACAGAAATCTGATGGGCATAGCGACCCACAGACCTTCCCGGATTCAGCATGGAGGAGGAAGACCACATTACCTAGGCTGGACTGGAGCCCACGGGCTAACTGTGGGAGCTTGGGGGTTCATTAGATTCCAAGAGTAACTGACTCTCCAGGGAAGCGCCTGCTCCTGTTTGATAAGCGGTGCTCTTTTGTCCTGCATGCGGGGATCAGAAAGGACCGATGCAGAGCAGCCCACAAAAGCAGAGCTGCTTGTTCACTGTGGGCCACAGGTTCATGCTGAAATCAGTGTTCCTGGAAACACGAGGCTTCAGATCGGCCAGTGGCAGAAAGTTGGGAGCAGGGAGGATGTAATTTGGGCATCTGAGACAAACCTTAGCGATGGCTATCAATTTAAGAGATTCAGTGGTTTTCAGAGCTGTGAAAGGAAATTAAATTTTGGGACCCTAAACTCAATTTAGCTGAAGAGAAAAGCCAAGCTGGGAACTGGGTCACAGAAACCTGCCTCCACCTTTTAGTTCCTAAACAAGATGGCTACAAGATGAAAAGCTACACGCTTCCCTCATATTTTGCCCACAAGGAAATTCCTGGTGAGCTGTTAAAACTTCACCATGGCAATGCAACTTGATAGTTTATCTTTACAGATGCAGTAGCCCCGCCCACCAGACACAAACGCGTAACTGAATGTTCCCTCCCCGTTTTGTCTGTGTCATGTAAAATGCACATTCCCCAGTTTTCCTCTGCCCCTTTTGTTTATGTGAAAACTGTGTGCTTCTCAATAGCTCGTCCTTTCCCCTTTAAATTTGGAGCCCTCAAAATCACCTTTGGAGAAAGGAATAGACCTGTCTCCCGGGCACATCCTTAACTTTGGCAAATAAATATCCTAAAATGATTAAGACTTGTCTCGTTATTTTCCTCGATTGGCAGAGCTATTTTTTTCTTTTTTCTTTTTCTTTTTTTTTTTTAACATAAAGGCATTCCCTGGGCCTCAAACAGTTCCTGGTTGGGGGAAGGAGCACATATGTGGTATAGTTTCTGCAGCCCCTGACTGGCCTGGAGCATAGAGCAGGATGTCATCACCAGAGGCCAAATTTGATTGCAAGCAGGGCCTACTCCCTCTGCCTTTTCTGCCAAGGCTCCTAATCGTTATCTCACATGATAATTATTTTGGTAAAACATAAACCAGCATTGTGATGACAGTGTAGACTCACAGGCAGGAACCCCGACAGAGCTGGACAGATTTGCATGCAGTAACCTTCCATCCCACTGATTGCTTTCCATGACAATTCCATACACCCTTGCCGGCTTTCTTCTTTGCCTGTGGCTTCCTTATGCTTGATTCAATAACAACAACAAAAAGATGTGTGCGTGTGTGTGTGTGGTGGGTGTTTATTGTTAAAATGCTTTATTTTTGGAGTGCTGTTTCTTGAAAGCAGTAAGAAAATTTCCCATACAGAAGACTCATCCGTGCTGGGTTCGCAGGATCCCACAGTATGAGTCCCCAGAAGCAGGTCCCATCAGGAGAGTCTGGGTCTTTAAATTATGTTTACAGCCAGCACCAGGCCATCCTGGGAGTCCAGACTTCCTGCAGGAGCAGCTGTCTTAATTTCCTGACGTCATCCAATTAGACAGCAAGGTCTTCCCTATTGAATTTAGAAATATTTGCAGCTCATTTTTAAAAATGACTTATAGAAAGGGGAAAGTACTTAATGTGTTTATTTAGACCAGTAAACTCTCCTTTATATCTAATTTTTTTTTTTTTTCAGTTTGAGATCCTCAAACACTTTACTGATTGTTATTAAACAACCAGGGTTAGGAAAAAGACATTGGCCATTAGAGTTTCTAAAGACACCACTCCAGGGCTGAGCTTTGGCTGACTATTACACAAGGATGAAAATACCTCCCCATGGGCCATGGAGGTCCTCTTTCTTTTTCCCCTTTCCTAGCCTGTGGCCTTTTAAACTTTTTTCAGAACAACTTTCTGGAAATGCTCCTATGCATGGCACCATCAATATATTTTCTCTTTCTTTCCAACCAAAGAATCACTTACTCTAGGTATGTATTGGAATACTTATTTAGAACATCTTACATCATACAATGTGTTTTCACATGTGTTACTCTGTTTAATTTTCATCACTCTATGAAGATGGCATAGTTCTTCCTATTTACTAGGCCCAGAGAGGTAAACTAAAACAAACAGCCACGGAGAGGTGCATTTAACTTATTTAAATCCACCTCTCCGTGATTAGCTCGTATTAGGTTAAGAATCTAAAATGTGGCCAACTCCATCATCTCTCTTTGAACTGTGTTCACTTTGAACGTTCTCCTCTCCCATCTCCTCCATGCACCGCAGAACATTCGAACAGAGTTACTCTTGCCTGGCATCTTTCAGTTTCTCGTACCTGCTTTCTCTGCCTCCTCTCCCCGGAACACCCTCTCTAGCCTCAACAGTGCTGCCTTTTGAAGCCCCTTGTGTCTTTAAGACTGAATTCAGATGCTGCAGCTTTTCATTCCATAGTTTCTTAGTCAACTGAGGCTGCTGTAACAAAGCGCCACACGTTGGTGGCTTCCCAACAACGGAAATGTATTCCTCACAGTTCTAAGGCCGGAAGTCTGAGATGGGGTTACCAGCAGGGGCAGGTTCTAGCATCCTCCTCTAGGTCGCCACCTTCCTGTGTATCCTTGCATGGTTGAAACAGAGAACAGGAGGGCTCTCTGGGGTCCCTTCAATAAGGACACTAATTCCATCCCTGAGGGCTCCCCCTTTGTGACCCAATCACTTCTCAAAGGCCTCAGCTTCTAATATCATCACATTGGGGATAAGATTTCAACATACGGACATTGAAGGGTCACAGACATTCAGTTCATTGCACATGGTCACTGATTCTACAAACAGAAGCAAATCACACCCTCTTCCGTGCACGCTGGTGTTCTGGGCTCTGTTCTACCAATTGTGTATTCTGCCAGACAGGAACTGGACATATACCCACCCAATTATCCCCAGAGAGCAAAAGCTCCCAGAGGGCAGGGGCCAGCTCATCTCCTTAGTCCTCCCTGATGCTGTACAACTACCACTGAGTACAGAGATCTGGAGAGAGGACATGTGGGGGCATCTTCTATTCTTGAAGCCTATTTTCCATGAAGCTTTCTTTAATTCCCCCAAGCTGACATTTCCTTAATTCCCCCATCCTCCTCTGAATGTCACAGACATGATCCATGTGACTCTTCACCCTGCATTATAATCAGTGGCTTCTACCTTCTTCCTGGTTATCTCCCCTTCCAAAACACAAGGCCTGTCACTCATGAGGGTAAGGTCCATGGTTGATTGTACTTGTATCCTTCATAGGGTTTTATATATATTAGGTCCTAGATATGTGTTTACGGATTAGAAAATTATCTTATACATTTAAAATCTATTAAAATAACTGCAAAATACACCCCTTTCATTGGGGAAAGATGGACCAACTCTGGTCAACACTGCTCCTCCAATTTTAGGTTTCCATATTATTTCATCAATTTATAACTTTTAAAAATTACCATTTCAGCTCTGGATTTAAATGATATCACAATTTGCTATCAAATTCTTGCACATCATTTCCTCCAGAGCATATGATTTAAAAGTCAAAAACTAGGTATTGAGTATGTGCAAAATATATTCCAAAACAACCCCATTTCATAATTATAATATATTTCACAATATAAAAGTTTAATAAATAAACACTTGGATGTTTTTATTGTTCTGTCAGAAATAGTGGACTAACTAAAATAAATTCAGTGAGTGAGGATGGATACTTGTCTGTTTAGCTAGCCTTTCACTATCATACACACACAAATACACACACCTCTGAATGTCACTTTTAAATCCCGTCCTTCTAATAAATCATATGGTAGAGACTTTTCCAAACTATTCATAGCAGAATTAAAGTTAAAAAAAAGAGGAAATCCGAGGGCCAGGCATGGTGGCTCATGCCTGTAATCCCAGTGCTCTGGGAGGCCAAGAGGGGAGGATCACTTGAGGCAAGGAGTTTGAGACCAGCCTGGGCAACAAAGTGAGACCCTCATCTTTACAAAACATGTAAAAAAAAAAAAACAAAAACAGTTGGACTCAGTGGCATACACCAGTAGTCTTAGCTACTAAGAAATCTGAGGTAGGAGAATCCCTTGAGTTTAGGAGTTCAAGGCTGCAGTGAGCTTTGATGGCACCACTGCACTCCAGCCTGGGCAACAGAGTGAACCTCTGCCTCAGAAAAAAAAAAAAAAATGAGAGGGGCGTCTGAATAAAGCCTTGTAATCAAGAAGAAATCACAGTTCATTCAATGGAAAATTACACAAATGGGCATAAGCCATTCACTGTAAACTAAGATGCACCATCTTAATAAGCATGACTCAGTAAAACTGGTTCACTTTATATCCTTTCCTTGGTTGCCAGTGACCAATGTATGAAAATAATTTCATTATAAAGCACCTTTTTGTATATATTGGGCCAGTAGCGCCAGCATTAAGCCTAGTCCTAGACATTTCTGTTGTGTAGTTGTTTACTAGTCACTTGATTTTAAAATGGTCCTTAAAAGGAAATCCATGGACAAGCCAGCTTGCAAATAACAAAAAGCATGACCAAAGGCTTTGTAAAGAGCACATCTGAGACCACATATTAGGTTTTTCCACAGGAAAATCAACAGGGTAGCAATGTGGGTGTTAAAGGCAAAGACCTACTCATCTGCTAGGTTGCCCAGAGCCCATACCAATGGCTGTGAGAACCAAAGGGAGAGAAGAATGTGGCTCATGCTCCACACACAAGGGGCCCTGGGCATGCTGTCAACAATTGGCTGGACGTTTACCATCTTCTTCAATCATGTTTCCAGAACAACAAAACTTTAAACCCAGATATATCACACCAATGGGTCTCCTTTTGTGTTGATTTTAAACAGGTATGCATGGAGACAATTGAAAATGGCAGCCCCCAAAGACCTATGCATTTAAACTAGGTAAAACGAAGCATTTCTTCTCTCTTACTTTTAACCGTGAGGTACATGGACTTGCTGACGTCTGCGCCCACATCGTTGCTGACCTTGCAGAGGTAGTAGCCACTGTCTTCCTCCACGACATGCTTGATCAGCAACGACCCATTGCTGAGAACTTGGATTCGGCCATTTAGGGCAATTGGCTGGAACTGGGGAACCCCAGCACCTGAGACAGAAAAAGAAAGAGGAGCAATGATGCAAACGTGAGTACGTATGGGAAGACAATGAGTTCAAGTACACCCAGACTCATAAAGAGAAGCACCAGACACTTCACACAGATCCCATAAGGCAGTCACGGGATACACCAGGTTTTTCTTTCTTTCCTCCAATATTAAAATTCTTGTTTAGAGAGAAAAGCATTTATTTGGAATGACAGTATTTCAGACTCTGAGATAAAAAACTAACAGAACTTACAGATAGTTTCTACATAAAAAGCCAAATTTGATGAGTGTTAAGTAGCTGATAAATTATTCAAAGAAATCACAGTAGAACAACCACAGAAGCAGACAACTCTCACGGTGCTAAATAAATTCCTTGTGTTCCCAGGGACTTAATATGAATGTAAACAAGGAGTGCTCCAGGGACATGGCATTTGAAGTCTTTGCTCACTGCACATGTCTGAGGCTACAAAGAGAATAGGAATACTGCAGGTTTTTCTTTAAGGGTGGTTATATTCTGGTCCAGAAACACAACACACTGTTAATATCGTTTAATGTTATTTAAATAAATACATCAGGTTAGTGCAGTAAGACAGCACAGAATTAAAATGCCACTCTCCTCAGAGGGTTTCCACGCAAGGAGGAAATGGCACAGATATGATATGCTGTTATAATGACTGTGATACAATTCATATGAAGGATTTATACACAAGGATTTATATGTAAAAAAAAGGATTTTAGCAATAATGAAACCGACTACGAAGGTCCTAGAAGAGTTCTGGGAAGATGGTGATTTGGATGAACCTGCCATGCTGCCTGCTTCTGGCCTGGAGGAGTTGGGTGGGATGGAAGAATGGGATTCAGGCCCTGAAAGATTCTCCCAGGGCATTTTTCTTCTCTGGCCTGAGTGTCTGGGGACTTGAGGGGAAAGCTCTGGGGTGAGCATCTTCCTGGAGGAAGCTCAACATTTGGGCCAAGGATGTGTTCTAGAGAGAAGCTGCTAACTCCCTGACCCAAGAACCTACATGGGAGCTGAACAGGTCAGCCATCTCCGCAGGCCTTAAGCAGGAAACTTCAGAATTTGCATCTGAGGACAGGAGAAGGGAAGATACTTTCTCCTGCTGTCTCCACACCCTAATGACAGCTTGTATATTGGTCTCATTGAGCTCACAATGGCAGAGACTGTGGCTGTGCCTTCCTTTCCCATGTTTCTGGTTTAGATTTCTCAGCAACTGGTCTCTAGCCCCACTGAAGAGACGAGAGAAACTGATAATGTTCCTAAGGGGACCTTTCACACTGAATAAGGAGATCAAGTAGAATCCCTGCAACAGGTGGTTCCCATCAAAATGGAACTGCTAGAGGGGACATATGATAACCTGAAAATTTTTTTTTTTTTTTTGAGATGGAGTCTTGCTCTCTCACCCAGGCTGGAGTGCAGTGGCACAATCTTAGCTCACTGCAACCTCCACCTCCTGGGTTCAAGGGACTCTCCTGCTAATCCCAGCTACTTGAGAGGCTGAGGCAGAGAACTGCTTGAGCTTGAACCTGGGAGGCAGAGGATGCAGTGAGCCGAGATCGTGCCACTGCACTCCAGCCTAGGCAATAGAGCGAGACTCCGTTTCAAAAAAAAAAAAAAAAAAAAGAAAAATGAAATTACATGAATGTAGACTGATAAGAATATCAATTTTACTGACAGATAACATTATTTTCTACATAATCAAAAAGTGTAAACAAAAAAGTTGCTATAACTATGAGTTTAGCAAAGTCATGGGACACAACGTCGATATACAAAAATTAATGTCAATTTCATTTACATATAATAGTAACAACCAATTGGGAATAAAAATTAAAAAGAAAATATATTGGCAAAAAACATGAAATATTTAGAATAAATTTAACAAAATATGTACAAGACCAACCCACTGAAAATTGTAAAAGTCGATATACAAAAATTAATGTCAATTTCATTTACATATAATAGTAACAACCAATTGGGAATAAAAATTAAAAAGAAAATATATTGGCAAAAAACATGAAATATTTAGACTAAATTTAACAAAATATGTGCAAGACCAACCCACTGAAAATTGTAAAAGTCATTGAGAACCAAATAAGACCGAAATAATTAGAGAGTTATACCATGTTCATGAATAAAAATGCTTAACATTTTCAGAAAGAGGTTGGTAATCTTTTTCTGTGAAGGCCAGAGAGTAAATATTTTAAACTCAGCAGGTCATACAGTCTCTATCGCAAGTACTCATCTCTGCCACTGAATCATGAAAGTAGCCATAGAAAATACAGAAACGAAATAGCATGATTGTGCTTCATAACAACTTATTGGCAGGCCATGATAGCTCACACCTGTAATCCCAGCACTCTGGGAGACCAGAGTGGGGGCATGGCTTGAGACTAGGAGTTTGAGACCAGCCAGAGTCATGGGGTGAGACCCCATTTCTATAAAAAATATTAAAAATTAGCTGGACATGTTAGGTCATGCCTGTAGTCTCAGCTACTCCCAATGCACTGGGAGGCTGAGGTGGGTTTGAGGTTACAGTGAGCTCCACTGTACTCTATCTAGCCTGGGTGACAGTGAGACTTTGTCTCTAAAACAAGTGGAAGAGGAAGAGGAAAGGGAGGAGAAGGAGGAAGGGAAGGAGGAAGAGATGAAGGAGTCTTCAAAAATACTGAATCTGAGAAGAATTGATCTTTGTCCTAGCATATAGCGATAAATGTTGGTGATCATTATGAGGAAATAAGATAGTCTAAAATACTTACTTACAAAAGCAAAAACAGGTTGTGGGCCGAATTTGAATTGTGGCCCACAGTTTTCTGATATCTGATTTAAAGGTAATTGAGAGAAATGTAAATATAGGATAATTGTACATTTAGAAGGTGGAGCATCTACTAACAAAACTCACATGTTTGCATTAGTTCTTTATTACATACATAAAATATGAATTTTCATAAAATGGTTATAAGTAGAAAATATTCTTAAAATTCTTCTTTTCATAAGGAATTCAAAGTCAGGGACAAAAACATTTTTAAAACATAACAGTATTTTATTATCTCTTCAATATGTTGCTTTCCTCACTTGAGCTAATGAATATTTTATAAAGTGAGACTAAAAGGACAACCATTTTTATCCCTAAATCTGCTCCCTCCTTGGAAATAAATTACCAAATGTACAAAATTCAGAATTATACCAGCAACTTGTATAATATAATTTAAAACTTAATTCATGTGAGACATTTACACGGCAAAGAAATATGAAAAAAAGCTCATCATCACTGGTCATTAGAGAAATGCAAATCAAAACTAGAATGAGATACCATCTCATGCCGGTTATAATGGTGATCATCAAAAAGTGAGGAAACAATAGATGCTGGAAAGGATGTGGAGAAATAGGAATGCTTTCACACTGTTAGTGGGAGTGTAAATTAGTTCGACCATTGTGGAAGACAATGGGGCGATTCCTCAAGGATCTAGAACCAGGAATACCATTTGACCCAGCAATCCCATTACTGGGTATATACCCAAAGGATTATAAATCATTTTACTATAAAGACACATGCACATGTATGTTTATTGCTGCACTATTTACAATAGCAAAGACTTGGAACCAACCCAAATGCCCATCAATGATAAACTGGATAAAGAAAATGTGGCACATATATACCATGGAATACTATACAGCCATAAAATAGAATGAGTTCATGTCCTTTGCAGGGATATGGATGAAGCTGGAAACCATCATTCTCAGCAAACTAACACAGGAACAGAAAACCAAACACTGCATGTTCTCACTCATAAGTGGGTGTTGAACAATGAGAACACATGGACACAGGGAAGGGAACATCACATACTGGGCTCTGTGAGGGAGTGGGGCAAAGGGAGGGAGAGCATTAGGACAAATACCTAATGTATCCAGGGCTTAAAACCTACATGACAGGTTGATGGGTACAGCAAACCACCATGGCACATGTAACAAACCTGCACGTTCTGCACATGTATCCCAGAACTTAAAGTATAATAATTAAAAAAAAAAAAAAAAAAAAAACTTAATTCATATGAAAGTTCACAGAAGATTTTGGTGCCTTTTTTTGTTTTTTTTTTTTGAGACAGGGTCTTGCTCTATTGCCCAGGTTGGAGGGCAGTGATAGCATCATAGCTCACTGTGGCCTCAAACTCCTGGGTTCAAGCAATCTTCCCACCTCAGCTTCCCAAGTAGCTGGGACTACAATACAGGCAGACATCACCACACCCTGCTAAGCTTTTAAAATTTTTTTGTAAAGATGGGGTCTTGCTATGTTGCTCAGACTGTCTGAAACTCTTGGCCACAATTGATCCTTCCACTTTAGCCTCCCAAAGTGTTGGGATAACAGGCATGAGCCATTGTGCTTGGCCTCAAATGCTTGAGAAAAAATAAATACATCAGTATATGACTGGTTGATTTTGAAAAATAATTAACAAAAGCTATTTAATAGTTTACTTATTGAGATTTAAAGCATGAGAATTTTAGATTAGGGAATCTGATTTTTTTTTGTCAAAAATTCAAACAGTAAAAAAGTAAATGCCTTCGGAGGGATTATGGACTTTCTAATATTTTCTCAACATAAAATAATGTATCTTTTGTTTTTATGCAAATTGATTTTATTGATTACTGAGCACCTGTACTGTGACAGATACTGGGTGAGGATCTATGGCTAAAAAGATCAATGGAAAGATCTTTTTCTCCTTCCTTTCTCCCTCCCCTTCAGTCCTAACTCTGGGGAATTCCAGCTGCCATGTTGTGAGCTGCTCCGTGGAGAGGCTCCCATGGGAAGGAACTGGGGGTGGTCGAGAAACTAAAGCGTATCAACCATCACAAGAGTGAGCTTGGGACAAGATCCTCCCACAGCTAAGCTCTGAAATGACCGCATCCCAGCCAATCCCTTGGCTTCAGTGTTGGGGAGACCAGGAACCAGAGGTCTCAGCTAAGCCACACATGCATTCCAGACCTACAGAAATGGGAAGCTATTAAATGTGTATCATCTTAAACCACTAAATTGGGATAATTTGTTACACAGTCATAGATTCCTAACATACATGTAAAATTAGGTAAGTTACATTTCAGCTTCTTAACTTGTAAAATGGAAATAATAATAAAATCTTCATCGTAGGATGGTAGAAAGACTAAAGTTCTTGAACTATGTATTGGTAAGGCTCATAGTAAGCAAACAACTTTGTGCTTTTTAACATTCTGTTTTTAATTATTTAATAATTTTAAGATTATATAGCTCTCTGTCTTTCCCATTCCACAAGAATAGGGACCATGTTGCAGTGAATGTCTCCATTCATCAATCAGTCCATCAGTAGAGAGAAATATATAGTGGTAGGCAATCTGTATGCCTAACTCAGGGAGAAGAATTTTGGACCAAAGGTGATGCATCTTCAAATCTTAAAATATATTGCCGTATTTACAATAAACTGCCTTAAAACCGTACTGTTACCTCATTCAGTGCTAGCTGAGGGTTAATTTTTTCCTCAAACATGTATGCTATTAATCTTTTAAATCTTCATCAATACTATACATCACTATTTCAATTTGCACATTTTAACATATTTTTTGTATTTTTTTGTTTGTTTTTCTTTATAGATAATTTTGAACATCATGAATGTATTGGTCATCTGTATTTTTCTTTGGTAAACAGCCTATTTATATCCCTTACCCATTTTTCTACTGAGCTTTTGTCTTTTTCTTCATTTTCCAAAGCACGTTAGGTTATAAGGAAGTGTTTCTATGTAATTATTTTACAAAACTCTTTTTTTGTTCTTGTTGCTTTAATCACAATAGGATGTTGAATATTATTAGCTACCTTTTAATCATATATTGAGATAATTATATGCTTTTTTCTCCTGTAAAATTACACTGCATTTTTAAAGAATTTGGTTTTTATAAATTATCAAATTACTTCTTGTAGATATTGTGTTCATTAGTGTAAGGATAATAGATTTATTGGAAGTTAAAATTAAGGAAAAAGCCTTCAACTTCTATTTAAGTGCTTAAATTTGTAACACACTTTGAAAATCAGTAAAGGCTACTGATGTCTTTCTCAAAGTTGACTGTAAATTGAGAGTAGATGCAGTCCAATACAAACAACCTGAAAATTCAACCAAATATAGGATTGAAAAAATATAACCATAAGATAGGTAATCTAAAAATTTTAAATTATATAAAACTGTATTTAAGAAACTGAAAATCAAACAAAGTGCTGGTATGGTTTGAAAAATTTACATGAATATCTATGTCAACAACACATTTTTTTCCTTTTCTTAAATAATTTTCACCTGAAAAATGCTTGTAATAGTTGAAACATTTATATTAAAGAATCACAACATAAAATTAACTACAATGCTAAGTTGTCTCAATTAAATAGCAGAAAAGGATGATCTGTTAATTCTTAGCTAGACTGAGGTAAGCCTCTTTATTACTAAAAGGTCCTAAAGAAGGCAGAAATAAAGTCTCAAATGCATTTAAGAAAACATTAAATCTTTTCTTCATCAGAAAAATGAACCTAAGTTGAAGGGTTATTGCATCTAAAGATCTAATTGTGGTTACTAAACGGAATAATAGTGAACACACTGCCAACCAATTCATCTACTATGAGGACTGCAGTTCCAAGGGTTAGCGTTTGTTTAATTTGAGGGAAGTGGACTGGGGGTTTGACAGAATAACCTATCAGTCATCTACTTCAGATTCATCTTTATTCTAAAGAGCAAAATTTAACCCACTGCATCAATATGTAAAATCCTGCAATCTTCTTAGGACAAGGTAAGCACTTTAGGTAATTAGCTAGAAGATACAATGCCGCAACCAGCAGTCATTAATTAAAACACTGTCAATTTTCTGTGACTAGCAGGGGTCAAGTGGGGACAATTTCAATGCTCCGTTACATGAAAATAAAATGCTAAAGCAATATGTAAGGCACATGCTGAATTGCTAGTTACATTAACAGTGGGTCACCTTTCTTATTTAATTGCAAAGGTATGCCTAGCTGTGTTCCCAGGGACTGATGCTATGGGGACAGTGGAAAAAGATTGGCTGATTGTCACCAAATGAGCTCAATTTGAAGGCAGCAGCAAATAAGAAAATTGTTTCATTTTTTAAAAAATTTTATTTCACTGTTAGGTCTTTGCTGGTCTGTAGAGAAGGCACTTGGCTAAAAGCCAAAAGGGTTGGGTTCTCATGCTCTCTAAAACTACCCGTGCCTTAAAGCAAGTGGCTTTTCTCTGCATCCTTAATTTCATCATATATGAATGAGGAGAATAATCCCTTTACATATGATGTAGGATTGTTGTGCACATAAAGCAAAACAAGATTGTAAGAATGTGGGTATAAACCCCTGCATAAAAGGACCATGAGAGCTTGGTTAATTAGCTCATCCAGAGAGGTCCTCTTAGGACTCTTCAGTCGCAGGACCTAAAGGAGGTCTCTTTAGACTATGATTTGCACACCAATGGTCAGGCTGTAAGCTGTTCTTTCTTCTCACCAAGGAGTCAAACAAAATCCCTTTCATCCTTATGGAGAGAGTGGTGTTTTCCTCAAGAATGAATTTGTTTTTCTCCTTTAGGAAGGGGGGCTTCCTTCTCTGAGAAGAGTTGGGGGATTGTAGGAAGTCATTGGGTAAAAAGATAGAGGTCGCAATGGAAAGAGAATTCAGTGGAGGAGTGCTGAAGAGTTCCGTTACAAAGAAGAATCCAGAAGTGAACAGAGGCACAGTCCTGAGACACTACTGGCTTGTTTTCAGGCTGGAGAGATGTTTCCAATCCCTGAGAAAGCAGCTTCCACAACCGTGCAGGTAATATTTATGTCACTGAAAGTTTGTGTCAGATGGTGTATGCTGATCTTTAGAACTACCACTTTCCCTCTAATCTCTACCCTAAATTGCAGGGTTTGAAAGCCTGAAGACCACATTCCCTGGCTCCTTTGTTACTAGATTCCGGTTTACATTTTACCAGTGAGAGGCACTTAAAAACAATTTGGAAGGTGCAAGGGTGGAAAAGCCATTATTTTGCTTTAGAAGCAGCAAATTGATACATGGGTCAACCCCAAACATTAGGTTTATGGCTGCCTGTGGGATAACTTCTACAAATCACTGCTTGAGCACTAGAGGCAGCTGTTAGCAGTGATGGGAGGAGCATCTCATAGTTCCTACACTGCTCAAGTGCTTAAAGGGCCAGTCAGTTTGTCCAATGATTCAACAGATTTTGCACGCCTCTAATTCCCGTTATTAAATCCCTTCTTGATAACACACCACACCCTAACTGAGACACCATCCAGGTTACTTCTTTTGTAAATGTGCACATAATTGTGTCCACTGTGCGATCCAGTTATCTTTCCTTAATGCCTTCATTTCTATGTTGAGGCTATCTGCTGAAAACAATGGAAATGTCATGGTCTAGATTAGTGCGTAATCAGGATTTGTTACAACTTGCTAGTCCACTAGCACTTCAATGTCTAATTCTGTAACTAATAAGGAATTATGTAACTAATACGCAAGAATCCTTTTTTATCAGCCAGATGAAACATTGACCCTTCATTCACTTATCAGAAAACTGAGCTGTGAACTGAACAGGATTCAGCACTCGTCAAGGGGTCACATGATATTGGAGGTGGTTGAGGTAGCTCAATTACGCAGATGCCACCAGGGCTTTGCCTTGCTCCTGGGAGGAGCCCTGCAGCTGTGTCTACCATTCAAGGTCTCCAGCCACCATTTCCCTGGAGCAAGAGCTCCCCGAGCATTTGTCCTCACTATGGCTGCCTATACCCAGAAGAAGGCTTCTAGAAAGTTTCCTGGGATATAAATAAGGAAGAAAGATGGAGGAGTGCTGAAAAAATAAAGGAGGAGCAAGATGGGCCTTGGGGTTGACAGTCCTGGTGGCTCCACCAAGACTTAGGGGAATTACACTTCCTTAGGTGAGGATCCTGCAGAGGTCCTGCAGCAGCTCCCGGCACCACTGAGATGCTGATTAGGGTAGCACAGAGGGAGGCAGAAGGTTTTCTGCTCTGCTAAGTGTTTCCCTACCATCAAAGGAAGAAAATAAAACAATACGTGGAACACTCACTTTCTCTGTTCAGCTTACAACCCGTTTTTAAAACTCATTATTTCTTTGTGAGGCCCCTTGTCTCTTCTTGGGGAACACATAAGCAGAGCTCCTTTTGTTGTGCATGAGGGATCCACACTGGAGTTTGAACTTGGCTTTATTTTTACCATGTGTGCCATAGAAAGATATTGCCTCCTTCTCCTTTTTAGATTATTTGAATTATTTCCCCATATTAATTGAATATATGCATCTTACCACATAATTGGAAATAGGGGGCACTAGGTGAGAGCCGGGACCTGATAGTCTGGATCAGAAGAATGCACTGGTGTAGAACAGGCAGTCACTGCTGTTCCAGGAAACGAAGGACATGGAAGAGGTCAAAACCATGGATGTGGAGGCTTGGGGTGCTCTAAACAGTACAGAGCAGGACAAATGGTGAGTCTAGGAGTGGGCATGGTGAGAGCACTGAATGGTCTGCAGATGCACAGGCATGGGTGGGACAGTGGGAGGGCAGCAGCCTCCACCAGGTCAGGCTTGTGGTCAGAAGTTTTATTCTGCTGATCCACACTAAGAGGATTAACATAGGGTCAGGATTATAGGGACTGGTCCCAAGGAGATGAACAAGACAAGGGTCAGAGACAATGCAGAGACCCAATTTCCCAGAACAGGAATGCAAAAGAGACATTTGTCTGAGCAAAGCCTGTGGAACTGGCATTCAAGGTCAGAGTGAGTGGCAGCAAGGGCAAAAAAAGAATGAGACGAAGCACCTTGGACACTGAACCCAAGGGCACTCAGGCACAAGGGTGGGGCAGAGTGAAACATGCAGGGGCATATAGAGCAGGGCAAATGGACCAGAACTTGGGGAGGAGCCTTGGAGGACCTAAGAACCCAGTAGCATCCCAACTGGGCTCTATGAACATACCCCCCCAATGAGCTATTTTAATATAAATCCCCTGCTCTCCCAGAGGAAAAACAAAAGAGAATTTTATTTAAGAAAATTTCTGTCTCTTGATAATTTTCTCCTTTCCAGACTTATCTTTGGAATGTGTGATCTCCAGTGTGTTCCACAGTGTCATCTGCAGTGTGATCCACAGTGTAATCCACAGTGTGATCTGCAGTGTGATCCACAGTGTGATCTGCAGTGTGATCTGCAGGTGATCCTCAGTGTAATCCACAGTGTGATCTGCAGTGTGATCCTCAGTGTAATCCACAGTGTGATCTGCAGTGTGATCCTCAGTGTAATCCACAGTGTGATCTGCAGTGTGATCCACAGTGTACTCCACAGTATCATCTGCAGTGTGATCCTCAGTGTAATCCACAGTGTCATCTGCAGTGTGATCCTCAGTGTACTCCACAGTGTGATCTGCAGTGTGATCCTCAGTGTAATCCACAGTGTCATCTGCAGTGTGAGCCTCAGTGTACTCCACAGTGTGATCTGCAGTGTGATCCGCAGTGTGTTCTGCAGCATGATCCGCAGTGTGATCAGCAGGTAATGTGCAGTGTGATCCACAGTGTGACCTGCAGTGTGATCTGCAGTGTGGTCCATGGTGTGATCTGCAGGTGATCCGCAGTGTGACCTGCAGTGCGATCTGCTGTGTGATCTGAAGGTATCTGCAGTCAGATCTGCAGCATGATCCACAGTGTGATCCACAGGTAATCTGCAGTATCATCCTCAGTGTGATCTGCAGTGTGACCTGCAGTGTGATCCACAGTGTGATCCGCGGTGTGATCTACAGTGTGACCTGAAGGTATCTGCGGTGAGATCTGCAGTCTGGTCTGCAGTGTCATCCACAGTGCGATCTACGGTGTGATCTGCAGTGTGACCTGAAGGTATCTGCAGTGAGATCTGCAGTCTGGTCTGCAGTATGATCTGCAGTGTCATCCACAGTATGATCTATGGTGTGATCTGCAGTGTGATCTGAAGGTATCTGCAGTGAGATATGTAGTCTGGTCTGCAGTGTGATCTGCAGTCTGATCTGCAGTGTCATCCACAGTGTGATCCATGGTGTGATCTGCAATGTGATCTACAGTGTGATCTTCAGGTGATCCACAGGTGATCTGCAGTGTGATCCGCAGTGTGATCCATAGGTGATCTGCAGTGTGATCTGCAGTGTCATCCTCAGTGTGATCTGCAGTGTGATCTGCAGTGTGAGCCCTCTCTTGACTGCTAAGGAAGAGATTGCCTTGTTCATCTCACCGAGGAGGTCTGAAACTGGTGTTGACAGAAAACCTGCTCTAGAATTAACCTGCTTGAGCTTGTCCTTTCCCTCATATTTCTCATGGTCTTCTGAGACATAGGTCTTGAGGGCTACAGAAGGTCCCAGGGATGTCCCCTAGACCTTGGGAGGGAAGTTGTGGGCAGGATCAAGGTGAGCCATTCCAGGGCACCCCTCTGAAGTAGGAGGGGACTCCAGAGAGGGTCACTTGAGCAGTCTGGCCAGTATTGAGCACAGCATGTGTTTCCCCCTCCATCTTGCATGGAAACATTTAGTTAACTGTCTGGAATGCCTAGTTTTATTGCTATGAATCTCTCAACAAAATAATCAAGTTCCTTTGGCCCCCTTTGATTAGAGATTATAACCACAGGGGAAGATTTCTGCAGGTGGGTTGACATCGAGCAGAAGAGGGTACTTTTAGGGCCTTAGTGGTAAGGGATAGCCAGACCCTCTGGGGGACTGTGTTTAGTGAGTGCAGAAGTGACAGCCTCCAGCAGCTTGTCTGGGGACAGTAGGAGAAGGAGTAGCAAAAGTAAAACTGTGCGTGCACCAACTAGCGGTGGATTCTCTGGAGCCTCCAGGGAAATATGGAGTTGGAGAAACTACGGTGAGCAGAAAGGTCACAGGAAAAGGGGCGGGGGGGGGAAGCCAGTCTTGAGAAAGACAGGAAGAAATAGGGTCACACTCCCATTGCAGCCCTGTGTATGAGCTACAGAGTGGGGAAATAGAAACTCCTCTAGATTCAGAACAGCATCACCCTTGCTGGGAGAAGAGCGAGCTGTGGACAGCTACATAAGGACAAGCTCAACAAAGACTGGCTGTAGACAGACCTTGACCCCTTTCCACCCAGAAAACCAAGGAGGACTAAAGAAAACCAGATGCTGTAGCTTATAAAAAATTCACTACTACTGACAAATGGAAAGAATGCAATAAAATTATTAATGTTCATAAAAGAAAAACTTGGATACATGAAAGGACTATCCATGGTATTGGCTGGGAAGACTCAATATTCTAATGACATCAACATTCTTCATGTTAAGCTTTAAATTTATGATCCTCCAAATTTTCCAGATGTTTTTGAAACTTGACAAAGTTATCTTAATATTCATCTAGAAGGAACAAGCAAACAAAAATGCATGCCAAAAAAGCAAGGACACTTTTGAAAAATAAAAGTCACAAGGGGAGTAGTGTCAAAACAGATATTAAAATAGAAAGAGATAAACTTCTAATACGTGTGGTGCTGAACAGGCAGTTCAGTGTAACAGAGAAAAGGCTGAAACACAGACTCCAGTATTCACATTTGCCCCTTAGACAATAAAGCATCACAAATGAAAAAGTTTGAGCTCTTCAACAAATGGTTTTAGGACAAATGGCTAACCATGTAAGTTCATGATAATGACAATAATGATATTAATAATAGCTAATACGTATTGACTAATGGCTATGTGCCAGAAGCCATAATAAATGCTTTCTATGAGTCACCTTACTAAATCATCACATTTATCCCCTTATTGTATCTGTTTCAGATGCAAGGATGCTGTGGTTCATATGGGGTAGGTAATTTACATGCAGTCACGCAACCAGACAGTGTTGTGTTGTGGCTGGGGTTTGAACTTATAGCCCAGTCTCCTAACTGATGATTTCTACTCCTCCTCCTAGATTCCTACTTTACTTATTTTACTAAAATCAAGTCCAAATTCAATGAACCTTTGTATATAAACAATAGAATTTCATATTTGAAGATGGAGGCATAAACCAGCATTTCTTCTTCTCTTCCTGGGAACAACATGAAAGCAAATGGGAGAGCAAAGTCTAGACAAATACAACCTCTATTTCCTATGAAATTAGAAAATAGCTCAACTTCCAACTACAGAATGGGTAAATGGGTAACGAACAGGGTAACTGAGCAGAAGAGCATGCAGGAAGACGATGGAACCAGGGCCACCACTGTCAACTTCAGCAAGCCCCAGCAGAGTGGGTCACAGGTGAGGGCAAAGCCTCCATCAGTGAAAACAGTGTGCACAGGCCGGGTGTGGGTGGGCGCTTCCCCAGGCCTGATGTGGCTTAGAATCTTAGAAGTAGGGTGAGCTGAGGAATCAGGCATTTGCCCAAAACAATCTTTTTCTGGGGACACGGATTTTCTTCAAATGTAAGTACAGTGGTTTCCCCTCATCCGCATTTTCACTTTCCATGGTTTAAGCTACCTGAGGTCAACTACAGTCTGAAAATAGATGAGTATAGCCTCATAAGATATTTTAAGAGAGAGAGCGAGCGAGCACATTCACATAGCTTTTATTACAGGACATTGTAATAATAATGTTATTCTAGTACTCATGATTTTTGTTAATCTCTTACTGTGCCTGATTTATAAATTAAACTTTATCAGGGGTATGCATGTGTAGGAAAGCACACAGTATATGTAGGGTTTGGTGCTCCCCATGGTTCAGTCATCCCCTGGGGGTCTTGGGGCTACTGTATTCAAAAGGAAGCCAAGATCTAGCAAAGAAAACAATAAGCAAAACAGAAGAAAGAAACAGAACAAGAAACCAGGTGTCATGACTTAGATGAAGACTGTGAATAAAACAGTCACTTGTCTATTAAGCCATGGCTGAAGAAGGGTAAACTGTGAGCTGGCAGAGCTGGAGAGAAAGAAGGAGAAAAGATATAAATTCACAGCAGTGAAGGCAGAACCAGAGCGGTCACAAAGAACAGACCTTGCTGGGGAAAAGACACGGAGAATAGAAATGGAAAAATATAGAACAAATTAAAATGGAAATCAATGAGTTAAAAAAGCAGAGAGAAAATGACAGCTACAGAGAATAGGTGGCAATCATATGGAACCACAATCAGAGACTCTGAAGAAGAAAATGAAAGCAGGGAAGAGAACAAATACTTAGATATACAATTCATGGGAAAAATATTTTAAAAAATAACCTGAATTTACATATTAAATAGATGTACCACATCTATGGGAAAATTCACCCCAAATGGAAAACACCAAAATATAGGCTAAAAATTTACCAGACTTTGGGGCAGGTGCGGTGGCTCACGAATGTAATCCCAGCACTTTAGGAGGCCAAGGTGGGTGAATCATGAGGTCAGGAGTTCGAGACCAGCCTGACCAATATGGTGAAACCCTGTCTCTACTAAAAATACAAAAATTAGCTGGGCGTGGTGGTGCATGGCTGTAGTCCCTGCTGCTAGGTAGGCTGAGGCAGAAGAATCACTTGAACCCAGAGGTGGAGGTTGTAACGAGCCAAGATCGTGCCACGGCACTCCAGCCTGGGTGACACAGCGAGACTCCATCACAAAATAATAATAATAATAATAATAATAATAATAATAATAATTTACCAGACTTCAAAGTCAGCTCTTTGGTGCACAGAATCAAAAAGATTAAGTTCCTTCTACAGGGAAATCAGGCAGTCTGTGGTCCCTCCAAGGAGACAGTGTAAGCTACCAATATCCTACCAGATACTCTGTCCTTTGGGTGTAAAAAGGCAACAAACCATTGCAAGGAACAAACTTGCAAACCAGAAAGAGGAACAAACCATTGCAAACCAGAAAGAGGTTGGAATGTTCTTCACTATGGCCAAATAACTCATACTGAGCACAAAATCAATCTAACATAGAACTGGCAATTGCAAAAGTTGGGCATATGGCTGCAGAATAGAACATAGAGGGTCTAAGCCCTGATGATGTAGAAAATATTCAGTGAAAACTAGGATATTTAGAAAATTTATCATTGCTTATACTGGAAATTGACAGCTGTGTCTGCAAAGAGAGGAGCCCAAAACGCTGATCTTATCCCAGCCCCAGAGCTGCCCTCCTGGAGTTGTCCTGTCTGTCACAGGCATTTCCACTCTCCTGATCGCCTGGCATTCCCCGCTTTCTGTCACACCCATAGTAAATCTGTCACTCAAAGACATTCAGAATCCAACTATTTGTCCCTCCTCCACTGCCATCACCCTGGTCCTGGCCACATCCCAGCCAAGGCCTTGGAACAGCTCTCCAGTTGAAATTCCTGTCCTCTACACAGTCTGCTTTCAAAACAGCATGCTAGTGTGATCCTTTTAAAGCATGAAGCAGATCACACCATCTCTCCCTGATTACCCAGCTAGCCTCCTAGCTTCTGGCTTCAGCACAGCAGCAGCTGAAGAGAGTGTATCACCATCACAACTCTCATGCTCACCATACCCACTCCCGACTTGGGCAGAGCCAGGTCCCTGCAATGACTGATGGGGACCCAGTGCAGGAGTCTCCTCTCCCAGAACTCCCTTTCACTAACTCTGCCACAGCTGCAATGACCTCCTTGGTGTTTCTGGATCGTTCCAGGCATCACCCTCCCGGCCTCACCCCCCACCCCCAACTTGGGAACTAGCTGGCCCCAACTACTCTCTCTCTGAGGACAGGAGCACAGGACTCATCTGTCTTTCAAGTTTTTCCTCAGACTCCCTACTCCTGGGGTATGCTGACAATGCTATTTTAAATGCAGACTACTCCCCATTGTCCTGAGGCATCACCCCCAGGCATCCTCTGACTCTTGTCTTTGGACATTCCCAGACCAAGATTCCCTGGAGGTCAGAGATTCTATGGGCAGCCAGAGAGAGCAAAGGAGGCCCAGGCCAGGCCCCAGGCTGATGCATCCTCTATTCTCTTGTATCTGCAGTCCCTCTTTGCTTCTCAGCAGGTAACAAGGAGATGGCCCTGGTCCTCAGGACAACCACTGAAACTATTTTCCCTCCAGTATAAATGACATACACGCAAGAGAATGGCATTAAGCCATGGACTTCTGGGAGTACAGGTGAGACCCACCTCAGAATGAAGCCCTGACTTTTTTTAAAAAAATCTCTTTTAAACAAGAGGCCTCATTTGTTCATGTAAATAAATAAATCCAAAAAGAGAACTGAATGTTTTAGACTTTGTGTATCTAGACCCAAGGTCAAAAATGTAATGACATTATGTTTTTTTTGTTTTGTTTTGTTTTTTATTTAGCAAAGATTGTTTCATTTCTACAATAGCTACCTTTAAACTGTAGTGATTTACCTGGAATTCTGCCTCCCCTGAATTAAACTGTTGCATCTCTCAAGGAAACAAGCTGAATCCGTTTTGTTTATACAGTTTTGTCATTTATAAGGGAGCTGCACTTGAGCTCTTAGTGATCATTGCAATGAAAGAAAACATGTTCCATAAGCAAGGCTAAATTGTTCTTAAGAAAGAGATTTATTGTTTGAATAATTAAAATAACAATATACAATGTTTCTCTATCAGATTGGAAAATGTCAAAAAAAAGCCTAATATCCAGTATTAGTTTGGTTATAAGAGACAGAAACTACTGCAAACTGACGTGAGATGTGTAAATGAATAAAATGCTGGCAAATTGTCAATACATATTAAAAGTTATAAAAATTATTTACTCCTTGAGTCAGCAACTTGACTTATAGAAATTTATTCCCAGGGATAAATGAACACATATACAAAGATAAATGTGATAGAAGTCATTATGATATTTTTCTAAGAGAAAAACTGGCAAAAACCAAAAATATGACATTCAATAATCGTGTTGGAGATATCTAGTTGCTAAGTATCCAACACCCCCTCTAACTTAAGAAAATAACACACATTATGTCCATGATGGCTTACAGATGCTTCATCGCTAGGGGCGACCCGGCCAGTGATCCAGGGAGATGCTGATAAAACTGATCTGTGATGCACTTCTGGAAAGGACCTTAAAGGGAGGTGACTCATGAGGGAGGGGCAGTCATCTCCCTTTGCTCTTCCTTATCCAGGGAAATGTGAAAGGAAGTTGACACTAGAGCTTGGTGGCCATGATTTGGGGATGAAGAATGCTGCTAGGAGAGGCAGAAATCTTCCTAACACATAAGGAGTTTGGGTGCCTGATGACTTAGTCAAGCCAACTAGTCCTGAGCTGTCTACATCCAGAGTCCTCTTACGAGAAAAATAAACTCTTGTGAGTTTAAGTGGCTGAACTCAATCTTAACTAATTAGATAAATGTAATTATTGATGTATTAAAATAAACATTACACAGACATTAAAAAGTCATGGAGTTCAAGACCAGCCTGGCCAACGTGGTGAAACCTCATCTCCACTAAAAATACAAAAAATTAGCTGGGCGTGGTGGCGCGCACCTGTAATCCCAGCTGCTTGGGAGGCTGAGGCGGGATAATTGCTTGAACCCAGGCGGCGGAGGCTGCAGTGAGCTGAGATTGCACCACTGCACTCTAGCCTGGGCGACAGAGCAAGACTCCATCTCCAGAAAAAAAAAGTCATATTAAGCACCATATTTGTTGTTATGGCAAGATATACATAGCATATTGTTAACTGAAGAAAGAAGATTATAAGCCAGCAACAATCATATGATCAAAAATTTTAAAAATGTATAATGTGCATCTACGGGTATACAATTGCTTGGGAACAGGACTGACAGGCTAGAGACAAAACATGTTTGCAGCAGTTATCTTTGGTTATCTTTGAGTGATGTTATTTGGGGGGGGAATTTAACTTTTTAAAAAATTGCAATTTCTAATTTTTTTCTTTGATGACTTGATATTGCATATGAAATTTAAAGACAAAAAAGCTACTACTACAACTTAATTTTTAAATTAGTGGTAAGAAGGGATAAAACGTCAGTAACATCCAAGACAGACAAAGCATTATTTCATCTATGTAGAAACACTTCCAAATAAATAAGACACAGAGATAAGTGTGCAAGTAACCTGAATAATAAATTTCCCAAAGGAGAAGTAGAAGTGGTCTGTTAACATAAGATAAAACATTTTAAACAACGTTAACAATCTAAGTATGCAAATTAAAATGGCATTTTCAACCATCAGGTTGTAAAGACTATTTAAAAAAAACTGTTATCTAGTTGGTGAGGATGCTGGGCCACATACACCCACCCCTACTGTTGGTGGCCTAAGTGCCCTTGGGCAGTACAGAGTAAGAGCCTTCTATATGGCTGGTGCCATTTCACTTCACTCACATGTATGCACATTGAATTAACATACAGGACTGTTCATTTGCTATAGCGTTTATGAGAGTGAAAACTGTAAACACCCTCAGGGAGAGAGAGAACGCCTGCATAATGACAAGCATTAAAAATAATGTCAAAGAGGCAAATGTCATGGAAAATGTCCATAATATCAAATACGTACCTCAATAGAAACTAAATTAAATTTATGATATTTATCTGTTTCCATGTAATAATGCACAATGGAGCTTCAAATATGGCAGGAAATAAAAAGTCATGGGAGCAGAAACTCCGAATAACAGGCTTTTATTTTTGAAGAAGTCCTTTGCACATGGACAGTGGATGTGGTGTGTGACAGGGAAGGTGCCTCAGGGACTTTTAAAAATTTAGTTGTTCTCCCAGACAGTGTCTAGCACCCTCTTCCCCACTTCTTTACCTTCCTTCTCAAAAGAGAGTTGGCAGGAGGGTTGCAACCAATGTACCATTTGTTTTTCCTTTGGTCATAGTTGTTTCCGTAATGAGAAAATGCAACATTCTGTTTTAAAAAGAAACATCTAGAGTATAAACGATGATTAAGTCTACACAAAAACAAATACCTCACAATAATTAAACCTAGATACTAGGTCTTAGGTTATTGGGGAAAAAAGGTCATGACTGACTGACTGATTATTTGATCTCACCAGTACATATTTGGCCCTCAACTATTTTGTATTAACATAGTGCTGAATTCAAGTGTCTAAATGACAAAAGAAAGAGAACTTCCAATATGTTTGCAAGTACAGTTAAGGAAGCATTCTGAAGAAGCTACCCTAATGAACAGAAATTGTTTTTCCAAAGTCTAACATGATTCCACCCTTTGTTTCCATATCATACATTTCTACTTGTGTAATGTCTACAATGTCACCTAAAACCCACGAGCTACTGCTCTGCATTAGAAGAGGGAACATGATTAGGGGTGCGAGCGGGGAACATGAGACAATCATGATGGGACATTGGGCGTGTTTGTTTTTAAAAAGAGCATGCCAAGGAGATGAGGTGTAATGTGTATATTCTAAGGTAATCAGGTGAATAAAACAATCAATGATATTATCTGTCATTTTCTAAACCCACTCATCTATCTAAATACTGGGGAAATAATTTTCCAGCTATGAGTAGTTCTGACAATTTAAACTCACATGTCTTCATGGACAAGCATGCAGTGATCTCTAAGCAGACCATGGTTATGTAATATAGCCGGGCAAGGTAGGACTTCCTAAGTGCTGAAACAATCTATCGGAAAACCTTCCATCCCTTTGTGGCCTTTCCAAGGGCATGTTATATAGAACAGACACACTGTGGGTCTGAATAAAAACACCTAGGTGGATGACTAGGAATGTCTATGAAAGAATGATAGGCTTGGTGGAAACAGAGATACATATCTATTCGCAAGAAGCTTCTCTGGAAATCTAGAAATGTTCATCTATCTAATCCTTTAGAACATAGCAAATGTTTGACAGGTAACAAGCAGATCAAGTAACTCCATACCTTTAGAGAATTTCCACACGATGGTAGGTACAGGGTAACCCTCAGCAGAACAATTGAGGATGACAGCTTTGCCATAAATCCCATCCTGGTCCCGCGGCTGAACTACAAACTTGGGAGGAACTGAAAAGAGAGAAATGTCACCAGTAATTAACACTAGACCAGAAACTGAGTAAAGGTGTGATTTTAAGAAACTGAATCATTTTAACGAACATTAAAAATAAGACTGTTCCATATACATGGGACAATAAAAATACTACTGGCAGTTTGGGACAAATTAAGAGAGTAATCTCAGTGCTGAAAAATTTTCTGATTCATATCAATGAGCTTTTGTCACAGGTAAAAGCCCTTTGCACTAGGGAAAACTGGCCTCGAAGGAGGAAGTTTGACTAAATCAAAGGAATGGAACATTTTGCTTTTGCTTGTGTTATCAAAAATATTCAGAAATTCCCTCAATGGAAAATTGAATCAGAATCACCATTTAAAGAACAGATCAGGCTGGGCATGGTGGCTCACGCCTGTAATCCCAACCCTTTGGGAGGCTGAGGCGGGCAGATCACCTGAGGTTCGGAGTTTGAGACCAGTCTGACCAACACAGAGAAACCCCATCTCTACTAAAAACACAAAATTAGCTGGGTGTGGTGGCGCATGCCTGTAATCCTAGCTACTCAGGAGGCTGAGGCTGGAGAATCGGTTGGACCCGGGAAGCGGAGGTTGCAGTGAGCTGAGATGGCACCACTGCACTCCAGCCTGGGCAACAAGAGTGAAACTCCATCTCAAAAAAAAAAAAAGCAGATCAAATATATATTTGTGCCTCCAATAGTAATTATCAAATATAAGTATTCATCTTGGATGTGAACTGGTCAAAGCATTTGATGTTGATTTTTCCTCTAACAGGAGATAAAGTGAGAAACAATAGGCACCTCCTAAAGGCAATCAAGAATACAATGTGGGCGTGAACCCAGGAGGCGGAGCTTGCAGTGAGCCGAGAGCACTCCAGTCTGGGGGACAGAGCAAGACTCCGTCTAAAAAAAAAAAAAAAAAAAAAAAAAAAGAATACAATGTGGGGCTGAACTTTTCCCAAAATTCTGGTGAGGACATAGTGCGTTATGCCTGATGTCAGCACCAGGGCGGGCCAAAGGCGGACTCTGAAGAGCAGTTGCAGTGAGGTACCATAAAGCTTTTCTAGTGTGCCTATAAAAAACAAGATAATAAGTGACTGCTTATCTGGTGAATGTTGTGAGGTGCTGTAAACACCCATCCCTACCTAAAACATACATATGACTTCACTTAAAACATATCTCCCAAAAGAAAGCATATTATTTGAGACAAGCCATTAGGATTTTAATATGTATCATACCTCTTAGAGAGAAGAACACACACATTCTCCTAGGAAAGGTAGCATCTGAAGGTATTCTAATCCCCTAATCTTTCCCAGCAGATCAGGGATTCACTACAGGGTAGACTTTCAATGAGGCAGTCATAAACTATGTGAGAGGAGATGAATTATCTACACCATAGAGTAAATACTTGGAAATTCCTGGTAAGGCTAATCTCTTCAGCCTTGCAAAATCCAGAATTCTTAATTTTGAGACATAAATGTGAGCCTACATGTTATAAGTAGATAGGAACTCCAGCTACCACATATGATAGACTGAGAAGATGGTTAGGGCCTAAGTTAGCAAGGGGCTTAGAAGCATGTTACAATGATCTGAGCCAAGCTGAAGATCACTTTGGCCTTAAAATAACCAAGGAGGAAGGGAAAATGTCAAGACACAAGAAGCAGCCAGAGATGGAATTAACCACAGTGTTTCTGGAAAATCATTGCTTTTAATTTTCTAGCCTTACTTTCTGTAGAAAGATTTACACATGAAGAAGCACCAGACTACCAGCATAAAGCCAACTGTTAAACATACTGGCTTGGTGTCCAGCTCTGCTATTTCCTATTGGGCAATTTTGTGCAAAGTATAAAATGGCTCTTGGTCTCAATTTTCTTATCTGAAAATTGGAGATAATTATGGAACTCATTTTTAAGGACTGTTAAAAAGATCGAACAAATTAAGATTAGAAAAGTTCTCAGAACTGTGGAGATACTGCTATAAGAGTGCTGGTTAATTTAGTAAATGCAGGTATGTTTGGCTTTGACTTTTTTTTTTTTTTTTTTGAGACGGAGTCTCACTCTGTTGTCTAGGCTGGAGTGCATTGGTGTGATCTCCACTCACTGCAACTTCTGCCTCCCAGGTTCAAGCAATTCTCTGCCTCAGCCTCCTGAGTAGCTGGGATTACAGGCGCCTGCCACCACACCCAGCTAATTTTTTTGTATTTTTAGTAGAGACAGAGTTTTATCATCTTGGCCAGGCTGGTCTTGAACTCCTGACCTCCTGATCCACCCGCCTCGGCCTCTCAAAGTGCTGGGATTACAGGCGTGAGCCACTGCACATGGCCTGACATATTCTTAACGAGCAAAGTTCCCAACTTGCAAATGAAATAAATAATTTGCACAGCCAATGGGTCTCTGAGATATTGCTTAACTAATAAGCAATGTTACTTCATGTAGAATACTTCATGGTATTCGGAGACAAAATGTAATTAAGAAAATGAAAATATATTTAAAATAAGATAATAAGGAATGACTGTCTCTAGGGGAGTAAATTATCTCTAAGAAATATGGTAGAGATTATATAGAGCTAAGTTTTCTAGTAAAAGTAACCAATCAACCTCAAGAGTAGGTGACAAAGTTGAAGACATTGTGCCAAATTATTCTCCCCAGGTGGAAGGGAAATCTGCAGCCATCCACATTCTATGCTCCATTTGGCTCAAGTTCTGCCAAGAGCAAGAAATTGCTCATCAATGGACAGGGTAGAAAATCTCTTGCATTCCCTCTGGTAGCATGTCTAATTATAATTGATCCATTACCCCTCCCAGTTTGATTCTAATCCAACAAAATGTTCCTTAAAATCTCATCAAAGAAGTTTATATGAGAAACAACTATTGAAATATTGTAAGCATAAGGCAGTTACAGATGAAAATGTTCCCTAAATTACTAGAATAATTACCCTATATCATTGAAAACTGTTTCTGACCCTGGAGTAGCCAGGGGATTTCCCATGTGCACCTCTTTCCTCATAGACTGGAATTCTCTCTTCAGATACCCCAGTGATTTACAGTCACATGAAGACCTAAGAAAGAAGCTTCTGCAGTCAGTGAACTTCTTAATTTTTACAGCAAAGAGAATAATTAATAGCTCAGATATTTGATGTTTGGCTGATAGACCATGCAACTTGAGACCACCTTGAGGAAAATGCTATATTTTACTAAGTGCATGAATAAGCCAAATCATATACATTTCCTTCAAATTTTGACAGAAGACTGTCATGAATTTAAATATTCAATCCCTAAGTGATTTCTTATCATGTACCAGTGAATATGTAGGTCCCTTTCATGAAAATGAACTTGTGAGTTACAATAAGAATTCTAAGACTGGGAACATCCATGTACTTACACCAAGAAGAACTGAGGCCATACTCCTCAGATCTGACACCTTAAGAGTATGCTTGGCAGTGGTTTGTAGTTCTCCTTGAAGAGGTCCTTTACATCCCTTGTAAGTTGGATTCCTAGGTATTTTATTCTCTTTGAAGCAATTGTGAATGGAAGTTCATTCATGATTTGGCTCTCTGTTTGTCTGTTACTGGTGTATAAGAATGCTTGTGATTTTTGCACATTAATTTTGTATCCTGAGACTTTGCTGAAGTTGCTTATCAGCTTAAGGAGATTTTGGGCTGAGACAATGGGATTTTCTAAATATACAATCATGTCATCTGCAAAAAGGGACAATTTGACTTCTTCTTTTCCTAACTGAATACCCTTGATTTCTTTCTCTTGCCTGATTGCCCTAGCCAGAACTTCCAACACTATGTTGAATAGGAGTGGTGAGAGAGGGCATCCCTGTCTTGTGCCAGTTTTCAAAGGGAATTTTTCCAGTTTTTGCCCATTCAGTATGATATTGGCTGTGGGTTTGTCATAAATAGCTCTTATTATTTTGAGGTACGTTCCATCAATACTGAATTTATTGAGCGTTTTTAGCATGAAGGGCTGTTGAATTTTGTCAAAAGCCTTTTCTGCATCTATTGAGATAATCATGTGGTTCTTGTCTTTGGTTCTGTTTATATGCTGGATTATGTTTATTGATTTGCGAATGTTGAACCAGCCTTGCATCCCAGGGATGAATCCCACTTGATCATGGTGGATAAGCTTTTTGATGTGCTGCTGAATCCGGTTTGCCAGTATTTTATTGAGGATTTTTGCATCGATGTTCATCAGGGATATTGGTCTAAAATTCTCTTTTTTTGTTGTGTCTCTGCCAGGCTTTGGTATCAGGATGATGTTGGCCTCATAAAATGAGTTAGGGAGGATTCCCTCTTTTTCTATTGATTGGAAGAGTTTCAGAAGGAATGGTACCAGCCATCCCATTACTGGGTATATACCCAAAGGATTATAAATCATGCTGCTATAAAGACACATGCACACATATGTTTATTGCGGCACTATTCACAATAGCAAAGACTTGGAATCAACCCAAATGTCCATCAGTGACAGATTGGATTAAGAAAATGTGGCACATATACACCATGGAATACTATGCAGCCATCAAAAAGGATGAGTTTGTGTCCTTTGTAGGGACATGGATGCAGCTGGAAACCATCATTCTTAGCAAACTATCACAAGAACAGAAAACCAAACACCGCATGTTCTTACTCACAGGTGGGAACTGAACAATGAGATCACTTGACTCGGGAAGGGGAACATCACACACGGGGGCCTATCATGGGGAGGGGGGAGGGGCGAGGGATTGCACTGGGAGTTATACCTGATGTAAATGACGAGTTGATGGGTGCTGACGAGTTGATGGGTGCAGCACAGCAACAGGGCACAAGTATACATATGTAACAAATCTGCACGTTATGCACATGTACCCTAGAACTTAAAGTATAATAATAAAAAATAATTTAAAAAAAAAAGAGTATGCTTGGGTTGAGTTCTGCCTGGCAAAATTAGAGGTGATGGATTCCTGGGAAAAGTTGTAATAAGTTTCTAAACAAATTTCTTTGCCTGCCCAGAGCCTAATGGGAAGACAACAGGCATACAGTCCCTTGGGGGTTGCCATCACTTTGAGACAGCTGCATCACCAGCTAAGAATAAAATTCCAGGGCAGGGGAGTGTCTGAATGAGGACCCAGTGTTTAACATGTAATTAATGACATCATCCTCGTATGCTCTAAGCACTGGGAATGACCATTATCCCTAGGGACAACAGAGTTACCAATTTTTTAAAGTAAGCAGCAGTTTATTTTTTTAAAAGTAGAGATTTTTTTAAAGAAATTATTAATATTTGACCCACATATTTTTTTCTACAAAATGGCAGCCTAAGAAATTGTCCTAAAGGAATCAGGAGCCCCCCCAGGAGTCACTTAGTAATAAAAGTGAGCATTTCCTGAGGACTCAGTGGGTTTCAAGTACTCCTAGTTCCATCCTTTGACCCCTCCCAGAATTGCCCTCAAGACAATTCTTATTTTACTTGCTTATTAAAGAGAGGGTCCTCTACTATGGCCCTCTCCTGCTTCTCAGGGTGTTGTCTTCAATCTTCTCCACATCTTACTCAACAAACCTCCTGAGCTATTTCACCCACTCCCATAATGATGATTGCCTTCATCTTCTCTTGGTGTGTAGACCACCATATCCCCCCACCATTAACTTATATCACACGTACCTCTAACTCAAGTTTCCAAAATGGTACCTGTTCCTGTCCACCATCCATTAAGGTCCTCAAGCAAGAAAAATGGAATTTCCTTTCATATCCTCTTCTTTTATTTCTTTTTTTTTTAATCAGATACTGATAATTATTTCTTGAAAATGTAGCTTCAAATTCTCTTCGTCTCCACTGCCACACCCCAGTCATAGTGAGTAGTCTGGTTATGTGGGAAAGGGGCACAGCCCCTCTGTCCACCCGGTTTCAGCACCTCTGGGTGGACAGCTCCACCTCCACACACTTTGCCAGGACACTGCACTAAGGGGATGGGTCCCTCTCTTTGCTGTCTCAGGCCTTCTCAGAAGTCATGAGCCTTTACCCACCTTACTGGTGCAACCCTGAGATGTGAAAAACAATTGTCCATCACTGAGGGACAGGAGTCAGGGTATAAATTCTCTGCCTCACTTTCCTCCGATCCAGTGGGGGCAATTATGAGGCCTGCTCTATGCCTACGCTTCTCAAATATTAGAGGGCATCAGAATCACCTGAAGAGCTGATTAAACCACACATTGCTGAACCCTGTCTCCACTGATTCTGACTCAGTAGGTCTGGGGTGGAATCCAGGATTTTGCCTTTCTAATGAGCTCCCAGGTGATGCTGAGGCTGCTGGTACAGAGATCACACTTCAAGAACCACTGTTCTATGTGATTCCTTAGAGGGCTCCCAGTAGGAATGAGCTCCAGTTGCCCATAGCAGCAACCAGCTCATTAAAGTAACTTTTATTGATTTTTTTTCTTCCTTTCTGATCTCATTCTTTCCATTCTGGGATCCAGGAATGACATCCCAAATAAATAACCTGCCAGCCAATTCTGTACCTCACATTCTACTTTCAAGGGAACCCAACCTAGGACAAGGCCCATATGTCTCTTATTTAGATTTCTCAGCCCCCTAACTGGTCTACCTGCCACCAACTGTCCCACTTGAATTCATTCTTCACACAGCAACCTAAAGGATCTAAGACACAAATTGGATGATGTGACTTCCTTGCTTCAAAGCATCCCATATTCCCATGGCCCTTTGGTATAATCCAGACTCTTGGGATATTTTAAAGGATTTTTATGACTTGAGCCCTTGGTCTCCAGTTGCATTCTGTGACATTCTCCTCTTGCAGACTTTGCCCCAACCATTCTAAAACCCTGTCTATTATCCAGTCCCCAAGACCGATGTTGCTACCGAGTCTTCACACAGACTTCTTCATATCTTTGTTTAACAAGTTCCCAATTACTATTTGCATCTTAGCTTAGCGCTCACTTAGGCACATTTTTTTTTCTGATGCTGTGGATAAGATTAAGTGCTTCTTTGAGCCCTTAATCACTTACCATAACCTTTACTACACTCATTTGGTATTTCTGTTTAATAGTCTGTCTCCCACACTAGGCTGTGCACGCTATGAGAATAAGAACCATTCATTTCTCATAGACCATGGTATGCCCAGCCCACAGCACAGATCTGGAGTACAGAAAGCACTCTGTAACTACGTGTTGAAAGGACACATGAATAAATGAATGTTATTACTTCAGTTTTATAGACTAGGGAAATGGAGCATGGCTAAGTTAATAACTCAGATCAGGGTGACCCCCAAAGCCCGAGGTCTTTGAGAAGAGTGGACCCAACGGAAGTGCCATCTGAGGGACAGCAGAAGACAGCCTCATAGGAGGACTCTGGCCAACAAGATACAAAGCCTGAGATGGAAGGATTGAAGCCTTTGGGACTGCTGCCATTTGGGCCAAAACTTATGATAGAACAAAAACACCACCAGTACTCTATAGTGTCTGGGTGTATAATTCCCCAAACTTGTTGGTTTCCTTTTTTAAAGATGATATTTTGATTTCCTTTTATTAGTATAACACATTATTTGGTATATTGTGGTGAGCCTGCTTGCCAATATAGTTGGTTTTCCAATAGAGCATGACATGGTTTGGTGGTGTCCTCACCCAAATCTCATCTTGAATTGTAGCTCCCACAATTCCTTCATATTGCGGGAGGGATACAGTGGGAGGTAATTTAACCATGGGGGGCGGATCTTTCCCATGCTGTTCTTGTGATAGTGAATAAGTCTCATGAGATCTGATGGTTTTATAAAGGGGATTTCCCCTGCACAAGCTCTCTCTTGCCTGCCACCATGTAAGACGTGCCTTTCACCTCCCAGCCACGTGGAACTGTGAGTCCATTAATCCTCTTTTTCTTTACAAATTAGCCAGTCTTGGGTATGTCTTTATCAACAGCATAAAAATGGACTAATACAGAGCGGTTTTTCTGGTGGGGAGGAGGAGTAATTAAAGAGACGAATAGGTTCAGCTACATAATTATATCATATCTCCAAGAGGCAATATGGCTAACTTTGCCAACACTTCTGTGAATCATAATTCCATGCACATAACCAGCACTCCTGTCTCTCCAAAAAGAACAATTTGATATATATTCCAAAATACCAATATCTTGTCATGGGATCCACATAGGCTGAGAGTATCTGAAGTTTCAAATAGGTTTCTTTGAGGAAGTTTATTCCTGGTGTTGCCTAAAATGAGGGTTGTTTAAAATATAGAGGTCTTTGGCTTGATCTGTTTATTTTGTGTGTGTTGGAGGGGGGATTACTTCTGTTGTTGCTTTATTTTTAAATAAAGAATATTATGGTTATAATAAGACAGGCATTTTTCTAGTTTTAAATGTAGTCCAGCGTCTTACGTGTGGAAGCCATGGCTTCTAAGTTGCTATATATTTCCAAAGAATTAATTTAGGTTTCCCTAGCTGTAAACGTGGGCAGAAATTCAGTTTTAATGAATGCCATTTGGTGGAGGTGGGAGGGAGTGCATGGATAAATACCGCCATTCTCTACTCGGTGACATTTAGTTGAGATGGGACTTGGCCAAAGTCTAGGTAAGATTTAATTTACGACACTGAAAATTAAATCGATGTTTTCCCATCATTCTGAGAATAGATGGCCTGGCCCCTGCTTATCTCTCTGCCTTAAACTTTCTGTCCTCTCTTACTGAACAGGAAGCACCTTGGGCCTCTTGCTGTGCTGTGAACACACAAAACTCACTCCACACTCTGTCTTCAGACTTGTTGGTCTCTCTGCTTAAAACTCGCTTCCTACAATTCCCTGGGTCGTACGCCTTCACTTCAGTCAAGTCTCTGCCCAAAGATCTCTCCAGAAAGCCTTCCCCTGTCCAGCCTACCTAAAACACTATTTTCATCCCCATCTTTCTCAATCCATGTACCACATGTTTATTTTTCATAGTCCTTGTAGATAACTGACATTGTTTGTTCATTATCTCTTCCCTTCACTAGAATTTGAGCCTTATGGGGCAGAGACTTGCTGTCTTTATTTTAATCACCATGGTATCCTCGACACTCAAAATAATACCGATTATAAAACAGATATTTAAGAAATATTTTGGGTAAGGATGAATGAATGAAGTAAAATCATAGCATGAGAATTCTATCAAAAATTGGATCAATAGATGACAATAAAATAGAAACCTTCTATAATTTTCATTTTTCCTGTCAACTGACAGTCAACTACTATTTTAGCCAATGTGTTTGTTTCTCTATGTGGCAGTTCACCATTAAAAGTCAGAAACCATGGACTCATCAGAAGATATAAAAAAGGGTGAGAAAATGAACCTCCTTTGGAATCACAAATAGGAACTCTTGTGTTGGTACTTTCCTGTGAGTGGTGCAAAGACCACAACAGGAAGCAAAGGGCAGAAGTGCTCTGTCATGAAGCCTAATGCTTTATTTCTAACAGCTTCATCAATGCTAAGGTCACTCCACTGAGCAGGATATCAGGGAAACCATCAGTCCACTGTCATAAGAGCTATGAGATTTGGCTCTTATTGACTCATACATAACAGCTAAGAGGTTTTTGCTTTTGGGATTTTGTTTTTGTTTTCTTATATTTTCCTCAAGACAACAGCTAATTTATTTTAGATCAAGTCTTTACAAATCTTCCTAGTAACCCAGACTACCAAACAATGTGCTAAGTTTTACAATCACCCCAGGTCAAACTTTTCTTCCGCAGCTTCCTCACATCACTCAGCCTTTATAGAAAAGAAGAGTGTTAGGGACTTGCCCTGGATCAAGCTTTAACTTAAGGGAATGTGGTGGCTGGTTTGTATTTTATCTTCCACACCATTTAAACGTTCTCCATATTAGCAATGAGGCTGTTTCACTTTACCATTTGTGTGTTCACTGGAGTAGCATTTTTCATTTCCTTCAAGAACTTTTCCTTTGTGTTTACAATGTGACTAACAGTTTGGCATAGGAAGCCTAGCTTTCAGCCTATCTTGGCTTTCAAATGCCTTCCTCACCGAATGTAATCATTTCTAGCTTTTGATTTAAAGTGAGAGATGTGTAATGACTCTCCCTTTCACTCTAACACTGGAGACCATTTCATTTCAATATTGTTATGTCTTAGGAAATAGGGAAGTTAAGAAATGGAGACTGGGAAATGGTTGGCTGGTAGAGTGGTCAGAACACACCCAACATTTATTGATTAAGTTTGCCATCTCATATGGCTACTAAACAATTATAATAGTAACATTGTAACAGTAACACTAGGGATTACTGATTACTAATCACCGTAACAGACATAACAATAATAAAAGTTTGAAATGTGGTAAGAATTACCAAAATGTGACATACAGACACGAAGTGAGCACATACTGTTGGAACAAATGGTCCCCAAAGACTTGCTCGATGCAGGATTGCCACGAACCTTCAATTTGTAAAAAATGCAGTATCTGGGAAGCGCAATAAAGCAAAGTGTGGCTGGGCATGGTGGCTCACTCCTGTAATCTCAGCACTTTCAGAGGTCGAATGGAGTGCATCACCTGAGGCCAGGAGTTCAAGACCAGCCTGGCCAATATGGTGAAACCTTATCTCTACTAAAAATACAAAAATTAGCTGGGCGTGGTGGCACATGCCTGTAATCCCAGCTATTCAGGAAGCTGAGGCAGGAGAATTGCTTGAACTCAGGAGGCCGATGTTGCAGTGAGTGAAGATCGGCCCATTGCACTCCAGCCTGGGTGACAAAGTGAGATCCGTCTCAAAAAAGAAAAAGAAAAGTGCAATAAAATGAGGTGTGCCTGTGTTTACTGAATGCAGTACATTGTGGATATGCTGTGCTGTTGGGGGTCTGGATTTTGTTGTCTTCCTTTTTAGTGTCAAATGTTGTACGTGCACACAATTAACTTACTAGTGGAGAAGTTTTATCTTGTCAAGAATCTTCTTAGGCTTTTCAGGGCTGGCCTAGAGTAACCCTTATTCTGGGGCTAGATTAGTTCTACTCCTAGTGGGTGGCCTTTCTGAGATTTCAACTGAATTCCCCTATTCTGGCTAGTTAGAACTCCAGCATTCCCAAGCAGTGTGCAACTTCTGCTAGCACCCTTTGCATGTGAAGAACAGTATTCAGCTGAAACTGCAAAGGAGCCCTGTACAGATTTCTAGAGATCTTTCTTTGAATAGCTCCCTAATCTCCAGTAGTTTGTCCTTCAATACCCAGTAATCATCTCAGTATCTTTCAATTTCTCTCTCTGTTTTCTCCACCTGCCAAGATCACTGTGATCTATTTGGGCTCTGCACTCCCTTGTCATGTGCACAAAGTACCCCAAGCAGCCATCTGGGGTGAATTTGGAGCTCACTGCATGAATTTGTTTATGCATATCAGTCCAATTTATAGTTAGTTTGCAGTAGGAGGATAAATGTGTTACCTGTTACTCTGTGATGGTCCCATTAGATAATTTTTGTTTTTCTACTTCTTTGACCCAAAACATTCCTCCTCCCTATAATTTTCAGTCATTTCTGTTGGTGCTACCTACTGGAGCTTCACACCGTGGTTATTATACTACTTTGAACATACTACTGCACTGGTACAAAGAATTCTGGTTGCATTCACTAACTCAAGGACTTTGACCCTGTAATAACCTCCTTTTTATCTTGCCACATATTTTTTTCCCCTCTACTGGCTCATTCTCATAAGCATATAAGCATGCTGTAAAGTATCCAGTCTTAAAAATAACTCCTGCTCTTGCCCTATGTCCATTTCCAACTTTGTCTCCATTTTACTGCCTCCTGTGATGGCAAAATTCCTAAAAATATAAAAATAGTTGTGTTTTCTGAGTTCCTGCACATTGGCCTTCTTTCTTTTCTGAAGCTCCTCTAATCAGGCCCTTGCTGCAATGACACCAGGTCATAAACAATAGCCATCAAGGTCATAAACAATAGCCATCAAGGTCATAAACAATATCCATCTTCCTAAACTAGTGACCAACTCTTGGTTTTCCTCTTTGTCTACTTTCAGCAGGATTCAATACTGTTTAATATCCTCTTTCTCAATTTAGTTCCGATTTTGCTTCCAGAGTGTCACAGTTCACTAGATTTTCTCCTCCTTTACAAGCTGCTCCTTTTCCCTCTTCGTCTCTTCTGCTGATTCTTCCTCCTCTTATTCCAGGGCCTTAAATGTTGGAGTGCTCTAGTGACTGCTAGGACAGGTGCTTCTTCCATATCATTGACCATCATTCCCCTTGTCAAAACCATTCTTCATCATTTCTTCTCTGCTTCTGCTAAAGACACTTTCGTTCACCTTGTTATTAGGCAAAGCATGATTCCACTAAAGGTTCTTTTTTATCTCATTTGCAACATTCACTCCACAAGCATGTTTTGTTTGCTTTACCACCAAAATAGATTGTGAATTCCACTGCTTCTCATAACCTTAACATTACCATCTTCATCCAAGGCATTTTTATCTTGCCTGAAAGTCTGAAATAGCCTGTTAACTACTCTTCTTGCTTTCTAACCCAGTCCATTCTTCAGACAGCTACTAGTGTGATAACTAAAAAGATAAATCAGGCCAGGGTGCTGCGGTGGTTACAGTCAACAGTGCCAAATCTTTAATCTAGAAAAAAAAATCCACACTTCTAAAATGGCTGCATGTTCTAATGACTCAGGGGGCTGGGACTGAGACTTGGCTACATATTAGAATAAACTTGTGGATTTTACAAATTGTTGATGTGTGGGTTCCACCTCCAAAGATGGTTCTTTAATTGGTGGGAGCTTCATCCTGAACATCAGGGCCTTTTTAGAGCTTCTTATGCAATCTGAATGTACAAGAAAGTTTCAGAATCACTAACTAGTGATTTTTGGGAAAAAAAGAACAATTCCCCAGAGATCTGGAAGATGGATTTACCCCTAAAGATTATGATTTAATTGGTGTAGTTTGGGACCAAAAAATGCACATCAGTGTTTTCTTAAATCTCCCAGGAAATTCTACAGAACTGTCTGGATTGAGAACCACAGTCCCACACCACCTTGTCCCTGTCTGTTTCTCCAGTCACACTGACCTGTTTGTGAAGCACATTTTCTTCCTCTAGGCTGCATTATCTCACTGGTGATTTAATATTAATTTAACTAAATCTTATTTAACATATTTGAAGAACAACCACATGGAGACATTAATCATGTCATGATCAGCTACATTATCCCAAATAGCTAGGCTCAGTTTCAGCTCATCTGACCTTTGTCTTGGTTAAAAACTTCTGGTTGCCTTTTCTGCAAGGGCAAGTGGTACAAAAAGCATCCCTGCACATTTTTATCTGACATTTCAGATTCCTGACCTGGATCCTTCAGAGCAGATTACATAGAAAGTAGGCTGATGTACTATTTTGCCCTTCACAAACCCAAGACTCAACTCTGCTTATAAGAAAACACTTGGGAAACAGATACTACCTTGGCTCCCTTTTTTTATTTATCTTTCAAATTTTGGGAAAAAATCAAGTATCCTAATTCTTCCACTCCAAAGAGCAAGGTGGAAATGAGAAAAATGTCATGAGGATGTTAAGTTTGTGTCTAATTGAATATATATTTTCTAAATTACTCACCTGGGGCATTTTTTTTTTCCGGAAATACAAAGTTAGCTTCTTCCTATGACTTCTAAGTCTGTGTCACTTCCTTTTGCTGGCAAGTAGATAAAAAGTGTATTTCTCCCCAGTCGGAAAGGCAGAAGAGTTATCAAGGGGACAAGGATTAAGGACTGAGGAAGGACATGAGAATCTCCTGTTCAAGAAAGAGCTATCTCCACTCTCTGGGAAATTACAGAAATCCTCCCGCTCCTAACAACTACTCTGAGACCACAATTTGGGGAATTTTAAAATGCAAATAATCATTGTTAATATAAATCTTTAACTTCATACAGTTACTTTTGCAATATTGTAATGGTAGATTAATGTATAGTACTCTTGGAGAATCTTAAAAATCACAGAATGTCTGTGTTTGATACACATTAGAGAACACTAGCAGCTTATTTCATAGATGAAGAGTGTGAGCCTTAATGGGAATTTGGTGACTTGAATAGAAGTTCAAAATAAGACTGATGTTTACAGTTTAGATGTAATGAGATTACTGCCAATGTTTTCTGAATGTTAGCCTATGCTATTTTAATTCTTTTGAATAAATACGACCATACTCTGCTTAATTTTAAAATGTTGCAATGGCTTTCCAAAATAATGATATATTTAATGCTAAATAGAATAAATGGGCAAAGAAAACCACATTTCTAAAACTCAAACAAACATTATGAAAAGCTATTTTATGGCTCTTTGGAAAAACTTTGATATATAGCTTTGACACATATTTTTAAAAAGCCATTTATTGAAATAAGAAATATTATTAAAATATGATATGAATACAATAAAGCAAAAGCTCATCAACGTTAGTCCTCAAAACTCATTGGGTTAGCATACGGAAGCCTTAGTTCATGAGTTAAACCTTATGGCTCCCACCTTCTTAGCTATTAATTATTTAAAACATATTTTAAGTAAATAAAGCCTTATCTTGGAGTTTAGGGGAATTCATGGCTGTGTTCCAGAGTTGTATTTTTTTACTGAAACAAGACTGAATTTCAAAGTTCTAGTTATTTTCACAATATTTCAAGCCACATCATCCTAAACCATTGTTAAATCAACTCTATGGATGCCACGTGGCTCACGTTCCTCTGCTTACCTCTCACAATCAACTGGCTTTGGTGTTCCACGGCGGCGGCCTCATTCCGGGCGATGCAGGTGTAATTCCCATTGTGCATCAGGGAGAGATTGGAAATCCTCAAGGAGCTTGTGAAGTCAATATTGTCAATGGTCACCCCAAGGCTCCCAGGGATTGGCCGGCCATCCTTCTGCCAAGTGATGGTGATGGGTAAGTCCCCTGAGACCACGACACACGGGATGAAGACCCGCTGCCCAATGGAGAATCTTGGAAACTCAAAGGGTTGTATGAAAGGTGGAACTGCAAGAAAAAAGAAAGTAACAGAGGGAAGATAATAACCAACCATGCTTATTCTACATTTCTTTTCCTTTAACCCTGTACATGGCACTGAAGGAGTAGTACAGACAATCATAGATACAGCATAGAAATACAGGAAGTGTAGCCAATTTGAAATTATGCTTCTATTATTTGAATTTTCTCATCATTTTAAATAAAAAGCGTCGTTCAATTTGTACTTCAGCAAGTTACTTAACCTAATTTTGTTCAACAGACTTTTTAAATTTAATAATTATTTTTGAATGAAAATGTTTCAGACTATATTCTGTAGTGTAAATAGTGCGAAAGGGGGATTTAGGTTTGCTTTTCCTTCAAAGCCTTTTAAAATGATGTATACAAGAGGAGGTTTCTTTCCTGCTTTGTGACTATGACGCTGCAATTACTGTTGCCCCTTCTAATTGTTTCCTGCCTTGTAAATAGGAATATTCTAAACCCACTGAAGAAGCAGAGATTCCAATTTTGGCTGGATGTGGTGGCTCACACCTGTAATCCCAGCACTTTGGGAGGCCGAGGCAGGAGGAACACTTGAGGCTAGGAGTTCAAGACCAGCCTGGGTAACATAACGGGACCCCCATCTCTACAAAATTTTTTAAAAAAATTAGCCATCTGTGGTGGTGTGCACCTCTAGTCCTAGCTACTGAGGAGGCCAAGGCATGAGGATCCCTCGAGCCCAGGAGTTCGAGGCTGCAGTAAGCTATGAGGGCACCACTGCACTCCAGCCTGGGTGACTCCAGCCTGTCTCTAAAAAACCAAAAAATAAAAAATAAAAGTAAAATAAATATTCCAATTTTATCGTTAAAGTTCTTTTTTATGTCCAACTAATAACAACCATTAACTATAAATTCTTATTTCATATTAGAAAAACTACATCTTTACCTTGCGTCTCTTAGTTTTTCACACTTTATGTGTGAAACTTTTAATTATGAACTGGTCCATGGCAGGTTATTTGAGTTGATATGTTGCTAAGGAGGTCAGGTTATAGCCTTCAGCCTGGCCTACCACGGACACTGCAGGCAAACTCAGCCTGGAAAGCTCTTTCCTGATTCAGTTTTGCTGAGTGACGCCTATTTGTCCATCTTGCCTCAGGAACTCTCTTCCTCGGTGCCCTCCTAGATGATGTCATAGGGTATTAGCATTCTGAAATACTTAAAATGGAGTCAGATGAACCACATTTGAACCCTATCTGTTACTTGTTAAGTTACAGATCATGAGCAAAGTAACATGCTCTTTCATCAGCCTAAAAGATTAGTTATTTATTGCCTTATTTTGCAAATGGGAAGAGTGATACTCAAAGATGTTACGTTGCCCTTTCGATCTCAGAACTAGTTAACTGTTATCGGAGGGCTTAAATCATGTCAATATGGCTAATATCAGAGGCTGTAATGTAAGCCTTTTTTCGTGTTTTTGCATACATTCTTTGAAAGAAAAAGGTTTATTTGTATGCAGGGGCATGGAAATGACTAAGAGTACAAACTAAGATGATTAATCATGTGATAATCTAATATAAACCAATTATTATACTAGGAGTTTTTGCTAATGAAGTTGTTAAAGGTGTCTGCAGTTTATTCAACAATTGTAAGTCCATTTCTACTATCAGCTTGAGGAAGAGGTAAGGGATCTGGCTGATAAATTTTAATAGAAAACCATTCACTTATTTGTTCATTCAATCAAGTCATGTTTATTGAGCACCTGGGATGTGTGTGGCAGCAGTGAATGTGCTGGGCACACAGCAATGAGCATAACCCATCAGCCTCTGCCAGTGGAGCTTCCATACATAGCCATAGGCAGCAGACAGCAAGGAAATGCAGCCATGGCGCTTCTCTTATTTTGTATTATCACTATGACTGCTGTCTGCTTTCAAAAGCAGTTGGGAGTTAGAACTCAAAATTTCAAATACAGCCAGAGGTAGAAGAACTAGGTGGCTCAAGTTAGGTCTTACTAGGGGAATTAATTTTTTTAAATGGCCAAAGGTACCAACAAGCATATTCAACATCAATCCTGCTGTGGATTCTCAATGTAAAGTTAGAGCTTTGGGATTGAAAAGGGCTGATCTGATGCTAAGAGAAAAGGTCTCAGGATGAGGTTCTATCCAGTGCTGGAGGAGAGAATCGGGTCAGATTAAGGTGTGAATGTTCTCAGTTGGAATGTGTTGGAGAAAATGTCATGTTGTACCAAAGGTGCTTGTATTTCTTTAAATCTTGCCCCCAAGTGGCATAAATGTTCACTACACATGTAAATATTATTAATACTAAATTGCCATACTTTATTAAAGAAAATAATGACATTTCCTCCCCTTTGATTTCTTGGACACAAAAACCTTGTTGTCAGCATATTCAGACAAACCTTGGCTTGGTGCTTGCCATCTGAATAATAGACAATTTTTCTAAGATAAAACTTTGGAGCCAGACTAGTTTGGTTTAAGATCAGCTACGCTGCTTACTATAGTTACTGAACCCTCTCAGGGTCTCAGCTTCCTTATTTATGAAATAGAGTGCTGCCTTGAGTTCTGAATGAATTAACACAGTAATTCACAAACTTGGTCATACATCTGAATCAGTTTCTTAGCATTTGTTCTATTTCACAAGGCTTTAAGATGAGGAAAAAACAGGTAAGTTGAAAGGTTATTGGTCTAATTTTCTCTATCAGTCACAACAGGGAGAAGGAATACATAAGGATTTACTTTCTCCAATCAAGAAAGAAAGGTATGACGTAGCATATTTTTAAATCTAGTTATTTAATAAGAAAGCCAGGCATGGTGGCTCATGCCTGCAATCCCAGCACTTTGGGAGGCTCAGGCGGGCAAATTACCTGAGGTCAGGAGTTCATGAGCAGCCTGGCCAACACGGCAAAACCTTGTCTGTACTAAAAATACAAAAAAATTAGCTGGGCATGGTGGTGCGCACCTGTAGTCCCAGCTGCTAGGGAGGCGAGGCAGGAGAATTGCTTGAACCCGGGAGGCAGAGGTTGCAGTGAGCCGAGGTCATGTCACTGCACTCCAGCATGGGAGATAGAGGGAAACCCTGTCTCAAAAAATAAATAAATAAAAAAGGAAAACACGATACAGTGTAGGTTGTAAATAGTTGTAAAGTAGTAGAATGTCCCTTTAGAACGTAAGAGAGTTATAGAATACAGGAAATGTATGTGCATACAATTTTTCAAGAACAGAAGTAACAGGTAGCTATAGAAGAATCAGCATTAAAACCAAAATGAAAACCAAAACCCTATGCTTTCTATATTCAAAATATTTGTAATTCATCAATTTATGGTATTTAAGGAATATTTTTTATCATTACTTTAGTACAAAGCAACGGGGCTGAAAATCAGGAAGTACACTTCCACAGCACTGCAAAACCAGTGTCAGAAAGCTAATGCACTAAATCTCATACACATTATTCCAAGGATAATCCTTTGCTTTGAACATCTTATTTTAAATCATTACAACACTCTCAGTTATCTCATATCTTGGCCTAAATCAGATTCTAGGAGTTCAGGCATATTGAAGAGGGCTTAGTAAGAAGCCACAATTGGCAAGCAAAAGGAGGAGAGTGAGAAGCTAAAAGTAAATTATAAAGAACAGACACAAAAATGCAACACACACTGTAGCTGGATGACATTTTGTTTGGAAGCGCATTGCCCTTAGTAGTCAGCTTTTTTGTAACTAATATAAAATTGTAATAATTAATATTCCAAATTATAAGTCATGGTTAACATATTAAATAAAAAAGATACATTTAAAATATTTTAAAATATATCTACAAAAAAAAAAGTCCTTTCCAAAAGGTTTAAAATAAAAATCAAAGAAAAGTTTAGAGGGAAAAGTCCTTTTCCCAGAAGAATGTCAAAATTAGGTTTGCTATGTGTTGTTCTGCTTGCCACATTATGTAAGGACACATTAAGTCAATATGCACATTACATCATTGTTAATGTAAATTAAATCACAAGACCTATTTGTCAATCATGTTAATTATTTCTTCACTGCTTAAGTTGCCTTGCTTGCATCAGCTGTGAGTTGCAAGTCTGCTGCATACAAATGCAAACAATTTTTAAAGCATCTGAAGTCTTATATTTTACATTCTTAAGACATAAAATCGATGGCACAAAGTAACCCCAGTGATTAGAAAACTTTTGTCATGATTTTGGGAAAGTTGAACCTCCTATTTGAGACACACTGATTACTGGATTAACGATATTGCCTAAATAAGGTAAATTATCTGAATCTTCTTGATGGTGAAAGCTTATATATCATAGGAGCAGAAATCCTGAATATGACATGCACCGCTTTTGACATACCCTTTTTACAAGAAGTATGTAAATATCTGATAAAGGTCATTTATTACCAGGCTTGTGTATTTCACTCTAACATAATGGCGGGGGTCCTTTTTCTAGGCAGCTCAGATCATTGAATACTGTCAACTGTCAATTTTGACTCTTATTCTATCTAAACCCTTAACAAGAATATCAGATCAGACTAATATATTTCTGTGTCTTGTCTCTTAAAATTAATTGTATATTCTTTTTCATGGGGGAAAATATTTTGATTTCTCCTAGAGGAATATACTATATTGATAAAATCATGGGTGGGGCGCTCATCAATTTTGGGTGATAAGCAGTGTTATCTTCATCCAGTTTCTTTAACTCTGTGATTCTATCTCTTCATGTGTAACAAGGTGATCATGAAACGCAGTTCATTACCAGCTTGCATTGAACTGGACAGTAAGTAGCTTTTCTGCACGGCCATAGGGCTATTCACTGTACATTTCAGTGCAAGCTGTGACTCCAAAACGAGGAGGCTGTGAGCAGGCGGGATTTTCTAGTCCAGGATATGCCTTCATGATCTCCTCACCCATAAGACTGGTTATTTGGTCCATTCCGATACTTTATATCATTCAGCTTTCCTAAATTTTAGATTACCCACCCAGTCTGATATAGTTCTCCACAATGTACACACAACACAAGTAAACGGTTCCTCTACTCACTCTTGTTCAAAACTCTTGTATGGAATTTATCACATTTATGACTCAAGTGAGTATAGTGATTTGTGGACACACCCATTTCCTTAAATAGAGCGACCCAGGAGGGCAGGAGATGTATCAAGTTTATAATTTTTATTTCCCACAACTAGTGGGATAAATAGTGCCTTGTTCTTCCTTTTATTTCTTTTCTTCTCTTTTCTTTTTTTAAACGAAGTTTTCACTCTTCCTGCCTAGGCGGGAGTGCAGTGGCATGATCTCACCTCACTGCAATCTCTGCCTCCCGGGTTCAAGTGATTCTCCTGCCTCAGCCTCCCAAGTAGCTGGGATTACAGGCACATGCCACCATGCTCAGCTAATTTTTTTTTTGTATTTTTAGTAGAGACAGGGTTTCACCATGTTGGCCAGGCTAGTCTCAAACTCCTGACCTCAGGTGATCCACCTGCCTCGGCCTCCCAAAATGCTGGGATTATAGGTGTGAGCCACCGAGCCCGGCCGCCTTGTTCATTTTGATTGAATAATGTTTTTTAGAAAAAAAACTTTCAGAGGTGATGATGAACGTATGTTTACACTCTGAACTTTAGACAATCCTGAAGTCATTAAGAATGACTTAGAAAAGAGGATTGGGCAGACACATCCAGGAATTAACAATGATGACATGGCAGGAACAAGAGAGAAGCTCCTCTTCATAGTCTTATTAGCCTAGGGGGCAAGGACTTCTTCTTCTTCTTTTTTAATACTTTAAGTTCTAGGGTACATGTGCACAATGTGCAGGCTTCTAACTACTGCACCAACTCTCCCCTCTGCCGGCAGGGCCAGCTTGAGTCAATATCTGGCCTCGTTTATTTAGGTATGGTCCTTGTGCCAACTCTGAATTGCTATGGGAGTTGGTTTCCCTGAGATCAGTGACTTCCAACCAGTAGCAGCCAGAGATGCACCTAGCTCACCATGACTTAGACTGCTGGTCCTGTGACCTGCACCTGTTTTAGCAGGAAGGGCAGGAGGCCAAGATGCAGAGACATATGATGAGCGTGTAATAAGATATTGCTGGAGCCGGTGGGTGCTAAAAGAAACCAGAGGCTGCATGGGTCACATCAACTTACATTCCACTAGTTTCCCTTAGCCTCTCACTCCAAGCTCCCCGGGGGGTTCAATATGAGCTGATACTAACTGACATTGACGTAGGCAAAAAAGGCAAGAGTGAGCCAGCAGGGAATTCTTTGGCCCTGACTTCTGGGTGGGAAGGACAGGGAAGGACAAGGCATTGTCCTTGCAGTGTGGTGGAGATGACTTTTAGGATCTATTTTTAAGATTTCCTTAAAGAACTGTGTCTTGGGCATATTTGTAACAGCCCAAATCATAAAAAACTTTAAAAAATGTTTCAGGTATATATTTTTCTCTAGACATAGATTTGAAATACCGCATTTGAATTTCTGTGGATCAATGAAGTAGGAGTTTTGGGTGTATTTTGATACATTTACATCTTTTGAATTATTTAAGGAGTACTGAAATGAGAAGTATACTCATTTAGGGGAGGAGTTACAAGTAAAACCAGTAGACCAAAGTTTGCTCTGGCCACATTCTCCATTTTAAGAAAACATGTTCCCCATGGACAGAAAAAAATAGCTGGACCCAATCATCCACGTCTTCCTTATTTTCAGAAAGTGTAGGGTCACTGAACCTGCTGTGACTTGGAGAAAACAAACAAGAAAGGCTAAATAATGTTCATGCGTGTGTATATGTCACATTTTCTTTATCCATTCATCTACCAGTGGAAACTTAGGGTGTTTCCATGTCTTGGCTGTTGTGAATAGTGCTGCAGTGAATGTGGGAGCGCAGGTACCCCCTGAACATACTGATTTCATTTCCTTTGGATATATACCCACTAGTGGAATTACTGGATCATATGATTTTTTTTTAGGAAACTTCCTATTGTTTCTCATCATGGCTATACCAATTTACATTCCCACCAACAGTGTACAGGGTTCCATTTTCTCCATACAGCCTTGCCAACACTTGTTATCTTTTGACTTTTTGACCACATAGCCATACTAAGAACTAAATCATGCAGGCCAAGTTTCACAATTCTCACTCAGGGTGGGCACCAAGAGATTAAAGGTGGTACCAATACCCCATGGAATATTTTGCAGCCATAGAAAGGAATGAGATCATGCCTTGCAGGGACATGGATGGAGCTGGAAGCCATTATCCTCCACAAACTAATGCAGGAAGAGGAAACCAAACACTGCATTTTCTCACTTATAAGCGGGAGCTGAACAATGAGAACACATGGACACAGGGAGAGGAAGAACACACAATGGGGCCTGCCTGTGAAAGCATGGGTAGGGGGAGGGAGAGTATCAGGAAAAATAGCTAATGCATGCTGGGCTTAATACCCAGGTGATGAATGAAATGAAATCACCTTAATACATAGGTGATGGGTTGACAGGTGCAGCATACCACCATGGCACACATTTACCTATGCAACAAACTTGTACACCGTGCACATGTATCTTGGAACTGAGAATTAAATGAAATAAAATAGAAGAACATTATGTCTGCTATAGTTACTGCTGTGATGAAAATCTTTCCTCATATTATATTGTAATTTTTAACAATGGATTGAATTATTTTATTTCCTGGTATTATTTCATAATGCATATGGTTCTTCCCATGTAGAATTATTCTTTATTTTACACAATAAAGATTCTAATATGGAAAATGCAGTATTAGTTTTGTTCAATTATTAGAACTACATATTTTTATAGTAAATGTGATTTGAAATTATTTCTAAGTTAATTAAATGGGCAAGTAATATATTCTCTAAAATAATCAATTTTGTCACTGTGTTAGTCTGTTTTCACGCTGTGGATAAAGACATACCCAAGACTGGGCCATTTACAAAAGAAAGAGTTTAATTGGACTTACAGTTCCACATGGCTTGGGGAGCCTCACAATCATGGTGGGAAGCAAGGAGAAGCAAGTCCCATCTTACATGGATGGCAGCAGGCAAAGAGAGAATGACGGAGACGCAAAAGCAGAATCCCCCGATAAAACGATCAGATCTCATAAGACTTACTCACTACCATGAGAACAGTATAGGGGAAACTGCTCCCATGATTCAATTATCTCCGACCAGGTCCCTCTCACAACACGTGGGAATTATGGGAGTAAAATTCAAGATGAGATTTGGGTGAAGACACAGCCAAACCCTATCAGTCACCATCTCTGTTCGTTTATGTGTATTTACTTTAAATGTCTAAAACATAGACAAGTACCCTATAAGAGTTTATGAGAATTCATAGACCCCATGGCAAAAGTTAATGAGGGTGGATATCACATTCACTTGAAGAATCATACCACACATGACAAAATTGGATTATGAAATTGAAAACCGTAAATAAATAGTTCAACAATTCAGATGGAAAGGAATGTCTCTTACTAAACATACACTAATGGAACAATTGTTCCTCAGTGTCCTGACCTGGCCTTGTTCTTCCTTCTCTCTCCCTGATGGTCTCAGCACCTCCTTGGCCCCAGCTGTCAGCTCAATGCCATTGACTCCTCATCTAAGTTTTCAAACAAAAACTTCTTCTCAAGATTCATGCCTGCTTGTTCAATAGTATGCCCATATCTTCATCTTGATGTCTCAGAAGCATCTCAAATCCCAAACCACACATAGCAAGTTTCCCTTTAAGCTTCTTCAATTCTCTGTTCTTAGCAGTGATAGCAAAATCTTCTGGTTGCAAGAAGCTTCGAATAATAAAAGTGTTCCTAGTTGTGCGTTTCTTTTCGTGTCCAGCTGCTGAGAGTGGGCTGCTATGTATTGTCTACTCCAATTCTCAACATGTCTTGTGTGTGGTTTCTCTTTTTCCAAACACAGTACTATCACCTTTTTAATTACAACTCTCAATTGTGTCCTAACTGGTCATTCTTTTTTTCTTTTTTTAATCTTTCTACATTGTGATATATCTTACACACCCCAACCAGATTAATGTTTCTAAAACATTGCTGCGAGCATTTCCCTCTGCTCCGCCACCTTTAGGATCCAGTAGGATGTGCTAACTCTCCAAGGCCTGGTCCTCTCTGTGCAGATGCAGACCTTCGCTTACTGGGAGTATCCTTTGTGTCAGCCATATGGGCTCTTTCATGTGAGCAGCTGCACCTGACTCATCTCTGTCCCCATGCCCTGTCTGAGCCCCATTCTCACTCCGATCATCTTATAATGGCAAAACTACACTAAATTGTTCCCTGTGTTTGGAAACCGCTTCAGGCTCTTGACCCTTTTGAGATTCAACTCAGCCTTTCTTGGACATTTTTTTTGGCTCCTTAAGACTTCTCAGCCTACCCTATGCCCAGAATTGGCTAAATGTCCACTTCCTCTGCTCCGAAAACACATACTGCATAATCTCTGATGGTATTGTGTTGATGTCCGCATTTCTCTTCTTTGTCTCCCTGCTGTTCTCCTGCGCCAGGTGTCATGGCTGCTGCTTCGAACTCTCTGCTGCCCCTCACCCAGGACATTTGCTGCTTCCCGCCATGTGTTGCCATCATTTGTCTGTGGGGTCTCCCACAGACCCCAATACCTTGCTGGCAGTGACCATCCTATTATTACTTGATCTTATTAACAGCAGATGCACAAGTATTACCTGAACAAATTTTAAAAACATCTTAGGACTCACAAAACTAAAGAGATTTTTTGAGGTGAAATTTGTTCTGATGACAAAGGTCCAGTTGAGCTATGAACTACACCACAATACACTATGACATACTGTAACATTTCTCATTTCTAATTTGAAATATTAGACTCATGTCATTATAGAAAGTGGGAGCAATTTTTTTTTTTTTTTTTTTTTTTTTGGAGACAGAATTGGTTCAAGCAATTCTCTTGCCTTGGACTCCTGAGTAGCTGGGACTACAGGTGCCCGCCACCACACCTGGCTAAGTTTTGTATTTTTGGTAGAGACAAGATTTCACCATGTTGGCCAGGCTGGTCTCAAACTCCTAACCTTAGTTGATCCACCCACCTCGGCCTCCCAAAGTGCTGGGATTACAGGCGTGAGCTACCGTACCCAGCCAGTGGGAGCAATTTAATGAAAAAAAGTATTTGGGAAAAGGTGTTTAAGATGCACATCTATAGCCATTTGACATCTACGTAAGTGGGAGGAGTTGCACTGACCAGATTGCTTTCAAGAAAGGACATGTTACCACCAATTCAGGGGGTGATGTCATTTGGAAGTTATTGGCCACCTCAGAGATTGTCTCAGCTGCAGAGGCCCACTTCACCCAAGGACAGGCTCTTTTTGGAGTGTCCTCAATCCAGTGACTGATTGAGGAGCAATTCTGCCCAAACTCAGGACAATCCTGAAGGACTGTTCTTGCTCCAGAGTTCACTGTCATTCACCTGCACCCCAGCTCACTCTTTCTTGACCCAGTCCTTCTTCCTGTCCTTCCCTCCTTGGGTATTGGTCATAAGGTACTCCCTGATAAACATCCTGCACACTAGCATCTATCTCAGAGTCGGCTTCTTGAAGAACCCAACCACAACTGTTTGTTTCATCTACAGCAAAAATGCATGCACCATTAATGACAAAATCGGGTCTGTGTGTGACACTGCCTCCATATACTTCAATCATCCATTCATATTACTTTAACTCATCTGAGACTGTGACTAGAACAGAATTAGTGCTGAGTTCTCTTTCAATTATACCCCTCTATACATGATGAACAATATCTTGTTATTTTCCCTCAGAGAAAGCAAAAGATAGAAGAATAAAAAAGAAGCAAGGGAAAAAGTTAAAAAGATTAATTTTAAAATAGTTGCTCACAAACTTAAAAACATAAGCTGTGTTTGTTTGGTTGTTTTTGCTCATTCAGCTGGCCCAAGTTCAGCTAGTGTTCTGAGCAAAAATTCAGTTGTTATCTCTAATATTTGGAATATATCGGGGATAAGAGTAGCTAACTTTTCTACAATGATTTTAACAAAGTAGTTCTTCTACAGGATGCTTATTTTAGACTGCTAGATTGTGAAAAGAGGTAAAGAGTCATAAATATAACAACATAAACAGTAAGGGGGCTGGGTGCAGTGGCTCACGCCTATAATCCCAGCACTTTGGGAGGCTGAGGTGGGAAGATCGCCTGAGGTCAGGAGTTTGAGACCAGCCTGGCCAACACAGCGAAACCCTATCTCTGCTAAAAATACAAAAATTAGCTGGGCATGGTGGCTCACCCCTGTAATCCCAGTTACTTGGGAGGCTGAGGTGGGAGAATTGCTTGAACCCAGGAAGCAGAGGTTGCAGTGAGCTGAGATTATGCCATTATATTCCAGCCTGGGCAACAACAGCAAAACTCTGTCTTAAAAAAATAAAAATAAAAAGGAGAGAGAGAGAGAGAAGGAAATAAAAGGAAGGCAAATAACTTTTTTCCTAAAAATTGTTTAAAATTATTAAGTAAGTCCAAGTGAGAAAAAAGAGAAAAACCAAAATGTTTTAGGAACAAGAAAAAGACATCCCAAGGCATAAAGTAGCATTATAATGAAGACAAACACAAAAGATGCAAGTTGGATACCAAAAAGGCAAAAATAAACTACTTGAAATTTGGGGGTGTAAAAGAGTAAAACAAGCTCTGAGAAGCATGGCAGTGTCTCCTTCCAAAGGACTTTCTAGAAAAATGGATGCCCTGCAATATTGTCAACCAGATACCTGAAGGGGAATGTGGTGGAAAGAACTGGATAATTTCTTGGGGTCATTTTAGTCTTGAGTCATATGAAATGTCTCTTTAAACTTATTTTTATGGAGTGTATTGTAAAGTCATAATCATATTATGTTGAGATAGTTTCTTTAAAAGATTAAAATGACCAAGAACTTAAAAACTCATGACAATTTCTATACGTAAACAACTGGAGTCACCATGGCCCAAGGAGGATGATAGGTTATGTTTCCCCTGGTTGAGAGCAATAATAGCTTCATACAGGAGACTGTAATAAAACTGTGTTACTTTTCTGCATCTTTCATATGAAAAGAAAAGCCATTTGAATCATCATGGCATCAAGGAAATGAAACATATCTCATGTTTTACTTATTCAGTTAGAGGAAAGTATCATCTAGATGAGGTGCAATTATTTCATTTTTGTTTATATGGACTTTTGATGGAAGTAAAGCCATGTGACCCCAACCAGAGGTGATGACAACCAGGCTTAACAACAGAGGTAACCAAGATTCATAAAATCACTGGTATTCATTTTAAAACTTAGCTTATTTTTCCAATAGTTTCTTTATGAGGATTGTTAGTAATAGCAGATTATTTACTTGAGAAGTATTTTTCATGACTTTGGCTTAGAAAAGGTCATTGCTCTTGAGAAGGTTGGTTATTAATAATAACTGACTTGAAGAGGCCGCATTTTTTTTAGTAAAGTGCGGAAATATGTTACAGTGAGACAAGGGTATAAAAAGGTAGTTAATACATTTCACAGAATGAAGACTGCCTCTGACAACACCATCATGGTATCTTGGTAGATGGAGAGAAGAAGAAAACATGGGTCACTTAATAAATATTGAGATAACTGACTCAATATAGATAGAAAATAAATTGGACCCCACCTTAATTATATCTGTGAACCTCAGTGGGGGTTGAGGGCCTAAATGCAAACAGTAAAAATATAGACATAAAACAAATACAGAAAAAAATAGGAACGCATCTTCATGAGCTCGTAAATTTCTTAAACAAGGTCCAAATGAAGATAAGGGCAAAGTTAGGAGACAAGAACACACAATGGGTCTTTTCAGTAAATGGTGTTGGGAAAACTAGATATCCACAAGCAGAAAAATGGAATTAGGTCATTATCTCTAATTTATGGTGTCTCTAATGCCATATACGCAATTAAACTCAAACTGGATTAAAGACTTAATGGAAGGGCCTAAACTATGAAATTAGTAGGAGAAAACATAGGAGAAAATCTCCCTAACATTGCTTTAGGCAATGACTTTTGGTTATTACCCCAAAAGCATGGACAACAAATACAAAAATAGAACAATGGGATTACATCAAACTAAAAAAAACTTCTGCACGGCAAAGGAAATCAATCACCAGAGTGAATGAAGTGACAACCTATATATAGAAGGAGAGAATATATTTGCAAACCATACATCCGATAAAAGGTTACTATCCAAAATATATGAAGGATTCAAACAATGCAATAGCAAGAAAACAATCTGATTTGAAAATAGGCAAATTCAATGAAGCTATTAAAAAATGGGCAATGAACCTGAATAAACATTTCTCAAAAGAAGAGGTACAAATGGCTAACAGGTATATAAAAAAATGCTCAACATCACTAGTTATCAGGGAAATGCAAACTAAAAAACCAAAATGAGGTATCATCTCACACATGTTAGAATGGCTATTATCAAAAACATGAAAAAAAAACAAGCACTGGTGAGCATATGGAGAAAAGAGAAGCTTTGTACTGCATTGATAGAAAAGGAAGTTACTATACTCACTATAGAAAACAATATGGAGCCTCCTCAAAAAAATTAAAAATAGAACCACCATATTTTCTAGCAATGCCATTACTGGGTATATATGAAAAGGATATGAAATCAGTATGTTGAAGAGATAGCTACACTTCCATGTTCATTGTGGCATTGTTTACAATAGCCAAGATATGGAATCAAGTGGCTAAGTGGTCACCAGCAGATGAATGGATGAAAAAATATGTGGTATACATATACAATGGTTACCAAAAAAAGGGACGAGTTAAAATAAAATAACTGTAATCCCAGCACTTTGGGAGGCCAAGGCGGGCAGATCACCAGGTCAAGAGATTGAGACCATCCTGGTCAACATGGTGAAACCTCATCTCTACTAAAAATACACAAATTAGCTATGGGTAGTGGTGCACGCCTGTAGTCCCAGCTACTCGGGAGGCTGAGGCAGGAGAATTGCTTGAACCCAGGAGGCAGAGGATGCAGTGAGCCGAGATCGCGCCACTACACTCCAGTCTGATGACAGAGCAAGACTGTCTCAAAATAAATAAATAAATAATAAAAATAAAAAATAAAATAAGGACCTTCAGCCTTAAGACTATTCAGCCTTAAGAAAGAGTGAACTATAGCCCTTTGTGACAATACGGATGAACTGGAGAACATTATATTAAGTGAAATAAGCCAGGCACATAAAGGCAAATACCACATCATCTAACTCGTATGTGCAATCTAACAAGGTTGATCTTATAGAATGGAGAATGGTTGTGGTTCTCAAGGGCTGGAGTTACTGGCGAGATGTGTGTCAAAGGACACAAAATTTCAGGAGGAAAAGTCCAAGAGATCTATTGTACAACATGGTGACTATAGCTAATAATTTACTGTATTCTTGAAAAATGCTGACAGTGAATGTAAAGTGTTCTCAACACAAACATGATAACTGTGTGAGGCAACCTATATGTCAATTGATCAGATTTAGTCATTCCACAATGGATATATATTTCAAAACATTATACTATACACAGGAAATACATATCATCTTATTTAAAATGTAAATAAATACATATCATTTTATTTATAATGTAAAAAATCATATATATGCATTTAAAATCAATATATAATATATGCAATATATAAAATATATTGCATATATTTATATAATAATCAAATATATATATTTATTATATGAATATATTTTATATAATAAATTGTATATATTTATTATAGGCATATATATAATAAATATATATTACACATATATATAGCATTCTTTGATATTGAAACCAATCTTACACACTGTACCTGCTTTGATTTCCAGAATAGAGGAATTTTAAGTCATTCTACCTCGAGGACAAACCTATCTGAAGGAAACCATAGAAGCTGAGTTCTGTGCTCAGATATCCTACCTTTCTCTTCTGCAGACACTTGAGAGCATAAATCCCCAGGGTAGCTGAGTAAATGCATGCATTTAAGCGCAATGAAGCATGAGTGCTTTCTTGCATCATTTAAAAAGGGAGGACAGTGAAAGTTCCCACTTCACTAGTTTTCTTTTCTCGCATTAGGGTAGTAAATTAAAAAGAGAATTTAAATTCTCATTTTAAATAATAAATTAACATAAAAGGATTACACATTTAATACATTACCATTCTATTTTTCCCCAGGTCTATATTTCTCCTGTATTATTCATAACAGAAGCTCTGCAATTCCCAAGTCGTTGTTGAAAAATAAATACGAAAAAGTTGTGGATGGCTGCAGTGTATGGCCACACACAAAAGACCCCAGCAAACTGGAGCCTAAGTTAACCATTGCTCCACTTTAATGAGGAACTAAAATAGAAAAATAACCTCAAAATGTTGTCCTTTCCATAAACAATATTGTAACTAACTCCAGTATCTGAAGAGATAGCAGGAGAAAGTGGAAAAAAGCGACATATTAACAATGAAAGACCTTTCCTTGCTGACAGAGTCGGGTTTGGAATTCGGTGCAAGTTGATAGTGCCAAGGTTGGAACAGCTAATGAGCAAATGTCTGAAAGCGGGAGTAGGGGAACTGCCAAGGCTATTTCTGTGCACAAAGCTGTCCCTTCCCTAGGCCAGATGACATTTGTTGTCAGCCCTTGAAGAATGATGCCATTAGAAGACGGCATCCCCAGCCGCTCACCTCGAGTGGAAGGCGAGCGGACAAACTCACAGCATGAGTTTGTCTCCCGGGTTTACGCCATTCTCCTGCCTCAGCCTCCCGAGTAGCTGGGACTACAGGCGCCCGCCACCTCGCCCGGCTAGTTTTTGTATTTTTTAGTAGAGACGGGGTTTCACCGTGTTAGCCAGGATGGTCTTGATCTCCTGACCTCGTGATCCGCCCGTCTCAGCCTCCCAAAGTGCTGGGATTACAGGCTTGAGCCACCGCGCCTTAACTCAGCATTCATTTCCCCACTTGCACCAACAGCAATCCAGTAAGACGTTATAGTGACAGACGAGACGCAGCATAGGACAAAAAGCTGCATGGAAGCAGGATTTTAACATCAAAATGTGCAGAACAGTGTTCCTGTTGGGCTACGGTACACAAAGTGCCACCAACACAAGAGCTGGAAACCCTGGCAGTGACATCTAATTCTTTCAATTTGAAGGAGGACAGGGTAAAAAAAAAAAATTGTGGTACATTAAAATGGGAAATTGCCACAAATATAGACAGTGAATGAAACATGTAAAAGTGGATGTTTCTGGTTGTTCTCTGCATTCCTAGCATGGCCATTTCATCTCACTACCGGCAAATATTAACTTTTAAAAATCCTTATAAAATATAACTCTGAAAGCTTGGTGCTTCTTAGACATTTATTTACCTGTAATTTTAACTATCTTTCTCTATGAATTTTAGTCTGCTTTCCTGTCTATTTTTTTTAAATCCCCATGGTCTGAAGCCAGAACGGTGATACACAGGCATTTTAGACCAATCCCGTCACCCAAAGGCTTTCGCCAAGGCACTCAGGTGCCACATCACTCCTCTCAGCCCCTCCATCTCCTAAGCAAAAGCTTCTGGAGTCATTTCTCATTCTGACCTGCCCTCTTTCACCAAATCCATTCTCTGCTTTTCCTCTCTCCAATTCAACAAATTCTCTCTCTCTTAAATCAGTCCCTCAATATCTTTTGCCCTACATTTTAACATGTTGTTTGTCTTGACTTTTAAAATAGCTTTATTCCAGGGTCCTTTGTATTCATCTCTCTCCACTCCTACCCCGGGTTCCCACTGCAATATGAATTATTCTTCTGGGAGTCACCATGGGGTTGTGTTGGAATCAAAACATCTGCGTTTGAGTCTTGAATGTATTACTGGAAGACTGCGCAGCCTCATCCCTCTTCTATTCTTTCCCTGATTACGCTTTATCTACATTACAGAGTCACTGTATTAATTAAGGTGACACAGATGAAAGTGTTTTGTAAACTACAAAGTTTTATATAAATATAAATAGAAGGTGACATTTTTATCCCGCAGTCAATTAACTTTCCTGGCAGTGTTGATTCCCAGCAATTAGAACACTCAATTAAGCACTGTTCAAGTTCAATGTGGCACCTAAAATGGGAAAGACAAAGCTTGAAAATGTGTTAAATATAAATCTGCTTGTTAAATTGAAATGAAGTGAAAGAGGAGATTTGGACTTTTACTTCTGCCTATATGTTTGAAGGCAGCAAACTTGCACTTCTGGATAGTTACATATATTTCAGAACTGCTTAAGCTTCAACCACCATCAATAATAAGCATGTTATTTATATCAATCTTTGAAATTTAAAAAATTTATTGCAGGCATATGCTCTAAAATAAGCAAAGGGTTATGACTACTATCAAAAAAAGACATGATGAAAAAATAGTATTGTTTCCAAATATCATCTAAACACATATGCACATACTCTCCGCTATATCCAGTATTTAAAATAAACCTCCTGGAGGCAAGATAACAGTAATTTGGTTTCACTGTTGGCAGCAATATTGCTGGGATCAACTGGGTCACTTCTACTTCCCAAGGAAGCCAATTTTTAAGGCTTCAGGTTTGCTCTTCCAAAATTAGCTGGGTGAAAGAGTCACTGTGTGGTCTCCCAGGAAAGGCAGTGGAGCTGCATTTACATGAAAAGACTAAGAAAGTCTCTTTCAAGCCTAACCCACAGGGAGAGCCAAAATTCTAAGTCCTTTCCTAAAATTCAGCTGATTTCTTATTTTCCTCCCCTAATACTCGGTTGTTAATTTTTAAAAAGCCTTGATGAACTACAATCCTGACCGTTGGAGTATAATTTCATTTACATATTAATAATTAATATTTTTTTAAAAACATTTTATTTGTTGATTTATTATTATTATTATTATTATTATTATTATTTTGAGACAGAATCTTGCTCTGTCACCCAGTCTGGAGTGCAGTGGTGCTATCTTGGCTCACTGCAACCTCCACCTCCTAGGTTCAAGATATCCTCCCTCCTCAGCCACCCGAGTAGCTAGGATTACAGGTGTGTGCCACCATGCCTGGCTACTTTTTGTATTCTTAGTAGAGACTGGGTTTTGCTATGGTGGCCAGGCTGATCTTGAACTCCCGGCCTCAAGTGATCCTCCTGCCTCGGTCTCCCAAAGTGCTGAGATTAAAACATTTTAAAACGTAAATTTAAATGTTCAGAAGTCAATTTGTTTAAGACCCTTCTAAGTTCTGAGTAAAGGCTAAGATTGTGAATGGGGTATAATTGTTACTGTGTTTTGGAAGTAGTTCACCGCAGCCTTGCACTCCTGGCCTCAAGCCATTCTCCTGTCTCAGTCTCCGGAGTAGCTGGAACTACAGTTGCGTACCACATCACACCTAGGCCTCCCAAGTAGCTGGGATTACAGCAGTGTGCCTCTGCACTTGGCTGTTGAAGCAAAGGTAATTTGGGTTCTTGCATCTTGCAACCAATAGGGTCATAGTCAATACATGGATCTGTGCCAATCTAGGAAATCTAAAAAGAGATAAACTTACATTTCAAACAATCCTTGTTTGAATTTTTGTCAGACTTTATCTTCAGATATTTGGTGAAAGGTTCTAATGTGAGCCTGACTGGGGGCTGGGGCAGCCTGTCCATACGAAGTCAAAACCTGCGATGTGGTGCATGAAGTCCCGTGAGGGTCCCACCCACGCTGTGGTGTTGAGCATCATCTGTTCACTGATGTCCCCAGGTCTGCAGCCTGGATTCCTGAACTCTACTCTCCCATATCTAATTTCCTACTGAGAGCATCCACTTACTTGTTTAGTGTGTATTTCAATCTCAACACATCGATAACTAGACTCCTCATCGCCTTCCTTAAACCGGTCCACTGCATCTTCTGCTCACTCAGTAGAAAGCAATGCCATTCTTCCTGACACTCAGGTCAGAAGCCTGACCTGATCCTTGATGTCTTTATGTTCCTCACACCTGTATCCAACCACTAGGAAAACCGATTGAATAGACCTTCAAAACAGATCCAGAGTCTGTCTTCTACCCATCACCTCCTCTACTCTCCCCCACCACCATCTCTCACTTGGATTCACTTTCCAACAGGCCATTCTACTTGCTCCCTTTCCCTGCATAGACCATTCTCAGCACAGGAATAAGATGCATCCTTATTCTTTTTTTTTTAGAGATGGGGTCTCACTATGTTGCCCAGGCTGGAGTGCAGTGGCTGTTCACAGGTGCAAATACAGTGCACCACAACCTCAAACTACTGGACTTGAAGTATTCTCCTGTCTCAGCCTCTGGAGTAGCTGGGACTACAGGCTCGTCCTACCATACCTGGCTAAAAGCATCCTTTTAAAACCTTAGTCTGGCCATGTGACTTTTCTTTTTAAAGTCATACAACAAAGCCCCCATCTCACTCAGCAGAAAACCCCATGTCCTGAAAACCGAAGTCCTGATCTAGTAAGTCCCCCATGAAAAGGTTCTGCTCCTTCTGACTCAGGACCTCTTAATGTTTTCTTGTTCACTTGGCTCCTGCCACACCAGCCTTTCTGTTATTCCTCAAGCTTGCCGGGCAAACTCTAAACATCGTGGTTCTATCTCTTCCCTTTACCTATGAACTGTCTCAAACCCCTCCACATCTTTGCTCAAAGTCTCACTTTTTCAAGGCAGCTTTTCCTGACTATTCTGATAAATTTTGCAAGCCTCAAATCCCAACAACTTCCGTTTCTTTCCAAGCAATAAAATACCACACAAAATAATATTTTCCTTCCTTTGTTTGCAAGTACTTGCAAAGGAGCTGACAAGTTTTATACTATATGATATGTGTTTAGAAGAAAAGAAGCTGCTGAAGACAAAATTATTCAATAGAATTACTTCCTAAAATCACAAATATATTGTTTCTAAGAGACGACAAATTATTCTTTTGGCCATAAGCTAGTTTGAATTGGTTTCTGTCACTTCAAAAGGATCAAGATGAATACACTGATTTATAATGATCTGGCAAATTTAAAGAGCAAAAGTTAATGATTCAAAGAGCTTTTGTTTAAATTTATGTCTCCTAAAAATTACATTAAAATATTATACCTATTTATTCAATGGACATACTTCTGGAAATTTTTCTTGAAAAAAATGATCTTAAAATCAGACAAAGGCCAATGCATAAAGAAGTTCATTTAATTTGTAATGGTCAAACATTAGAAATAAACTCAAATTTTAGCACTGTATTAGATGTTTTCAAAATGTAGCTCACAGACCTGTAGGGATCCCTGAGACCATTTTAGGTGATTTCTAAGAAGAAAATCTTTTTCATGACAATGCTGAGGTGCTGTTTGCCTTTCTCATGGTGTCGATATTTGCACCGTTGGAGCAAAAGCCATGGTGGGTGGGACTGCTGAGCCTTACCATGAATCCCAGCAGTGACACTAACAGGATGACTGTTCATTGTACTGTTTACCAATGCATAGTCTGAGTTGGATTTTTAAAAATGCCAGATTCATTTACAGACACTTAATGAAGCAAGAAAAAGAACAGTTTTATTACATTTTTACCCTAAAGCTCATGTTATTTTTAATGTTGTATGTCCTGTGTAATAAATGGGAAGAAGGCAGTGTGTCCTCTGCCTCCTGAGCAGCATGGGGCTGTCTTCTTCATGTCAGAGTATGTCTGACGTGAATGTCATACTTCATGTCAGAGTATGTCTGTGCTTGCTTAAATTGCAAATTTGAGCAGCTGCTTTTTTTTTTTTTCATGGAATTCCATTTCTTTCTTAAAAGAATGGCTACCTAAAATCAATGGTTATGCAGTCTTTTCTATTTGTCAAACAATTTCTTACAGAGAAATGAGCCTATCACTCCTACGATTACAATTGATGGTGTTTATTATAAATAATAAAATTGAGTCTTTCAAGAAAGAATAGAATTTTAGAAAACTTGTGTCCATCAGCATGAACTTGACAGTTTACTTGAAGACTTTCTGATGAGATCATGGTAATGTTCGTAGTTGTGATATTTTGATATTGTATAACAAATTGTATCAACATTGGGAAGATCTGCATAACACGGTGAACCAATCACTTCCAAATGATCAACTTTTTATATTATAAAATCATGTGTGGGTAAAACGTTCCTTCCAAGGGTATGACAGACCAGTGAATTTTAAGATGGCAGAGTACAGCAAATGTGTTGATATGGCATCTGACTATGGCAATGAACCATTAAGATACTGCCATGTTTTAATTCTCTGCATGGTAGGGAGCACCATTAGGTGTTTTCTGGTTTATTCACTTGCTTTATTTGTTTATTGTTTCTCTCTCCTGACTGAGAAGAGAGTCAATGAGGGGAAGGACTTGGCAGACCTTTTTCATTATTGCATTCCTCCGTGTCTAGAGTAGTGCCTGGCATGAAGCAGATGTTCTGTAAATGAGGATTAAAGAATAAACACAACCACAAAACGAATCTTTATGCAGCTATTACCAGCCTGGTTTACCAAGAATATCTAGTGATTTGAGGAAATTCTCAAGATACATGGTTATTATATGTGCGGTCATATCTAATATACAGTACACAATACATATTCTACAATATATAATGTGTGTAATATATATATGCCCCATAATAATAATATACATATATTATTATTTTCGGGTGTGTGTGTGTGTGTGTGTTTGTAGGTGTTCTCAATAAAGTAAAACTCACAGGGTCGGTAGGAAAAGAAGGTTGGGGAAGACCACAGGAAACCCATGCAACTTTGTAACAAGGGCAACTAAAAGCCAATTATTGGTACTTGGGGAGATACATTGGACATCTCAGAAAGGCAGCTCAGCGCGGCTAGAAGCAACACCCACAGGTTTTAGAAACAGTTTTATAACATATTAGTTCTATTCCTAGGACCTACCTCAGGTAGATTATTTACATAATTAAAACAATTTTATTTCATATTCAGCTCAGGAAACTGACTTGGAGAATAGAAGAAACGAGCCTATCTAAGGTTCTGCCACTACAAAGCTGTGTATCCTTGGATGAGTCTGATCACCTTATTGTTTTTTCTGGTAAGGAAATTGTAGTTGAAATGCAGGATCTCTAAAGATCATCCTGACAGGTAGATTCCACGACAGTCCATGCCATGATGCAAATAATTTAATGAGAAAAACGCTCTGTGGAATCCTTTAAACATATAATTTCTATGTTGTTGCTTTGACCTGCTCATCTACAGAAGATAAGACATTTGTTTGAAATCCTCATCCAGTACAGAAAATCCCTTCCAGTTACATTCTAAGAGACCTTGCTTTTAGGAGGTTTGAGGAAAAGAAAGTTATCTATTTAAAAATTATCTGAAAGACGACTAGATAACCAAGCCAATGATGTGCTTCTTCTTTTTTTTTTTTTTTTTCCTGTTGTAATGTTAACACCACATGCCCTCTGGAAAACCCAGCCAAAATTCCACCTGGAGAGAAAATTAGATCAACTAAAGGTCCTGTGAAGATTCAGTCAGTAGTAAAGAGGATATCTCATGTTCTCTGTCATTCTTCACCCTGTACAATTATCCTGCTCTAAATAAGCAGATCTTAGATTACCTGACTTCAAATCATTGGTCTGGGAAGTAGTCGGGCTTTGGAATGAGATGTGTGGGAACCGGAAGAACAGGGCTTACCTTTCACGGTCACGTGGACGCTCTGGCTGGTGGAGAGTTGTGGTTGAACCAACACGTTGCACGTGTACTCCCCCTCGTCCACTTCCTTTTGCACATCCGAAAGTTTAAGAGTTCCATTGTTTTCAAATGCCACTTGGCGGTGGTTGAAAGGAAGCAGGTTAGAGTTCTTGTACCATTTAATGGAGTAATACGGGTAGCCAATCACACGACAGTGAATATATGTGTCCCGTCCCGCTATTGCTGTGATGTTTTTCATTGGTCGAATGCTTGCAGGCCCTGGAGAGACACAAAGAAACTCTTGAAAATAATTTAAGGGTACATCTCATGTGGGGAGATGGGGACGCTTTTCCTTGAGTTAAAAATGTAGATTCTATTCATGTAAGCACATCTTTTTCGGTTAAACAAATATTTTTGCATGTGGCATTTTCTACAAAGAAGGTTTTTCTTTCCTTTTCTTAAATTCAAATGAATTAAGTGTTAAATACTTTATCTGCTACTTCTATGAAAATGTTTTGAATTAAAAATTACAAGATAAAAGGCAATTTAATTAATAGAAAGCAACTAGTCTACACTGGACAATCATGCACTTTTGGTGAAAACACTGGCAGCCATTGATCAATTGTTTAACTCTCTCTGTAAAATCCAGGATGACGATGGAGGTTACGCCACGTTGCAGCATGAATGTAAGTTTAATACCATGTACATGAAGGTTTACCATGAATGTGGAAGAACCGAAGAGGAGGAGAAGGGAAAGGGCATGCAGAGCATAAACCAGGAAAGGAAACATCAGGTGAACGGATCTAGAGTAAAAAAGAACAAGCTGACTACAGAAACCAAAATGCCATTTCCAACATTAACCCAGTCAGTGCCATTCCTGAGTAGGAAGGAGAGGGCAGGAAATGGAAAGCAACAGTTAATCCGCTCTGGCATTCCAAGACCCAGCTCGGTGCATGCAGAAATCTTCTTCTCCACTACAATGAGTTATGTGTGTTTTTTTGAGGAGCTGATTTGACAAGCACCTCTTACGTTTATTCGAGCCTGGTACAGGACGACTCCCGCCGAGTTGTTGGCAGTGCAGCGGTAGACTCCCCCGTCCCGGACCTGGGAGCTGGAGATGTTCAGGTAGCTGACCACGTTCCCCTCCGACGTGATCATCTGGCTGATGCGGTGACTGCCACCCTTGAGAATGGGGTCGTCGTCCAGCGTCCACGTGATCGTGGGCAAAGGTGTTCCCTTCACGTTGCACATAAGGGAAACCGGCTCTGCCGGACTCACCACCTTTTCACTAAAGGCAGAAATAATTTTGGGAGTTCCATCTGCAGGAAAACAAATTATGGAAGAAAGTGGCACATACAAATAATTAAAGAACTTCCAAGTACATTTCTTTAATGTCTAGGAGGTAGATGTCGTAGTTGTTCAACATTACCAAAAAGGTCTGGTTTTATTGATAAGGCAAAACGTTAATCAGAACAAGAGTTCACTATTTTCAAAACAGGTAAGCACAGCATTAGCAAGCTTTCATAAACTGTTTCTGTATTTCCTGACTGACTTAAGAGGAATGGTAATACAACTTAGATGTTCGGGTTAAACAATCACAGCTCCCAAGAAGTCCCTAGTTTAAAACTGGTGTTTCCTCACACAAAGTTATAAATAGAGGGAAAATTCACATCCGCTCACCCCCACAGTCACTTTATCTGTTAGGCTGATGCAAGAGTGATTGCAAAAAGTAATGGCCAAAACAGCAAATACTTTTGCACCAACCTAATACTTCCTCAAGTTATTTGGGGTTTTCTCACTAGGGAATTGTTTACAGGAATAAAGGAGACTACTGAGAGATTGATGATCTCATCTTCATCATTTTCTCATAAGAATTCCTCTTTTACAGCTTTAATTACAAATGGTAACTGCATGCAAACTTCCATGAAGTGTCTGAGGATGGGCAGAAGCTAAATAAAGTTTGCATTAAATGCCGTGTATTAAAAACCTCTAAAGATCCCTTAAGTAGGGTGGGTACTTAAGCATGTTTTAAATATCTCTAAAAGTAACTTAAGTAGGCCGGTCATATAATTTAACATCCAACGTGGGACACTTTTGAGGCTGAAACAGAAATGACTGCTAATTATGCCAAGAGAACAGGCACGACCCAGAACTGTTGCAGGCAAACTAGGATCTTAATCTTAGAGAAGTTTCCACAGAAATGTTCAGTATGTTTACATAGATCAAATTTTCATATTCCATTATTTTTCTATCATCCATATGGGTTTTTTCTCTTATTATAGTTACAAATGCATGTTTCTTTTATATATGTTTTTCCATTTATAAAAAGCAATACATGCATATTAAAGGAAATGTATGAAAATCAGAAGAAAAGTTACCAATAGGTCAGCCAGCCTCAGGCATACAAATCAACACTGTGACACATTTTTTCTAGGCATAAGTGGGTCATTTTGACATAATTGTAATCACATGCCACAGGATTTCTGAGTCTGGTAAGAGACCTTGCTGGAGGGGACATTTTTTATTTTTTAAAATAATTTTTGTGTTCAATTAAAGGGTTGTCCCATAATGAAAGATAAGAATGACTAGATTTTTTTTTTTAGTTTTTAATTTTTATTATAAAAAATATATCTCCATTTCTGAATATCTTTCTTCTTGAAAATTGGAAAGTATTATCAACAAAAACAAAGGAGGCAAGCAAAATTTAGGATAGCTTGCAATTCCATCAGGGAAAGGCAACAGTGAATGGTTAATAGGTCCAAACATCCTTGAGGAAAGTGCCACTCATTCCCCCAAAACCTTGCGGCCTAGTTCTTGGCCGGGGAGGCCAGTTATGTAGGGCCTTCATGATGGTGGGGCTGTGCTGCAGCTCTTCCCTCCACCCCTCTACCATCTATTCCTTCCCAAATTCCTGAATCTCACTTATTCATTCCAGCTCATGTTTCAGGTGGCTGGAGAAGGCCCTGGAGTTTGTTTTCTCCAAGATATGCTCATAAGTAGCATATTGCAGTGTCCTTGGGTTGTAAGCATTTTGTCTCTTACTGTCAGAGATGAAAAAGAAAACTTTAAAATATTAACATGCAAAATCGATGCTTTTGTGTTTAACACACTGCAGACGTTGCCTCATCACGTCCTGTGTTTAATTTTATGGAGAAGTTAGATGTCATCATGATTGCTATTCATTGTCCGTGATCAGTCGTTAATGTTTAGGAGTACTGGAGTTATTTCACGTGTCCTTCATAATTCCGTGGTTTTTGTAAAGTGTGTTTAGCTGTAGATTTCTTTTCACTCGTTTTTACATTAAGCTCTGAAAACTCATGGGTTTAGCAAAGTGTTCTTCGGTTATACTTCTCTTTTTGTAGGTAAATTTTACATACAGTGAAATATACAGATCTTAAGTGTACAGCTTAGTTTTGCTAAATATACACACCAGAATAACCACCAAAATGATCAAGACATAAAACATTTCCATCACCAAAATTCCCTAAGGGCTCCTTTCAATAAACCCCCATCCAACATAGATCACTGCTATGATTCCTCTTAGGATGTGCTGGTTTTGCCTGTGCTTGAGCTTAGAAGAAACATAATAATAGAGTACGCATGCTTTATACGTGCATATATTTCATCACAACCAGAGTACACTTAGAATATAATTAGAAGATGTGACTTTGGAACAGTACTATTATCTAACACACTGTCCACAGCAAAATTCTGTCTGTTGACCACTAATATCTTTCATCACTGTTTTTTTCCAGTGGAGTCTGTGTCACCCATTATTTATGTTTCATGTCATTTCAGTCTCTTTTCATCTGGAATATTCTTCAGCCTCTTTTGTGTTTCTTGACTTTTATATTTTTGAAGAGTAATTTTGTAGTCAGTTGCTGAAATTGGGTTTGTCTCATATTTCCTCATGACTAAATGCAGGTTGTATATTTTTCCCAGAAATACCATGGAAGGTACGTGTTTTATGTGCCTATTGGCCAGCCGTGTGTTTCCTTTAGTGAGTATCTGCTCAAATCTTTGGCCATTGTTCTATTAGACTGTTTGCCTTTTTGTTCTTGATTTGTTGTGGAATACAACAAATTTAAATCTTTATGTATTTGAAATACAAGGAAATATATATATAGAGAGTATCTATGTCAGATATCTTATAATGATCTGATACATTTGTCAGATATCCTATAGAGATTATATATATCTGTCAACATATATATAGCACATATATTTGTGTGTGTATAAAATATTTTATCCCAGTCTGTGGTTGCCTTTATCTTTTCTTAATAATGTACTTGTGTTGACATTTAATGCTTTCTGTGTCCTAAGAAATTGTTACCTATTTGCAAATCATGAAGAATTATTCTATGTTTTCTTTTGGAGACTGTATTGCTTTATACTTTATATTCAATTCTATATGGATAGCAACTTAATTCTGTGTGGATATGAAGTGTGATGTAGGGATTAATACTCATTCTTTGCCATACATTTATTGAGTTGTTTCTGTGTTAATTTGTTGAAAAGGTACATATGTATGTGTGTGTATGTTTTTTGTTTTTTTTTGTTTTTTGTTTTTGTTTTTTTGGAGACAGTGTCTTCCTCTGTTGTCCTTGGTGTGGCACAATCTTCTAAGTAGCTGGGACTGCAGGTGCACACCACTACACCTATTTTCTTTCTTTCTTTTTTTTTTATAGAGATGAACTTTTGCCATGTTTCCCAGGCCAGCCTCAAACTCCTGGGCTAATGGGATCTCCCTGCCTCAGCCTCCCAAAATACTAGGATTACAGGCACAAGCCACCATGCCCTGGTTTTGCTTGAAATCACATTTATCATTTTATAGAGATTGTTAACTTAAGAATGTTTAGTTTTCTAATCCTTGAATATGGTATATCTTTTCAATTATTTAGGTTATTTCAATTTTATATTGGCAGAGTTTTGTATTTTTGTATGTTGAAATCTTTCATATTTGTTTTAAATATATTCCTATGTTTTATGTTATTGTAAATGAAAGTTTCAAAATACTAGTTTCCAATTGTTTGTTCTCAGTATACAGAAATAAAATTGCATTTTGTATATCATTCTTATATCCAATGACTTTTTAAACTCACTTTTAGAAATTGCTTTATTGTTTCCTTGTCATATTCTTTGTAAACAACAATGCCTGTAATTAAGACAGCTGCAAATTTTCCCTTTCCAAACTCCATGTATTTTATTTCTACTCAAGTTTAACTAGGGTTGCTAGTATAATGTTGAATAGAAATGGTGGATGTGGGCATCCTTGCCTTGGTCTCAATCTTAAATGAAAAACATTTAGTGTTTAACCAGTAAGTATGATTTTAGCTGTAGATTGTTCACAGATGCCACTTATCTGGTCAAGGATGCTCTCCAGAGTCTCCAGTTTGCTGGAGATTCTTTATGCTGAATGGATTCAAGTTTCATCAAATGATTTTTTCTGTCTATATTGAGATAATCAATTGGATTTGCTCCCTTACTCTATTAATATAGTCACTTACACAGATTAGATTTTTAATGTTCTTCCAGTCTTGCATTTACAAGATAAGTTCCATTTACACACACACACCCCTATATGTATATCTATGTGGGTGTATATGTTTTAAATTACGTCTACTAAAAGTTAAGATTGCAGTACTTTATGTGAAATGTAAGACCCTTGCAACAAATAATTCTTCCCTTTTTGTTATTACATCTATTTATTATATTAATTCTATAATAAAGTGTTGGTATTGTATTGTATTGTATTGTATTGTACTTTTAGAGATGGAGTCTCACTCTGTCGCCCAGGCTGGAGTGCAGTAGCAGGATCTCGGCTCACTGCAACCTCCACCTCCTGGGTTCAAGCTATTCTCCTGCTTCTGCCTGTAGTTGGGATTATAGGCACGTGCCACCACACCTGGCTAGTTTTTGTATTTTTAATAGAGACGGGATTTTGCCATGTTGGCCAGGCTGGTCTCAAACTCCTGACCTCAAGTGAGCCGCCTATCTCTGCTTCCTAAAATGCTGGGATTACAGGTGTGAACCACAGCACATGGCCAAGTGTGGTAATTTTATTAATGTTATAATCATCAATTGTTTAAAGAAATTAAAAAATAAAACACAATTTTGCTAAATATTTATGAATATGTTTACCATTTCTCATGGTATTTGTTCCTATAGATATGTTTCCATTTTATGTTCCGTTTCTGTTCCATGTTATCTATATCCTATAGATGTAAGTGTCCATTCTCTATATCCGGCATGACTTCATTTATCATTTCCTAATGTGCAGGGCTGCTGACATCATATTCTTTCACCTTTTTATTACTGAAAATATCTTTATTTTGCCTTCATTTTTAAAGCTGGTTGTTGTTGGTTTTTTTGCTATAGAAGTCTACGTTGGCAGGGCTTGTGTCTTTGTTTTTCATTTTCTCTTCAATATTTTAAAAATGTTGCTCCGTTGTCTCCTGTCCTCCAAAATATCTGATGAATCATCCACCATTTGTTCTTGATGTCCCCTTTATGTAATATTTTTCCTCCCTCAGATTTTTAAGTTTTTCTCTTTATCTTTGGTTTTTAGCAGCTTAACTCTGATGTACTGACATAGAATTTTCTTTGTGTTTATTTTTGGAGTGTGCTGAGTTTCTTAGATCTGCAACCTTACTTTTATGCCAAAGTTGATAAAACTAAGGTCATTATCTCTTTGAATACTTTTTTCTTCCGCATTCCCTCTCTCCTATTTTTCTGGGCCTCTAATCATATGTGTCTGTCAGGTTATCTGATGATGTCCTACTTGTCACTGAAGCTCTAATCATTTTCTTTGTAGTCTTCTTTCTCCCCATGCTTCAGATTGGATAATTTTCTAAGATTTATCTTCGAGTTCACTGATACTTTCTTCTTCCTTCTCTAATCTTGTATTAAAGCAAATATGGTGATTTTTTTCATTTCTATGGATTCTTTTCTACAGTTTCAGTTTCTCTGTTAGTCTTTCCCATACGTTCACTCTTTCAGTCCATATTTTCCTGTAAGTTACTGAACATATTTTAAATAGCAGCTGTAAAGTCCTTGTCTGCCAGTTCTAACGTCTGGGTCCTCTCATGATTTGTTTCTACTGCTTGCTTTGTCTTGTGTCCTTCGGTTGCAGAGTTCTGTGTTTTGTATGTCTAATTATTTTTTTTATTGCACACTTGCATTCTCCCCCCGATTTTTGGAGTTCAGCTGTGTCCTCAGTGGAAGAGGATACTCTCCAATTTGCTTTTGGTGTCTCTCAAGTGTCTATATATACTTTTGCTTTTCCCAAAGTTTCTTGTGTTTTATCATCTTGGGACTTAGTCTGATATATGCTATTTTACCATTCCCAGAACTGGAAACCTTTATTATTCTTTTTAAAAAATCATTCCATTTTCAAGGTATTATGGTTTTATCCTGAACCTATAGTTATTAAATTCCACTTTATAGCCTCATAGGAAATATTCCCAGATTCTCCATTGTATCTATGGTCAGTCCTAGTTCACAGTATTACAAATTTTTATAGTTTTACTTTAATCCATCGCTATTTCAGTGAGAATAATTGGAGTATTTTTGTTTTCCACAGGAAATTAGCCAGACATTCTTTTAAAGCAGGTACTAGATATGTATTTGTAATTCCATTTCTGCGTTCTTTTGCTACATTAGCACTGTCATCTCTCAGAAGAGAAAAAAAAATAAAGTGAAGCTTCTTGTCCTGAATGGAAGCTGACATGCGACAAATAAATCTGCGAGTGTGCTGGCGGTGCTCCTCGGCCCCCTTTTTAGTTCAAGTGACAGGCTCTTTTGGAGATGAAAGCAGACATTATTTTCCCAGGGAGACCTGAGTGTCTTTGAAATCTTTCTTGCTGTCACTCTGATAACCTGAACTCTTCTGACATCATTATGGATTATCAATATGGTCTTTAGGTTTTCTTAGTTGCACGAAATGGTTGCCGAGGTAACTGGGCCTAGACAGGTAATCTCTCCTTTTTCTACAAAGAATCTAAAAATAGTGACTATGTGAGGACTAGAGTGCATCATCATTAGCAAACTGGTTCTGCACAAATTGATTACTTTCTTCACTTAATTATTATACGGAACACAGTGTCAGGCATTTAATATGAATACCATGCTTTCAGCTAATTTCACCTCTGCTTTAAAAATCTCACTGTCTGCAATGAAACGACTGAATCAAAATAGGAATCTCATTGCTAAACCTGCTACTTCTTAAAAAATTAGCTAAGGTTTAAAAAAGAATAACAGAAATATGGTCTTATAATCAAGATATATTTAAACTTATTTTCATATATCAATGTGTTTTATTCATTCTCCCTTTAGGCTATATCAAAATCATTTTATTATTTTAATCAATTGATATCAGATGAATTTTAAATTATATAGAAGGACATAATTTCCAACGAGACACACAAATACATAGATAGAAGCTAGTTCAATCATGTAGTGATAAACATATGTTGCCTGTGATAGCTTCTTTCTCTGGCTGACTGATCAGCTTGAAGATTTAGTATGCAGTAACCAGTTAAAAAAAAAAAAAAGCAAACTGTACCACATACCTAAAACCTGTTATTATACCACAAAATAATTCCTCACAAATTTCATTTACTTAAATCTGTGAACATTTGGATGGATCTAGGGACAACTGCAGCAAACAGATGCCATTTTTTCACTCCACCAACCGCTGCATTGACATCTCGCTCTGCATTTTGAATCTGAAGTTGTACTTCTCCACTGGAGGCTATTGCCCACACCCCACCCAGCGAACACCTGGCAATGTCTGGAGACATTTTTGGTTGTAACAACTTGGAGGAAGGTGCTCCTAGCATACATCTAGTGGAAAAGGGCCAAAGACGCTGCTAAAGATCCCACAACACATAAAAAAGTTTCCCAAGATGCCTGTTATCCCAGCACTTTGGGAGGCTGAGGCAGGGGTATCACCTGATCAGAAATTCGGGACCAGCCTGACCAACATGGAGAAGCCCCATCTCTACTAAAAATACAAACTTAGCCAGGTGTGGTGACTCATGCCTGTAATCCCAGCTACTTGGGAGGCTGAGGCAGGAGAATGGGTTGAACTGAGGAGCTGGAGGTTGCGATGAGCTGAGATTGCGCCATTGCACTCCAGCCTGGGCAACAAGAGTGAAACTCCATCTCAAGAAAAAAAAAACAAGAAAAAAGTTCCCCAAGCAAGGTATTCTTGAAAGACCCTGGTCTAGAGATGAATGATCAACAAAAACTGTGGTTAATTGTGGTTTCTTCTAAGATTTCATTCTTGGCAAATAACTTACAACTAACGAGTGGGTAACATTTATGTTACTTTACATTACTTCTAATATGAAACAATTTCATTCTCATCAGAACTTTCTCTCCCATTTGCCTGATTTAGCTTGAAAAATTAGGGTAGAGTAGTAGCTGGTGAGACAGACAGAGAGCCCAGAACTGAGTGATCAGCACTGCTTTGCCCTGTCTTCTTCTTTTCTGAGGGCTCTGGGTTTGGGTTCTTTTTCAGCCATACCCTGTAACGAGGCCCACTGACCTTCAAGGACCACCTGCACATAGTCTTGAGCGGACAGCTTGTCCTTGCGCACAAAGCACTGGTATGCGCCCCCGTCACTTTTGACCATGTGATCCATAATAAGGTTTTCGTGGTTGATCCCTGTGATCCTCACATTTTTTCCAGGGTTGAGGATTTCACCATTGCGGTACCAGGAGAGTTCCTGGTCCTCAGTTCCTGTCACGGTGCAGGACAAGGAAACTTGGCTACCCACGCTGCTTTTAACCTTCCTGGGACTGATGGTGGCTTTCAGTGGCTCTGGAGGTTTTAGTAAGAGAGAGAGAAAAAAAGGTAAAAACATCACTAGATAGCATTTGGACAACAGGCTGGACTTTCAACAAAGCAAGTGCATCACTGCAGTCATACTCCATACAGTTCCTACGCGCCATATTATTTCACAGAGGAACATTTTGTTTGGGAACATCCTCTTCGCTATTTTTTATTTCTGGCTTTATTTCTCTATGCAACAAATGGAATAATGTTGGTCAAACTGCCTTCTCACTGAGTCTATGTGAGGATGTTGATATAAATCCACTGACAGTAAGAAATGCAGGCCGGGCACAGTGACTCACACCTGTAATCCCAACACTTTGGGAGGTCAAGGCGGGCAGATCATGATATCAGGAAATCGAGACCATCCTGGCTAACATGGTGAAATCCCATCTCTACTAAAAATACAAAAAATTAGCCGGGCATGGTGGGGGGGCACCTGTAGTCCCAGGTACTTGGGAGGCTGAGGCAGGAGAATGGCATGAACCTGGGAGGTGGAGCTTGCAGTGAGCCAAGATCGTGCCACTGCACTCCAGCCTGGGTGACCAGAGTGAGACTCTGTCTTAAAAAAAAAAAAAAATGCAATGTGCTGGCTACCAATAGTGACATAAGTATTGAACATTGAACATATAAATCCTAATTTGCCTTGTCCCAAGGTGGCACTGGTGGGTTTACCCTGGGCCATTCTCACACACACGTATACTCACTCATATGCCATATGTGGTTTACCAAGGGCCAATAACACACAATTGTGGGGAAAAAACAAACAAACAAACCGACTAACAAATGGGTTGGTATTAGAATTTGTGACCATGAAACAGAGATTTTCTTTAAAATGAGGCTGAGTGATTTAGACAGGGATGAAACTTTCATCCTCACCTTCCCATGTTTTCAATTCAACAAACCCTAATCCAATGTAGAAGCATTCACTGAGCATCTGTCATGTGCCAAGGATGAGGTTAAACTCACAGGCAAGAAAAATGGAATAATACTTATGGTGCAACTAGCATGTGCTATAAAATTATTGACTATCTTTCATAGGTCATTGAAGTCACTCTTCTCCTAATCCTGTAATTTTTGTGTTATCTCCATTTTACAAAACAGAAAATGGTTATTCAGAGAGCTTAAGTAACTCAGCCAAATCTAATCAACAGGTAAATGGCAAAACAAAACGAAACAAAATTTTTAGTGAAAGACATATAGTTACAGATTTTTAAACGTCAGAAAGTGCCGAGCAGGAAAAATCTGATGAAAATCCTGTCTAGTCATATTACAAATTATAGAAAACCAAAAGTAAAGAGAAATTCTTTAAGGCAGATAGCAAAAATGGCAAATGACATATAGAGAAACAAAAATCTTAATGACCTCTGATTGCTTAACAGAAGCACATGGAGGACAGAAGACATATAAATACATCTTTTAAATTAACAAACATCTCTTGTAGATGGCAGATGGCTAAGATTTGCTTTTTAATCCATTCTGGTAATCTTCTCCTTTTGCTATTGTTATTATTTCACTTTAAGTTCTGGGATACATGTGCTGAACGTACAGGTTTGTTTACACCTTATACAAAAATTAACTGAAGGTGGATTAAAGATTTAAATGTAAAACCTAAAACCATAAAAATGCTAGAAAAAAACCTAGGCAATACCATTCAGGACATATGCATGGACAAAGACTTCATGACTACAACACCAAAAGCAACTGCAACAAAAGCCAAAATTGACAAATGGGATCTAATTAAACTAATACGCTTCTACTCAGCAAAAGAAACTATCATCAGAGTGAACAGGCAACCTACAGAATGGGAGAGAATTTTTGCAATCTATCCATCTGACTGAGGTCTAATATCCAGAATTCTCAAGGAACTTAAACAAATTTATAAGAAAACAACAACCCCATCAAAAAGTGGGTGAAAAAAGTTTTTTACTCCAGTTGTTCCTAACTTTTCATCTCACCACACTTTGTTTTCAAGGAGCTCAGTCTTCTAGGTTGGTAAGAAAAGGCAATAAATGGCTATAATAACCAACCAGAGTGATGCAAGGGCCATTAGAGAGATAGCACATGTGGAGAAGGGTGGTTGGGAAGAGCAGGAAATCCAGATATCAAGGATGGATAGAACTGAGACCAGTCAGAATGGAAAGAAGGAATCACAGAGATTGGGAACCACATGAATTAAGTCAGGGAGCAGGGGCATGTCTTAGAGTTTCTGATTCATTTTGGATGCAACAGAGAATCCCTAAGATTTTGGAATTAAACAAAGATAACTAAAGAAGGCATTCAAAAATGCTTAGCAAATAAGTCTTTTTTTTTTCCCCCCCGGAAACGGGGCCTTGCTCTGTCACCTAGGTTGGAGTGCAGTGGCACAATCATAGCTCACTGTAGCCTGAAACTCCTCCTCCTTTGTGCCTCAGCCTCCTGGGTAGCTGGGACTACAGGCACAAGCCATTGCACCCAGCTCAAACATACTTTTAATGGAATCACTAAGTCAAAGGTCTTTTGACAAATGAGGGTGAGGAAAACCGGTCAGTGAAGACATTACACATGTCTAGTGTAGGTACAATTAAGATCCAATCTAAGGCAGGACAGAAGTTGAGAACAGAGCTGAGTAACTGTGAGATTCAGTTTGTATCACTTGGCAGGACTCGGCAGGACATGGCAGGACTTGGCAGGATGTAGAAAGGAAAGGCTTAAAGAGCACCCAAGATTTCATGTTTGCATCTGATGGATGACAGGGAGGAAGATGTTGGTAATAATAACAAGAGCCACTTGGAAGGAAGAGGTGGTGGAGAGTTTAGTTTGGTATCCGACACTGTTGTTTTGAAGTGCCAGCGAAATTTCTGAAAGAAAGCTGGTTGACACACTTGTCTGACACTCATGAAGGAAGCCAAGGCTACAAGTACAGATTCAGAGCTTATTTTCAGAGGCAAGGAATTTGAAGCTCTACAAATGAAACAGAGCCTAAGGAAAAGGGAAGAGCTTGACAAGAAGACAGTTCTGAATTTGGAGTCCAAGAGAATGCTTTCCAATAGAGAAGAGAGACGGGAACGAGGAAGCTGTTTTCTTCTGCAGCTAGAAGAAGCAGTCAGAAGGGAGGCAGAGAACATTCCAGAAGCATTGGAGAATCACCTAGATGTGGAAGAAGAGAACAATGATAAAAATAAGCACATTAATAATAAAGGCTTTTAAAATACATGTAGTGATAAACGCCTTTAGAGAGAGAGCAGTAACATACTCTGAGTTGAGGAGACAGGAGGAGAATGGGGAACAATACATCTTTGCAGATGGAGGCTAAGAGAGATGGGAAGTGTTAGATAACGGAGTATTAGGAAATAATCTTTTATGTGGAGGAAGCAACATTAGTAATATGACTTGCAATAAGGAAAGGAATGGTTTGTGCAGGAATTAGGAAGAAGTTAGATTTAGCAGGAATAGGTTTTTATTATTCCATTTATGCCTGAGGTTGCAATTTTTTTTTTTTTTTTTTTGGGGACGGAATCTTGCTCTGTTGCCCAGGCTGGAGTGCGGTGGTGAGATCTCGGCTCACTGCAAGCTCCGCCTCCCAGGTTCATGCCATTCTCCTGCCTCAGCCTCCCAAGTAGCTGGGATTACAGGCGCCCGCCACTACAGTCAGCCAAATTTTTGGTATTTTTAGTAGAGACGGGGTTTTACCATGTTAGCCAGGATGGTCTCGATCTCCTGACCTTGTGATCCACCTGCCTCAGCCTCCCAAAGTGCTGGGATTACAGGCGCGAGCCACCGCGCCCAGCCAAAAGTGGATTTTAATGCAAAACAAGGGGAAATACGACCAGACAGATTTGCTTGAGATGCCTTCAGTGCTATCCTAAGGTATCAACTTTATTCAGCAGAGAACAGGGAGCTAGGAGAGGTGTTTTAATGTAGAAGAGACTTTGAGCCTGTGGCTGGCTGTCCAATGCTGCATGTTTTATCCACATGATTCTTCAGCATAGAAGTGTAACTGTGGATTTTATCATCCATTTCTTTCTAATCCCAGACTAAATATGTTCAAATATTTTGCAGGACTCAGGCTAGACAGCCTGTTCCAGATAGTCATTTGGATATTTAATGTAAATATATTCTCTTAGGCTGGTATTATGCCAAGGGAGTCTACACACAGGTTGACATTGAGAGAAAGTTCCATAAACAGGGTTAGGGCTGGGCGGGGAGGTGGAGGGGGAAGTAAGAAAAACACTTCTATTTTCAGTGTGAGATTCCTGTGGTTAAATCTGTTCAATTTAGTTCATCAAGTAAAAATATATTTTCAAAAAAGGAGTATTATATTGGCAACTAAGACCTCCTCTCTGACCAAGGCTCTGCCTTCCTTTTCTGGCCATGTGATCTTGAGTAATTCACTTTAATTTGGTTTCTGCATGAGCAAAATTGAGGGTGTTTGAGTAGATTAGATTGTGACCCTGCAATCATATCCCTCCTTCCTCCAAATCTGCCTTCAGTATCCTTCTCAACACATTCCTCAAGGCAGCCAAGGCAATCAATAATCAATGGAAGATCAAATACATCCATCATATTTGGAGTAGATGATCTAAAATATCAGGCACGAGTCTAATATTTGGGTATGTTTGAGCCTCATACTTTGGCTAATAGCCTTATTTAGAAATTAAATGCAGAAATGGTCTGGAAACAGACAAAGGACAACTGCTTTGATTGGCTATCATCACTTGTGCTGAAAGAACAATCCTACCCTCTCACTCTGTTCATTTTTAGAGAGACTGGCTGTTGTGAATTCATCAGCTAGGAAGTGTTATCTTGAAATCGTGTCTTGGAAATGTAATAGTCTGTGGCCTAATGGAACTCACAGAGGTTTGGGAATCAGACAGTCTTCAAATCAAATCTGACACCCAAGACTCTCCAGTTGTGTAACCTTGGGGAATTCATCTGAGCATTAATTTTCACATCTGTAAAATGAGGTTTCTGTTGATCTCAGCTGGATTCTTTTGGGAGTTAATGGAAAGCTACAGAGAAAACATGGAGATTCGCTTATAACAGGAGCTCCATCGATGGAAGCCAACACCACCTTTGCAAGTTACCGTCCAACTTACGTTTCACGTACAGGCGGCCTATCACCTTAGCCGTTCCGTATCTGTTGGACACTTCACACACATAGCTGCCTGAGTCCGAGGGGCGAATGTTCTCAATGAGCAGCCCCGTCACGGTCTTCTGGAACCTCCCTGAAAGTTCCAGGGGCATGTTGTCCTTCAGCCAGCGGTAATCTGGCTCAGGGTGCCCAAGTGCTTTGCAAGGCAGCTCCACACGCTGCCCAGCCATGGCTTTGCGATGGTCAAATCCATCCAGTATGGATGGGGCCGAGTTCGCTGGGTCTGTAGAAGAAATAAAAACTCTTAGAGACAGTGAATGAGGAGTTGAAGTGGTCATTTAGAATTATAGGACTTCATGTATAATTTAAACTGGTGCATCATACCAACTATTGATACAGATCTGTAAGATTTTATAAGTGAACAGAAAAAGAAATGCCCTATTCATACAATTTATTTTCTGCTCAGAATTTGCAAAAGGTTGAACACTGGTCAGAGCTTCTGTTGGTCATTCCCCAGTAAATGAATAACAGATCCAGAATGAGCAGGCTTCAACAAGAGCTGTCAGCTCAGGCTAAGAATCAGATTGTCTTTTCATAACCGGGAATGTCAGAATTCTCTTAAAAGATGCTTAATGGGTATAAATATGCAATTTGAGAGAAGAAATAAGACATAGTGGTAGATAGATCAGTGGAACGACTATGGTTTGCAATTATCTATTGTGTATTTCAAAATAGCTAGAACAGAAGAATTGAAATAATTACAGTTTAAAGAAAAGCCAAACGTATAATGTGATGAATATCCCAAGTACACTGATTTGATTTTAATTATACGAATACATTATCACATGTACCCCAAACTATGTGTATCTATTATGCATCAATAAAATATCATAAAAATTAATAAAATAAATAATTTTTTAAGACAGTGGCTCACATTGTAGCTCAGGTTGGAGTGCAGTGGTGCAATGATTGCTCACCACAGTCTCAAACTCCTGGGTTCAAGTGATCCTCCTGCCTGGGCCTCCCAACATGCTGGGATTACAGGCATGCACCACCACACCCAGCCTAAATAAATTTAAACAGAAAAAAAGAGCAACACTAGCAGAAATAGCTGTTTACCTTTAGTAAAATTTATTGCACAAGAGAAAGAGTTTTACACATAGATTTTGAATTTTAAAGCATTTTATTTATTCATTTCCCAAATATGTTTTGATCCTCCAGTGTAGACCAGCACAGAGTTAGGCACTAATGGGAGAGTGGTGGATGACACAGGTGTCTTCTTGGAGCTCATGTTCTGTTGGGTGGGTGGGTGTTAGGGAGCAAGCAACACATTAGCAAGCAAATAAAGATAATTTGTAATAAGTATAATTAAAGAAAGAAAAAGAGGGCAGAACACAGAGTGAATTCCACATGTTATAGGTGTGGAGGCAGCCAGGAGGCCTTAAGATAGGGTCCTCAGGGACAGACTCTCTGAGAAGATGGTATTTGAGGTCAGGTGAATAAGCACTATCAACAACATGCGGCATAGCAAGACAATGGATTAGAAAGAAGCAGCTTGCAAATGATGACTTATGACTTATGACATGGCCTTCTAAAATTTGCCTGTTCTATTACATCATCTTGAACCAGGTGAGGAATTTGATAAAATATTCTCAAGAACTGGGTCTGTGGAAACCACGCAGCTCAATGTCCTTCAAGTTTGTTTGAATGCAGTGATGTTCCCAAGGTCATAATCTGCATGACTACGAAGAATATAAAATATAGCACCTGATCAGATGCTAAACGTAAAACTCAGTGTTCTCTCCCTGCTGTCTCTTCTAATTCATCCTGTTTAGAACTTGCATGAACCAACACCCTGGCATTCCACATGGAGAGAAGAGTTATAGACTCCTGCCTCCTGAAATTTTCTTGTCTTTGCCTCAGTAAGAAAAATGCCATGACTTTTTTGATCTACCTGCAATAAATCTGATGGCCAAGGAATGGAATCCACTGTCCTATCAAATGAGAGCCATCTGGAACTTTGTATTTTTTGACGAACACCTCGCTATTTGTCCCATCCCCTAGTCCCTGGCAACCCCCATTCTATTCCCTGCTTCTCTGAGTTTGACTTTTTTAGATTTCACATGTATGTGAGTAAAGACAATGTTTGTCTTTCTGTGCATGGCTTACTTCACTTAGCATAATGCCTTCAGGTTCATCGATGTCATTGCAAATAGAAAGATTTCCTTCTTTTTTTAAGGCTGAATAATATTCCTTTGTGTATATAGGAATAATATTCCTATGCGTGTGTGTATATGTAAATGAACACTTAAGTTTTTTTCATATTCTGACTGTTGTGAATGATTCTGCAATAAACATGGGAGTGCAGATACCTAATTTCATTTCCTTTGGATATATACCCAGAGTGGGATTGCTAGATCATATGGTAGGTAAAAGGGTATAAAGTTTCAGTTATGCCAGATGAATAGGTTCTGGAGGTTTAATATGCAGCACAGTGACTATAGTTAATAACACTATCTTATATACTTGAAATTTTCAAAGACAGTTGATTTTAAATGTCATCACACACATACATACATACACATACAAATGTAACTATGTGAGGCAATAGATATGTTATTTTGCTTGATAGTGGTGTATATATATATATATATACACATAGTATATATACACACACATATATATACATGCATATATATATATGCATAGTGAACATCACATTGTATACCTTAAATATATTCAATTTTCATTTTTCAATACCTCAATTAACCTGGAGGAAAAATAAACTCTAGCCAAGGAGATGTAAGAGGTGAAAATGTGTGGATTTGTAGGAAATTCTGCTTAAAGGTGACTTAGCTGAGAGGGGTGTTTTTATGCATTTTTCCTTTGCTTCTTTATATCACCTGGAATGTGGATATAAAGGCAGGAGCTGCAGCACTCACTTTGGACTTTGAAATCATATTGAGAATGGAATCTCACATGAGGATAATGGATCACAAAGATAAAAGCCTGGTCCCTGGTGACACTGGAGCTGGCAAACCAGCTTCTGGACTTATATACAAGAGAGTAAACTTCTGTTTTAATAAACAATAACATCAAAAAATCATTTATTAATAGAAAGACTTCTTTAAGAGGCTGTGATTCCGTAGTCAGCCACTGGGGGCAGTCAGCAGGCACTGTTGAAAATAGAACAAAAGCATTTAGCTGAAATGTCTTGGCTTTCCATTTCTTTTATAATCATCAGAGAGAGATAAAACTTCATTATGAACTTGCTGCTCTTTTAACTTCACTGGTGTCTTATGAGAACAATGTGACAGTGATATGATGAGGGAACCTAAATACTCTTTTAAAGAATACCTGATGAGCTTCCAGGACTCCTCTAATTCTTCATTAACTGAAGGATTCTATATTCCAGAATTATACTCATTCACATGCATGACTATGGGGCTCCAGGAGGCGAGAGAGATATAAAAGTTTCACACTACCCAAGTACAGAACCTGTGCCAGCAAAAACTTCACCGCTTCATTTACCTGCTTCTAAAGGAAATTACAAACGGACTTTGAAAAGTATTGGTTTGAAGATCAAGTTATGTTCTTAGAGACTGAATAATTAAGAAGACAGGCCTAACCAATGATGTCTCACCGATCTCTGGCATCTTCTAGCATCAACGAAGCATCTAGAAAAATGGTTAGCTCTCTGCATCCATGTTACTGGAAGTATCATCACCTGCACACCCAATGGGTTCCGTGAACGAGAAGACACAAAGATGTGCCTAAAGCCAACTCCAGAAATGGTCTTGGACATCCTCAACCGCACGTGATTTATTACCTCCTACTACACTAACTTGCAGGCCATATAAACACCGCAATATTGTTTAGTAAGTAGAAATCATATCCAAGATAATATGTATTACCTGGGGTAAGCTTCTCTATTATTCTGAACTGTCTTCATTTATTTAAGAAATATGAGAATATAATGATAGCTCTTGTTCTTCAGTAATACAGATTTTAGTTACACTAGAGTGGAATATTGAAGATATTATAAAGTACTATGAAAAAATAGTTGCGAAATCTGTCATTTTATTTAGAATAGGAAGTAGAAGTAGAGTTGGAGAAGGTGGTACAAAGATGTCACCCCTTTGGCAGGGGTGGCTGACAACAAACACCACAGTGCGCACCTCTGACTTTCTTTGCAGAACAATCCCACCATCTCTGAAAACGAAATGCACCAACTTCTAATGCTATTCATAAAAAATCAACTCTCAATGACTGCACTTAAAAAGTTTTATTCTAACTGAAACTATTGGCAGAAATTTCTCAAATATGCTTAAGACAGTGCTATGTAATTCTAATGACATTTTTAAAAATGGCTGAGACAATTGGATATCCACAAGGAAAATAAATTAGAACTTTGCCTCACACTACCTACAAAAACTAACTCAAAATGGATTATTGATCTAAATATTACAACTAAAACTATAAAAGCTTTTAGAAGAAAACATCAGGAAAATATCTTCATGACCTTGAGAAGTTCTTAGACATAACACTAAAAAAACAAGCAACAACAGAAAAAATCAACATAATAAACTTCTTCAAAATTAAAAAAACTGGCCCATCCTGGTGACTCATGCCTATAATTCCAGCACTTTGGGAGGCCGAGGTGGGCAGATGACATGAGATGAAGACTTCAAGATGAGCCTGGTCAACATGGTGAAACCCCGTCTCTACTAAAAACACAAAAATTAGCCAGGTGTGGTGGCATGCACCTGTAGTCCCAGCTACAGACAGAGGCAGGAGAATGGCGGGAACCCAGGAGGCGGAGCTTGCAGTGAGCCGAGATCGCGCCACTGCACTCCAGCCTGGGCAACAGCGTGAGACTCCGTCTCAAAAAAAAAAAAAAAAAAAAAAAAAAAAAAAAAAAAAAAATTAAGAACTGTAGCATTCTCAAAGGCATCATTAAGTGAAAAAAAATTTGAAAATCATATTTCTAATCAAGAACTCAAATCCAAAAAATATTAAAAATGCTTACATCTCTATAATGAGAAGAAACAACCCAAAAATGGGCAAAATCGTTGATATTTTACATCACCAAAGAAGATATACAAATAACTAATCAGTACACAAAAAGATGCTCAATATCACTAGGCATTACAGTAATATGAATTAAAATCACAGTGAGACATGACTTCACACCCACTAGGATGACTGCAATAAAATCACAAACAATGCTGGTAAAGATGTAGGGACCTGGAATCTTCACCCATTGTTGGTGGAAGGTAAATATAGACTTACATAGGCACACATATAGATTTCACATAAAAATGGCGGCTGGAGTGTCAGCCTTCACATCCACATCACAGGTGGTATAAAGAAGGAAAGCAAAAATGCGTAAGAATGCCCCCTCAGTGAAGTCACTTTTAAGCAGGATTTCCTACAAACCCACACATTTTTCTCCTCTTACATCACATTGGCTAGAGTTTATTTTTTCCCCAGGTGTATTGTGATATACTTGCCAAATAAAAGCAGCCAGAACAGGTTGGCATTTTCTCAAAATGTTTAAACTTCAATTTGCCATGAGGCCCCAACTTCTAGGTACCTACCCTAAATGAATGAAAACATGTTCACTCAAAGACTTAGGTACAAATGTTCGTAGCAGGATTATTCATCATCAAAGAGTGGAAACAACCCAAATGTCCATAATTTAGTGAACTAATAACCAAATGCAGTATTTACAGATGATCACATGCTCTTCAGCAACAAGAAAGAGTGAATGACTAACACATTACAACATGGGTGCTACATGAAAGAAGGCAGACACAAAATCCACATCTTGTATCATTCCATTTATGTGAAATATCCAGAAAATGCAACTTTACAGAGACAGACAATAGATTAGTGGTTGTCTGGGACTGGGGATGGACATTGAAATTGGCTTCAAATGGGTAGGAGGAATCTTTTGGGTGGTGAAAATATTCTAAAATTAGATTGGTGCAGTTGTGGCACAACTCTACGCATTTACTAAAATTAGTGAATAAACTGAATGGAGTTTATATGAAAGTAAATTGCATCTCAATAAAACTGTTTTATGAAACTGGAATGACGTATTTCTTTTTTTATTTCAACTTTTATTTTAGATACAGGTGGTATATGTAGATTTGTTACTTGGGAATATTACGTGCTGCTGAGGTTTGGAGTAGAGATCCTGTTCCTCAGATAGTGAGCATGGTACTTGATAGGTAGGTTTTTAACCCAAACTCCCTGCCCTCCACAGTCTAGTATCCACAGTGTCTGTTGTTCCCATATTTGTGTCCACGTGTGGTCAATATTTAGCTCTCACTTATAAGTGAGAACATGAGGTACTTGGTTTTCTATTCCTGTGTTAATTTACTAAGAATTATGGCCTCCAGCTCCATCCTCATTGCTTCAAAGAACAAGATTTCATTCTTTTTTATGGCTTTCCAGTATACTACAGTTTATATGTACCACATCTTATTTATCCAATCTACCATTGAAGGACACCTGGGCTGATTTCACACCTTTTTTTTTTTTTTTTTTTTTTTTTTTTTTTTTTGAGACGGAGTCTCGCTCTGTCGCCCAGGCTGGAGTGCAGTGGCGCGATCTCGGCTCACTGCAAGCTCCGCCTCCTGGGTTCACGCCATTCTCCTGCCTCAGCCTCCTGAGTAGCTGGGACTACAGGCGCCCGCCACCGCGCCCGGCTAATTTTTTGTATTTTTAGTAGAGACGGGGTTTCACCGTGGTCTCGATCTCCTGACCTTGTGATCCGCCCGCCTCGGCCTCCCAAAGTGCTGGGATTACAGGCGTGAGCCACCGCGCCCGGCTACATCTTTATTATTGTGAATAGCCCAGTGATGAACATACAAGCGTATACGTCTTTTTGGAAGAGTGATTTATTTTCTTTTGGATATATTACTCTGTAATGGGATTGCTGGGTCAAACGGTAGCTCTATTTTAAGTTCTTTGAGAAATCTCCAGTCTGCTTTCGATAATGGCAGGACTAAGTTACATTGCCACCAGTAGCGTATAAGGGTTCCCTTTTCTCTGCACCCTCACCAGCATCCAATGTTTTATATTTTAAGTGCATGATTGAGGCAATGCTTGAGACAGGCTCTTGTGGGGATATTTGGTCATATGTCAAATCTAAATAACCAAACAGCACTGTCTTTCCTTTTCATCCCCTTCAGTATCTTTTTTGTCTTTGTCTCAGTCTTCAAACTTTTTAATATATATTTACAAAAGTTATTTTTATCCCAAACGTTTGAAAACTTACACAAAAATAGACAAAAATAGTATGATGCATCCCATATATTCATCATATTAATGGCTCTGACACCAAAACTTTTCTATTCTTAATCATGTTTATTTCTTGATAGTTTTACTTTGTTTTTGGTGGTAAAGAACATGCAACAAAAGGGAAGCTATAGGCCAGGCGCAGTGGCTCACGCCTGTAATCCCATCACTTCGGGAGGCCAAGACAGGTGGATCACGAGGTCAGGAGATCGGACCATCCTGAACAACATGGTGAATCCCTGTCTCTACCAAAACACAAAAAATTAGCTGGGCGTGGTGGTGCACGCCTGTAGTTCCAGCTACTGAGGAGGCTGAGGAAGGGGAATCACTTGAACCCAGGAGGCAGAGATCGCATTGAGCCAAGGTCGTGCCACTGCACTCCAGCATGGCAACAGAGCGAGACTCCACCTCAAAACAAAAACAGCAACAAAAAAGGGAAGCTATGTCATTTTATCATCACATCACTAGCATGCTTCTCTAATAAAAATAGAGTTTTGTTACATAACCACAGTCTGTATTACACAATATCAAGTAGTATATACACTGCAAATTCATTTTTCCTCATCAGCTCAAAAGTGGCTAGCTTTTAAACAATTGAATTAATTAAATCAAGATCCTTCTCCTATTCACATGCAGTTGTTACATCTCTTGAGTCTTTCTTAATGCAGAGCCAGCCCTCCTTTCTCCCATGTATTTGACTTGACTTCCTAAAGAAACCAGGTAGTTACCATGCTGAATTTGCTTGTCTATGACATCATTTAATTTGTGCCGTTATTGCCACAGGCATTTTTCTTATGAACTGGAATTTATTTCAGTGGGTTGGTTAGATAAGTGTTCAACCTCTTTCTCTTTGAGAGAGGGGTGCTGTGCACTTCACATTGCATCCACATAATGTGTGGTTTTCCCGTTCTTAGTGACACTCAATTGATCAGTGAGGTCAGATGTTAAAATTTATCTGAGTTATTTTATTAAGATTGAAAATGAAATTTTCTAATTTTGTCATTTCTGTCGCATTCAGTAGACACAATTATTCTGCAAAATGAACTTTCCCTTCTGAACTAAGGTTAGCTGGTTACCTAAAAATACAGTAGCTACAGGAAAGACAGAATACATTGAGTTGTTGTTGTCTTTAATCACCTGTTATCAGAATGAAGAGTTAGTGTCCTGGTTACTACTATGCAGACCAATGAGATTCTTATTTCTTTCTTTATATGAAATATATATTCATGTGTTCACATTGAAGTATATATGCACATGTATGTGTATATATACATATAGGTATAAAATTGTAATGAACTCAAATGTTTTCACAGTATTTAATGTTTATCAATCATGTGCAAGCATCACTGCTGATACTCAGTTAATTCCCCTTGACTGATGAGAGCCCCTTTATGTTGGCTCCTGTGTCGTTTTATCAAGGACAAAAAGTGGGTGCTCAGGCAGTGATGTTTTAAATTATCCCAATGTTCAACAAGTTCCCTTCACTTCTTCCCATAAAGCATTATTACAAATAAGGTACTTCTTAAATATTGAGAGCAAGCAACCTTTGGTCACTTCCATCTCACTATTACAACCTTACAGGATATTTACCACAGGGAGCAATTTTATATTCTTTAGCCACAAAGGCAAAGGTTGGGTATTTTGTATTTGATTTTCTAATCAAATCAAATGCAATTTGACTGCATTTGAGATGGATATTTGAGATGGAGATGGATCTTTCACTCCTAATGTGCTCCCTGAAATGCTAACACGTCATCATGTGAATGGGTCAATTACTGGTTTGACAAATGTGAAATCTGTATTTCTATGAAATTGTATTCATATTCATTTAAAAGAGTTTTAAAATTGCTAAACTATTTTGGAAAAGGAATTGAAGGCTCCATTTTAATGGCAACACTCCACAATTTTGATTGAGTCGTCTCAGGATACTAACAAAGAAACAGCAGACATGGCAGACAGAGTCTGATGAGTTTTTACCTGATACAAAAAGTCTGGCGCTGTTGCTCTGCCTCGTCTCTCCGGTGTATCGATGCCGCGTGATGCAGCGGTAGTTATACAATCCATCTTCATTCTGTACATCTTTAATATACAAGGCTCCCGTGGATGTGATGAGAAATCTAGATCCTGAAATACAGGAAAACAATGACTTGGTTAAAACACAATGAAAGCAACCCAACCACATAGACAAAGTCCTTAAACAGTTTTTTTTTCCACCTGAAGAAACTTAATGAAAAGGCTAAGAATGGGTGTGTGTGTGTGTGTGTGTCAAATATGGGTCCAAGCTGTGTTAACTTTTTGACTAGCCTACATTAAGGGTTTTTAGTACTTATGCTATACAATATACACTTAGCAAATCTAACCTCAAACTGTTTTTTAGGTCATGCATTTATCTTACAGCAATGAAGTTGTCATATAATTGGTATATAGTGAACATAGAGTATTTTCTTGGATCACTGCATTTCTCTTAGCATGTGACAAATTAAGGGAGTATTAACTTTTTGTTGCATATTTCTAGCTTATAAAAGTATAAACTTTTTTCTCAGTTTAAAATATTTCAATAAAAGCACAAAAATATCAGACTACAAAGTAACAAAATATTCTACAAACTTTCCCCAAAAAGGCTGTCTTATTTCCTCCCAATAATAACCAATATTTATCACTATATTCTACTACACACATCAATTCTTCCCAGATTCAGAGTTTTAGAATACTGTTATTTCTTAATCACTAACTTTTAAAGGGACTATTCAAATCATTGACAATAACAATTTTTACCTCAAGAAAAAAATTCATGATCAGTCATTGCCCATATGTCAGCACAAAACAGTGTCCTATCGGTAACCTGTGATTTTTACCAGTAAAGCTTCAGTTGTACAGAAAGGGCCAACACTGAGATCAAATATCAGTGTTAATTTAAGAAGGGCAACCATGTTTTTTTTCCCTTTGAAAACGTAACTTTTAAATATATTTTTCACTGTTCAATTTTAATTGGGTGATAAAACAAGTTGGAGCATAAAAGTAGGGCTGAGAGTGCCTCACTGCACCTTCGTGGTGGGTAACTCAGTACACCTGCCACCGTTAGACTCTTCTATGGGCTGTTTCTGCATGTGATGTGATTCCACGGGAAAGAATGTGATTTTTCTCTTTGAAAAAAGACTAAAATGCCAAAGAATCAGGTTTTATTGCTTGTTTTTCTCAGGTTCAGTTGAAACGTCCTTTAGTTTATTTCAGTCTGAATTTCCAGGAGTCTTAGATTCATTGCTTTTGAGCTTTACATATTTAAATTGTAAACATAATTTCTTGGTCATTTTCTGCAATAACTACACATCATGCATAGGTCAGTTGCTCTGATAAATTAATTTTTTTTTTTTTTTTTTTTTTGAGACTAGGTCTGGCTGTATTATCCAGGCTGTAGTGTATAGTGGTGTCATCTAAGCTCACTGCAACCTTCACCTCCTGAGCTCAAGCAATCCTTCCACCTCAGCCTCCCGAGTAGCTGGAACTATGGGAGTGGGCCATCACACCTGGCTAATTTTGTATTTTTTCATAGAGACGAGATTTCACCATGTTGCCCAGGCTGGTCTTGAACTCATGAACTCAAGTGATCCACCTGTCTCAGCCTCCCAAAGTGCTAGGGAGTGTAATCCCTCCCAAAGTGGGATTACAGGCATGAGCCACCATGCCCAGCCCAAAAATGATTTATGAAATCTCATGAGTTAGGAGTAATTACAAAGAACACAGATGTGAAAAAGATCATAAAATAACAGAGCAAATACTGACCTTGTATAAGCTTTTCAAATGAGTACAAATTAATTATTAAAGCTAGTATAACATATATTTAAACTAATATCTACATTAACTTTCAAAACAATTCCAGTTAGATATTTAGTTTAAAATATGCCACAAATAATGCTAGCTATTAGAGAAATTGAAAAATCTCCTAATGCTGTATATCCCAGATAATTTTTCTTTATTACTCCCCAAAATGAAAGCAACTAAAAATACCTTTTACCACTTGTCATATGTCATCACACTCAGCCTTTCTTATGATACACATTGTGTATAATGGAAATATTATTTCTCTTTCAATATCGTTTGCATACTTACATAATGCTTTAATAATTAGTTCCTTTAAAGTACAGTTTGATAGACAGAAAGGAAACTAAAAAAAAGATGATGTATGTAATTCCTGTCACCTTCTTAGCATGGAGTATTTTCATTAGAATTGACAGGCCATGAGTGGTGGCAAAATATCAGTGGAAAGGATTTTGCGTGCCATTTTCCAGAACGGTTGAGAAATGCACACAGATAGCAGCAGCCTGCATTATTACCGACTCCAGAGAGGGCTCTATTCTCTAGGAACATTTTGTTCTTGCAATATCTAACATTATTTTTTTGTTTACTCACTTATGTTAAATAAGGCTTTAGGGCATATCATTTCAGAAGAACTTGAACCTTTGATTGTCTTAAGCATTTTCTGAGATGTTTATAAGAATGAAGGAGTTGACATTGACTGAGTTTCTGTACGTAAACCCATTTATGCCTAGCGTTTCATTATTGGAACGCTAAGCATGTGGCAGTTATTTATCTCCTATTGCTCAAGGTCATGCCAAGGCCTGATTGCAAAAATTCAAAAAATTGCAACCTCAGGCATAAATGGGTTAATCTGACCTCCTCTGCCTAGTCCTTCATTTCTCAATTTATGTCATCTTGAAATTGATCAACATTTTAAAACATAAAATAAGGTTAAAGAGTAGGATCTTTTAATTATGAGAGGAACAGGTAAGTCCAGGGTCCTCGGGTACAGTCTCAACTTGGGAGTCCTGTGGAACTATCAAGGGACAATAAGGGCACAGCTATGTCATTAGAGCACCAAATATGTCAGCTCTGTGGTAATAAGGAATCATTTTAACTATTCTCTATCTTGCCCCTGTACCCCACTAGACACTTTAATGCCACCAAAGGTTTCCATGTCATATGGAATAAATGATTTGTTCATGTCCTTCAATGGGATTAATGAATGTGCTTCTGCTAAAATAGGTAAACGTTTAAATACAATTTATTGGTATAAAAAAGTGCAAACACACAATTCTGTCTGGTTCTCTCTCTCTTTGTGTGTCTTTCTCTATCACACATACTCAAGCACACACACATCCTTGACTATTCAGAACTGTCTTATAACATACAACTGTGCAAAGCAAAAATTTTATGAGTAACTTTATTTTCCTTGGAATACTATTAGCATTTAAGTGGACACATTTCTAAAACATAGTTCATACTTTTTGTCATGTTAAACACACTGCAATTCAGAGCCAACTGAACAGTGAATGATTTTTGGATTTTGAGTCATCATTTTGGACATCGATTACTGAGCCATGCTGCTCAGTTACTAATATCTCAGAAGCTATCTGGCATCTCAAGATGCATGGAATGGTCCCAGACTGCCAGATGTTCAAGTCTCTGAGCTTGTCTTTAATAGCTTTTCTGCTTCCTCCTTTACTATGCAGTTGTTACATGCTACTTCCCTTTGTTATCAGTATCTTTGTCAATGCACAATGTGATGCATTCAGTATGCTCAGAGTTAGAAAACAGACATACCAAGGCTGTTAGGACTTTGTATAAACGAAGAGTAAATAGGTTATGAGCAAGTCAAAGACTGGTTTTCCAATGTCAGTTAACATGAGCTTGCATGTTAGTGCCACTAAAATAAATCTACCGCATGGTGCCAGTTCAGTCAGCGTGGTTAAGATTAGCATAGGGTCCAGTGGGATATTTCTATGTAGGGACACAAAACTACCAAAGAAAATGGGGCATTAGCCCAATAGGAAAATGTTGCAGAAACCCTCAGGGTTGGAGTTCTATGGCCACGTTCTTCCCATTGTCATAGTGCTGGGCCGCCCAGAGAGCAGTGGGTTCTGAAGCTCTAGCACGACACCATTTTGGGTTTTCTATACGATTGCTTCAAAGGTAGATATTAAAATAGCAGCAGTTCTAGAAATCTATTTTGCTGAACTATGGGTTGTTAAAGCAGAAAGCCAGATCTTTAAGATCTGAGCTGCAGAAAGCAGGCATGCATGATCTCCAGAAAGATGCGCATCAGAGTTGATTCTAGAAACTAGCATGTGTTATAAGTGGGCAGGAAACAGAGCCAAGCGATGCACCCATTCGTTGGGCCAGCACTGTCCTAGGCTCCGAAAATGCAAAAATGAGAGAGACAGCCCCTATCTCTAGGGAGCTTGTAATCTAAACAGATTTGAGCCTTTGGGTTTAGGAGCATTCCAAGAAGTTGAGGAAAAAGGATAGTAGGGAAGAACCTGGAGAGCAGTCATGGAAGAGGCATTGTCTTTGTCTCACCAGGATGAAGGGGCTACTGATACCCAAGGAGAAAAACTGGTATTTATCCCCACACCTGCTTTTATCCTTGTGTGTTATTCAAATGAAGTAATTAACTTTATATGTTAAAGTCCTCTTCATTAATGTGCTTATTCAATCTACTCAGCTAACTTTTTCTTTGTTCTTATAAAGAATCAAATTAAAAGATCTTTCCCTGGTTTCAGGTGCAATAAGCTCATCCACTTTGAGAGATTTCTCCGTGTGGAAGAAAAAACCTGGGCTTTGGAAGCCAGTGGATCTGAACTACAAAATGGTCATTGTCCCTTTCCAGCTGTGTGGCCTCAGTCTAGTCATTCAACTCTAAACTTTGCTTTCTTCATCTAGAAAGAAGAGAGATGATGAGTAATCTGTGTTCTGCTGTTGAAGATCAAATTAAAATGCATTTATGTCATCTAGCAGATAGTCACGCATCCATTGCACAGCAGAGTGACTAAGCTCAATAATAATGTATTCTGTATTTCAAAATAGCTCAGAGAGTAAATTTCAAATATCTCATCACAAAAAAGGGATAAGCAAGGTGGTAGATATGTTCATCATCTTGATGTAATCATTTCATACTGTGTATATACCTAGGTGTGCATATATAGACACATACAAAATCAACACATTGTACCCAATAAAAGTATGTAATTATAACTTTCCAATTGAAAAAATATTAACCATAAATAAAAATTAAAATGGTATCTATCCTACTAAATGCCATGTTTGTTATTCTGCTGTTCTGGCCAATCCACAGGTGTATAAAATGTAGCCTGTGTGAGCCAGACAGGGAAGATCCCACTGACATAAGCATAGCAGGGCCCCCTCTCAATTGTTCGTTTGCTTACTTACGAAAGGCAACCTCATATATTAAAGAATCTGAGTGGTAATGACATAGATGAATTTTACATCACAATTCTGCCATTTGGAGCTATGTCAACCACAGGCAAAATATTTACCGAACCTCTGAGCCACTGTCACATGACAGAGCATTGGTAAACAGAAAGATATACTGAGTCTATGGAGTATTTTTGTATATCCCAGTGAAAGGCTTGGGGAAAGGAGGATCACAGACATCTGCCATGAACTAAATGTTTGCATCTGCACAAAATTTATATGACGAATTCTTAATCCCCAATATGACAGTATTTGGAAATAAAGCTTTTGGGAAGTAATTAGGTATAGATGTGATTATAAGGGTAGGACCAGACCTCACGTTCTCTCTCTGCCCTGTGGGATCAGTGAGAAGGCGGCTGTCTGCAATCCAGGAAGGGGGCCCCCATCTGGCACCAAATCTGCCAATACCTTGATCTTGGACTTCCCAGCCTCCACAACAGTGAGAGATAAATTTTTGTGGTTTAAGCCACCCAGTCCATGATATTTGTTATAGCAGCCCAAGCTGACCAAGATATTGTCTCCAGAAGTCTTTTCCACAGTAGAAATGGATATTCACAGAAACTTAGGGACTTTCCCCCAAATCATTATCATGTTACTTGAAAAATTCTCCCTGGCATATCTGTTAGTATCTGAACATAAAAAAAAAAAAAAAAAAACAAACCATATCCTGAAGTTCTCAAAATTAATCATTCTTGTCCATCATATTTTATCTAACACGAAGGCCTTCTGCTTCTACCTCCAAAATATATCCTGAATCCATCCACTTTCCTCCCTCAAAACTGTCACACACATCTAAGGATTGTAGCTTTCAATCTCTTTTCAAACTCTCTGTGTCCACTTCTTCTTCTCTACAATGTATTCTCTACTCATCATCCACGAGCATTTAGCAATATACCTCATTTAGTGCCTTGATGGAATCCCACTAGACCTAACCACTTATGATGGTCTATGATGGTTTGGGCTTTGACCATATCTCCAAAACCTTCCCTTCTACTCTCTCCTTCTTCCACCATGCCCAGGCTATGCTGTCCTTCTTTTAATTGCTCTGACTGGAGGCTCTGAGCCCAGATCTCTCCCTGGCTGAGTTCTTCTTGTCATCCCGGCCTCAGTTTTTAAGTCAAATTTCCAGCAAAGTCAGTCCACATGATCATGCTCACTCATGATCAGAGACTTGGTTTTATTATACCTGTATCTCATACATGTGCAAGAGGTTGGTTTAACATTTCCCTCCTTCATCTAGAAGAGCAAGAACTCATTTTGTCTTGTTCAACATTTCATCTCCATTACATAGAACAGGACTTGGCTATGATATCCTAAAATATTTGTTGAATGCATGGGCTGATTACATAGTCTATTATTGCTTGTATTCAAAACATCCTTTCCTAGGTCTCAGTAAAAAGAAAGCTAAAGTAGCTTTTTTTAGATTTCAGCACATTTCCTCATGTAGACTACATAAAAAGAGTTTGTTCCCCTCCAGAGATGAATATATTCTTACATGAAAATGAGCATATTTTAAGATTGTGATGAATTATTCTTTCATTATGTTCCCTGGCTTTTTACTATGTGGCTAAGCTGTTAGATCTTCAATAAAGGCAATACTATTTGGGGGAAGATTTTAAAAGCATATGTCATTTTTCACTTAGAGAAACATATCTTAGAACTCTTGTTTGTTTTGTTTTTCCTATTGAAATCTATGTGAATTGAGTTAATAGCAATTAAAAGAACAGATGGCTCTGCTAATAAGATGCCAAATGGTAGCACGACCACGATGAAACTTTTATTAGCTGTGCCCGCCGTCTCCAACTGACGGCCACACTGTGTCATGAAACTGAGCTTTCTCCAAAGCCATTTCAATAACAGTTTCTGAAATACCAGAGGAACATAAGAATTAAATCTACATTCTAAGTGTATAGCATTAGAAACGACATGAGCCTCTTAGCATTAACTAAAATGGAAGTGTTTGAAATAGAAGATATATATAAATATCTATATATATATCATACATATCTTATAAATAGATATATAAAAACATATATAAAGGAGTAGATGCAGGCATGAATGAGCTACAGATATTTCCTGAGCAATTGAGTTGCCTGACAAAAATACGCGCATGTTGAAAGTTGCATATAAGAGAAAAGAAGAGCCCCCTAAAGAGAAGACATCTAACCTGATGTTATGAGCTGAATTTCCCCCTTCCTCAAAAATTTATGTTAATGTCCTAACCTTCAGTACCTCGAGATGTGACTTTATTTGGAAATAGGGTCGGTCACTGCAGATGTAATATGTTAGGATGAACTCATACTTGGATAGTGTATGCCCCTAATCCAATGTGACCAGTGTCCTTATAAAAAGGGGACATTTAGATAGAGGCATGGATATTAACATGAATCCTAATCAGAGCCAACAGGTTCTAGGTGGAGGCCACCACTGCTTTCGGCATTATTTATGTTATGACACATTTAGTTCTTAAAATGACCCCAAGAGGAAGATACTGTTATTTCCATTTCTCAGATGAGAAAATTGAGAAACAGAGAAGTTCAAGGACTTGCCCCAGTTTATACAACTAGAAGTACCTGTGCCAGGATAGTGCCCTGGCACGCTGGCTCATGCCCTCATGCAAATCGCTCCCCTGGGTTTGCATCGCGACACAAGTGTGAGACGGCAAGGCATGGGCAAGCAGAGGTACAAGCAGAGTGGGGCAGAAGCCATGAGCATGTAAAGATATTTAACCTAAACATTCAACGGAGCTCAGGTGAGGAGCAGAAGATGCCAGGTATTAAGTCTGAGGGATCTATGGGGTTGGAGTGGCATTGGTAGAGCAAAGGATTTGGGGTAGGGGAGATTCTGTTTCAGAAAAGATAAGAGCTCAGCTGTGAGCATGCTGAGTCAGTTAAAATCAGCGACTAAAGTCAAGCTGGAGACAGGGCGTTGGAGACCACACTTTGCTTGTTGAGGAGGAGCCCTTCATGAGAACTGAAGTTTAGTAACTCCCCAGGAAGAGGAGTGAAGGAAGAAGGCCAAGAAAAGACCCAGGAAAGGAGTGAGAGGAGGCTTGGAGGACCCAAGCCAGCATGGTGCTAAGAAAGCCAGGTGGGAGAGGACTTCTAAAGGATGGTGCAAATGGCCTCAGCTCTGTGCCTTCCTATTGCCATAGCCTTGAGTACATATATAACCTGTACAAAGGGGCAATATTGCCTTTTTGGGAAAATCATGATATTAAATAAGAACATCTGTGTAAGTTCCTGACAGAGAAAAGCACTTTAGAATAGCTCTAATCTGTAATAAAATATGATAAAATATTCTTGCTGAACCAATAAAAATATTAAATGTCTAAGAGTTGGAAATGCACAAAATTGAGTTAAAGAACACTCCACGTCACTACCAAATGACAAAATAGAAGACCTGGGCCGGGCGCGGTGGCTCAAGCCTGTAATCCCAGCACTTTGGGAGGCCGAGACCGGCGGATCACAAGGTCAGGAGATTGAGACCATCCTGGCTAACACGGTGAAACCCTGTCTCTACTAAAAAATACAAAAAACTAGCCGGGCGAGGTGGCGGGCGCCTGTAGTCCCAGCTACTCGGGAGGCTGAGGCAGGAGAACGGCATTAACCCGGGAGGCGGAGCTTGCAGTGAGCTGAGATCCGGCCACTGCACTCCAGCCTGGGTGACAGAGTGAGACTCCGTCTCAAAAAAAAAAAAAAAAAAAAGAAAAAAATAAAAATAAAGACCTGGATAAATTAAGAGGCATATCCAATTCTAGGATTAGACAACTTGATATTGCAAAAATGTCAGCTTTTCACAAGTTAAATGAATTACATTTTACTTAATTGCAGAACAAAATTTACTTAGAACTTGACCAAATCAACATAAATTAAAATGAGAGATTCTTTTCATCCAGGAGATTAGAACAAAAAAATAAAATGTTTGAAAATAAGTGGTCTTGACAAAGGGTGTGGGAAATAAAAACCTCTACAGGTGGGCATGTAAATTGGTGAAGCCTTTTGATTTTCGAAAGGCAACTTGCAAGTATGAGACGTGCATACTTTTCAATCCATCTTGCAACGTCAAAGACTATCCTATGGAAAAACTCAGATGTGCACACTTTGATGTTCACCCCAAAATGCACTGACGCATAATTTAACAATGAAAAGTTATACATAAACCTGAATGCCAATCAAGAGATAAGTAAGTAAATAAATTAGGGTACATCTATGCTCTGCAGTTACTTAATAGACAGCAAGGTATATGTACACATATCCTGCAGAAAAATATCCACTAGATAGTCTAAAGTGGTTACATAACCATCTGTAATGTTACGTACCAAAGGCAGTGGTATACGAATAAATTTGTGTATGCAAATGAACAGAGAGGCCTGGATCAGCAGGTATCTGCCCAAATGTTAACTGTAGTTTTCTCTGAAATCATGAGTGGATTAGGGGAAGGGGAGGGGAAATTATGTTTCATTTTACACTGTCATGTATTTGAGTATCTTAAAAGAAGACTCTATTAATGTGCTTCTTGGGTAGTTAAAATTTATTTTGGAAAAAGATGTCAGTGGGTGGTGAGCATATGGACACAGTAGACATAAACCAAACCCATGTAACACACAACATAGAAGGAGATGAATTTAGGATGATATTGCTGTCGGGAGTAGATGCGTCAAAGACGGCTTTTATTATGCTTGCTTTTCAAGCTGGTCGCTACCCGGACATGCCTAAAAGCAGAAGGGAAGTCTTTCAATGTTCACCCTGGTCTTTGTATTCTCTCCCCTCCAAACACCTCACACAAAAGTTGAAACTGCCATGTAGTTGATCAACAAAAGTTGAAACTGCCATGCTTATCTCCCTGAACTTCTGCGATAATTCTCCATTTCACACATAATTGCATCAATCCAGTTGATACGGGTGTTAGTGCTGCCCCCTCAAAATGGCAGTTTCCTCTCTGAAGACAAAGGGATCCTCTTGTTTGCCCCACTTACCTGCTGCCCCCAAAGGTTTGCACAGTGCTAAATTAAGTGATTCTCTAGAAGATATATGTACTTCGAGTTTTTTCTAAAAATAGAATCAGTAAAATAAGGGATCATATTGAGGGGGCAGAGCCCTCACCATATCATTTTATTTAACCTTTGTTGGAGCCTATTACGTTTATGAGAGTATCTTCAAGATATCCAAGAAATAATGAAGCCCCAGCATGGATCTTGAGCCGCCTGGAAGAAATCATTTGGCTAGAAATAACACCATCATACCGGGCACGAGGAATAAACTTACAACTCAGCTGGATCCAGTATGTAAGGAGAGATTTGGTGTACATATTTTAAATTCTCTCAAAGCAATTTCACTAAGACATTTCTTTTATGTAAATAAAATTCTCTCAGTGAAATTCTCCTGCAGTTAAATGAGGCCCAATTATACACTACTAATTTAAGCCTGCACACTGCATTCCAACTGTATACCTAATTACCCTATTTAGTTTGTTAATGATCAGATCTTTGTGAAGATATTCGCGTCTATCATTAATCTTTGCTCTAGTTAGATTTCTAGTTGTTTAAAAGAATGAATCCTTAGAAAGAATATACTTGTATAATTTCTTTAAAAGTAAAGGGATTTTTTATTAAAGAACCAAAGAAGCTCACAAAACTTATATATTGTATTTATTTATTTATATGATGAACAAGATGGTTTTGGCCACTGACATTTGAAAACAAATATTTCAGTTGGGAACACAGACAAAAAGAGTACACTGACAAAGAAAATAAGTCCACTCTCATAAGTGCATTTATGTGAATTGTGAAACGGAAGCTGACTCTAGTAAAGAGTAGAGCTGTTTCGATGGTGGGGGTTTGGAGTGGGGTGTGAATGTAAGGATTTCTGAGGAGGTTGCACTTCAGCGGAAGGTAGGAAGATGAGAAGGGCTTATTCATGGATAAGTGCAGCTAAGAACAAGGTTAAAGGAAAAGTATATATGAGGTGGGAAAAACTGTGGCAAATCCAAGAAACTGACACAAGATATAGTTTGAAAGTAGAATTGATAAGACATAGAATTGGCCTGAATGCCAGGATGAGGCAAAGGCGATGAGGACCAAGGTGGTTGCTAGGTCTTGGTGAGGAGCCCTGAACAGGTGAAGAGTCCTCCTGCCGGGAATAAGAACCAGGGGGTGTGGCACTGGCTGTCCATGGCTGACCTATTTTGGATTTTGGGGAATTGAAACTAGCCCCATTATAGAGATAAGGAAAGGGGAAGGAAGAGAATGCTATTGAATGTGCTTGTTGTATCAGGCGGACTCACATTTAGAAGAGGTACATCAGCGTTATTTCCTGTCCCCCAAGATTTCTGCATTTTGGGGCTGGAAGGGAGTGTGTATTTCAGGTTGATTGTCTGTTCCAGTTGTGGCTGCACAATACAGTGCTGATTAAAAGGCAATATGTGCAAGAAGGAAAAATTAAGTGAAGGAAGGTCAGAGCATGGCGCTTCAACCCACAATGACTGCTGACCTGGTCTGTGTTAGCAGCCCAAAAGGAATTTAAGACACTGGGTTTATTGGCAAAACACATTTAAAATTAACTGTAAAGTCTGTTTACCTGATACAGATGACATAGGATTATGGGAAAGAATCTGGAGAAACAGGAACCATAAAGAATGAAAATAGACACTATGTTGTGGCCACTTAATATTATGGGACAATGGTTTTTCACACTTTGGGTTCACATATTAATAGGTTGTGAAATCAGTTTCATGGATTGTAGCTTTATTTTTTTAAAAAATGAAATAGAAGAGCATAGAATGTATCAGTATGTATCAGTGATGATAAATATTCTGCAGTCTTGTTTCAGTACACCTGTGTGTACATAAGATTATGGGTGTGTTTGTATATTTATGTGTGTGCATTACTGAGTTCTAAGATAAAATGTCTTTTTTCTATGCATTTCTTACCGAGAGTCAGAGCAAAAAATGTTTGAAGAGCCTTTCTCGACATCTTAGAGATGGAATTGTTACTTTTCTGACTAGGCTTCCGTTTCAAAGCAAGGCTAATCGTCTTTAAGCTTCAGCTGGTATATCTGGGATTCTTAAAGTTCTCTCTTTAAACATTTCTGTATTTTAAATTAAAGATGTCTGCATTAGTAAGTCCCTTAGTTCTTATTCCTGGCAGGGGGACTCTTCACCTGTTCAGGGCTCCTCACCAAGACCTAGCAGCCACCTTGGTCTTCAACACCTTTGCCTCATCCTGGCGTTCAGACCAATTCTATGTCCTATCAATTCTATTTCCAAAATATATATTGTATCATTTTCTTGGACATGCCACAATTTTTCCCACCTCAAACACATGCTTCAAGACTAGCAAGTCTATAAGGTCACAGGCTTGGTTGCATTTATAATGGGAATAGCAGAGAAAGCAGTTTATTTTTTTTAAATGCAACATCGTTTGAAGGTTTTGGATTATGTTTGTTTCCCGATGACACGCGATAATGTCAAAGGAAACTGCAATGAGTTTACTGAGCCGTCCATACAAATATACATGCAAATATATGTACCTACGAGAACACCCAAGGGTAGAAACCATGTCAGATGGGGTCCCCCATGCCACTCCCACTCCACAGCCTTTTGGTTTTAAATAGTCTGACCCCATGAGAATCTTTGAGGCTGGCTTCCATGTCACAGAGCCTTGCACTGTGAGAGTAACTCAATTCCCTAAATGACTTTCCCAGATCTAGCTTATCACAAACTCCATTGCCTTGCAATATCCTTTGTAACGAAATGGTATTAATAAAATCATAGAGCAACTGCCCACCATATGCAGACCTAGTAATGGAATTAAAGGTATCTAAAAGGCTAATTCCTAATGAGAAGGAAAGGAAACATACCTTAAAGTAAAAGTGCAAACAACTGCAGAACAGAGGTAAACACTGTCAGTTGGATATACGTAAGCGCTGATGTAAAGAGAGATAGAAAATGATATATCTGGCCAGGCAGGTGGTTCACGCCTGTAATCCCAGCACTTTGGGAGGCCTAGGCGGGCAGATGACCTGAGGCCAGGAGTTCGAGACCAGCCTGGCCAATGTGGTGAAACCCTGTCTCTACTAAAAATTCAAAAATTAGCCAGGCGTGGTGGCGTGCACCTGGAATCCCAGCTACCCAGGAGACTGAGGCAGGAGAATTGCTGGAACCCAGGAGGCAGAGGCTTTGAGCTGAGATCACGCCACTACTGCACTCCAGCCTGGGTGACAGAGCAAGACTCCCTCTAAAAAGAGAAAAAAAGAAAAGAAAAGAAAAGGATATATCTATGATGAATTCAGATGGAGTGGAACCCACTGATGGTATGCAGCAGATAAGATGCTACAGAGAAATGATATCCGGACACACGGTGAGAATTTTTCCCCTCTGTAAATCATAATTCTTGTGATTCTTTCAAACGGAAAGCCACAGAAGGTACCAGTTATCCACCCACCTACTTAGGCGCCTCCACTAGAATTCTCAGCATGTTTCTGCAGAAGTAAGATATCTTCACAACTGCTCTGACACTTCTTAATCTCCTTTTTCTTTTCTTTTTTTTTGACAAAGGAAAAGTAAACTACTGGCTTAGAGTCTTTGGAAGAAAATTGTATATGACTAGAATTTAATATTATTGTTTTTCTTTCATTGTATTGCATTTATCTATATGGCTAGTTAAACTGATCTTCCATTTAAAAGTAGTAATGTAATGCTTTTTTCTTTTTTTTTTTTTTTTTACAATTACGTTGTTTTAAGTAAACAAGAATTATTCAAAACACAAAAATACTAGCACAGATGGTATTCAGTGATTGCAGATATCATAAAGACAGTTCATGAATCACCAACATTTGAGAAGCACTGTGTTCATGATGTTTCCTGGAAGAGGTGGGTTATACAATGTTTCTTGGAGAAAGGGATAGCAGTCTACTGCTAGGAGGGAGAAACGAAGCTACTAAGGTGGACAAGGAGACGGGCAGTTGGCTTTTCCTCTTCTTGGAGATCACAGCCAAGGAAGCACAGGAGAGGCACCCCCTGGAGGCGCTCCATGGCTGCAGGGCTGACATGGCCCAGGTAAGTGGGAGTTCTGGGAGGCTCAGGCGCTGGTGCCAGGATAGTGGTAGATGATTTTCATTTTCAGACTGTGAGATAAAAGATAGACGTAAGGGAGGCAAAGGTGAAATCGGGATGGTTAAAGCAGGGAATGCTGAGGGCAGAGCAAGGCAGGTGCTAAAGCTGTTACTAAAACTGGACAGCAGAAGGCCTGGCATGGTGGCTCACACATGTAATCCCAGCACTGTGGGAGGCCTAGGTGGGTGGATCACCTCAGGTCGGGAATTAGAGACTAACCTGACCAACATGGTGAAAACCCATCTCTACTAAAGATACAAAGTTAGCCGGGCATGGTGGAAAAATGCCTGTAATCCCAGCTACTCGGGAGGCTGAGGCAGGATAACTGCTTGAATCTGGGAGGCAGAGGTTGCGGTGAGCTGAGATCGCGCCATTGCACTCCAGCCTGGGCAACAAGAGTGAAACCCCATCTCAAAACAAAATGATGACGACAACAACAGGACAGCAGAGATGGACGATGGGTCGGGAAAGCTAACCAGGCAGCGTGAGGCCAGGACGGAAAGAGCCACAGGGAGCTCCGCTCAGTTTTGCTACCGGGGATCTCTCAGGCTCACAACGGGTCAGTCCTCTAGGGAAGTTCTGGCCTCATCATGATCCTTCTTTCATCTCATTCCCCATGTCCTTCCTCTGTCCCTCCTCCCACTGCCATTTATTTATTTAACTGAAAAAGTACCAATCACCCACATATGCATAAAATACTCATCCATGTACTTATTTCTTAAAATTGATCATTGTTAACATTTGGTGTCATTTGCTTTATTTTTAATGAACGAAATAAAACTTTACAGAAAATGCTTTTTCTTTCTTCCCTCCCTATCCTATCTTTTTCTCCTAAAAAGCCCTATTATCAGAAATATTAGTGTGTATTCCCAGTTTTGATTTTTTATTTTATTACACACACACTCCCACACATAGATGTGGCAATGAACTTCACATAGTATGATTCTGTATTTTCTCTTTGTTTTTCAAACTTACAAAAGTATTTTACTATTTCTCATGGAAAAACTCACTTTTCCCATCCAACATTGTGTTCTCTTAAGATCTATGTTGATATAAAGAAATCTAGTTCATTCTTTTTAATGAAAATTAAGTATTATATTTTATGAATGTAACTCATGCTAACCATGGCAATAAAAGCTCCATCAAGCATCGTTTAGTTCTGTATTTTGTTCAATGCTGTATTCCCAGCCCCTAGAACACATACAGAGTAGTTGCTCATTAAATGTTTGTCAAATGAACGAATCAATGAATCCACTCATTCCACTGCTGACAGGCAGTAAAACCGATGGCAACTTTTCACAAACCTTTACAAGATTCCTTGGCACCCACATAAGAGTCGTGCTAATATGTCTACCTAGAAATGTATGTATTGCGTTGACAGCTTTTGTGTTTTTGGTTTTGTAGGATTCTCTGAAATGTTGTGTGACTTCTTAAGGGCTTGGCACATGCTGTGGGTTGTTGATGTGGCTGAGGGGTTGGCTCTCACGTGACCACTGCAGAGAGGCTGTGGGCTGCCTGTGCACTTCATAAGCTCCTCGTCCCCCTCTGACAGCTCTTTGCAATGCTTTGTCTTTTCTTCAAAACTTTATATATATATATATATATATATATTTATCTATTTATATCTATATATTTATATATAGATATAAAGATATATTTATATCTTTGTCTTTATATATTATATATAATATATAAAAATATATAATATATATTTATATTTATATATAAATATATTATATATAAACTTTATATAAACTATATGATATATAAAATTTATATAACATATATAATATATATTTTATATATAAATTAATTCATTTATATAATATATATAAAATTTATATATATACACATACATATATATTTTCAAAAACCTGATAAGCCTTTATCAGAAAAAGTGGGTGAATTCTTCCAAGTAATGAAATAACGCAAAGTATAAAATAAAGAGGATAAACAGATCCACAGCTAGGAACACAAGGTATCTTTGGCCCAATGGGATTTTGCCTTCGTGCTTTAAAGCACAGTCACTTTCTGTGCAAGGTTGTAAGTGTTCACCACGAGCTTTAGGTGGATCTAGCCCTGTATAAACAAATCACTAGTGTCACTGGATCAACGTTAATGTACATTTCTGTGTTCAAGCAATATCATGGTCCATTAATTACGTGCACTGCAATTTAATGGCCTTGCAGATCTTAACACTGTGCTTTTATTTTATTTTTGTCTAGGCCCACCTCACCGCTAAATATAAATGGAATAAAGCATTTGAAAAAAAAGTCTAAAAATGTGTATGTTCATCATTGCAAAGCAATTCTTAGTGGATTTTGTAAACGTTGCAAAATTAAAAGGAAAATACAGTCTGGACATTAAGCCTCCTTCCAGGTTTTCAGATTCCAAAGCTTTAGCTGAAGGCAGTTGAAGAACGTACAAGGCTGTTCTAGAGACTTCTGTGAATGTGAATGAATGTCATTTGCTACAAAGGCACCTGCCTGGTGCTGAGGAATTGACCTTGGAGCCGCAGCCCATGCAGAGCGGCTGCAGGAGAACACTCCGCGCCCCCTGCTGGTCAGACGGAGGTCCCGCAGCGTGGCACAGAGGGCTCCACGGCACACATGGTGTGGGAACCGCAGGCTGAAAAACACTCCCAGAAATGAAATAGTGAATGCCTGTGGATCTGGCTGCACCTTTACACTTCCTCGTTAATAACACATGATTTTTTGCTTTATTAACCTATAAGCACGTCCTATGTTTACACTTCTTGGGCTTTGATAGAAACTCGAGATCAGCAAAATTCTTTCAATGAAAACTTGTCAAACGATTTCTCCACTTAAAGTGGAAACAGTGATGTTTTTCTTGAACTCCACTCCACGTTTATTTATATTATTTTTAAATTTTATTTTTGCTTTAAAACCACCTAATTAATTTTCTTTTATACTATTAAGGTAAGTTTTGGTCATTTCTGTCATGAAATGTACGTCAGAGTACATTATTTGGAATCTTATTTTTCCATTTTTTTCAGGTAGTTTAATATAGTCAGTGAATCAGAAGTGAGATGTAGCAACTTCCATTTCTGACTATGCAAAAAACTAATTATTTTGAAAACTCCAGGTATAAGACACTTAGACATGCTACATAAATATAATATTGACTTAAACGAACAGCAGGTTTCTCAAGTAAGAAAAGTCCTCTGGGCTCTATAAAGGAAGAGGGAGGTGAGTACCTAACAGCAAAGATCTTGTTGATACTATCTATAAGTTCCCTGTGGCATTTGCACATTTAAGGGAAAAAAACATAGTTTAACAGCAATGAGGAAATGGGAAGCTGTTAGTCCTATACAAGTCCTACACAAGAGAAGTCTGCAGAAAGCTACAACTTCACTAAAAGATTGGACCTGAAAAAAAAAGAGCCTTTGCAAATACCCTTGCCTTCCTAGCCCAAGCTTTATGTAGGGATTATGTCTAACCATAGTACTCGCCTTGCTCTGGTTTGGGATTTGTATTCTCACTGTCTGCAGCGTCCAATAGACCTCACTCTAGAAAGTAACACATAGTGACTCCGCTTCTAAGGACATCTGGCAAAAGCAAAGACAAATCTTCCCTGGAGGAAGGAGCACTGAGAGAAATGTTTACAGATGAAGCTTGATTCCTCCCTTCCAATCTTGAGCTTCCAATACCAAACCTCTAACACATTAGAGAACAATTTATCATAAAAAAATGGTCAGAAGAAGCAACAGAGTCCTCAAATAATGAAATAACTCAATATTGTTTACACAATAAGTATTTTAAATGTTGTAAAACTATAGAATTGGATTAAAAACAAGATACATGAACAAAAGTATATCATAAAATATAAAAATATTAAACAGTAAAATATGTGCAGAACGGACAGAAATAAAACACATAACCCTTGACATAAATATTTATATTAGATACAGTTGGGAAAAGCTAGTGAACAAGAAAATAAACTCACAGAAATTACTCAGAATATTTCCTAGAGAGAATAAAAAGCATATAAAAGAAAGATACATATGAAAGAAAGGTTAAGAGACTTGAATAAGAGATGGAGGAAATCCACATGGCTGATTACAGTTCAAGAAAGAGAGAGTAGAAAAAAATGGCAGAAAGCAATATTTGGGAAAACAATTTGGAAATTTCCCAGGATTGATAAGAACTAAGAAAGTTTGCCAATAGCAGGCTTGCACCTGGAACTAAAGAATGTTCTCTCAGAAAGGAAATTGTACTCAAGAAAGAGATGCAAAAAGAAGGGTGGAGAAAGAACTAGGTATGCATGAGTAACCCTTAACAAATAATGAGTGTATAAAGTGATAATAATGGCAAATATGATTGATATAAAAATCTAGATGCATCTAGAACACTGGAAGACAATCACATTTCAGATGGGAGGGAGGTCACAAGACAGGGTATCATGAAGTCATGTGTTCCTCGGTATGAGGTAGGTCAGCGTGCTGTATTTGTGGGTGAAGAAAATCAATCTCTTTAGTGCTTTTGACACTTTTCCACAAATTCCGTTTCACCAACATCTTAACCCGGCAGGCATCTCTTTACTGTTTGAGGAACCAGACCTTGTTCTTTACAGTTTCCATAAGGCTCTCGTGGTCATTACTCTAATTAATCTTCATAGGAAAATCACAGGAGTTAAGGCCATTTTAAACCCCCCTCCTCCACTGATAGACCAGCTGTGTTCTTTGAAAATATTTGATAAAACTCTAAGCATTGAAAACTTTACATTTTGGAAAGTGTGTTCAATCCTACTAAAACCTATTACAATCCATTCAAATGCACATACCCTATTGGAGTAGGGTGGTATCAATTCACCACTCTAGGTAAGCCAATTTTGCCTTTTAATTTCATTCCCTATATTTTCTCCTCACATTTTACCACTTAGCAATTGTTTACAAATTCCATGTAGAACATGCTTATTGCATGTTGGCTTTTCTTAGCAATTCTTACAGTAGATATAGTGTACAGTATAAATACCCTGTGCCATTTAGAAATGGGAGGGATACAAGATGGTAAGTTTACTCTTTCCTTCAATGTAATTCAACACGTATTTAATAAAAGATATTCCTGCATAAAAGATGAATAAAAATCCCCAGTGTTTCAAGATAATTTGCTCTCTTCTTGAGAGTATAAAACGGTTTTCTCCAATGTACATTTTACTCATTTTGATATCTTCTGATAAATTAGTCTCATGTCATGCTGAGAAAACTTCACTTGTCATTTGAGCAAGGATATCATAAAGTCATTATAAATGTCTAGCATTGAAACCATCTTTCTTTCATTTCCTGGTATTAAATTTTAATTAGAGAATATTCTTTTAAGTAGCCAATATTTTATGAAGAGAAATAACAAAAATGAGGACCATTAAAGAAACAGCTAATGTTCTAAAAAAGACATCTGATTAGTGGGCACCACTTCTTTCTGGTACATTCCAAAGATATCCACTGTATTTGGCCAAACCACAATACATTATAGAAAATCTATGCTGAATTACCATCATAGGATTTTTCTCATTAATACTGTCCAGGGATATCGACTAAATTATTTGCTAAATTCTCCAAATCATTTTAACCATATGGACCAAGTTGACAAAGAGATTACCATGTGAACCATAAAGTACATCAGAATCTGGATTTATCTGACCCAGGTTAATGAAAAGAGTGATAAACCACACCCTAAACTCTCATTTTTGAAAGAAGATATAGCCTGTTACCATCACAGAATGGACAAGTACTCTCGAGAAATCTTCCTGTACACTGGCTGACTTGTTTGCCTGCACTGCTCCCTACCCAATGGCCATGGCACGTGTTCATGCATCATGTAAGAGAAAAGAACAGAGATTTGGGGAGGATGCAAAAGTGAGAGAACAGGTGTGGACATGAGGACATGGGGAATAAATGAGAATGAATATATCCTAAGAGGACATATTGTGTGGCCAGAGCTAGAAGTCTGGGTGTTTATTCTCTTGGGGATCACCATCAGGCATCATTGAGAATAAATGTCCTTGGTCACCTGTTCATCTGTGACTACCCATCCCCCCCTCACTCCACCCCATCCCTTTCAAGTCTCCTGGAGCGGGAGTTGCACGCATGGACAGGATGGGGCAAGGGAGAGACTAGGGCTGTCTCAGCTTCGTTTTGCTTAATCAGGCCGCCTTTGACTACGCTTGCCCAGTTGCATGTACAGTGGTATTCACACCTGCTCAGCGGGTGGATGAGTCTGACCTTAATATTCAATCAAAAGCTACATTTTTGTTCTTTTTACTCTTCTTCACTGCACAGGGGTAAAAGGTGTGGAGTCTATCACTCAGCTTTTGGACAGCAACCATTTTAGAAGAATCTGTAATAGCCAATCAAGAGATGACAATCTCCCTTTACAAACTGACAGGTATAAAAAGAAGACCTGAATAATTCATGAAGTGAAGGTAGACAGCCTTGGGTCAGCTGATTGCCAGTGCGCCTTGTTCTGTGCTGTGCTCTTGGCTTCACCTTTCGACGTGGCATCCAAATTATTTTCCCAGGGCTGCTGGAACAAATTACTGCAAACTGGGTGGTTTAAATGATAGCAATGTATTCTTTTCCATTTCTGGAGGCCAGAAGTATTATTAGCAGGTCCATACCTGCTCCAACGCCTCAAGGGAAGATCTTCCCTTATCTCTCCCAGCTTCTGGTTGGCCTCAGTGATCCTGGATTGTGGCAGCGTAATTCCAGTCTCCACCCCATCTTCACATGGCCATGTTCCCTCTGCGTTTAAGTTTTCCCTCTTCTTACAAAAACACCAGTCATATTGGATTAAGGGCCCATCCCACTCCAATACAACTTCATCTTAACTAACTGTATCTACAACGACCCTGTTTCCAAATAAGGTCACATTCTAAGCCGCTGGGGCATGAGAGCTTCAACATCATTTTGGGGGACACAATTTAATCTATTCTAACATCTCGAAGCAGCTCATTCCTTGCCTACCTCAGGTAGCAGCAAGCTTAAAATAAAAGCAAGAAAACTGTATCTATGGTTCTTTGCAAATGTGGGGAGTGGAGGGAGACCTTCTCATCATGGAAAAAATATTTCAAGGTATATAACATTTCATATTGGATGATGCAGACTGCATGAAACCATTGTGCTCCTTAAACAATCCCTGAAGTTCCAACCATACCAGCAAATGCTGCCATATAAATAATATTCACAAACACAGGTGACAGCTATTGCCTTACCAGGGGTTGGGCTCATGGCTGTTAGAATAAGCAGCAATATGTATTCTATTCACTCACATTGGCTTTGAATAAGAAGCCATTTTTACGCTTAAAAATCTCTGCGTAAACACAAACATACAGAAATCTTGAGGGAGGCTAAATTTTGCACAATCTACCCACCTCCTGTTTGAAATAAGAGTGCCATAGTTCTTAATGTAAATTACAAGCAAAGAAAGCAGATCAATGAGAAGATTACCGAACCATCAACTTGGTTTGATCAAATGATACAATGTGCTTGAAAGTAATTTAAAAATACAACCATAAAGCACTTCAGTGTTTCTTTCTTTGGAAGGGGACGTTTTTTAATTTTGTCAGTTTCATGCTATGATTTATCCTTCTCTCCAGGGTTGTTCATACTGTGGAGTTTTTCTACAGGTTAGTGTAAGCTTGAGCAGTGTCAGTGACAGGATATCTCCCCACCGGCACATGTTGATTTCTCCTGCAGTGTCCCACATAGCATCAGGTATGTTCACTCAATACATACTTGCTCACTGCAAATATTTAGAGAAGTGTATTACCACATTGCTGTTATCAGGAATTTCTTGTTGCAAAAATTGGAAGATTGTGAACTATAAAAATCTCATTTTGAGTATGGTATGTTGCTACAATTTGCATAGACTAGGCACTAGAATGTGACTCTGGGTGATCTCACATGCCAGGAAGTTTGGCTAGTCCCCTCATTCTTCCCAGAGAGAAAGTACCTCTCCAAGGGAGAAGCAGATGTACAAAGGAGCACGGAGTTTGGGCTGTGGGAACCACACCTGTGAAATATCCACCTGAGGCTGAGTCTTCATAAGGTAGTTGCCTTGATCGGTCTTTTCAAAAGTCATTTCTTATTTCCTCCATTATCTCCATGGTTATTCTACATATCCTTGTCTGATATCCAACACACATCTTAAATCTCATATTCAAATATTGGGTAAATGAGAGGAATTCCTTAATTTTAATCCTTAGTACTTCTTGAGCATGCAATCCTATTAGCACTATAAAAATTAATGCCTATAAGTGATATTTATGTACAGGTATTAAGACTAATAATCACATCTAGAATAATCTAGTAATAATCTAATAATCTAATCTAATAATCTAGTAATAAACTAATAATCACGAATAATTATTCTAGTGTGAGTTAAAGACAAATGATGTTTGATAAATATTTGGAAAAATCTAACAGCAATAAAACCACCCTCAGATGGTTAGATCAGATGTTCATCTGTAGGCCACACCCTTCCTAAAATGAAATATATTTTTAAAATAGTTATAGGATGAGAGTGGATTAGAAAATGGTACTCCTTTAAAACATAAACTTTCAACGATTTTCTAAGAAACTAACCAATACAACTTAGAAAGCAATAATCACACGAATTTATTATAAGTATCCTTCGAGGTCACAAAGAAGGGTAGAACACAAGTTCTTGTAACACTGGAATTGGAATTCCAGGATGGGGAATGTGTTATTCATCTAGGACGTGGAAGGAAAAGAAAGCCACCAGGTACAGAACAGTGAAGCCTCTGAGCTGACTCCCAAACACAAGCTTCTCCCCCTGGTCCTGCCAAACTCTGCGAGATGCTATTGAAGAGATGCTTCCCATAAAGGACCAAACAGCAGCAGTATAGTGAATATAACCCCAGAAGCAATGTCCACAACTCAGTGAAATTTTTCAAAGCGTGACACAGCCTGGCCAGAGCTTCTTAGGAAGCCACCAGGTCAATTGTCAATCATGAAAAAGAATGTAACACATTCAAAAGACATAATAAAATTTACAATTCAACCCCCAAACCAAGTACTAAAAAGATCAATGAGCTGATACACATGTACAGAGGTATTAGTGCATGTTAGATATCCGTCAAATTTTGCTTCCTTGACATCAAGTGTAAGCCCATATTTAATGCACACAGCTCCAAAGGCTGGTTCCCTAATATCGGCTCCAGATTGAGACCACAAAGCCTTCTTGGATGAAAGATTTAGAATGCCCTCAAATCTAAAGAGTGCAAACTTAAAGGTATACTGCCAAAGAAAGGTAATGATTTCTCGGTCTCTCCCACTTCAAAACCATACCCAAAGAATGTGGCACCTTCCCCTTTATCATCCAGGAATCTCCAGACCCAGGTGCATGACCTCTGAATCGGAGCAGCACTCAATCCATATCAGCTCCACAAACAGGAAATACATGGATGAGTCTTCATTAAGATATAAACATGAAAAGACATGTTCCCGGCCCTTTTGGGAGCTTATGCTTTGGAGGAGAAAATACAACGAAAATTCTATAAAGCCACTTTACTAAATTTATATGTTTTTATAGGCATATTTTTTTAAAATCAAGGTAATAGGAAATCCATATTATCATTTTATAAAACTTTAACTTACATTTTTTTCTGACTACAAGTATAGGCACAGTGTGAAAAATCTGAAAAATAAAAAAAAAAACCTTTAAAGAATAAAATATAAATCCCACATAATTCCATTACCAAGGATGAACAGCTGAACATCAGAGTTGACCATTATTAACATGTTTGCATAACCCTTCTATGCTTTTTCTACAGATATGTGTGTATTTAGATAATTGAGATTAAATTGTCATTTAAATAGCTTTGCATTCAGCTTATTTTACTTGATTCTTTTATGAGATTCATGTGCTTAGTGATTATTGTTTGAATGTTGCTAAATGAGGAGCGGCTACCTGTCATTTGAATGCTTTAATGCATCATTTTAATACTGTGTAATAATCCATTGGATGGGTATATAATAATTGGATTGGCCTATCTGTTCTTGAGTGTTTCTAATATTTCACCATTATAATTAAAATAAGAGTTTCTAAATAGATCTTTTTCTGCATTTCTAACTATTTCCTTAATATAGTTCCCTAAAGGAAAGTTTCTGTGGTCAAATCTATACTTTTTTTTTTTCTAAAAGAAAGGCATCAAACTGATGAATTCATGGAGTAGTCAAGGAATCAATTTTTGGAACAGTCAAGGCATAAATTCTACCCTGCATTTGTTGGGTGGTTTGATGCAATGATAATCTTGTTGGGGTCTAAATATAGCAGTGAATTCACACTTATCTACTTCACCTAGACTATGAATAGGAGGCGACATAAAGATAAGAACAATGATCTCTATTGCTTACTACAGTCCAGGCATTTTGCATATTACTTCATTTCATTCCCCTAACCCTTTTCATGAGTTGAATGAGAGGTCTGAGTTTCAGCAAGATCGCATAGTTTGAGGACCAAGGTCATACAACCTAGGCTTGCCTGACTCCCAATACCACACTCTTTCCTCCACATCAGATGGCTTTTATACAGCCAGGATGAAAAATAATAGAATATGAACCTGCACTCAGCAGGCTCTCAAGTCTCCATATATATACAACGCATCTGACTGCATTTTAACCACTTCCAGAACCCTGGCAGCTATGTCTGGGAACGTAGCTTTTTGCTTCCCCGAGTCTTCAGCCAAGGTAGGTAAACCAGAAAGAAGTGGAAATGCAATACTGAGCCACACAGACCCTGCACAGAAGTATTTACAGAAGAGTAAGAAAACTCTTCCTGGCAGGGCCAAGCTATCTTTTCCCTAGAGGAGGAGAGGATGGAGGAGCCTTGATCTTGGGCTGAGGTTTTGGATAATGGCTGAATTTCACCTGGAGGACTGGGGAGAGGGGGATTTTCAACCCTGAGAACTGTAGAACTGAGTTCAGACTTGGATTCTTTGTGTGTAACTGGGGAGTACTAGGAGGGATTAGGTTAGAAATACAGACAATCTTGGATGGCAGAGGGGTTTAAAACTTAAGTTAATCCCAGGATCTTTAAAGTATGTTAAATATTTCCCAAGGGGACTCTAAGATAAATTTATAAGGAAGTAAAGGTAGAATTAGGTTATTTTTACATGGTTAATTTGAGTGGCCAAATAATGTCGTTTGATACAAATATACTGTGTTCAGTTAGTGTAATTTATAAAAAACATTTGCAAGATTGTTATGAAAATTCTAACTTCAATAAGAAATGATAGCATTGCATTTGAACTTCCTCCTCCCTTTCCTCTCTTGGCTGGTTCCAAAAATAATTTGATGTGGTGCAGTATTTTTAACTTGAGAAGAGACTATTAGGGGGCATTCTTTATTTTATTTTATTTTTATTTTAATGAAAGAAAATGAAAGTCAAATTTAAAGACAAGAAATTTCTGCCTTCAAAGGTCAGGTCTATTTTTACTTTCCTTCTGTATTTTTTTTCTTTTGGATCAAAAAATTGAGTCTCTTTGGTATCCAGCTTAAAATGACGCATTTTTTTTTTCTACCTGGAGACTGTAACATTTTCCTCTATTTTAGACTAAAAGGGTTGAGAGCAATTTGTAAATAGAAACACTAAAATTAGTTACAATTGACTTAAGAATACAATTTGGAGATTTGGGTGTAGATTCCACAGTTCCCTTTGCAAGGAATGTATCTTTGAATTCTTTTTTTTCTTAAATCACAAAACTTAAAAAAAAAAAAAACCAGAAATACTGAGACCTTGCTATTGGTTTTGTTTTCTCTTTATATTTATGAACACAAAGAAAATAGGCATTAAAGCAATTTTATAAAAGAATCACTTTCCATGGACAAAGTCTATTAAAATTTTTTTTTCTGTTTACAGTTCATTTTAAATTTATTTTATTTTCTATTTGGTCCTGGAGTCCTCTCAGGGAGTGGATGGGGGAGGAAGACATTGGCATTCACACTGTGAACAGTGTGACCTGATCATTTATTTGCCAAGCCTTATTAAAGCCCCTGAAATCACTCCCTGCCACGCCTCTCACAGCCCATCAGCCATCAGTTCGGAATGTCAAATCTGATAACAGTGTTCTCCTGCAGCCTCTTCCAAGCCTTCAGCAAGAGGAAAGCTGACTTTATGCCTGTACCTACAGAAGCTGGTCCTGCGGAGGCTCCAACTCAGGGCAGCTCATTTTGCTTGTGAACCGCCAACAGGTTCCTAAATCGAGATGACATTTACCATTGTACATTTTAATTCATTAGAGAGATTTTGTTTACTTCCTCTTCCTTGCCACTACGTCTCACCAAAAGATAAATTCAAATTCCAAAATAGTACATTTAGTTCACAAAAATATGCTAAAACAATGTTTAAATGGCAAGCAACTGCACAAGAAAACTTCACTGATTGTCAACCATAACGGGTACCAGAGAAAAGGGATTCTTCACCATCATGCCAACTTCCCAGAAAATCCTAACTTTGGGAATTAGCCAAATTCACTTAGATGGGATTTAGGGCTCCTTAATATCCACTGTAACGAGAACAGTTTCCCAAAACAATGAAGCTGTTGGTTTGTTGCGGAAGTTGCAGCTCAGTAATGGGGGGTGAGCAGGTGAAGAATATTCCGGATGGGAGCAGCTCACAGTCCACATGCGCAGTGTTCCCGAGCTGGGTGCCCACCGGGAACACAACACTTAACTTGAAATGGTTGTGGCCCCGGGTCTGTGAGGAAAATACTGGAGAATGCAGGCCCCTAAAATACTGCTACCACTACTACTACCATTATTACTCCTACTACTACCATTATTACTCCTACTACTACCATTACACCACCCCCACTGCTACCACCTCACCACAACTACTACTACCCTTACGACTACCACTATTACCCCTATGACTGCCACTATTACCCCTACAACTGCCACTATTACCACTACTACTATTATCACTACCATTACTATTACCATGGTTACCCCTACTACTACCACTACACCACTTCCACTACTACCACCTCACCACCACTACTAGTACCACTACTACTAGTGCTGTTACTACCAGTATTACTCCTACGACTGCCACTATTACCACTACTACTACCACTAATACCACTACCACTACTGCTACCATGATTACCCCTACTACCACTACTACTATCATTACTACCACTACTACTTCCACTATTGCTAATATTACCACTACTACTATCACTACCACTATTACTACTACTACCACTGTTACTAATACCACTACTGTAACTACCATTACTACTACCATGATTACTCCACCACTGCTACCACTACTATTACTATTGCTAATATTACCACTACTACTATTATCACTACCACTACTACTACCACTATTGCTAATATTACCACTACTACTAATATTACCACTACTACTATTATCACTACCACCACTACCACTATTGTCATGACTACCACTACTACCACTACCACTATGACCACTATTACTTCTACCACCACTATTAACACTAATACTACTACTCCTACCACTATGATCACTACTACTACCACTGTCAACAGTACTACTATCACTGATACTACTACTATTACCCCTACTACTGCCACTGCCACCACTACTCCTACTACTCTCACTACTGCTACTACCACAACTACTACCACTACCACAACTACTACCACTACCACCATCCATCACAACTACTACAACTGATGCTGACTCAATTGTCCTACAGAATTAATGTTTATGGTTTCTTTTGAATAAACATAGAAATTGACCCTCCCAGTCTTAAAACTTGACAAAATTTTTTTGACAAAATTACATTTGTCTTATCTAAGTTATTTTCTTAGGAAAGTAACCATGAGGCCTCCCAGATAACATCAAATAACTGAAAATTTCCAGATCACCACATCTAGAAAATGAGGTGCCAGACCCTTACCTATCATGATTGCCTAACTGACCACCTGCTTCCTATTGACAAAGTCCTTTTCCTTACCCTTCCCTAATTCCTGTTTTCCCACACATGGTTACATTGCTTCCATCCTATTTAAAAAAACCCAATTTTAATCAGTCTGAGAGATGGATTTGAGACTGATCTTTTATCTCCTTGGCTGCAGTGCCAGAATAGTCTTTTTCACTGGCAATAGTCATTGTCTCAGTGATATAGTTTGGATCTGTGTACCTGACAAATCTCACGTTGTGATATGATCTCCAGTGTTGGAGGTGGGGCTTGGTGGGAGGTGATTGGATCATGAGGGCCACTCCCTCATGAAGGGCTTGGGCCATCTCCTTGGTGATGAGTGTGCTCTTGCTCTAGGTTCACACAAGATCTGGTCATTTAAAAGTGTGTGGCACCTCCCTCTCACTCTCTCCCTTGCTCCTGCTTTCACCATGTGACATGCCTCCTCCCCCTTTGCCTTCTACCATGATTAGAAGCTTCCTGAGGCCTCCCAGAAGCTGAGCAGATGCCCAATGCCATGTTTCCTGTACAGCCTGCAGAACCGTGAGCCAATTAAACCTCTTTTCTTTATAAATTACCCAGTCTCAGGTATTTCTTTATAGCAATTCAACCACAGTCTAAAACACTCAGTGATTGGCATTCGTGTGGTGAGCAGTAGGACCTAGACTGAACCACTAGTGTTTTGGCAATGCTACCAATACTATTGTTACCACTAGTACCATCACTATTACCATTAGTACTACTACTACTAGTACTATCACTACTACTACCACCACTACTATGCTACTATTACCAATACTGCTACCACCAATACTATCATCACTACTAATACCACTAACACTACCACCACCACTACTACCACTACCACTACTACTACTGCCACTACTCTTACTATTACTGCTATACCATTATTACCACCACTACTACTGCTACAACTATTACCACCACCACCACTACTGCCATTAGTTCTATCACTACTCTAAGAGCACTGGGAGCATTACTACTTGTCAACTTACAATTTGGAGAATAAGTTGTAGTTTAGGAGGCTGTGTTGCACACAATATCTCATTGAGGATGTTTGGATTCTGCTGGCTGTTGCTGAAAAACTTACCTAAACTCCCCGGTCCTAGAACTATCTACAAACTACAGAATCTTTATGCTCTGGGCACTTATACACTCTTAGGGGACATGTCACCTTGATTCAGACATGTTAAGAAGTGACCCAATGTTAATGGTTCCTCAGTGATTCTGAGTATCCTGAAGTTCAAGTCTCCTTAAACACGACCTTGTCCCAGATTCTAACCTACAGCCTGGATCCATTTTGCAGTTGACTACAAATGGTTTGCAACACACCTTGTACTTTTCTCCCCTGTGCTCACTCACTCACACCATTCATTTCCTCTTCCTAAAATGTCAACATACCCCCAATTCCCCATCCCATGTTTAAAATAATAAATAACTTGCTCGCTGTCACACAGCTACAAAATGATTGGAGCTGGACTTAAAATTAGCCTCTAGGGCTCTAGAGTCCCAACACCCTTGCTCTGTCTGCTCCGCTGACTTTTGAATTATGCATACACATTGAAATCTCCACTGTGAAATTAGAAGTTTCTTTTCTCTCTCTCTTTTTTTTTTTTTTGAGATGCAGTCTCACTCTGTCACCAGGCTGGAGTGCAGTGGCGTGACCTCGGCTCACTGCAACCTCCACCTCCTGGGTTCAAGCGATTCTCCTGCCTCAACCTCCCGAGTAGCTGGGACTACAGGTGTGCAACACCATGCCCAGCTAATTTTTGTATTTTTAGTAGGGACAGAGTTTCACCATGTTGGCCAAGATGGTCTCAATCTCTTGACCTCGTGATCTGCCCACCTCTGCCTCCCAAAATGCTGGGATTACAGGTGTCAGCAAGTGCACCTAGCCTAGGAGTTTCTTTCTAAGAAGAGGCAATATCATTTTCTTTGTATCTCCCATGTAAGCACTTGTTGCTTGAGGAATGATTGATTCAGCCAAATAGGGGTCCAGACCAGGTGCAGTCACTTACACCTGTAATCCCAGCATTTTAGTAGGCTAAGGCGGGCATGAGAGTTTGAGTTTGAGCCTGGGAGTTTGAGACCAGCCTGAGCAACATAGCCACACCTTGTCGCTACAAAAATAGAAAAACTTAGCTGGGCATGGTGGCACATGCCTGTGGTCTCAGCTACTTGGGAGGCTGAGGCAGGAAGACTGCTTGAGACTGGGAGGTCAAGGCTGCAGTGAGCTACGACTGTGCCATTGTACTGCAGCCTGGGTGACAGAGGAAGACCCTCTCTCACAAAACAAAACAAAACAAAACAAAAAATAGGGGTACAAAGATTCCATCTACAAATAGCTATTTCACATGGATTTTGGGTGTATGGATGGAAAAGTGTTTCTATTTTGGAAGCTGAGTCACTTCTAGTTCCTAAATAGCTTTAGAGTTCTTTAGGAAATCCACCTACTTAAACTGGAGAGCCTGGATTGTCAATTCCTGTGTGCATGCTATCTGATTTTATAAAAGTCTTTATATTTCACTGTGTTTCAGAAAGATATTTAGAGATAATGTCCGTTGAAATTCAGAAATCCAAAGTTATCTTCTCTGCATGTGCCTAGATTGAATCAACTTCCTAAATCTCTGAGGTCAAGTGTCATATTAATTTAGTTACTGCCTAGCAATGTGCTCAGCAAAAAAAAATGCTGCCACTGTTCCTGTTAGAAGCTGCTTATTTATTAATTCATTTTTATTTAACAAGCATTTATATAAACTTAGTAGTGACAAGTATGCTCTAAGTACATTATAAACCTTGACTCACCTAAACCTCACACTGCCCTTAAGAGGTATGTAAAATAATTATATCCATTCCTTTTTGTTTGTTTTTGTCTGATGTAGCAAGTAACACAAAGTAACAAAGCAATGTTGCTGCTTTTTTCTCCTGTCTCTGGATTTCCCAGTTCCAGGGAACATATTTCTAAATTTTACTCATATGTGGAATGGATTCTTCAGTGGGATTTTTAACAGAATCCTAGAGGAAAAAGAGCCACAGGGAATCTGTGTCTGAAGCAGGTGTCATGGTCAGCATTCCCCAGACTCACCCCTTCTCCCTGTTCTGGGAGCACCTTCCTCCCAAGCAGCAGGTCTCAGGGCCCCTTTAACTTTTCCAAATTATTGGAGACCATAAAGAGGTTTCATTATGTGATTTGTAGCTATTTATGTTTAGTGTGGTAGAAATCTTAAACAATTTTAAAATATGTATTTATTATTTTTAAAATGAAATAGTAACCCCACTACATGTTACTAAAATATTTTAATGAAAAATTATATTTTCTAAAACAACAAAACAGCTAGAAGAGTGATATTGTTTATATTTTCATAAATCTTTTTAACGTCTACCCTAATGGAATGCTCTATTCTCGTATCTGCATCTGCATTCGGGCTTTACACAGATATGTAGTTGGATAATAAAGGAGTGTTTTAATAGTCTTTGTAAGTAATGATGGATATTCTACTGAGGTAGGTTTTTATTTTCTTTCTTTTCAGACAGGGTCTGGGTCCGTTGCCTAGGCTGGAAGGCAGTGGCATGAGCACCCAGCTAATTTTAAAAAAACGTTTTTTGTAGAGACAAGGTTTTGCTATGTTGCCCAGGCTGGTCTTGGGAACTCCTAGCCTCGAGCAACCTTCTGCCTTGGCCTCCCAAAGCACTGGGATTACAGGCATGAGCTGTTGTGCCTGGTCTTCTGGGGTAATTTCTTAAAGGTTAGTTGGAATGGTATTTTCATACTCTGTTATATTAAAATTGATTGCCCTATCTTGAGCTTTAAATGGATCT